>NC_039276.1:7947824-9147824 GCF_003368295.1 Carassius auratus | reverse complement strand
GCCAGCCAAGAGGGGAAGGGGCGAGAAGGAGAAGAAGAAGAAGAGAGAGAGAGAGTGGCAGGGGAGAGGTGGATCAATGAAGCCTGGGTGAACACAGACCCCTGCTTAGGGAAGTGGAGAAATTATTCCTGTTTCATGATCACAGCGGGACAAATTGTTGCATGGACAGCTTTCAAGACTTGCTGCTAAAAGAAGTCAGTAGTTTAAAAAAAAAAAAAAAGATTATGACATGACATCACTCCTCTGCCTCCAAATTAAGTCCATATATATTTACAAAAATAAAATGATTAAATGTTATACAAGAGTTTTTTGGAATAAAGTGCATTTATGAAGAAACAGCTTATCACTTAATTAACTACAGCCTTTCAGCTAATCTACAGCAGGTTTGACATTTATCCCAAATAAAAAAAAGCTGTTTTACCTGAGAAGTCAAACGATTTTGCAACAGGTAGAATTAAGTTTATTAATCAATATAGGATAGGATTAAGCACTTTTCATTCATTTCTATGGTATCCTCCCAAACAGTGATTGATAATTGTACAACTCCAGCAACTGGCCAGCAATTCAGCAACATATAATGTGGTTGGCTATCAAAGCACACAGGACTTAAGTTGACTCTTACACTTTATCAGTGAAGGCTGGTACGATCAGCATTTACTGGAAAAGACATATACATTCCAGACCTTCCATCCCAAGCACATGCAGAGTGTAATTGGTGAGTGTTTTTATAAATGTACAGATTATAAGCAATTCGTCTGTCAGAAAGGGTTTAGGGCATTGGTGGTGAATAACATGTTTTTATGTTATGTGCATTGACAACACCTGGCACACTTCACGCTGATCTCGTCATCACTTAGAATGAGCAGAGCCCAGCTCTCCCAACATCTGTCTTTCAACTGCTCAGCCGACTTCACCAGTAGGGGTTGCTTTTCACTGTTGTTCCTATAGAGAGAGTCTGTTCATGCATTTTCTCTTGCACACAAAATTTACAGTATATTCAGAAGGATACGATCATATTAATTATGTTCTGTATATACTGCACATTATTGAATGTCAAGATGAAAATGCCAATTTGTACAGTTTACAATCAAAATGCTTTGCATGTAATAACATATAGCAAAATTCTATATTCTTGACCTTTCTAGTGTGATGAATGACCTATTATTTGATCAGACTGTCAAAAATGGACTAAATAAATGTGTAAAAATTGTAGTCATTGTTGTAGTATTCCATTTCAAACATAGCCAAATTATAATAAAATATATTTTACAAAATCTATATTTTTATCCCCTGTTCTTCTGCTCACTGGAGACTAGCTATAAAACCAGCATGCTATTTTAAGGTTCTCATAACTAGAAAGTGCAGCTTTCTGCATACATATAGCTGTCTGATTTTAGTGAAGGTGAGTGTGCGTGTGGTAAACTGACCTATAATATGGTTCGTCAGCGGAGTTGACTGCCTTTGTTGAATCTCTCTGGTGAATGTGTCACATCAAATGCCTTCATTATCTCCCTCTGTCATTATCATTTAGCGCTGGTACTTTAAAACACTGTGCACTCTCTGTCAGTGGCTCAACAATATTGAATAACAATCCCTCCCCTCTCGTTGCTCTTCAAACGCTGCTCTTTTTTAATAACAGATGTCTCACCTGAAGGAGGACAGGAGAGGAAAGCCTCTCTCAAGACTAATGAATGCTCTCATAAAAGTGAGACAGACCGCTAGAACTGCCTTACCTAAATCGTTCTCAGCTCAATCCTAGCCCTTTTAACACATGGCAATATGCAACATCCTGTCAGCAGATTATACCTGAGACAGTTGTTTCAGCTTAGGAGGAGTGAAGTCATGATAGAGTCACAAGGTTTACGGCAGGCGGAGACATCTTATGTTAAGGGGCCACCAAATAAAACATTTAAATATAGATGTACTTTGGTACAATTTCCAAAATATATTCCTATCTCAAACCTAAATGTTTTTTAACACACACACACACACACACACACATACACATGAAATATTATTGCAATTTGAAATAACTATTTTCTATTTTAATATACTTTTTTAAACATAATTTATTCCTACAGTGTGATGGCAAAGCTGTATTACTTCAGTCTTCAGTGTGACATGATCCTTCAGAAAGCAATCTAATATGCTGAATTGGTGCACAAGAAACATTCCTTATTATCATCAGTGAAAAAAATGTGTTGTGCTGCTTAATATTTGTTTTCTTAACTTTTTTTATATTAATTTTCTTAGGACTTCCTTTTTTAAATTATATATATATATATATATATATATATATATATATATATATATATATATATATATATATATATATATATATATATATATATATATACGTACATACTGTATATCCATATGGTGAGCATGATATCACCAAGTACAACATGTTCCTGGATCAACAGCCTTGTCGATCCTGGAACAACATTCCAATCAACCAATCAGAATTCAGCTTCTGAGTGATATTATTTCTCCACCTCACAATGCAATGTTAAAAGTATCACATGGTGCAAAACTCTCTCTCCCAGGCCACTTCATCACCAATACAGGAAATTAGCTGAACTACTGGCCACTGCTCAGTCACAGGTTATGACTCTTTCCTCATTAAAGACCTGGTACAGCTCTCACTCTCACATACACACATAGCTGATATCCAGGTGTGTAACACCACTCATAGCTCTCAGCACATGCATCATAAGCAGCTGTGGATGTTTAGAGGAGCAGGGCCATCTCAAGAGGACATAAAGCACAATGGACCCAAAACCGTAGGAGGGGAGGAAGAGTTTCAGCGCAGCATGCTTTTCCCCTCCATGCTATCTAACAAAGAGGCACAGAGAGGCATTCTCCTCCCTCGATCTCTCAAAGAGGATAGAAATGTTGGCGGTGAAGGTGATAACCCTTTTGTTTTGTCTGTAATCCATCACACAGGCTGTCAGGCTGAACAGCCACGGCGGGCTCCACAACAGCCCTTAATCTGACAGCTTCATGCAGCAGAAAGCAAAGCGTGGAATTAGATCAAAGTGGAGGGAGTCAGTGGCGGATTGATGCGCTTTGCCATCTTGTTTGTATCTTCATACTGGCTGTGACGTGTGGCACGGCTGGAACTTTAAAAGTGAGGTGGCTACGGGGAGGCCTGCTTCTGGGACTCCCTCTGACTGACATAAATGCATGTTACCTTTGTAAAGGTAGAGACGGACTGACACGCCAGATTACGCTAAAGAATATTTAACCAGGTGTTTATGTGTTTGTGTTGAGAGGGATCAGGAGATGACAGCTGCTCTCTGTGCATATCTCCATGCATCATGGCCAATTCACATGAAGGCGGCAGGGCTGCAGGGGGCGTACACTGTAGCACATTAAACTCGGCTGTAATTAGTTCTTTGGCCCACAGAGAAAAACGGAGGAGGTGATTTAAATAAGAGCAATGGATGAACTGGCTGAGCGGGTGGAAACTTATATCATGTAAAGTAACATTTCAGAGCATCCAAAGTCTGTGAGAAGTACGACCTACACAGTTAACACAATATCTTGACAGCAAAGTGTGCTTGTATTGCATATTAAACACAATATATGATATATATATATATATATATATATATATATATATATATATATATATATATATATATACCCAAAAGCCTGAGACTATGTTGAAAAATTAGGATTCAAATTCTAATTTAAAACTGAAATTTGATTCAGATTAAACAAGTTCAAATGAGAAAATAAATATTTAAGATTTTCCAATCAAAATAGCATAATGTTATATAATATACATTTTAAGTTGTACAACTTGAAAAATGCAAAATAAAAGCCATTATATGTATTTTACACAATACTTTCAATTACTGTAAAACAAAACAACTGTGTAAAAAATTATGAGACAACACCAAACTATATGCATTGAAATTAATTTAAACCTGGAAATAAATATAGCTTATGAAATGTAAGAAAACAAAAAGGAATATTTAACAATCTATATTCAGTAAATCAAAGTAGCAAATAACATAAACAAACATATAATATAATATAATATAATATAATATAATTTGAAAAATGCAAATTACAAGAATTTTCACTAGTGGACTCAGACTTTTGGACGTATTTTATACATGTATTTTACTTATGAACATGTATTTTTACAGCATATAGCCTACTTATTCTTTGTAACATTTTATAAAATAGAAAAAAAGGTCAAACTTCAGTTTCAGATAACTAATCTGACGTACTGGTGTACAATAAAAATAATTATGTTTGTATTGCTAAAACAATACAAAATAAAATAAATAAAAATTAACCCCAGAGAGTGATAAATGTCATCCAAACACCTGAGATGTCGTATGTAAACAATAAATATTCATATGCTTTGCTGTAGTACTGTAGATGCAACATGCTTTGAGGTGTGTACTATACAACACAGGATTCCTATATGGGCTAAATTCCCAGTCCTCTGCCTGATTATAACAATACCTTAATTCAGTTACAGCCATATGTCTGCATACATAGACATATTGATACAGCAAAATGACCCTCTAATTGCACCTTAATACAAAACATATCCTAGCCCCCTCTGCCTCCAGGTCAGCCCAGCGCACTTGTGCGGCCGGTTAAAAATATTCTGAAAAGATTAATCTTAATCACAGGTTTGGGCCATGTGTGGCTGGGCATATCCTTCTCATTACCGAGCACGGATGGTTGCTACCTGACTTCTCCGACACAATGTTCCCTACTCCCGCTTTCAAAGCGAAACACAGGCGCTACATTCGTAATAAAGCACAAACCTGTTATTCCAATTGACCTTCTTCACATCAAGCTGTCAATGATCTCAGTCTAGGACTCAAAGTTTCGCTCATTGAGGCAGACTTCATGGTAATGGGCATTTGTTTTAGTATATGGCCTTTAGGAAATGGCTGCAGCATTTGGCAAAAACGCAAATGATGTGACAGGGCATTTAGCCCAAGTGCATTTAAAAATAGTAATGGCGAGACAGCCGCGAGCGCTTATGGAAATGCTAAAATGCTCAGGCATCCACTTGTGCTGCAACTGTTAAAACCCATTCAAAATTATAACAGCGGCTGATGGTTCAGCTCATTCCGATTGCATGTCATTTGACCTTTAATTGCAATGAATGTTGCTGAACCTGTCAAATGTCTTGACATTCCTGTACGTTTATGCAGAAACAAATGCAGCAAAAAATGCTCAAATGAGGCCCTGCTGCCGAATCCTACCAAACCAGGCCTAAACAAACAAGGATCAAAATATGCTGTTTTGAAACAGCACATTACAGCGATATATGGACAGATATTTTATAGCAAGGGTGAATTCTCCTGCAGCTCTCTCATTATGTTTATATCTAATGTTTATGAGATGAGAGTTACACGTGATTGATTTAACCATCTGTACACATTGTACCGCTCCATTAGTGTAACTGAGCTTGCCAGCATGGATTATTGGGACTGAGCTGTTTATGAGACGGATTGAGAACGTTGCAGTTTAGATCAATTTGACTCCTTCAGATGTATCATGAGCAGATGACCCCAAAAGCTCCGGTGTCCAGTTTAATTCCATAACTGCCCATTCAGTGGAAGACTCTATGTCCACAGGAAGGTGTTTAGATATCATAAGGTTTAGAAGAACGAAGTGTCAGAGGCTCGCAAAAATGACTCCTAATGACATAGGGCTACTGATTTTTGCACACTCTAAAGAAACTTTTACAGCAATAGAAAATGTAAATGATCCACACAACTCCTAACTTTTATACTTAAATCAGAAAACATTTTTTGGAGTTTGTGAATTCTAGACATCAACAGAGGCTTTTGAAAGTAAGAGTGTGTGATGCCAAGTTTCCGCATCCTCAAAAAGGCCTAAGCTGTAATAGTCTGATTCTGAGCACTGTAGTCTGTCATTAACAGAGTGTTAATATCCCTACTGTTTCAAAGGTTTCTTTGCTCCATTTGGTAAAAACATTAAGGATGTCTTGGCTGTCTCTCGCTCCAGAGAGCCATGTTTTAAGACACAGCCAAAGCTAATAAATAAACCATACAGCAAACCTCAGCTCATAGTTTCACAGCTTGGGTCGGAGGTGTTAAGCCAACTCACAAATGTGTGAATCTGCTACAGCTTTTCAGTTTTTCTCATTTGTTTTTCTCACAACAGTGTTTAAGAGCCCGAACCCATAGGGGAACCTTATTATGCTCTGTGTTTCTTCAGAAAACAAGATAAGTGAGACCAGGGAGAGTGGTTATGCATTTTCTTTCAGCATCTGTAAATATTTTTTTTATTTGTCTCAAATATGACATGTATGCCCTGTAATATTCTCATACTTATCTGTTAGAAATTAAAGTTATTTTTACAAATTAGTGTAAAGTACAAAGGCTGGCTACAACCAAGCGCAACTAGATACAGTTCAGCTAAGTCTACTTCCAAAACAATAATTTAGCAATTTCCATTCATTACTCCAAATAAAGTCACTCTTGTTATTAAATCAAATGTGGTCTATATACAGTATGTTTTCATTTTGTTGTCATAGTGGGTCCAGTAGATTTGAAAGCAGTGTTATGACACTATATGATATTTATACTTATTAAACATACACTATCGTTCAAAAGTTTGGAGATTTCTTTAAAAGAAGTCACTTATACTCAGTAAAGCTGCATTAATGTGATCAAAAATACAGTTGTAAAACAATAATATTGTGGGGAAAAAATACAAATAAAAAAAAATTATTTACTATTATTATATTTTACATAGTCAGGTACTATATGATATATATATATTTTTTTAAAGCTTGTGTGGATATTATATATCAAATTAAACCAGATAACCTGATGATGTCACTAGTGACATTTAACATTCATGAGCAGGATCACGGATCGAATTAAAACTATACATGAACTGTTACTTTTACCTCAATATTGCTTTCTGGCTTAAAAATGTGTAATATTTATAGTCTTATGATTTCTACGTATGTGTGTATTGATTTCACCCCCATTTCTCAAGCATAATTGATTAATCAGATATTAAAACTCACCCACACAGGATTATAACACTCCCTAGTCTTCCTTCAGATCTGAAGAACCTATAATTGTAACATCGATAACTTTTATTATGCAAAGAGCAATATAGCAAAAAGAGTGTTTAAGATTGACATATCTGTGCATTTTATCAAGTAGTGTCACAATTAATCACAGTTGCCCCAAGAATCTTGATATTGTACTGGTAAGTATTGTTATCCCCCTTGGTATGCTGGAACTTTTCGACTTCCTTCCACAGAATGCTGAATGTCAGTGGTCTGCCTTGATCCTGTTAGGGCAATATAAGTGGAGGAGAAAGGAGACAGCCAAGCACAAAGAGCGGGTGTCGAAGTTAAAGGCAAACAGACTGCTGGTAGAGGGGCTCTGGTCGCCCGAGTCTTTATGAAATTTAGATGATGCATCAGAAGGCCACAAGAGTTTCTTTGATAGTGGAACTACAGTATGGCTGAAAAATTCGTCAGTCATCGTCTTAAGCTATGTAAGGCGAGAAGCACAAAGCATGCGCAGACAGTCACACAGCCTGTCTTCTTCACCCCATGTGTCTGGAGACAGGCTGCTAGAGCTCCCCAGTGTCATTTCCAATTTCTGTGATCTAAATGTATAAGAATTGATGGTGCCTTCCACCAAATGCTGTTATAGGGAACCTGGTTTGTTTATTTAATGAAGACAGTGTCGCTGTGAATCTGTGTCTTGTGTGTGAAATGGTGGCAGGTGTTGGTGGCAGATTTTCCTGAGACAGGGGCACTGAATTAACAAATTCAATTTACATAATGCTTGCAAAGGAGGACTGGCCTCTTCCAGGCGAAGTGTTCCTCCCGCCAGTGTTTGTGTGTGAGAGCGGGTCTATGTGAATGTGACTATATCTTGCTGGGCCCAGATGTCCAGACCCCAGTAGGTTGGACAAACAGACTAAGATGATGTATTTACTCTTTGACAGAGAGCTGAGGAAGGAAGGAAGAAGAAGAAAAATACAAAAATACAAATTTGGTAACAATTTGCAGAAAGGTTAAATTTGTTCAAATGAATTAATGCATTGGGTGTCATGAATTAATAATTTGTTAAAACTTTTATTAATCTATGTTGATAAAAAATGTACAGAAATATATATCTATGTATAAACTATTGTTGAGAATAATTAATCTTTCATATTAAGGTTTATCAAATATTAAATAAATACATTTTATATATAACTATTGTTGTTAATAATGATAAAAAAAATTTAATTAACAATAAATTCTATAAAAATGTTGTAGGATGACAGAACGATAGATGGAACAATATACACTTTTAAGAATTTTATTTTATTAGAATGCAGTAATCAGTAATCCATAGAATAACCCATCAAATGTTATTTTAAATGGTTTAAACTGTTTATTTTATGTAAGTACTGCCTGAATACCTGGAATTGTTGTTTGGGTTGACATTCACTAGATACAAAATAGTTTTAATGACATGACATTTTTGCAGTGAGAGAAAGTAAATAATATTTTTACAGGTTTGTATGTGTTTATACCAATGCAAAATTTTATGTAAATGTCCCATACACTGCGTGCCACATATTCAGTGTACTGGAGATTATTATTTGTGCAAACATATGCACTCTAGCAAGCACACACACACACACATATCTCAGCTGCCATATTGGCTGCTCCAAAGCCCTACTGTGTACATTTCAAATGATTCAATCGGATGAATGAACATATGCTCACCCCTGAATCATAAGTTAAATTATGCATGGCGTAATTTGATTTAATCAAGTTTATTGAGTTTAAAACAGAGCAAAATGCAAAATGAAACAGACTTTTAATTTTATGACCTTTCCTTCAAAATTGTTTGCACCGGTCAATTAGGATGTATCATGTGTTCAAGTCAGAGCATTTTGGATTAAACCAGTGAGGCCTTCCAGAAGTCCTAATCACAGTTAGATCGTTTCATTACCAGAGTTACTCGATTATTCTGTGTAATAAAATTAATGCTTACAGCTCACCTAAGCTGTAATCATGCTGAAAATGAAATGTTATAAACACATAATAATGCATGCCCTTATGTTTTAACTAAAACACACTGTCAGTCATTCTGAGTAGACCTGCGGATTTGGAGCGTGTTGGCAGACATTTACCCACAGTGCTTTGCCACACCACTCATTCATCTGCCACATTGTGATGCACGTTTGTGATGTTTACTACTAAATATTGATGGGCATCTGGTGTTCCATTCATCCCCAATCAAAAATGAGCCACTCGGTGAAAACGCTCCATCTTTCTCTCTCTCGCCCTTCTTATGTGAGGGCAAGTCAGTTGGCTTCACTATAAATCAACACACTGGCTAAAATATACCATTTCCCTCATTTTCCAAGAATAAATGCCTTGAAGGCATGCTTTTTTGGCATGTCACTAGACACATATTAGCTGGACTGCTGGGAGGAGACGAATTAGTGCTCACCCGATATATATTTGTTAATTCAGAAGTGGGCTGAGAGTCCAGGGTAGTGAAGTTCTCCTGGAGAGGAACAATTCTGACCTTGTTTGGTCTACGGTTTGAAATAGCAAGCACTCAGCACCTTGTTTTTAAAGGAAAGAGTGTTGAAAAAGAGGCGCTTGGCACAAGAGTCCAACTTTTCTAAAAGAAAGGAGATTTAAATCAAGCACTGCTTTAATCATTTTTAACATTGCAAGTTTTTTATACATTTCATATAATACATCATGAAATTTTAGTGCTTGATGGTTTTCCATGAATCGTTTTGACTGACTCATTTAAAAGAACCTGTTCATAAAGAATGAATCATGAATCAGATTTAAATCCAAATGCTAAATGCTTTAATAAATTTTATAAATTAAAATATTTTTGTTATTTGTTATGTTAGATAATGATTAAAGAAATAAAAATTCTTAAAAAATAAATTAATACCTATATTCTACATGGAAACCTTAAATAATTAAACATGACAGTTTGACTGAAAAAAAAAATTGTTTTCAACATTGATGAAAATAAATGCACCAAATCACCATAATGATTTCTGAAGAATCATGTGATACTGAATACTCGAGTAATGGCTGCTTTAAATATTGCTTTGCCACTCAAAGAATAGAAAATAGTAATCGTTCTTTTAATTTGTAATTTTTAAACAATATTACTGTTTTTGCTGTATTTTTGATAAAATAAATGCAGCTTTGGTGAGCATAAGAGACGTTTTTCCCCCTCCAAAAACAATAACAAAAAATCTGCATACTATCATATTACTATATTTCATATTATTTAGGGTTATGGTCATGGTCAAACTGAAAACATGTCAAGAGAGGATTCACTATTAACCCTAAAAAAAGACATTGCCAGTGAGCAGAAGCATCTGTCAACTTGGTCAGGCTATTGATGAATAAAAACAGGACGTTACCTCTCTAAATTACACATGGCTGCCAGGTCTCTTTTTGTTGCAAGGTGACACATTTATATGAAATAAATCTAGACAGTGTGTGTGTGTGCGTGTGTATACTTGTGTGAATGACACAGCCCCAGCTGTGGAGCAGGAAGAAACAGCTTTTTTCTGGGTGCAAATCAAAGTTACGAGAGCACAATAACCCACAGGTTTGAAATGATGAGGCTCTTTAGATTAGGGGAAAAAAACAACAACAGTGTAACGGCGACCCTGCACATGGCTCTAATCGCTTCAAATGAAGTAATGAAGGAGACACCGGCGTTGCCAGATCTCCTCTCCTGTTCTGCAAGGTGCAGCGCTTGTTTGTGCGAATGTCTGGCAATTAAAAATAATTGGGAAGCAGGTTTGCCTCTAAATCTTCCAAGAGTGCCAGTTATGATCTAATGAAGCTTCATTAGCCATGCTGAAAGCTGAGAGCTCTGTATGACAACGGCAATTAGACAGGATCATAGGCAAAATCATTAAAAAAAAATACTCTGGCTAAGATTAGCTTTTCACTTAATGACCAATTCATTAGCTAATTGATTTCTTATTAGTTACAGGCAAAAAAGCCTGTTTGGGCTTCTGTACAGCTAATTAACAGCATTTTACACCATTAGTCAATTGCCTAATTTTCAGGAAAACAACATTTGAAAGGAGCATGGCTGAAAGGCAATGGGCCATTTGCTTCATTTTTTTCTTTTCCTCAATATTGCTTGCTATCTTATGCCATGCATGCGATCATTAATGTTTCTAATATTAAATGATAGCATTCGTGATCATGTGTCAACACTGTATCCCCTAGCTCAGGCAACAGAGATGTTGTTCTATAATGAGAGCTCTTATATATATTCTGAGCCAATTTATTAAGACGACAAAAATGACTTGGGAACCACTGGCTCCTGAAATGAAATGTTTAGAAGCTAAGATTTTTTTTTTTATTCTCTCAAATCTAATACATACATTAACAGTTCCAGGTCAATTTCGAATGGGACTTAAATGAACACTGCATTGCGTTTCAGTAAAGGAGTCAGTGTGCCCTCAGTAATGGCTTTGAATGATTCAGTCAAACCACTGAATCACAAGCAAGTGGTTCTCAACCAAGGGCTGGGACTAACTAGAAGGTCTCAGCAAACTACTAATGGGCCACAGTGGGATTTAAAATAATTAAATAAAAAGGTAATATTAATATTAACACAATCTATATATTTTTACTAAATTAAAAGGATCTAACCCAATTTACATGCTAAAACAACATAATATCACATAAAATCAGAAAACAGTCGTCCCTAAATAACTATTATTTTTTACTTTTATACTTTTTTTTTTACAGTTTGTGTTAAAAAAGCACCTACATGTATGTCATAATTATTGTCGAAATATCTTATTTAGGGAGGATTCCATAGAAAACTCTGTTAGACAACAAGAGGCCTTTGAGTCAAAAAAACGTAGAGAACTACTATTCTATAGCACCTCTTTAAACTCTGACTGACTCATAACAAAGAATCAGTTCTTATCATATGTACATGAATCGGTCATCCCAGCTTGCACTGTGTTCTTGTGTGAGTGGGAAAACTGACACACTCAAACAAAAATACATTTAACAAATTATTATTGCAAATTTGTATTTGTGATCATGGACCCTTTTCATGGACTATGATGACACGTTTCCACAGTTATTAACACAATACTGAGTAGGTGTTTCTTACACAAAGTCTGATGGAGTGATTATCAAATTACATCTTTTTCTCTTCTAACATAATCAATCTCTCAATATTTTTACCTCTTTTGTAAAGTTATGAACACTGTCGTGTTTATCTAACTAACTTCTGCTTAGTTGGAAAAATTTCTACTTCTGAGAACCCCAGAAAAAGATCAATTTTACTCACAGTCTGGAGCCCTGTCGCATCCTCAAGCAACTATAAAGCTTAAGTTTAAGACACATTGTTAGCTGTCACTGTGCGATTATGACCAAGACCTTTATTTTTTCCCCCCACTTACTACAGATGTCAGCTTTTGTTTTGAGCACATGTAAAATGTATCACCTTATATGACAGCTTGAATGTACACAGCCTCAGGAAAACAGCAGCATGTACACTGACAGGTGGTCTGATTGAAGGGCAGTACTATCCTCTGTCACCTAACAAGGTTGTCCAGTCCATATCTCTGTGGTGTGGGGAAGTTAAGTGAAGACTCAGAATTCATTGGTCTCTAACAGGGGGTAGCTGCGGCTGAAACAAAAGGAGACATGTTGGAGATGAGAGGCAGTCATTTGGCCCTTCAAAACCTGGGTCCTCTCCAACAGACACTGCCCTAAGGTACTTCCTGATTGTTGCAACTGTTACAATGAGCTCCAAACAAATAATAATATTATAATAATACGTGTATATGTATATGTATATGTATATATATATATATATATATATATATATATATATATATATATATATATATATATAGCGCTACATTTAGTTTGAAAAGCAAAAAAAACAACAACAACACAAAAACACTGTTGCCATTGACAAAGTAATTAAAATACATATACGCAGGATAAATTCTGGAAAATTTGGAAACTTTTTCCACTGAGACCAGGAAACACACACACACAAATATATATTTAAAAAGGGGTTATTCTGAAGAATCTTTGCATATAGTACTTATAAAATACAAAATACAACACGGCGATAATAAAGAGCATTGATAGTTTGTATTTTATAGATACTGTATTTTACATTATTATTATTATTATTATTATTATTATTATTATTAAGACCAATAATAATAATAATACTTAAAATAGATTGCCCTGTATATTCAAACTGTTGTCAACAATGATGCTTTTGTATTATTACCAGGTAGCTTATAAGAACCAGGTATGGACAAACATGAGGATTAGTAAATAATGAAGGATTTTCATTTCTGGGTGAATTATCCCTGAATGTCTTTTATGTCGGTTCTGCCCGTCTGTTTGCCAGCGTTTCAGTTAGGTCGATTTTACTGAAGGGTCAGCGTTTGTGTGCTGGAGAGCTCCTGATCTTTGTCCAGTGCCGGTTCTGTTAGTGGTTGAATAGCTTGGCGCAGGGGGACGGGGCATGGGGGGTGGTGTGTGTGTGTGTGGGGGGGGGGGGTGTTGGGACACTGCGTGACAGATGGGGGTGACTAGTAACTCTGCTGAGGGACTTGTCTACAGATGGTGCGCCTCGCTTCTCCCTTTCCTTACTCAGTCCCTCCCCCTTCCATCAAAACCCTCAGGCTGTAAGCAAAGAGAGAGAGAGACAGAGAAGCCTGAAGAACAGCTCGCCTCACCTTGGCAGTGCTGGCCATTTCCAGCACCTCTTCATCAGCCATGCCACTCTCTGGCCCATCACTAATGAATCTTAATGAGCCAGCAGATCAGTGACTTCTCCTTCTTAAGATGAGTACATAAATCACCCTCAACAAACGGACGCAGTCCACGTCTTTAGCTAAAGCCGGATGAAATAAAAAAATGCTGCTGTTTTGAAACAGCTTTTAATTGCATGATTGATCAACTGCAGGATGCGGCATAAAAGCTTGTCTGCATTTCATGCTAAATGAGCCGGCCATGTCCGAAAGACACTAGAGACCCAGAGACTGAAAATATAATGTGGATGGCATACATTTAACCGCTCATTTACTGTAAGTGAAATCCTGCCAGTCTACTTTCAGGGGGATGGTTGAGCAGGATGAAAATGATACATGTCCGCATTAAGCAAATTAATGTGTGCTATCAGCAACTGCGAGCAAGCTAGGTCTTCGGCTTTGACCACAAGCTACAACCAGCCCTCGCTCCCCTCATATATTATTTTCTCAACACATGCAATGAGCCGAGCTTCTAAACTACATTGCAGGTGGAATGACCTCATAAACATGAACAAATGTGTTCTTTTCTTTGTCTGCCAGAAGTAGCTGTGAGAAGAGTTGATATACTCCACATAGAACAGCCTAATTAAGACTGTTTGCAAAGGGAATATGTATCTTGGGAGTATGTCTTACTGTTTTTTTTTTTTTTGGAATAGTTAATTTAAAATAGTACAAATAATTTGGGCACAAAATTATTCTCTATGAGCACTTTTAGGAAGTCAGCTAAACTAGACTGTGTAGCCTTGTAGCACTGAGGTTGACAACATTTCATGAACCAGGGACCCACAATCAGACTCTTAACCAATTAAACTAGAAAAAATTAAAATACATTTTTTTCAGTAACACTAAAAGGTACTTACATTTGTTGTGATGTAACAGAAGCATAGCCACAGATATTTGTTTCTGTATTGTTATGTATGCTCAAATAAATGGATATTGGAAAAAAAATACAATACATGGGGACTTAATTCAGTCCATTAGTTGTTGATCGGGTGGATGCTGATCTAAATGAGAATGTGCAGTGAATTGTAGAAAGGGGTGGAGTTTAAGCAGACTAAATATTTGGAAAAATCACATTATGACATTTTGATTATAAATTACAAGATCATGCACACACTATTTTAAGATTTAAGATCAATAAACTGGCCTACCTTTACATCCTTTGCCATATCCTGAATTCATCATGCCACTGTACTGTCAGACAGAGAAAGAAATATACATTTATTTAATAATACTTTTACCTCAAGAACAACAAACACACCAACAAAAGATTAAGTAATAGGTTGTTTCTTAGACAAACTGCAGACCTCAAGTCCAAACTCATGGTTTTTGCATTTTAAGTTTGAAAATAATTTTGCATTACAGAGTTTGGGCCAGCTGGTTTTGAACCATTAATACTGTTTGGGTGCTAGTCTAACCATTATAACCATGCTGTTTACCATTAGAACTTGAACTGCTGAATTTCTTTACCAGGGCAGTCTTGCTGATTAAGCTAGTAAGAAAGCCTGATGGGACCACCAGCACATCAACTGCAGAGACAGCATTTCTTTCCCCATTAGAACGATCGTCCCAACATCTCCAGATTTCCACAAATATCTGAGCTTTCGCAGATGAAAGTCAGCATGGTTCTTATCTGTGAATGGGAGGATAAAATGCCTCATTGTGCATCTTTCATAAATTCTTTTTCATAGTATTGATTTGAGCTTATTGTGCTGAGGCATTTTATTTCCCATGGGTCTCAAGCTATTAACTCTGATATGATCAGGAAAGATCCTCTTACACAAATTCCCTTGTCACATCTCGGCTGGCAAGCTACATGCACGCTTGACCTCCGACAGATACACAGTTGTTGCCATGTAGATCATGGTTTACAAACACGTCTCATTATAGTCGCTTGAAGATGTACTTCATGGTGCACTGAGTCAGATATACTGACCGCAGAGTAAAGAATTGGTGTAACTTAAGTGTGAAGCTGTTCAGAATCTTTCAGAATTTCATCAAATATAACAGTTCATACATTACTTGCAAGACTATAGTGTTTGGACAGTATAACGTCATCAAAATATCGTCAACAGTTTTATATTTTTTCCTAATAATATAAAATTATTGCTTCATGACTTTAAAAACTTTGTCTTTCCTACAGTGTTACTCACTCTCAGCTGTCCATATTGTCTTATTCTCAAATAGACTCGAAGTCCCTCCTTTCTGGTCTCTATGCAAGTGCTAAACGGCTAGTCCAAAATGCTGCTGCCTGATCTGGATTGAAATTGTTTCAACTCTGCTCAGTCTCCTCACAAGCTTCAGGGGTGACATTAGAATCAAATCTAAAACATAGTCTCTGACCAACAATGCAGCCAATTTTTTGGCTCTGTTATCAGCACACCACGATAAAAACAAACTCCTCAACCTGGCTGCTACAATCAGCCGTATCCAGAATAAAAAGCCAGGAAGAGCTTGTTCAGGTTGCGATTGGAGAGGTGGAGGGCTCGGGGCGGTAGGTTTGTCAGAGTACTCTGTGGATTATTGTTTCAAGGATAAAGTCAATTTAATACCATCAGCCTATGGTAAGAAAGCAGCAGGGAAAAGTAAGAGAAAAATGCGGTCTCATGCTTCAGGGTTTCAACACTCGGGACCTTTGGCTTTAAGCCATAATTTTGTTGATAATCAATTTTTGGACATATCTCGCTTCAACGGTTTTAAACACACACACACACACACACACACACACACACACACACACACACACACACACACACACACACACACACACACACACACACACACACACACAAACAAACACACGTTTGTTTTTGTGTGTTTGTTTTGTGTGTGGGGACATCCCATAGGCATAATGGTTTTTATACTGTAGAAACTGTATATTCTATGGCCCTTCACCAAACCTACACCTAACCCTAACCCTCACAGGAAACTTTGTGCATTTTTACTTTCTCAAAAAAACTCATACTGTATGATTTATAAGCGTTTTGAAAAATGGGGACATGGGTTATGTCCTCATAAGTCACCCTCTCCTTGTAATACCTGTCTCATACCCATGTCATTATACTAGAGTTGGGTCCTGATATGTCTCAAAAACAAGAGCACACACACACACACACACACACACACACAAAATGTACTAGATGGAAATAAATTCAGGACCTACATGTCACAGGTCTGAGGTATTATTAGTACTCATTTGTATATAAACAGTGATTTTAAATACACAGAATCTGCAGAAAGAGATAAATGATTATGTGTAAGAATTTTTTAACCTTGTAAAAAAAAAAAATATCAGAGGTTAAATGCAAAATACAGCAAGTGTAATGAGAGACAGGAGGAAGCCTGTTAGGGTTAACTACGCCTCATTATCTTCCCTACATGCATGCCTGTGCATAACACTCAAAACTGTCTGCCACTGGGGGTCGGCCATTGCACTTAATTGGGGCTTTAAACCCTGAAGTAATCAGCACGACTCAAAACAACACCAAATAGCCACCATTTTTAATATGAATTTCGAATGCATTGGTCTTGCGAACATAAGGGATTAATCTGAGTGAATGAGCAAGTTCAAACGCTGTTATGGCATTTGTCAGAGTAGGTCTGGACTTCCTGCAGAAAGGTCTTGGGTCTCCTTTCCCCTTCACTTTATTAACAAGCTGCCTGACCCTTGTAAGAATGAGTGCTGCTTGAAGAATCACGGCACACATATAGCTCAGCTGAAAGCAGGGACTGATTCACTGGCTGAATGATTAAATGGCCTGCTGCCAATATAGACACAAATTTTACATCCCAGCTCTTAACTTTACTTTTAAGGGGCCACATGGTTCAGAGCTCTCTCGAATGGCACCAAACTTAATATAGCCGTTTATTTGCTAATAATGTGCCAAAAGGTAATCAAAGGTAGAAGAGGAGGATGAACTTTACCATCACACAATTACAAGCAGTAAGGCATAATTACATTTACGTTTTGCATAACTGGAAGCAGGATCCTGCCTGCTTGTCTCTGCAGTCTGATTAAGGGAATGCAAATAATTCAGAGCAATTATTTCTTAAAGTGACAGTATGCAGCCACCTGCCTGCTTTTGACATTAACTGAATCTGACTAAATAAAAATACAGGAGCTGCTGTAGAGCGCAGACTGACATAGAAAGAATCATTTACATGTGTTGAGATATATATTTAGTTTATTTCCAAAAAGGCTATTTGTGTGTGTGTGTGTGTGTGTTTCTTCGACTAAGACAATAATGTCATACATTTTCATGGACATCGCCGGTGGCTTCAGATGTAAAATTGTTATCGACATTTCACTTGACGATTTATTTATTTCTTTACAACCCAGATATAGAATGTAATCCATCAACCTGTCCGACCTTAATTCGGTGACTTCCAGTGAAACCTTTTAGAGCTTAATTGTGATTTAATTGTGTCCGCTCTACCCTTAAAGTCATACCAGAAAACACGAGCAAGATAAAAAAATATATGAAAACATATACATATATATATATATACATATATATATATATATATATATATATATATATATATATATATATATATATATATATATATATATATATATATATATATATATATGCAAAAACATATTGTTTACTAAAATAACATTTAAAACGGGAATATACCGGGCGAGTAAGACGTGATAAAAAAATAACTGACTGAATTTATTCGTTTTCTACACTGCAGTTTTAAGTAGCTAGCTAGCTGTTTATTCTGCTGTTGTTATAGGGTATATTTATATTGTAGGCTACTGTGTGTTGTGTTTAATGCTGGTAGCAAAACAAAAAGCTAGCTCGTGAGCACATTCTTACTTGGCCAATAAACTTCACCCAAACAAGCGGCACCAAATCCGAGAGAGAGAGAGAGAGAGAGAGAGAGAGAGAGAGAGAGAGAGAGAGAGAGAGGAACATACATAATTCCTGCGCCTTTAAGAATTGTCTGCTACTAAACTTCAGCGACACTAGTGAAGCAGAGTCGATTTGCTCACATATGTATAGCATATATAGCCTATATCGATCCACTGGAGGCTGCCGTTGATAGTGAACCGCACTTGGATAGGTGTAGGCTAACTAGAAAACATCTGTACCAGCCACTTTGAAGTCCTACAATCCGTTAAAGTGAGCTACATTTAAAAAAAAAAAAAAAAAAAAAGGGCTTCTAGAAGGTTTCACAGCTGACGCTGAAAATATTAAGGCCTACTGTCTGCTCTAAACTATAATAAAAACTGAGAACGGAGTAATCCAACTTCATAGACAGCGGTGTTTCAGCTTACTCTTGGAATTTCCCGGAATCAAAGGTGCACCTGACACACTTTATCCTTCCCTTGACGTGACCCTACAAACGAGTTTCCATCCAGCATCATTGCTTAAATATAGCCAACACTATAGCGCAAAAATAATACCTTAGAAGAGTGACAACAATTTGAATTATGAGAATATGAATTAGCCTACTTTTTCAGGACAAATAAATAAAAATTAAAATTAAAAGAACAACAATAACATTAATAACATAATATTTAACTGAAAACAGAGATTAGAAAAAATGAACCACAAAGTCATGCGATAGAAAAATATTCAGATATGGGGCTGCAGTCTTAAATGAGGATGGATTTAATAAATAAAGCGCTATCAAACACGTCATCTGTGAGGTTTACATGAGCGATTTCACACCACAGTGCTCCATATTCACAGGGGATCATATCATCCTTTTGATTCTGCCCTTTTTATTCTCGCCCTTCACTGATCCGTGCATGCGATAATATCATAGCACCATATCAGAGTCTAATGGATTTTTAAAATAACCACACTAGAAATGAATGATCATGATTATGTCACTGATTTTTTTAGCTATCGATTTTATCTTACACTTTAAGAATTAAAAAACTGCTCAATATATATATATATATATAAAATATAAAAAATGTTGAGAGCATATTTAGTATCCCGTTTTAAATAAAGCCAAAAATATTAAGATAAGCATATGCATGTTTTTATGGTATTAAGATCAAAGGTAGGATTTAGCAATAAGAATTGCGTCGTGCAACTGTGACATATAGGCTACAAAATTAGCCTAACAATTATAGCAAAGACTTTTGTTCAGTTTGTGCTACAATCACACTAACTGTTTTCTTATCTTTACACGTGGGTTTAAAATGTTTATAAAAGTTTTGAATGTTTTATACTGTATGTATTCGAATGTTTACAATAAACAATGTTTTTAAATTGTTGAATAAAAATACGTTTTCTAATAAAAGAAAAGCACATGTGGGAAAATTATAGCCAGCCGCACTGTTAAAAATTTATTGTAATTATTACATCAATTGCTAACAGTGTGGAATAGCTATCAACTATATGAAAGCGGCCAGTTTACGATATGATTTATAGCTACCAGTAATATCTTAAAATATCAGGATTAATATTATATTAAAATGTAGGCCTATTAATGTAAATTGTTATATAGGAATATAATAAATTAATATAAAACGTGCAATTTACTACTTCTTAAAAATACTTTATTATAGGCTATATCAGACAAACTAGCTAAATAACACACTCAACATAATGACTGACGAAGAAAACCTCGAAAAGTTTTCAACAAATTGGACGATCATGTGCAAGTTACCGCTGACTATTTTCGCTCGACTAGTTTTTCTAATTTCCATCATCAGATTCTCGATAGCCTCCGTCCATGTTAACGTCAATATACCAGAATGAACTGATAATGTCATGCTGCAATATTCATATCCTCTAATTGCGTCAGTGAAATTATCACGGAATTAATTAAACACGGTTCCCATTTCCAATTGACCACACGGCACTGTAGGAATCCTAATTAATTATAATTAAATTAAGGGGACTCCGTGCAGTGCAGCATTGATTTGAGGAAAAGCCGCTGAAAGTTGGATTCAGAAGCGCCTGTAATGACTCCAGACATGATGGCGATGGGGGCCGGGCTGAGGTGGCCGTGTATAAATAGTGTGATCTGAAAAACACAGACATAACAGCAGGAGTGATCTAAACCTTCTACACGCAAACATATCGACGAATGCATTGTTGAGCAGACAAAAAGATACGGGTTAGATACATTTTAAAGTGGATTTCTGTAATCAGCCATGGAAGAACTCACGGCGTTCGTGTCGAAATCCTTCGATAAGAAAAGCAAGGAGAGCAGCAAAGAGAGCATCACGTACAGGGAAGTTTTGGAGAGTGGTTTAGCCCGAGCCAGAGAGCTGGGAAACTCGGAGACCAGCCTTCAGGAGATTACAGAAACCAACAACAACCATTGTCCGATACACCTTTTCAAGGAGCACGTAGAGCTGGAAAAGGAGAAATTGAAGGAGTTTAACATGACACGGGCTACTGACGGTGAGTTGCACTTTCGCAAAGTGTTGGCTAATAACGTGTTTCGCCGCAGATGCGTTTACAATTAGATTTTCGCGCGAATACGTTGTTAAAATAGCTATACAATCTGAATACATTGTATATTGAGGTCATTTTCATAATCTTATAGAGAGATTTCGATCGCCTCGAGAGGCTAACTAGCATGCGAGTGCGTGGAGAAATTCAAGCTTTTATTCAGCTGATGCAGTGGGCACTTGTTCGTGCCGTGCAGAGAACCGTTTTCTTTTGAAAAAGAACAGAAATACAAGATTAATTTCAAGATAATCTCAGTAAATGTTAAACAAACTAACAAAATAAGAAAAAGTCCGTAGTCACATTTGAAGTAGCCTATTAAAGTCAAAACATTAGGCCCTTGTCAAATTTGAAAGGTCGATCTGTCAATTTATTCCTAAGCGTTCCTTAAATTGTCAGGAAATGAGTAAAAACTTATTTTCTCTTAACGTACAAACACACACAGGCTGTCATTTAACACAGAACCATATGGGTGATAATATTTTCAAAGTGAGATTTAATTTAAAACGGGTTCGCTTCACAAACTGCGAAGAAAGACGACAATCATGGCAGGCCCATGACATCTTGTTTTGGAATGAAACACCTCAATAATAATACTAATGCTTACTACTTTTACTACTACTGCTAATAATAATAACAATAATGATAATAATTGAGTAGCTACATTTAAATGCCATTGATAATATATACTGCACTGAAAACAAAAGAAAGCGAGAAAACTATTGCAGTAAGACAAAGTTGTGTAAGTTTACATTTATTTATTGCAAACAGTTTATTAATACTGCTGGAATTATATATATATATATATATATATATATATATATATATATATATATATATATATATATATATATATATATATATATACTAAACGTGCAGAGGTGAATTTGCTCTTTGTAAACTTTACATTTTTCCTAATATCTTGTAATATCTTGTAATATCTCTTTATCTATGTATCTTAAATATAAGAATCTGCCCAATTACAATTCATAGGCCTGCATATTAAAAGAAAATCGAGACAATGTAAGTGTTTATTTGTAAGTCAGTGTTATTTGTAAAACGATTTCCACAATGTAAGCTATTACGTCTTTTTTTCAAAGCAGCAGCAATTTCTCACCGTTTATCTTGGTTTAATTTTTAATTTTTAAGATAGGCTATATCTTCGAGAAAAAAAGTGGTCCCTGTTGACGTCGTATAGGCTACTATTAATTAGATGTATTTAATTCCAGATTACTTCTGAGCCGCCATCTGCACGCTTTTTATACACTCGTGTAATAAATGAACGCTTTAAAAGAAATAATTTGTTGATGCGTTTATGCTGTATTTTCACAGGTATTTATGATTGCAAAGACAAGAAGGAAGATGTGAAGTCAGAGGACGAGGACGCACAGAGTAAACTGAAGCAGAGACGGAGCAGAACAAATTTTACCTTAGAGCAGCTGAATGAACTGGAGCGCTTATTTGATGAGACGCATTACCCGGACGCCTTCATGCGCGAGGAGCTGAGTCAGAGGCTCGGGCTGTCAGAGGCCCGCGTGCAGGTAAGAGCCCATTCTTCCAAACACTTTAGTGATTCTTTTTATTATTGAAAAAAATAAATGAATCTAAAATGAAAAAAGCAAAATAAAATAAAATAAATAAATAAATAAATAGAGCAGACAAATCAGGCAAATATTATACATGACTACATAGATTAAAAAAAAAAAATCATTCATTTTTAAACGAATGCATCACGAGTGCACCTTTTAGCAAATAATCCTGATGTCAAACGGGGGACCTGTGTCACTCATTTTTCATTGTTTTATGGAGGCCTACATGTTCACGAAACAGGTTTAAAGTAGGCTACAACCAGCATAGCATAATTGAGAAAAATACGGAGATTATTCATAATGTTTCTTGCTTTTATATTTGATTTAAGCAAGTAATAGAGATACTAAGTCTCCTATAATAGCGCTGCTGTGGTGTAGATATATATTTATATGCCTAGAGGAATTTATGACGCTGATAACTTAATGTAGGCCTACACGTAAAACTAAAGGACTTTTGTTAGCTGTTTTTAAAGGTAGAAATAATAGGCAATCTATTAAAGTATTAATGTACTCTTACACCCTTCTTAGGAAGACGTTCTTGTTATAGCCTAAAGGGAAGTGAACTGGCAAGGAGAAAATTATCAAATAAATAATACAGGTAGTAAGTGTGATGCTAGGCCTTCATTTCTCCTACAAATTTGCTTAAGTAATTTGTATATCATAGCCTATACCCTGCGCCTGAGATGTTTACGATTTGGAGACGGTTGTTGTTCTGTTCACTCACAGCGTACACAAAGCATTTCTGTTATCTATCTGTTATTCAGAAAGATCTAACCACATCATTAAAATTAATGAAGAGATTGAACCGCTGCTGCAGGCATACCTTCTTATGTCACTCACCTCATTTTCTCCAACCTTATCTTTGTAATATCTGCCCATCGCCTTGATATACTGTTCCTATAAAAATGTATTAGGAATAATCCAATTCCGTTTTAACACCTACAGTGACACAGACCGTGTTACAAAACGTAATGGGAAAATAAGTAACATTGTTTGCCAGTGTGACAGCTTGCAACATATTTTTAATGTTTCTGAGGCGTAGGCGGAAACAGATTAAAAGAGGAGAGCAAAGAATGGGTCAGAACTGTGATTTGATGCAACCAAATATTCATACTGTCTTAAATAGACGCCTCTGTTATAATGCATCACAATGGCATTTTCGTATCACATTTCAATTTTCGCAGAAAATTCAGAGTTAAATGCAATGGACGTGAGCTTGCCTAGTTGATATGGACCTGCTACTATACTGTCCTATAGAAGCCCTACGCCGACCAGCTGTCAAGAATCTAATTGAAAGTTATGAGACCTCGGTGAGGAGAAGGCAGTAATTCAATTACGACTAATATCTTTCGGTTTTTGGTGCAGGGCTAAATTAAATGTCATTATTCACTGTCTCTAATAAAAATCAAAAGAAAATCAGATTAGGGTATTTGTGAACCGCATCATTGAGTGGTCCTTAATGAAGAAATAACTGTCGAAACCAGTGTAGCTCACTTTCCCTATAGCATAGTGCTGGATAATTACAATCGATCAAAGACTGAAATATGATGCATTCATTTTGGCGCACTAAAAGTCACACACTGAATAATAATAATAATAATAATAATAATAATAAGATTATATAATTCAAAATCCGAGTGTCTTACAAAAAACAAAAAAAAACAAAAAAACAAACAACAACAACAACAACAACAACAACAAAAAAACAGATTGACAGACGTTTCCTTTAAAATTTTAATGAGCGAGTCTGAGAGTTGAAAAAGCAGCGCTAATAGCCTGATTTAACTGAAACGACCAAAGCGAGTAATGATAGAAAACTGTAGCCGTAGATTACTTTTGCTCTGTTCATAATTCATATTTCCATTCATGTTTTCTCAAGCACCTGTGATGCAGCAAATTCATTTTATTGGAGAAAACAAAAATAGACAAAGGCCTACATTTTAGCAATGTCAAATTGCCAGTTAGTTTACATGGTGCTTTGACAAGAGATTGTAGGCCTACATTATTTAGCTAATTTAAAGAAAAATAAATAAATAAATAAATAAGAAAACGAAAATGTTTTACATATAGGTTAGACAAAGCCAAATAATACACAGATAATTAATTGGCGTAGAAGACTAAAAATTGGAATATTAATTATGAAGAAGATTTGTGGAACAATAAATAGCTGAACTCGCTTTTCCAACTGAAATGTCTAATGAAATAATAAACTTCGCCGATTATCAGAGGCAACAGAAATCGGCATAGTTTTTCTCTAACGTGGGTTGCATGGACAAAATAAATATAACAAATATGCAAATTTCTGTAATTTAAGTTGTGGTGAACAAGATATTTTTTCTGTTTTAGGTATGGTTTCAGAACAGAAGAGCGAAATGCCGAAAACAGGAAAATCAAATGCACAAAGGTAAAAAGCATAAATAATATTTTAATAAATAACCTAATTATTAAATGTAATGTGTAATATTAGATTTTAATATTTAAAGCATATTTTATTTCATTTATAAAGGGGCATGACCAGAGTAGAACTGGGTGCTCGTGAGCTGTAGCAGCTCTTATGTGTCCACTTCATCATCACACAATTTTATATCTCATTACATTTTAAACTTGATGTAAATGGTGAAATCATCTTCATAAAAAAATCATTATGACTATCTTTGCTCATTTATTATTCTTTTCTATTCAGGCGTTATTTTGGGCACCGCCAGTCACCTGGACGCATGCAGGGTAGCTCCTTACGTGAATATGGGCGCACTAAGAATGCCATTTCAACAGGTAGGAGTAACGAAGCTGAAACGGCTTTGTTCTTTATATTGTGTGTTCTGTGATGTGCAAACGTGCAGTTCAGTCGACTAAATAAATCAAGTTGCTTACTTGCCGAAAAATGTTTAGGCTTTGACAAACAATCTGATGTGATGCTAGTCATGCGTTGCGCGAAGGGCGCGAACCTTTCACCTCCGGGGCCCGATGAGATACGAATGAGATAAGAGGGACCGAGAGACATTTCATCTGGTGGTGAAGAACTGTCTGCATCAGCCAGACGAGAGAGCAACCATAATTAAGCTAATAGCACAGCTAGGGAAAGGCAGATAAAAGAGATTATGAAAGAGAGGAATAACGCACTGATGGTTATTGGCACTGAGCAGCATTGGCAGGTCTGAGGCATGAGGACTGCATACTGAACACCACAAATGTCCACCACCTGTTGTTCTGACTGCTCCTGTAGAGGGGTTGCACAGTCCAGTCTGACTGATTTGTGGAGATGCTGGAGCAAGGGGCTGCTTTAATTTTAATGAGTATTTTCACACAGAGATAATTAAAATAAATGCAAGTGCCAGGAATAAAGTCAGAAGGCCTTTGGTTAGAAATTGTGAGCAGCAAAGAAACTCGGATGCGATAGGCCATATTCATACCTGATTATTTTCCAAAAATAACTGACTACCAGGTCTGACGTTATTTATCCCCCTTTCAAAGTAATCTCCCTATGTTTGTATTCATGTGGAAAACAGAAACATTCTTTCCTACTGTCAAAAACTTGTGTAGCTTGTCAGATGTTGTATTTTAGTTGGACTGCAAAATGTAAAGCTTTGAAATATTTATGGTCTCTGTGCAGAGAAAGATACATGAGAAGAATACTAAAAAAGAAAATAAAAAATAAGTCACTTTTTAAGTCAGTGGATGTCTAATTTTCACCTCATCTTACTGAAATAATTGCTAAGAATCTGCAACCTGATATTTTATGATGCCTGCTTACATCTTCCCTTCCACCCCTAGGAACCATGTGAATAAATATTTATATATAAGAGAATGAATATTTTGGGTGCAAAATTGTATATTTATGCCATTGAATATATAATTAAGATTACATGATGTTGCAGCTTTTAACGGTTGTATGGCAAGATTCAGTGTGGATCAAACTAATATGCTGAGATGTGAGATTTCCAGCTGTTGGAAGTTCTTTGACTATTAAGCTGTCTGAGCTCATTGCATAATAATTTAGCTCAAGAGCAGATGAAAAAGAATGCACTGAGCAAGTGACTGTTTTCACTGAAAGCAAACAGTTTGCGAAAACCTTCAGAGAGGTGTCCGAGCCTGAAACCGGATCCCTGCCGCTCCTCGAGCTGACCCCGCAGCCGCTGACTAACTCCATGTTTGTTTTTGCCTGCCCCACAGGTCCAAGCTCAGTTACAGTTGGAGGGGGTCGGAACACACTCCCATCCTCACCTGCACCCACACCTCGCAGCCCACGCTCCCTATCTGATGTTCCCGCCCCCGCCTTTTGGATTACCAATCGCGTCGCTGGCAGACTCGGCCTCTGCGGCGGCCGCCGTGGTAGCAGCTGCCAAGAGCAATAGCAAGAACTCCAGCATCGCTGACCTGCGACTCAAGGCAAGAAAACACGCCGAGGCGCTGGGACTCTGACCCCCATGGGCTTCTCTGCTGCTCTGAACTGATAATTGCTTCTAACACAAGACTAAGCCTGTGAAAAGGCCGTGACACTCACAGTTAAAACGAAACAAAATAAAAACAAAAGAGAAAAAAAGGGGTGTAAGGGGAGAGAATGAGAGCGAGAGAGAGAAAAAAAGTCAAAAACCCAGCTGCCAAAACAAACCACTTGTAGAGAAAGGTAATTAAATACCAATGAATCACCTTTTACTTTTCGTCCAACAGGCAGGACTTCTTGGAGGCCACTGGCTCAGCCCTTTCCAGGCACAGATCACAGCTCCAGGACCATACAAAAATATCTGGATGTCTGTCTGAAAACCAACTAGGAGCGAAGACTTTTAAAAAAGCAAAAGGCAGACACAAAGTGAGGCTAGAGATTGTGTTTTTATGGACAGACACTGAGACTTTGGAATCTCAACCTCAAAGTGAAAAGAAAGAGACGGCCATTTTTGCCTCCTACCACTGTGCCGCTGCCTAGTGCACGTGCTCAAATGAAGGATTGACCTATTGGGGCTGGCCTCCATTGTAACTGACATACATCTATGTTGATCACTGCCATGATAAGCCTCCATTATAATGAATATCTAAAGCAGTTATTTGCATTTTTTTTTTTTATTTAGTTTTTCATTGCTCATTCTGCTGTGGACAAAGACTGGAAACAGCAATAACATCATTGGTACAATCTCCTGGTTTTTAGTGGAAATCTTATGATTCTTTCTGTTTTGGGAGGAAATGTTGCGTTGCTGTTACTTCCTTCTGGGCATGTGTATGGACTTTAGCTTTCATTCTCATATTTTGTGCTCTCTTTTTTATGTGATGTGTCCTGGAATAGAAGTGAACCTATAGCTTTTGCACTTCAGGTCTTGCTTTTAAGGGGTTTACAATCCTTAATGCAAGATATACTACTATGTAAGGGGGAAACAAATTTGGCTTTCGTTTTGCTGAAATACATTGAAATGACTTGTTTTTGTTCGTTTGTCTCGAAAAGGATAAAAGGTAACTGCGTAATTTAACATTTTAAGGAAGATCAGTTTAACTGAAATGCAATTATGTGCAGTTAAGTGCAATACTGTAAATATGGAAAACGTAATATAGCGGTTGATGTTTGCTAATTAAACAGCGATTTTTAAGTTGGTGGGTTTTTGGCACTGATGTCGATATGTTGAAAGTTCCTTGCCACAAACACATCTTTAAAAGCTGTGTAGAAAATTATTTGCGTACTCTTTGCAATGTGCCATACCTCCCCGAAGTTCAATGGTATTCGAATATAGTTTTGTACACGTGCATTTAAAGAGATGTTGAATTCCCCTGTAACTGACACTGTACAAAAATGCTCTAGGTTTATGGATCATAAACATGTCTGGGTTTTAACATAACAATAAATCCACCAAAGACAACAATTTGATCGCGTTAATAGAGTTAGAATTATTTAATTTAAAGTTCCAGAGTCATTTACAGTATGACATGAGTTTCAGCAACTGGATCCAGAGTCTTTTTTCTCCATATAAACAACAACCTGTCTACAGTTCCCTGAATTGAATATAGCAAGCTTAAGAATTTGTTACCAAGATAACAAAAGCAGTATTATTTCCATGACTGTCCTATGAAATAGATAGCCAGTTCAGACATCAATTGCCTTTGAACTACGGTAGTAGATCTTGTTCAGGTCTACCTCGAACAATGAACGCTACATTGTTGGCTGTTTTCATTGTTCAGCATTACAGTTGTTTAGGAATGTTTCCGTTTCTTTAATTGACGTCATTGGTGCTTTTATTTATTATTTTATCTGAAAGTTTATAAATGTTAAATAGTCAAATTTCAAGTGTACATACTTACATGGCTTTGCATTTATTTTTATATATTTTTTAAATGTTAACATTTGCAACAGTTTTACGCGAAGGTGTGACTGCAGTACATTTGTTTGACTAAAATGTAGCGTGTTTGAGTTTACAAACATTTCAGGGATGGTGGATGAAACCATAATACTTTGTGTTGAGATGTTCTTTATGCTCCAAGGAATTTGTTGTATCCCATCATATTGCATATGCAAGCATGCCCAAACATGATTCACCATTGATTTGTTTTTCTTCTGTTGTTTCACACACAAAAAAAGAATGTACATCTTGTACAAGTAATCTATCAATAAAAGTTATAAATATTTGTAATAGAGTTTGTAAAACTTGTGGCCCTCTGCAATTTTCTGAATAAAGGAAGCTCTGGTTCAGACACGTTCGTATATTATATGCACATATTATTATTTGTTAAAATTACTACAAGAATGCTCTATATAGAAGAGCCACAATATATTACATCTGAGAAGCTAAAAATGGTTTTGAATTAAATGAAAATGTCTTTACCATCAAAATGTACTAGATGTTGATCCTTGAGCCTACTGAGACAAATTCATGCCTCTTTGCCCCCCCCCCCCCCCCCCCACAAACATATCTTAAATAACATCACAATCACATCTGACTTTTGCAAGCCTTTTTTGGAGGCCTTGTTGCATCTGGAAACCCAAATCCAGATGTGTGTACACAAAGTAATTGCAGGCAACATAGTGGCTTTTTGTCTAAATTGCATGGAGAAATTAGTCCAAATGGCGTCCTGTTGAGCAAGTACCCCCTAAAAGGTCGGAGCACATTTCATTTGTAGCTTAGCACTCATACATCAAGATGGAGTGATATAGGCAGAGGCTGATACCCGCACATTTAGGCACTGACCTCTGGCTGGGGTCTGCTGAATGAAGCAAAACATAACAGCATCCTTTTATGTTCTCTAATAATTGGCAACATATACCACCATCAATAAACACACAAGGCTTCCTTTTAACATGTACAAACACACAAAGGTATTTATACTGGCCACAAGTCACTAATAAAGACAAGCAAATGGCCTATGAAAAGGCTTAAATTAAACTTTTTTTTATTTTTTTTATCAATGTTATTGCTTGCATTAAAAGTGACTTGAAGTTTATTGCAGTCATATGACTGACAATACTAAAGCTGATGTCCATTTAAAATGTTATTTTTCGTAGCATGAAAGAAACTTCAGAAAATACTCCCATCTTGTACGTTCAAGGAAGAGACACTTACTGTAACATCTAACAACTTATGAGAGTATTACACTTATGAAATGCTGAATTATATTCTGCATAGGAAAATTAAATGGTTTTGAGTGAGAAAAGGCAAAAACATGACTTATTCAAGCATCTTCCCCACTTTGTGCCATTCCTGCTGAAACCAGAAGAACTTAACACGTGCTACCGATTCACGTGAGCCTTATCAATATCAGCCAAACTACGGTATATGTCCATGCATAACTTACCTAAATATTGTTTCTCTTTGTAAGTGCAAGGAAATGTTTTAATCTTTTCACCAAGGCTCTAAATAAGAAAGACGTATATATATATATATATATATATATATATATATATATATATATATATATATATATATATATATATATATATATATATATATATATATGCTCTTTTTTATATATATATATATATATTTTTTTTTTTTCTTCGGAAAGGTGTTGTGCTGAATTCAAGCAGTGACAAAAACAACAAGAAATGCTCTGGAGCTGGATTTCAGTTGTATATGTATATGTTAACTGAATGCATTGACAATAGCTAATATCTCCTCATTCGATCAACAATTAAGTCTTATTTGACACATCTGTAGCCAGTTATTTGGTTCTTAAATCAAGTTGTGGGAGAAAACGTTGCAAAACTTCACAGTGTTAAACTATCAGCCACTTAAATCTCAACCAATAAGCTAGCCATTTTCTTGGTCTGGGATTGCTTTCTTACTCAGTCTAAATCTGTTGTATTTTGATGCATCAAACTAAAACCCTACAGGACCTGGATCTAACAGAATAGTAAAGTAGCGAGACTCTTCTTTAGGTGCCATTTCTCTTGCAGCATAAAAGTTACAGTTCAAAATCTGTTAGCCTCCACTTTGAGAGACAAGTTACAGTACCTTGGTGGTTTTACCTGTAAGAAGCGAGAAACCATTTGAAAGGTTCAAAAACCTGATCTTGTCACGATAAAAAGTGGTCAGAAAGGCCAACATTTCTGAAAAGGTGAGACATTACAAACAAATCGCTGTGAATCCATTTGTTAAAACACAAAACAACATACAATATTTACTATGTATGTGTGTGTGAATATATATATATATATATATATATATATATATATACATATATATATATAACACTAAGATGTGTTCAATGATTATTCAATCATGTATAATAATGTTTATTTTGATTTCTAAAACAGAAATTGCTTATAAATCATTCAAATTCAAATCTACAATAATTCTGACATTGCATTACAATGAACACAGTTTCTGTTTACCTTTCAGAGAAAAGTGTTTCCTGTTTATTCCATTTTCACAACAAAAGGCTTAAACGGGATGCTGTATGTATTTTGTGAAAGCACTTGTTTAAATTAAATTATGCCCTCAGTTAGACATAACTAAAATATATTGATTCTGAGATCATGCCCTTCCAGACAGAAAATCAGATAAAACCAAACATTTATCTCTTGTTAAAATGCTTTGAGTTATAATTATTTTTCCCATGTTGATTATTGTTAAATATTTCACTTGCAGATAACAGCTGAGACCAGATTTCTTAAAAACTCTGAAGCTTAAGAACTTGTATAGAAAATTTCAGGAATATTTTGATTGAAAGTAATGATAACCAGTGCTGTTTCGATGTTTTCACTAGTGATCAATGCTGGTTTCATTTCTGATTACTAGAAGTGATAAACAACCAACGGAGTCATGTCTCTCTGGCATTCCCACTGCTTTCAGATAAGCTTTACGATTGAATGGCTGGCGACAGTGAAAATCTTTTCATACTAGTGGGAATCAAAGTCAGATGCTTCAGAGGCAACTGATTTTTCAATGCCCTTAGTCTATCTCCCTCTATTGGGAGATAAAACCAGATAAGCGTTCTCATGTGAATGCATTGCAGCGATGCAATATTGAATGATGAAAATTTTGAAATCCATTTCACTGTTTACCACATTTATCTCACACTATTTCACACTCCTTAAGTTAATGTTATACAAGATGTGAACAGATGCCACTGTCTGAAATGACTTCATAGTGTCAGTTATTTTAAAGATATTTTACGCTTATTCTCTACAAGTGACTAAACAATACTTTTTCAAACAAAGACCATGGGAAAAAAAAGTGAATATTAATAAAGTAAATGCTTGAAATGGCTTTACCAAAGAAACGAGTCAGATCAAAACCAATCTGAAGCACTTCTTCATAACAGCAGGAGCTGTTTTTTGACTAGTCTCATAAAAATGTATCTAAAATTGCATATGAAGAAAGACCAGACATGTTTTTATAACCATAATATTTAATTTTCCACACCAGTATGCAAAATTATTTATTGAGACAAATTCAGCATGCATCCCTGCTGTGTTTCAAAAAACCCACTAATTCCAAGTGTTTGTCCATATGGGACAAACTGTTTGTCTGGGAGTTTTTTTTTGATAATCTACCATGACTTTTTGCTGTGTATAATTTAAACCGCACACTAAGCTTTGTGTAAATCATTGCCCAGTCCTTCAGCTTCTGTGTTGTCACTGTTAATTTGAGTCAAAGTCCAATGTGTCCCGTATTGTGTTTAAAATGACTTCCTTGACCCTTACAGTCAGTAACAATCTCTTGATGTTCTGTAAACTGAACATCAAGAGAAAACTTTTTCAAAAGGAGTTTTCCACACACACACACACACACACACACACGAAGAATTGTAGAGAAAGCCATTAAATGCTATTATGATAAACTGTTAACAATGAAGCACAATGTCAAAATAAATCCAGCATCTCTAGTTAAATATCAAAATATCAAACCACCATAAATCTGATGAGAAAACAATGAAGGCGAAACAGAAATCTAAACATTTCAGTGTTTGAGATGCTTGCCATTTGAGCCTTTGCTAAAGGGTTAACCAGAGATGAAACAGCATTAGATTCTCAAAAAAAAAAAAAGCCCAGGCTCAATTAAAATGAGGGAACAAATATGCGAGCTAGAAGCTAAGCAGAAACTCCCATGCAAAAAAAAAAAAAAAAAAAAAAAACACCTGTAAAATGCAAAGCACACAAGACAATCAAATGAAAACGACTTAATGCTAAACTAAAAATAGGACAGCACAAACAATCATAGTCTGTATCCATGTACAATGTCATATACGGGTTGAATTAAAATATATAGTGAATATAGTATAGATTACAACCGAAAAATATAACGGTGCACAACGATGACAAAATCATCCTACATCAAACAATAAAGTGCATGTTCTGTTTCTGTAGAAGGTCATGATTCTTTCTCCTCCCTCTTTAGTAATGTGGCTGAGATTTCAGCAGATGGAGCCTCAGCATATCCTGGATGAATGTTAATGAAAAGCAAACAGCCCACCTAAGCAGTTTATACAGTGTAGTATCACTGTGAACCACGCTAAAGCGATCCCTCCGCTCCTACAAATAAAGAGCACTTGAGGGGAAAATAATTACATGCCTATTCCTGATTTAGGGTCAAATGTATTATAATGTAAACGCAAACATCTTGTACTTCTTTTTTTTACAACAAAATGTTAATAAGAGGGACAGTGCCTGAAACAATATCTTTTACCTAAGAAGATCTGATTAATAGTAGGCGTAAGCAATGAAGGTTTAACAAATCGATGATCGCATGACATGAAGCAAATGTGAAATTTAACATTTAGATTATGGGTATGTTCAGGATTGTCAAGGCCTCAAAGGTTTTCTTACGGGATTACCACATGGCTACTGGGCTAAGCTACGGTCTCACACCCTACATTCTAAGAGCAAGAGGTCAAAGTGGGCTGAATACATTTCAGTGCTATCCTGAGGGGAACTTTAAAATCCGGTATTCCGAAAAACACTCTTGAGAAGTATTGTTTTTGTGTGAGTACAGTTATGACTGAAATTCTTAATCAAAGCAGTGCTTTGAGAGTGTGGTCACATGATATGAGATCAATATTGTCAATGAAACAGACCACGCTCATTTCTGTGAGACATATTTCATAATAATCATAATAAAGTCTGTTTTTAATTATTGTTTTAGTGAGGCCACCCTTCACCAATTATTATAGAGAGATGAATTTACATAAGGTTTGCAACTATCTTTTACAACTACCATAAAAGTAACTGCACATGCTAGCTTACCATGGTAGGATATTAGCAATGTTAGCATGGTAAACGAGAGTATCCATGTAATGAATGGGCGGAAGCAATTATTCTAATTATTGAACCAATCAAAGAAAATAAAATCCTACAAAACCAAAAGTAGAAACATGAACACAGGGGGGAAAAAATAGATGAAAAAAATTTGGACCACTAATGTCGCTGCAATATTGATAAGGTTCATAATAAAACAATGCAATAAACCAAACCATAGCACTCACAATTAATCATAGTTAGCTGGGGGCACTTCCAAGAAAAATGATTTCATTTCAAGGGACAGTCTCAAGCGGTCTATAATGAGATTGACTTCTCAAGCTGTTCATTTTGCTGTAAGTTGGCCACTTTGACCAGCTCAGACGTTTACGAGTGCTGTGAGAAAATGGCTGATGAAAGACAAAACAAGATTCCCGATTCTGCCAACGTTATCCGCCAGGTCGGGTTCTCAGCCACAAGTCAACCCCATCAATTTGGACTAAACCAATTGCCTAGCACATCAGTCTTTTGGTGCTTAACACAATTTTGGAAAATATCCTTAACATTATGTTGTATTATAAAGCAATATATTTCACAAAAACACATAACGATTCTATGACAAAAGAGAGCTTAAACAATATTTGGTGCTGTCAGATGAAAAAATAAACTGTAAATCAACTGAAGAGATGATGTTTAACCAGTCAATGAGAGATAGGGACAGCGATTTGAAACATCCTGATGGTGCCCACCAGCTCACGCTTACAGTAGAGCTCAGAAATGCTTCTGAGGTAAAAATGTTAACTTTCTTAAGGCTAAGGGCACTTGGGTCTGTAAATAGCCAGAGGGAATGTAACATAGTCTGATTTTAGCCCATCTCTACATTTCCCAAATGTTTTACAGTTCCTGACCATTAATCAATAGCAGCAAAAAATAAAAACCTCTCCAGCTTGAACTGCTGCAGTTCACTGAGGTGGTGGATTTCTAAGAGCTGTGGAAAGATCTAGGTCTTATCGTGACCAGATCGCAACTACTGAATGCAACTGTATAATTTTTCACAATGAATCAGTGTGTGTTGTTACTGTGCAGCAGCAACCTCCCATAAACCCAATCAGTCAAATTATACATCTAAATGAAAAAAGGAAGACTGGGTTAAAAGTGAGCACATGTCTGAAATTCCCTTTCAAATGCTGTGTTTTTAGGACAAAACAGATAAAAACGAGAATGAAACAAAATTATTTTGCCTTCAGTTTCCTGTTAATAATGAATCAGACCTTTCCAAGATCCAGTTAAATAAAAAAAAGAGTGTCTTGTGTAATAGTAACCTGAAATCAAAGGAAGCCAGTCCTGTTCTTTGAAGCTTGGACACTGTAGCCTATTGTGTGTAGAGCGAAGTGGTAAAGTAGGAAAATATTGATGCCTTTAAACCCACGGGGACGACTCGAAGAGGCGAATCTTCACAGGGCATAATAAACATTAGCTCTCAGCACAGTCTCCACGACTTCATACGCTGGTACACAAAATGAGTTATTGCACGCGCGATAACAGACTCTCAGCTTTAGCGGCCTCGTAGTAAAGCTAATAAATGTCATAGGTACATAATCCCCTACACGTTTATGGAAACAGATCTCTCCTGTTAAGTTCTTTTACACTCTGTCCCCCGGGGCCCAGATATACTATATTGATGAACACATTAAGAAAGCATGATTTGACTAGAGAAACGCCTGCATTAGATGAAGCTGTGAAAGATGAATTCAATTGTAATTTGAATAACGCAGCCGGGACCAGATTACTCAAAACGGGTGGCAGGGAATCGTCTGCTCGGAAATTGAGTTGTGCTTGTTAAGCCGAGCGCTCATCACCGAAAATAGCATTTGGTATCATATCTAGTGTTAATACAAAGACTCATTGATAAACCACTTTAGAGGCAAATCCTGTTTGCATGGCTAACCTGTTTAAACCCTCTTAATTTCATCCTCCCATTTATCATCGTGCCACCAGAGCACATTTTCAATAAGTCTGTCAGATAGCTCATAAGCACCACGCCGCCTTTCTAGTGCGCTGCTGAAGGGCCAAAGAAAATAAGGGTGTTCCAAAAGGTAGGCAGCTTAATTATGCTGCCTCCTAAGATACCTCGCCACCACCAAATTCTAAAACATAAACTTCTATTTCATTTAGTGCTGGAAAGTGTCAATAAAAATGCATGAATACAGTTATTTTAAAAAGACTAATAAACAAATAGATTTATTTTTCCCCTTAACTCACTGCAGTATGTTCTGTGATTAGAAATAAAGCTTCTCTAGAATGATCTGTGTGATAATGGATATGTAATAATAATTAATAATATAAAATGTTATTTTAAATAAATATTAAGTAGTAGGCATTTCCTGAATGTATTGCTATGAGTTTAGTGGAAAAATTCAATCTAAGATGGCAGGGCTCGCAAAATTTTAAAATCCCTGGTAGTCCTTCAGACATGCATTCTTCAGATTTCGGAAGCCGAAGATAAATTTAACTAGCCCAAATAAAAAAAGACATTGGCTGAACTTCACTGCAAATCAGCGTGATCAAAAACTTCAGTGATTGTATTTTGTCTTCACATAAGTCATGTGAGTAGGGGTGCAAAGGATCACAAAACTCATCATATCATGTTATGGATTTTGAGTCACCATTTTAAGGATAAGCAAAAAATATGGTTCTTCATTATAAAAAAAAACACTTCTTCGATACCACAGCAAAAGAATAGTAGCATAGGGATGTTAACGATTCACTCAACTCAAGATGTGACACAATTCTTGATACTGATTTCATGATACAATTTTCCTCACCGCTCTCTGTGTGCACACAAATAACAGTGTGCGAGCACCGAATTGAATTCTCTTTAGCCTCATTATGTGCTTTAATGCATTAAAACGCTTCACCCCTACAAACGAAACAAGCGTTAAACAAGAAACAAATTTTATATTACTGTTCAAGATAGCCCATCAGGCAGGGTGGTGATGCATTTTGGTAGCCCGACTGAGAAACATAATACCTCGGGATAGCAATTTTGCAAGCCCTGGATGGTAACTCCTATTAATTTTTTTAATTACAAAATAAGACACCACACACCATGCTATATATACACACATATACACATACTGTAGGATGTGGAATAGAGCAGAGTATCAGAGCAGAGTATCAGTTAACACATAAAATGACGTCCTAATGAACACACAGTTGCTTACTATGAAACATGAGCAGTCTGTAACAAAGTGCACTGGCCTGAGTGAGTTTTCTAACAGCTGTTTTCAGCATGCGTATGCGTATGCGTATAAAGTCCCATATTAAACCACAGACATTGGAAAGACAATGCTGTCAAAATGTCTCTTGGAAATTGTTGCATACATACAACAGATACACCAATATGGCTGACAAACGGCACGTTAAAAGTGTTAAGTGTTCACCATGGCTGGGCCTCTTCCAAGATGGCTGATTAATGGAGGCCTGCCTTGTGTAATATGAGCAGAGTGTCTGATCGCAGTTACTGCTCTCCAGGACACTGGGCCGACACGCAGTGGGCGAATTACATGGCTGATCTGGAATGTAATGTCTTAGGAGTGAATCTGAACTCATTATTATGGGTGCAAGCTAAAAGAGACTTCCTGTGAGTTTTTTTTAATCGTCATTCAGTTTGAATAACACATAAAACGTCAGTCAAAGGCTTCAGACTGCATACTGCATTACTGCATATTGGATCATTAAACAATGAATTTTATTTCCATTTATTCTATTGTCCTCTCCAATGCTGCAATAATTTGTTCAGTCAAAAATCTAGTATTGTTGAATATTATTACAATTTAAAATAACGTTTATATTTTAATATATTTTAAATTGTGTCAGAAAAGCTGAATTTTTAGCACCATTACTCTGGGTCTTCGATGTCACACAAATTTGGTGCTCATGAAACATTTCTTATTAATATAAATATTGAAAACAGTTGGGCTGTCTAACATTGTTGTGAAAAGAGTTTATAAATTTACATTTTACATTTAGCCATTTAGCAGACGCTTTTGTCCAAATCTACTTACAAATGAAATATAATATATAAATGGTTTTAAAAATTATATATATTTTTAGTGTGTGTGTGTGTGTGTGTGTGCGTGTGCGCATGTGTGTGCGTGTGTGTGTGTGTGTGTGTGTATATGTATATATATTTATATATATATATATATATATATATATATATATATATATATATATATATATATATATACACACAGCGTATACACACAACCCCACAAATTTTTTTCCAGCCTTTTTCTTCTTCTTTCTTTTTTTAATCACACATCTATACATTTACCCACATAGATATACTGTACATTAGGCCTTACATTTTGTTTTGTAAATGAGTCTACAGTACATATGAGAGAGAGAACAGTTTAGGAGGGCACTTTTGTTTATAAAAATACTTTTCTTGGATTTGAAACTGTGTGCAATGCAAAGACCCTTTTGTCTAGCTAGTCCCCTGTTTGTTGTAAATGTAGCAAACTACACACATTTTGAAAACAGCTGAACTACCGTCAGGCTACAGAAAATAAAACAAGTTAATTTAACATTATCGGTTCTTTTTATAGTTAGTTACTCTCCAACACTGGAAGCATCTAATTATAGAGCCATTCTATTCTCAATGTCAAAGTTGAGGGTCCAAAAGCCTACTCATATCAACTTGAGAAGTGTGTGGGAGAAAACTAATTCTATTGCACCAGACCCCTCACAGTTCATTACAATATATAAACATAGAACACTACTGTACCTCCAGGTATTCCTCTTTAGATCTGAGGAAGATCAACGCAAAGGTTGTTTCATCTTTTATGGATCTCGTTGGAAATAAGAGATCGCCTTAAAAAGTCTGAATGGAGGACAAAGAGTTGGGGGGAGCAGAAAAGGCAGCAGCCGCGGAGCAGCACTGTTTGCTATGAGGCAGTGCTCTTTTGAAACTGTTTATATGGGAATAGATCCCCATGGCCGGCTAATCGTATGGTTTTAGCAATCCCTATGGAGGCCTAGGCTTTCTGAAGCTTCTCTTGTTTGTGATAGCCTCTGTGATATTGCCCGAAAGGCTTGAGAACTAAGGAGTAATTTTCTGGATAGATGTTGTCATGAAAGCAGACAATTATGAGGTCTCTTAGGGTTGTGGTTTTAGTCATATTATTTGTTTTATGTACTTTTTGAAGCGTTAGTTTTAAGTTAAACAGCTGAAGGGTCCTTCTCCCTTCACCATTGTGGGGTTATGATAATTATTGAATGTCTGTGGGCACATACAAATTGGTTTTTACTTAAAGGTTTTTCCATGACATAGATAGAGATTTAAGTGCATAAAGCCACGTGGGCGACTGCAACACCATATGACCCAACCGACACAAGAGCACACAGAGAGGACAGATCAGGCAAAACAAAGGAGATGCTCCAGAATCTTAATTAGCAAGCATCAAGGGAACGAAGCTCTGCCTTGGCTGGTGATTGTTGTCGATCAATAGAACAACAAGTCCTGAAGAAGAGACTGGAGCAGCAGATAATATTGCTTAAGGACTTAGCATAAATCAAACAAACTAATAACAGTCAGCCGATCGAGACAAGTGGTGAAACACAACTGAAAGCAGCTTCATTGTCAAAGATTATCTACAAAAAGCTAGCCATTTGTTTTATTATTATTTCTAAATCTTCTAATTTAAGGTGAGACACTGCACTGTAAGGCGAATCACCTTACTTACCCAGTTGATTGATTACATTGATTATTGCAAACAATTTTTGTATTACAAGTTTTCAAAAATGTTATGTTTAAATATGCAAATGAGGCATTATTTAATGAAATATGTGCTAATTTGCATAAATGTCTAGTACAAAAATCTGAACACTAGGTGAAAATATATATGAACAAATCCCTCTGTAAAAACCTTCAGAATATAGACAGGAATAAAAATGTCAAGTTTGGTGTGTGTAAGTGCTACTGAAGTGGAGATTTATGGCTCAGTGTTGAAGAAAAAACTCATTTTGAGAAAACGGCCTTTAAAAATATGTATTGTAATTGAAATCTATTGACACAAACAGATAAAGTGCCATAAAAGAAACACTTAACAGTGTCTTTTGGAAGTTTCCTTCCACTAGTTTGAAAAAGCACTTTATGAAAAACCAAAAAGCCCAAAATCTCAAAATTGACAGGTGCTTGAAAAAAACTGTGTTTTTGCCTGCAGTGTCTTACCTTAAAATAAAGATTTTTTTGCCTCATGTTGTCATTACTTCCACTTCTAATTACAAAAAGCTACATTTTAAAAGCATACACAAGTGCTTGTTGACAAGCTGCTAGCCACTGGAACATTGTGAAAATTATAGGCTAAAGAGTGTTGATGGTCTGCTGGTCTCCTGTCCATGAGAGTTAGTTACTTCATCAGGCTTTCTTTACGATTTTAAAGTGTGATCTGGTCTTTATAATTCTATTGGAAAAATATGATATCCATAAATGCCAATTCTCATAAGTCAGATACCCAAATTTGTGATTTTCATGCATGATTTTGCTTTAGTATGTTTACTTTTAAAGCAATTAATAATAGAAAAAAGTATAAAAACTAAAGTTACTTGACAAATTAGTGAATAGTTCATAATTATATATTTAAACAAAATAAAATATTTGTAATATTTAATAATTACATCTATAATATTTAATACTGAATGTGTATCACCATAAAAAAGACATCTGACAAAGACATTGCACAAAAGAAAAATATTGGCAATAACAGTGTTAGTCTTTGATGCTTGAACTGTAGATTTTGCAATATGTACTTACATTAATTAGTGAAGAATTGCAGATGAAAATGATTGCTGTATAGGTGACTGAAGGCTTGAGAAGGGCAGAGTTTCTACAGAAAAGTCTAGCTCAAAGCAAAAACAGAAGTAGTTTATTGATTGTGAAAATGCATTTACTCCTTTGAACTATAAAAATACACTGATGATATACAGTGCGTCTTATGTGAAGTCAGACTAGAGTTATTCCACTCACTTGAGCAAATGAATGATATCATTTACCACAATCACGGAGGAGGAAAAAATCAATCAATCTCTGTAATTATATTCAAATTGTGGACCTCTGGATCTTGTATGGATTTGATACGTTTCTTTTGCTGGGTGGATTCTTAATAGATGCAGTGACTTGCTTCCAGTTAAGCTTAGGGAATAATAACATTTCCTGTGCAATCAGCATAGTAACTTTCTCAGTGAGTGCCTGATGTCTGCTGCAATTACTGTGTCTTTCTATAATATACATTTCCAGTTAAATGGAATCAAGCTGGATAATTCGTAGTAGATGCAGAAAAATGAAGAAATATAATAGAGGAAATTCAGTTTGTTTCAAAATTTCAACAGCAAACAGCCATTTCCATTGTTGTACCCAGATAATGATATTCACTACTTGCTAAGCAAAGCCTTCTATAATGCCGCCGAATTATTATAATGACAATCTCTAACATTAATCTGATTGCAGTAATTCATTCTTGGAGGCAGATTTTTACATTCGGACTGCTGACTACCTGTGGCAGGGTCCTAAACGAATTAAATTAGGTTTATTCAAAATCAAGAATTTTCCACACTCTGCTGTCATACATTACTGACATAAGAGCTAATAAAACACAATGTTGTTCACATGGGAGCTCATATAAGTCTGAAACTTTGGTCTTAAAATATTTGATTCTGAAACAAATTTCATAATATACTTTCACTCAGAGAGTTATAATAAATGAATATTGGAAGCACAAACATTATTGGGAATCAAGAATTTATTCTTAACCAAACGATTTTCGGTTCCAATAATATATATATATATATATATATATATATATATATATATATATTTAGAATTAAGATTGTAATAATTTAATTTTAAATCATAGCCACCACAAAACTTTAGCACTTTTTTTTTTTTTACTTTGAGATTGTTCTTGGGTTAAATACAGATTTAAAGTCATAACAAGATATCGTTTTATAGGTAGAATCCATTTGAAATTAAATCTTTACCTATAACAGGAAACACAGGCATCTAACAATGCCTTGGGAAAAAAAATCTTAATAAATAAATCACTGAAATGCCTTTTTATCACTTGCCATGTTGGCACATGTCAGATAGGTTGTTGCTTAAAGCTTTCAGTGGCAGTGTGGATTGATGGCAGACTTCATGGCAAATTCAAACAAGAAAACCAATCAAAAGCATCAGAATAGCAAAATAGCTTAACTAAATGGATATAGTGCACATTAAAAAGAGTCAAAGCAACACATTTCTATTATTCAACATATCCTAGCTTTTTACAGAAAATATTCAGATGTAACCCCCTTTTTAATCATTAACAGTTTCATTTGTAACTGTAATTAAATTACAGTTACATTATTTTGTGATTAAATTACGTAACGCCATTACAACGCCATGACCTTTCATGCATATTACATGCTAGTCTAGCAGACCTGCTAGTGGCACTGAAGATGAATCGTGCATGTTATTTTTGAATAAGTACAACAGCAGGTTATGAAAGTGCAGGCTCATACACTACAGGTACAATAATGAGCCCTAGTGGTATATTTTTGCTGCGTGTGAATTCACTCATGTTTTACACAATTTATTCTCCCCAAAGTGTTCTGGTGAAAGCCAACAGATCTAACACAGTTCCGTCATGGATTTGCCATCCATTAATGCTAGATCTGTCAACAGAGTCATGGGCTGTTGGATAATGGCCACATAGTTTCTGAATGCAAAATATTCTGACCCCCCCCCCCATTCTTGAATGAGATAGCATTTATAACCCATTCTGCAAGACAGCGACCCAGTAAACATCTTGACATGCTATCAGCAAATATTATTTGCTCCATTAATAAGCAAATCAATTTCCCGGAAAGAAATATAACAAGACACAAGGGGAGCGGGAAAGGGGGGCGAAGCATGCCAAGTGGGTGATGTACAAATCAGAAGCACAAATCAGATGTAATGTAAAAAGGTTTCTGTCTTGTTATCAGAATGTATGGATAAAATTAGGACATTTACTCTGGTGCAACCAATCTAGCATTTTCACAAAAAGTGGCAAGCAACACACAACTACAGCAACTACACAAAGACAATGGCATTAAAATGGAGGAAAAGAACATGTCTTCACAGACTGAAAGACAGACAGCTTACAAACAATCCTCACACTTAAGCATTTGCAAATGCTCTTGAGAAAAAAATTTTTTAATTGCAGACAAATCTCAGATACTTGACAATGGATCTAAGAAAGATCCCCAAGAAGTGAATGTCGAAGGCTTCTTATATCTTTGATAGTCTAGTTATGATAATGACAAGAGGTAGGCCTAATGTAAAATTCATGAAGTGTACAGATGAAGATCGTTAATAATTGTTCGGCAGGCAGGAGAAAATATGTTTCAGAAGCCATACATAAAGACACTGCTTCATTTTACGGTAATTGTTTTTAGACATTTAAGTGCAACTAAATTACTTTCATCTGTTGGAACATATGCAGGGGACGGCTTCAGTTTTACCTTTCCCAGCAGCTGTTTGGCAAGAAAAGGCTGCTAGCTTGTCATTAGTCTCTAATTACAAAGATCCTTTGTCTTGTAATTACAGTACCCTACCGATTAGACATATTCATTTATCCAACAACAACAATAACAAAAAATCTACAGCAGACACTAAACCAACATGATGCACAAAAGCCTCTTGAGATGTTGGGTATAATGCCTTCAGAGCTTATTATGAATTAAATCAGGTTTGGTCAACTATGTCCCATCAGGCAATAACTTCAAAAGTACAGTATCATTGACAGTTATGTGTTTGGACTTCTTCTGTGATGCTTTTTTGAGCCTGTGCGAGTAATTGTGTAGATGTCTCCACAAAGATCTGTGGGTAATCAGTCAAAAACAAAAAAAACAAAAAAATACAAATAGCAGCAGAATTCATCAGAATGTATAAGAGCCGTATTAGAAATGGCAGAATCTCACAAACATGCTGAACCTGACTGTAAGGAAATCATGCTCAGATCAGATTAACCTATACAAGAGAGTGAATATCTGAAAAGCAATTACCCTGCAATCACATGCGGAGATATAATAAAGGGGTACCAATCCGATTTTAAACTTACAATGGGCCGCAGAAACGAGCAATTTTTATCAATTACATCTCAGCTTTGATGGCTGAGAGACGCTGTCAGTAGATGTTAAAATTGTTGGACGGCTATCAAAACATGGCTGAGGTCTCCTTCGGTTGACATCCACGATGTGGTAAAGATTTTACAGGGCCTGACCTCTTCACATGTTGCCAGTTTCAGCCTAAAGCATCCCGAGAACCCCCGTTGACAGGCTGATGTCTATCTACGCAAAGAGACGTCTGTGGTCGAGCCCCACACCTGTGTGCCATTTCACCACACTGATCTCAGCCTTGGCAAGCTCCAACGGACAGCTGCAATTCAAAGATCTAAGCGGCTGTTTTTCTCCCAGGCATTGTCTGTTATGGTGGGAGAAGGGGGGGTCAGTAGCAATGGGGCCAATTTGGATGATTGGTCGTCAAATCTGCGATAAAATGAGTTTTCCTGTGTTCTTTAAAAGTGACCCATGCCTGCCGGAGTAGTGTAAAATTAGACACGGCGTGTTTGTGTTGTGTCAGATGTGGTGACTGACAGAAACTGTTAATAATTGACTAAGTGCTCCGGAGTGTCAGAGCTGTCCATCACTCTTCGTTCCTCTCGTTCTTCAAGCTCTCATAATATTTTCACTGAACTGCAGAGGACAAACATACTTTCATTGACGGCCTTGTCACTTTAGCGCTTCAAGTTGTAAAAATATTTTAACTCCACGCAAGACGAGTGTCTCATGTTATAGGAGCCAATTCCCAGCTTCTTCTGTCTCTTTTATATATTTGTCAAAAATAAAAAAGACATTTTAAACAGTTTTGGGGAAAGTTACTTTTAAAAGTAATACATTACAATATGGCGTTACTCCCTAAAAAAGTAATTCATTGTGTTAATGCATTACTTTCCATAAAAATTTAACTATGTTACTTTTGCGTTACTTCTTTATCACCTGGGCTGGGTTTTTTTTGTTTAATAAAATGGGATTAAATACAATATTTAATCATTGCAGGTTTGTGCGATATTCTCAGTTTGCATTTCAATGTTTTTATTAATTTTGAGGAATGCCGAATCTTTTTGTGTGCAGATGAGATAAGTATATTAATCTTTACATTAGAACTACAGTAACCATCATGTTTATACAGTGCACACAACACTTCTGCACTTACTCCCCATTTCTTTAAACATGGGGACAGGAGAGCTGTCAGTCACTAAATGGGAAAATGAAGTAAATTTTGTTAATTATTTGAAAACGTAACTCAGATATTTTAAAATTTAAAAGTAATGCGTTACTTTACTAGTTACTTGAAGAAAATGTATTTGATTATGTAACTCTTGTTACTTATAATGCGATACCCCAGAACTGATTATAAAGAAACGGTATTATTATACACACAATACTATCCGAAACATTGAGGTCAGTATGATTTTTTTAAGCAAGAGTATTTTAAATTGATTAAAAGTGACAGTAAAGACTTTTTCATTGTTATAAAATTTTATTTTAAATAAATGCTGTCTTTTTGTACTTCTCAGGAAAGAATCTTGAAATAATTAACAATATTACTGTTTTTACTATATTTTTAAATATCTGCAGCCTTATAAGAAATACAAGAAAACAAAAACAATGTTGCAGACTCCAAACTTTTGAATGGTAGTGTATTTATATACATATACTGTATACACACACACACACACACACAGTTATGAATTTCTGAATTCTATCTCCAGCAGTTTTACAAATTAAGCAGTGCTGGGATTCTTATCCTAATTAACTGAAGATTAAGTGCTGGAAGTTGTGGCTTTTATTGAATCATATCCCTATTAACACCGACTACATTGTCATTGCCGGCAGCCCATAAACAGTATTTTAAACTATTTGAATGCAGGCGACTATAACCTATTGTGCACCTTCATTCAGCACAGTAATTTGTTATGTCATGTGTTACTTCAGGGCCCCTGCTAGGTTGCAATGAAAGAACAGCATGAGGCATTAAGGGCCTTTTTCGCGGTCCAAATAGAGTTTCTTTCACTTCTCTGAGCGAGCAGAAACTCATTCATTATTTTAATGGTTGTCAAATTTGCTTTCCAAATCTACTAAAAGGTTATCGTTGTTACATGCGGACAAGTGGTTATATCTGAATCAATGTTAACTTTGTTACCAGGGTAATTTACTGCTCTCCTCTGACCACATTGCACAAACTTAATCTCTGTATTTTTACAAAGCACCAGGTGAGGGAGATTTATGCCCGCTACATGAACTAACCTTTCTTTGATTAAAAAACGGATTGGGGATGCAACTGAAAAGATTGCAAAATGCATAAATGATCCTTTATAACTGATTAATATGCCACACGTGCCTCAGTAATGTATTATAACAAGCTTGGACAAGGTTGTGGTCTATATGATTTAGGGCTCCCTATGCATTTTCCGCCGCTTGCTATGACTGTAAAGGCTAATGACTTTTAAGAGAAATTATGTGCTCTCTCTGTGGGTGGCTCAATCCCTATGGACTCTACAGTGCTCCATGTCAGAAATTAATATGAGGGCAGGCTCATTAGCATGTATAATTGCTCATGATTGGCTCAGCTCCTCTGTGGTATGCCACCATGGGCACTCGGAGCGGGAAATGTCACAAGATTTACAGTGAAAGAGTGAGGCTGTGAGAGTTAAGAGATCTCATTTTTCTCAGGCAAGTTATCTTTATCGAATAAAACGTCCTCTATTAAGATGGATTCCGCTAGCAGTCTTTTGTTTACACAATAACTGTAAAGGGAGGAAGAATTCGCACATTCTGCACAGGCAATTTATTATTAATAAGCACATCAGTGAGCAAGAGATGACCCAGGGACCAGAACAGTCATGGAAGGAGCATTTATCACACATACACAAATAACGCTCAACACAAGATACACTGCTTCCAATATTAGCAAACAAAAGATAAATGTGTCATGCTGCATAAGGGCTTCTTTTGATATATCTTTTGACCCCAGAATCCATCCTTCCATGGGAAAACTATTGAAGCGTTCCGTCAAAGCAGTCATCAGCATAATCTAAAGATTATGCATTCTGCAAACGGGTTTGTAATGGCACCGGAAAAATTAGTTTGCATTATTAGCTGACGTCTATCGCATACCCGTCTGATAAAAGGACCCAACATGGTACCATGATCAAGAACATCCTGTTCCACAATGAGCCAATCCTTCTCATTATCAGTGCGTCCGGACGTTCGTGTTCATTGATCTCCTAATTAATGAGCATAACGGGGAGAGGTGTTCCTACACATAGGGGTGAGGATAACGAAATGTCTCTGATATCGTCTCTCCTGGGGCAGATGCTCTCTCAGAGTGGAGAGGACAGATGGGATTGACAGCCTTATTAGGGATCGGCACACCGGGCCTTCCATCCAAGACTCGATATTGGATTTCTTGCGGTCCATATCAGCGCAGACACATGTAGATGTAGTAGCTGCATCGGGCAGAAATTAAATCAATACCACTAGCTTCTCAACAAGCTTTACTACATTACAGCAGCTGGGGCTACAGGACCATCTGGCCGGCTCTCAAGAGCTCCAGAGTCCAGTGTACATCTCTGTCATTGAAGTCACTCTTATTTGGTTAACACTAATCAACTGCAGCAAAACCAGCAATTCCTCTCGCAGAGAGCCTTAACTTAATTTTTTTTTTTCCTTTCAGGGGTGGTGGAAACATCTGTCCTGCCCGACGAACTGGGAACAGTGTCAAGGTTCTGGATGAACTGGTGTGGACTGATTGGTTATGACAGATGACATCTAATGTGAGAAGAAGAGTTATTTCCTTTTTTTTTTTTTGTCCAAACCCAGACTTTTCCTAAAAGCTATGGGGAGAGATTAGCCATTTTTTCTCCTTCTCTGAAGAAAATTTTAAATTAACTGATTTTTTTTTTTAAATGTGCCATTCAATAAAGTTTGAATAATTAACTTCCCATTTCCCAGACCTTTTTAACATCCTGCCTTCAAACAATGCACTGCATCCATCTGGATGATGTTAACTACCAACCACAGCAATGCAAGAAATCCAATGCTTCTGAACACACAGAGAGAGAGGAAAAAAGCACATAAATAACCAGAGTAAGAAAAACTGTGTTCCGCTAACAATAACATTAACATCTGACATGCAAAGCATCTAAAACAACAGCACCTTATCATAGAAACCAGAGATGACCTTTGAAGTGTTTGTGTGAAAGGATCATATTAAAGCTTCAAAGATCCCTTTTAGATTCCCACCAAAGAAATAACCCCTGACACGGCAACAAACAAACAAAGGTGAAAACATTTCAACAGCGCAACTCGGCAAAGTCTGAAAGCAAAGTAAGTTTCAGGTTGTTTTCCGTTTCGTCCGATGGCACCGAGCTTGGAGGGGAGCAGGGAGACATCTATTATTTGGGGGCTGATGAAAGCATCATGACTGGTGTCCGTTCTGTTTTCCAGGGGAGGACTTGACAGCACGCAGCTCTCCGCCTGGTGCCTCTACATCATGTCAGGTGATTTACAACTGACTTGCTTGGTTTATGTAGTGCTGTATTTTCATTTCTTCCCTGCTGAGTACCGGGTTTAGAACTCCTGAAGAAATATTATGCTTTGCTGACAAAATACAGTGACAGCCGTCTCCAGAAAAAAAAAAAAAAAGTGTGCCACGGTTTTAAACACTATGAAAGCAGGGAGACAAGTCAGGGTTGGAGGTATCTGTAGCAGCCCACTGCTGTTTGATCTGAATCAACTTTCAATTTTTTTAATTTACGCAATGAAGAGGAGCGGTCTGTAAAATAGACGATGAAATATATTGAAAAGCTTTTATGAGGGTCTTGCCAAAGAAACATGTGACAGACAAAAAAATTGTTTGTTTCAATGACTTTGCCCCTAGACGCACAGGTAAATCAATGTGTGGGACATTTTCATTAACCTCCAGTTTGAGCTGTATTGTTTGATGAAGGCTTTGCAGGTGAACAACTTGATTTAGAGTGAGAATAATAGAAGTATACCATGCTTTTCCACACATTTAGATCCCTTAAAGGGATAGTTCACCAAAAAATTAAATTCTGTAATTTATTCACTCTTGTGTTATTCCAAACCTATATGACTGACTTTCTTTCTGTGGGACACAAAAGAAGACATGATGAATAACAGTGGGGTTCAGACATCATTGGGGTTCACCCCATTGACTTTCAATGTATAGAGACTTTTGTGTTTCACAAAATAAAGAAAGTCAACATAACGGTGACACAAAAGTGTAATTTTTTTGGTGAACTAACCCATTAAATTATTGCAAGCATTAGCGTGTTTTAGTATTAAAATTACTGTTGTTTTTCAAATTCATTTCTGATATTATCCTCATACTCTTATGGATAAACATGCTTTCTTCGTGTCTTTGTGTGGGAGCCTGACCTCTTGCAAAAAAGTTATAGCACAGACCTAATGAAACGACTGCACTTTGCACCATAATAAATGAATGGACATTCTGTAGGCTGTAATTACCCCTAGTTACATGAACACTTGCTTGTTTGTATTTGGAATGCCATGGTAAGACAAACAGAAGTTAATTAGGATTCGTCACTACAAAAGCTTCCACCCCCTGCATCTGAGGACCACTATAAATAAAGATTGTCATTGTAACCTAATCAAATTATGTGAAATATTTTGGTCGGGCTGTCAGTGTCTGAGTGCTCTCAGAAGACGACACACACAAATCCCCAGAGGTCTTCTCATCTCGCTTCAGGAGCTGCCAGGTTGCTTTGCTTCCTACTGCACGCAGACGTATTAAGCATAAATGGCACTCGCATTATTTCAATGAGCACGAGACGAGAACTGGTCTTTCAGCACATTAGCTTTTGTTCTGGAAACACAAAGTAAAAGCTGGAGCTACGAGAAGAAAAGAAAGATAGAAGGCAAATATACTGATAATAATAATAGTGGACTGTGGCTACGCTTGAGAAAATGGAATTCCACCAGCCCCAAACAGGCTATAAGTGGCAATGCCAGCTGTAATTGGCTCAAATTAGATGCAAACCTGATGTGACGTGTCGAATGGGGACCTGCGACAGGGCAGATAAAGTCATTCTGAGGGGAATTAGTATGATATCACAATGGGTTCATAAAGATGTCCAAGTTTTGTCAGTAATAACTGCAAGCTTTGATACAGTCTTCTCTCATGGCCAATAAGCTTTGTAATATTCACCAATCATAGTCCATAAAGCTGCCATTACGGGAAGCTCTCTCAGACTTCCCAGTGAAATTTATTAATGCTGTTTTATCCAATCTGGCTATTCAATATGGAGTCTTTGCTCTTATTAAAACCTTTCAATTCTACATAAATTTCAAGTGGAACAAATTTATATACATTTAATAACTGGCTTTCTGGCTTTGAATGTTTACAGAAATAGGAGGAGACTGTATTCATTTCTACAACTGATTTATTAAATATATTTTTGTATGTTATCTTTTATATTTTTGCTGCATCATGTTTTTCATTGGGTTTAACAACTATTTTATATTTGATATTTAGCTGAAAAGCCTAGAATTGTACGTTTAATGGTAGTTTCCACTGTAACAACTCATATTATAAGTTGTATTTTATATATTTAAATGTAATATGGATATAGATATATTAACCCAAAAATGCTTTTTTTTGCCCAATAAATAGATATACCGGCTCATCTGCAAAATGTAAAAAGAAAAACATAGCAAATTTTTGATTAGTCTCATTAATTAAAGAAAATGTTAATACATAAATCATAATAATTCCCCTAATAATAACTTAAATCTGTATGTGTGTACTGTATACAAACATTCACATATTTATATACACATATGTCTTTATATACATACCCAGATGGATGGATGGATGGATGGATGGATAGATAGATATAGATAGATAGATAGATAGATAGATAGATAGATAGATAGATAGATAGATAGATAGATAGATAGATAGATAGATAGATAGATGGCTGTACCATAGTGCTTCTCTGTGATTTCATTCACACTGATATGCCTAATAACAGCTATGATCCGTTACGCACCGCAAACCAGTAACAAAAACAGAGCAGTGGGTGAGAGTGCTCAGAAACACACTTAGCCCAGCTGGACAAAGCAAATCCAAACAAACCTCTCGCAGCGAGCTGCCAGCACAGCGTGCCCCTCCACCACAGCAATCAGCCCCCGCTGCACGCCACTGCCCCGTGTCCTCTTAACTCTGCTTCCTCAGTGATTTTTCATCTGCCTTGTTGGAGCGTTTTATTCATTGTTTCCCAGATGTAGTGATTGATGTGCTACTCTCTTAATCTGTGTGAATGATAAGAGCCGGGGTGCAGAGACAGAGCGTGCGTGACACGGGCCGTGCATCCGGGGTCGGTGTTGACTGCTCGCTCCCTCAGACTCATTTACATTTCAATCTCAGCCTCATGAATGCAAAGACTCCAGCCCAAAATTAATAACGCCACAAGTTGGAGGTGGGCACCACCAGGAGAGTGACAGAGAGCACGATTGAGAGAGAGAGAGCGATGGAGAGGGAGAAAATGAAGGGGGTCCTCCTATCTAGCTTCTTTTGTTCTTTACCAAAAGTGCCCCTTTCTTTTTATTTTCCCTCTCTATCTTTTCTTCAAGTCTCCAATGAATGGCATTACAGACAAAGGCATATCTGGAGTGACACAAATTTATTTCGGTTGCACCGCCATAGTATATTGTCATAGAACCAGGGGCGATTTGTCTGGGGACAATTTAGTTTCCATAAAGGATTTAAATGGTTTCTGTGGAGATAGTAGGGAGAAATTTAATTTGTTTCTCATTTACTACAGCAGGTATGAAAAGGAGAAAAATTGGATGGCTGATGGGCTAAAAATTGGTCCTGTCCCTCTGCTGTATCCCCTAAAGGATAGAAACCTTGCATCATATAGATTGAGTTCGACCCCCCTGCTGCCACCACACCTCCTCCGCCCCCAACCCAAGCTGCCACACGTCACCCCCACCACCCCACCTCAGGCCCTCTCCGAGTGGTAACCTTAAACCAACTTAAAAAGTAACCTTTGGGGTGGCTGCCAATCACTCTAAAAACAACGTTTCCATCGATCTGCCTGTCCCTGTGATTTATGGCTTCATTTTACAGTAATTGAGAATTAGAGGGAAGATTAGCAAGCCTCAACACTTCGCCTTGATATGCTCTCTGAGCGCTGTAATTTGTCACGTTGGGATGTCAGACACTCTCTTACTCACAAAGGGGGTTTCCCTGCTAATTGAATTTCCCGAATAAGCCTGGAATTAATTTGACACGGGTGAAATCTGAATACAGCCCTCATGCCTCCCCTTCGTGACGGGCTGGAGCCCTGTCTTGCACACGTACGTACGCACAAATGCTATTGATCCAAATCACTTTGAGTTGAAGCCAACTGAAGTATGGAAGCGCTAAATCTTATTTACACTCATATTGGAGGAGTTCATCCGCAGCTATCCCGAGAAGATAAAGAATATTATCTTTCATTTTGTTTGACTCTGCCAAGATGAATTTTTGGCTATTTCCTTCTGAGGGCAAACAAAGCAAATGCCTGGAGTCAACAATCACGATTGAATTACCTGCCAACTTTAGAGGTCTATTGTCTGGGTAATTTGTCGTCTAAGTGGCAAAATGAAAGCACTCTCCACCGCTTTCTAAGCGCCTGCTGTGATGTCATTCATAGCTGGAGAGTCGATCTGAAATCTGTTGATGAAAACAAAAAAAATAATAAAATAATCTGTTGACGCTAAAACAGCCCTGTGTTCATTTACTTTCCCTGAGATTAACATTTTAAATGCCAAATATACAAATAACAGCTTTTTTTGGGATGACTAGCTCTTTGCCTGTTAAAAAATAAGGCAAATGTGCCAACATGTGCAGTACAGTGATGAATGTTGCATTTGAATTTTATATATAATAAACTACAGTATATATGTGTTCTTTACATAAAAGTCACACCAACTGCACCAAGCATACAGTATGAGAGAAATTATGTAAATTATATTTGAACTTCTGATACTTTCCTCACACACAACAGCCTTAAAAGGAACATGATTTCATCTTGGTTGAGCACCCTTGTGCATAAGCGCTATTTTCAGTGGGCTGTGTTGACGCTGGAGCTCTTTAGCAGGCTAAGAGATGCATTTATCTGCTTAATGAACTTTGGGCTCTAACTTAATCCCACTAATGCCTGTGTGAGTTAATTAGCAGCAGTGCATGTGCTGCGCTATTTATGAACCGAAGAGGAGCCTTGTTCTACTCATCACAGCGCTGTTCTACAAGAACGTCTGCGCTAATCTCCTCACTGCTGCCTCTGTGTAAACATGTGGCTCCCTTACAGCCAGACAAGCTCTGACATTATCAGATACACAGTGTCACTGAGCCCTCAACAAGTCCTTGGTGTGTCACATAGACAAATATAGCTGAGTAAAAGAGCATTGTGCCTTCAGTTTGTCCCAGCAGCAGCACCTACTGCTCCGGGTGTGTGTTCACTGTGTGTGTGTTTTCACTGCTGTGTGTGTGCACTTTGGATGGGTTAAAAGCAGAGCACGAATTCTGAGTATGGGTCACCATACTTGGCTGTACGTCACATCACTTTCACTTTCACTTTGCCTTGAGAAAAATGCTGAAAATTTAAATGAATGAATAAATACATTTTATTAATTAAGTAAAAAGCACAATGGCGTTTAAATGGTGGAAAACGGCTCACGTTAAGAGTTGGGAATCAAAAATGTACTGGAAATGAATGGCATGGAAAGTAAATTTGATGCAAAATAAATACAATGAACAATTTATATTGAATTTTTTTTATAAACTCAGAATTCTTTCTTAAAGAAGTTTCTTATGTTCAGCAAAGCTGAGTTGATCAAAAATACAGTAAAAACAGTAATATTGTGAAATATATATATATTTTTCTAGTAAATTAAAATGTTTATTTATTCCTGTGATGAAAAGCTAACTTGTCAGCAGTCATTACTCCAGTCTTTAGTGTCACAGGATTCTTAAAAAATCATTCTAATATTCCAAATTTGGTGCAATGTTAAAAAGAGCTGTGTTGCTGTGTGAAATATTTTTGTGTGTATATATACTGTATAAGCAAAATCAGAACCAGAAACATTAATTTCCTCACAATTCCCATCTCCTCTCATGTCGTAATCATGCTAGAGTATATCAGAACATAATAAACAATGTCTCCTGCAAGGTCTTGTTGAAGATGCTGGCACAGTATAATTGCGCTTGACATGGTCTTTTAACCTGTTCAAACTGAGATGGGCAAGACATGTGTCTGAACACCCAACAGGTTCCAGAGGTGCATGTATCTGTCGAAGCCCTCATTTCCCATTCAGAGCAAGGTGCTCAGCCTGGGCCGCAGTGGGGCCTGGAGAGAGAGAAAGAGAGGGAGAGGGAGAGATGAAGGAAGGAATGAATGGGGGAAGGAGAGGAGGGGATAACTGAGAGGCTGATAGAGACAGGCTGACAGGCTCGAATAGCCCATCTATAGATCCAACACACTGGTAATTTGGAGCACATTTAACATACATCAGTTGAGTGGGCGCGGGATGTATGTGTCTTGTCGGGGACTCAGAGTAAATAACAGTTAAATCTGGTGTCACTGCTGACCTCTATGACCTCAGGAGCAGATGTGGCTCCCTGCACAGATGGGAGAGCAACAGCACGCCGGGTGAACAGGACACACACCACTGCACTTAACAACTTGAGAACATCATTACCACCTCACACACTCTCTCTTTCTCGGTCTACCTCATACACAACCACACACACATACTTAGATATCATACTTTTTGCTTCTCAACTAGTTTAGCTTTAATACCCAGATTTTACACTGGTCATCAAGAGATACTTTATTAAAAATGTTTAGGCGATTGAAAAAAACATTTAAACAATATTATTTACATTAATTAATATTCATTCCTGTGGCTCAGTGGTAAACTTTGTGTCAGCATCACAAGAGGTTGTGGGTTTGATTCCAAGGGAATAAACATACTGGTAAAAAAAAAAAAAAAAATAGCCTGGATGCACTTTAAGTCGCTTTGGATAAAAGTGTGTGCTGAATATGTAAATATAATATTTGCAATATAAGCCTTTAATATTACCATGAACTGCATTTACTAAAAAAATATGAAACCGATGCACATATTTGATGTCTCAGCAAAAAAAAAGCCAACAACAATGCATATGAGAAGTATTTCTCTTATGCATCTATTTATTTTGGTATTAAAACTGCAAGACTATACATTATGTTCATTGCATTTTGTAAAATGCCAACCCTCTACATTGCGAGTGAATCACCCGCATATGCGACTAAATCTTCACTTGGGGCAACTAAATGATGTCTAATATTAAATTCTCAGATTTTACTCACTAGTGTGTGAGTTGGAGGCTAAGTATAAGTTTAGATCACTTGCCAAACACTTTCTGACTGAAGACTTCAGAGTTTTACTCGCCATCAATCGATCTGTGCTGTTTTTCAGTTCATCTGAATGGATGTGCAATGCACCTGTATTTGACGTACCGTAAAGTCTCAAACCGTGCCGTAACGGCTGAAAACTGTTGTTAATGAAACATTTACACTACTGTTCAAAAGTTTTTTTAGTTAACATTTTTTTATAAGAAGTTATTACTGTTATTCAGCAAGGATGCTTTAAATTTATTAAAAGTGACAAGGCATTCATAATGTAACCAAATAAATGCATATTTCAAATAAGTGCTGTTCTTTAAAGAATCCAGAATGGCTTCCACAAAACTATTAACCAGAACTGTTTTCAACTTTGATAAAATTCAGCTTTGCCATCACATAAATAATTTAGAATATAAAATATAAAACTTAAAAGTTATTTTAAATTGTAATAATATTTCTCAATATTACTGTATTTATGGTGCAGCCTTGGGGAGCATAAGAGACTTCTTTCAAAAACTTTTGAAAGTGTACATTATATAACAGGATGTCATGCCACACTAGGACATTTGTCATTTTTCCTTAACTTTTTAACTTTGAAACATTTTCATTTTGCCACAACATCATTCTAAGTAAAAATGTTGTTTGTAAATCACTTGCCTGGCTAAAAAAAAAAAAAAAAAAAAAAAAAACTGTAAAGGCTGTAAAAAAAAAAAATGAAACTAATGTAAGCATTATAAATATCCATTTCATTCTATCATCAGAATTTTCCAATTTTCCTTTGGTAAAAAGACTGGACCGGGGAAACGCCCGGAGTCAGCCTCAGTGACACATCTAGAAGAAAGCTGATCTAAACTACATGTCACGGAGAGGGAAAACAAATGATCTGTGTGCTTTGAAAACTCAGCATAGCACCACAGGGCAAGTCACTGAGCATCCCCGTGCACAAGACAGGCTAGGTACATATATGAAGCACAGCACCTGAGGCTAACCAGTTACTATGCCACTCACTCACCTCTACAAAGGACTCAAGCACACCAGAAGCTCTCATGTGTCATGTCACATTTAGATATGGAGTATACTGTAAAGACTTCGTCAAGTTCCTTTTAAAGGGCATAGAACAGGTTGCAGTTTATCCCAAAATGTACTGTAAATGGGTCCGCTTTGTTTAGATGCAATGGGGGTTTGAATCAAACAACTGATTGTTATGAACATTTTCTCATTTCATTTATAAGGCTATCATGGAAAAACCAGATGCCCCTTTATTCTTTATTTCCACTGAAACAAAAATCTAAGTTTTAATTTAGCCTTAAACCACTGAAAATACAGTTTTGGTAATAAATTGGGTAACAGTTCAACTAAACCAGTCATAATAAAGTTTTTAAGCAACAAGCCACCTATTGATATTTCAGCTAAATAATTTTCATATTGCTATTCAATACACACTGAAACAGTCATAATGTTCCAGTGGAAAACAGCAAATACAACATGAAACCCTGCATTCCAAATGCAAGGACTGCTTTTCATTTCATATGCAAAAAGGTTTGACAATCAAATCCATGCTAATTTAAAGATATTTATGTGTCACGATCATTAGCAGGACTAAGGCATTTTTGTTTCCATCCCCTTTTTAGAACTCCATTTCCCATCCTGCCTCATTCCTGGGACTGATTGCACACACACACACCTGCATCTAATTTCACACACATACCTGCAGCTAATACACACAAACACATACAAGCAGCACAATCACTCTCAGTCTCAGCGAAGTCTTGTTTAGCCCCATCTAGCATTTCCGAGCGTTTTTCCTGTGTTTGTTCTTCCCGTGTCTGATTTTTGGATTGTGTATACTGCCTTTGATTCTCTGCCGCCTGCTCCGACCTCTGCTTGTGACTGTTTTTGATTCTGGATATCCCTGATGTACCTGACGCCGTTCCTGATTACTGGTTGTCCAACCATTCTTATAATAAAGTTCTGCATATGGATACGAATGTCTCTGACTCTCCGTAACAATATGATTATTGTTTAATTATAAGGATCACAGAAAGCATGGAGAATGGTAATGCTAAGCTAAACCGCGATTTTTCTGTTCAAGAAATTGACTAGCATTATGAAAAAGGCCCTTTAAAAAGGTAGATTATTTTTTATTAATTCTGAATAAGGTTCACATCTCAATTTCACTCGAGGAAGAGCGTTTATCATCTCCCTCAATACATTTGGCCTGACAAACCTTGAGATGTTAATCTCCGTGATCTTTTCCTCAAACTATTGAACTCATTTTGCAGGCCTCTTGCCCCTAACTCAATTAAAGCAAATGACACACACTGGATTCTGTATAACCCAACTGTATTACATTGATATAATTTAGCCTCAGTTTCTTGCTTTAAGTGTGTTTGGCTCCTTAATAAAAATCGTCAGTTAAAATGAATATACAGCTTGTGTAATTCAATTTAATTGGATCTTGTCACTTTTAATCAGTATTGTTTTTGGATCCTTGTTTAGTGTTGCTGCTCTAATGCTGCCTCTGGTTTGTTCATTGCTTTATTGCAAGCTGTGCTCCTAACCCTTCTGAATCTAAACACATCTAGACCTGATTTGAGCTCAAAGCCTTTGATCCTTGAATGCAGGCACAAGGAATCAGACTCATTTAATGCTGGTTTATTTATTTAGAAATGCTGCGCAAGAGCTTTTTTCCCCTCTGACTGCAGAAACTCAGACCGGTCTCTGTGATTCATGTATCATATAGATCTGATCGTAGGTTAATTATGAACCATATACACTACAAATATGGAGGTTGAGAGCAAATATGGTACTTTGATATTAAAAAGACAGAACAAATTTGACTATTTTACTATATATATATACTCTCAGTCTCTGCAAAGTCTTGTTTAGCCCCATCTAGCATTTCCGAGCGTTTTTCCTGTGTTTATTCTTCCCGTGTCTGATTTTTGGATTGTGTATACTGCCTTTGATTCTCTGCCGCCTGCCCCGACCTCTGCTTGTGACTGTTATTGATTCTGGATAACCCTGATGTACCTGACGCCATTCCTGATTACTGCTTGTCCAACCATTCTTATAATAAAGTTCTGCATATGGATCCAGTGTCTCTGACTCTCCGTAACAATATGATTATTGTTTAATTATAAGGATCACAGAAAGTTTTGAAGGCATCAAAACTATCAATTAACACATGTGGAATTATATACTGTACATAACAAAAAAGTGTGAAACAACTGAAAATATGCAATATTCTAGGTTCTTCAAAGTAGCCACCTTTTGCTTTGATTACTTTGCACACTCTCTGCATTCTCTTGATGAGCTTCAAGAGGTAGTCACCTGAAAGGGTCTTCCAACAGTCTTGAAGGAGTTCCCCGAGAGATGCTTAGCACTTGTTGGCCCTTTAGCCTTCTGTCTGCGGTCCAGCTCACCCCTAAACCATCTCGATTGGGTTCAGGTCTGGTGACTGTGGAGGTCAGGTCATCTGGCGCAGCACCCCATCACTCTCCTTTTTAGTCAAATAGCTCTTGATGCCTTCAGTGTGACTCTACAATTTTCATAGTCATGAAAATAAAGAAAACTCTTCGAATGAGAAGGTGTGTCCAAACTTTTGGTCTGTACTGTGTATATATATATATATATATACAGTCTTGTTCAAAATAATAGCAGTACAATGTGACTAACCAGAATAATCAAGGTTTTTAGTATATTTTTTATTGCTACGTGGCAAACAAGTTACCAGTAGGTTCAGTAGATTCTCAGAAAACAAATGAGACCCAGCATTCATGATATGCACGCTCTTAAGGCTGTGCAATTGGGCAATTAGTTGAATTAGTTGAAAGGGGTGTGTTCAAAAAAATAGCAGTGTGGCATTCAATCACTGAGGTCATCAATTTTGTGAAGAAACAGGTGTGAATCAGGTGGCCCCTATTTAAGGATGAAGCCAACACTTGTTGAACATGCATTTGAAAGCTGAGGAAAATGGGTCGTTCAAGACATTGTTCAGAAGAACAGCGTACTTTGATTAAAAAGTTGATTAGAGAGGGGAAAACCTACAAAGAGGTGCAAAAAATGATAGGCTGTTCAGCTAAAATGATCTCCAATGCTTTAAAATGGAGAGCAAAACCAGAGAGACGTGGAAGAAAACGGAAGACAACCATCAAAATGGATAGAAGAATAACCAGAATGGCAAAGGCTCAGCCAATGATCACCTCCAGGATGATCAAAGACAGTCTGGAGTTACCTGTAAGTACTGTGACAGTTAGAAGACGTCTGTGTGAAGCTAATCTATTTTCAAGAATCCCCCGCAAAGTCCCTCTGTTAAAAAAAAGGCATGTGCAGAAGAGGTTACAATTTGCCAAAGAACACATCAACTGGCCTAAAGAGAAATGGAGGAACATTTTGTGGACTGATGAGAGTAAAATTGTTCTTTTTGGGTCCAAGGGCTACAGGCAGTTTGTGAGACGACCCCCAAACTCTGAATTCAAGCCACAGTACACAGTGAAGACAGTGAAGCATGGAGGTGCAAGCATCATGATATGGGCATGTTTCTCCTACTATGGTGTTGGGCCTATTTATCGCATACCAGGGATCATGGATCAGTTTGCATATGTTAAAATACTTGAAGATGTCATGTTGCCCTATGCTGAAGAGGACATGCCCTTGAAATGGTTGTTTCAACAAGACAATGACCCAAAACACACTAGTAAACGGGCAAAGTCTTGGTTCCAAACCAACAAAATTAATGTTATGGAGTGGCCAGCCCAATCTCCAGACCTTAATCCAATTGAGAACTTGCTGTTTCTGAAGCAAAACCAAGAAATGTGAATGAATTGTGGAATGTTGTTAAAGAATCATGGAGTGGAATAACAGCTGAGAGGTGCCACAAGTTGGTTGACTCCATGCCACACAGATGTCAAGCAGTTTTAAAAAACTGTGGTCATACAACTAAATATTAGTTTAGTGATTCACAGGATTGCTAAATCCCAGAAAAAAAAAATGTTTGTACAAAATAGTTTTGAGTTTGTACAGTCAAAGGTAGACACTGCTATTTTTTTGAACACACCCCTTTCAACTAATTGCCCAATTGCACAGCCTTAAGAGCGTGCATATCATGAATGCTGGGTCTTGTTTGTTTTCTGAGAATCTACTGAACCTACTGGTAACTTGTTTGCCACGTAGCAATAAAAAATATACTAAAAACCTTGATTATTCTGGTTAGTCACATTGTACTGCTATTATTTTGAACAAGACTGTATATATATATATATATATAAATTGCATTGATATTATTGTAAAAGTTTCATCTATCTACGTTTTTTTTCTTTCTGGTAAAATGCCTAGTATTAGCATTTTGAGGAATCAGAAATAAAAGAATATGAATTGGGCAAAACTCGTAAGAAACAATCCAGGATGGTGCACAAAATACAAATATTTAGTTTAATACTGAAAAAATATCAATAAACCATAATTATGTGCAAATAAAAATAAAATAAAACCAATACCTGCATGCTATTTTCCACTTATTGGAGTTGTTTTTATCATTAGCAAAGCAACATGCTAACCTACCTAAGACAATAGGCCACTCACTAGACTTTAAAACAAAGCTTGTTTTTAACTGCTCGCATGTTGTTTACAAAGACAAACAGTTCAATTGCATGGCTAGGAAAAGCGTGGCAGCACAGATGGCTCTGGTGCCACAGCCTATCAGCACATTGAATTGAACGTGCAGCCCATTACCTTGAGCGCAGGGAAATCTTTATTCACCATATCCAGGGCTGCTAAAGTACATTCCCCTTCAATCCATTAAAGTCTTCCATTCCGGTCTCCTCATCACGCCGGCTGCTTAATTTGACAGTGACAAAGAGCTACTTGCTGATTTTAAATTTCATAATTTTAATCTGTCAAGTCTGACATTTAATTAGTGGCTTTCTAACCTGTGTCTGCCTCGCTTGTGAAGGGCACCGTTGTTCCTCCGTGCCGCACAATCTCGCCTGCGCAAGTGGATTAATATATACGTACATTACCAGCTGCTACAAAGACAATACACAGAAAGGAGCTATTAGTTCTTAATCTAGACAGATGAGGTTAATAATACTTTTAAAGAGCGGCTCCATTAAGGACTGACTGATTAAGACCTGTGCTGGCTCCTTTATGAGCTGCTGATTGGGACCTGGGCTGAGGCTTTTTGTTCTGTGCCTAGATGTTTCCAGCAAATCCTTTTTTCTGTTAACAGTGACAATAAGCCCTGACCTAATGAGAATCCGGACAGGCCCCTCTGGGTTTGTCTCTGAAACTGGCCACTGCCAACAGCATAGACACACAAACGTGATTTGAATACATCTTAAAGGAACAGTTCCCCTAAAAAAAAAAATATTTTTTCTTTATTTACTCATTCCAAACATATTACTGTACATATGTCTTTAGTAGAACATAAAAAGAAAATCTCTGCAACTTGTGAAATATGTTCCACGACATCAGAAGCAATATTGTAGGAAAAGGATCTTTTTCGCTTCCAGGGTGCTGAACTTAAGAACCAGATCAGTGAGCTACTCTTGAACTGATTCATTGAAAATATCTGACTCAAAAGAATGATTCATTCAGGAAACCACTAGTCTGGTCTAGGGTTTCAGTGAATAACAGCTTCAGACAACAGTCCACAATGCTTAGCCATACCCACCACAGAGGTCACAGAGGTCCAGGTTTATATATATATATATATATATATATATATATATATATATATATATATATATATATATATATATATTATATACATTAAAAGTTGTGACATATTTGCATACCATTAAATCTACTTTAGTGCAGCAAGAATACTGCACAACTGTAAGAAAACAACTTTCTCATGATAAACTGCAAGTAGGGAAACTAAACATTTAATACTTGACAGCTGTTCTATGAAATCTTAAATGACCAATCAGGTATGCAAACTACTAAACTTTTGTACAATCATGTCACAACTGGACTGCACTGTTCTTTCTTTTTTTATGGTTCAAGGCCATATTTACTCTAATTATATAGAAAAGAGCAACTAGTACAGTTCTTCCAATTGTTTTATTTTCTGTTTCATTGAAGAAGAAAAAAAGTCTGGTTTGAAATTGAAATTGCACAGGTTTGGAATTGTAAATAATGACAGAATTTCAATTTTTTTGGTGTAACATCCTTTAAGAACAGGAATGCTGACACTACAAGGTGTGCAATCACGGAATGGAGCATATTTTCCATGGTTGCCGTTGTCATATCTAAATGTGAAATGTATCCCATTTGCTCCCACCACTCACCTAAGTAAAAGGGTCTAGCTTGCTTTTACCCTCCAGTATCTTTATCTCTGAGCAAGGACAGTTCTCTCTCCTCTTCCATCTCAGGCAGCCTTAAAGGTGTTATTGATTTGCAAATCAATAAGTAATGAGACAGGATGGGGGGCACATGGATGGGAGACAGACAGCTTTCAAGTGCGCTGGTGGGACAGGTATCTGTGCCTGTGGGCAGCCTGTTAATGAGTGCAAAAGCTCTTCCCTCCGCTCTCAGCCAAAAGGCATCTTGGTGCAACAGACTATGTTGCTCTGAAAACAGATAAATAATAATGTTTTCATTGTTTTGTCACTTTTAGGTCAAATTTATTAACTGTACAAATTAAATGTGCCAAAACAGACAATATAAAAAAATAAGTCAATTTAAAAGTTTGCTAATCTTTTTATTTTTATTGCTGGGAAAAAATCATACAAGTCATAAGTTTTATATTTAAACATTTTGTGAAATTTTGGTAAAAAGGGAAGCAAAAATATACTGAATGATAATATTTCAGATTTAATGTAATGACATTATTAATCATTCTTATAGAGTAAATACATTATAATTAATATTCAGTTGGACCTTGTTAAACAGACTATCAATAATGTTTGGTTAAGGATAAGCATCTACCTTATGGAAAGAAGAAGAATACATTTTCAGGCTTCATACCATATTAATGGAAAGCACTAAATAATATTCTAATTCAATATTATAAATGTAAGTAATATATCAGATGTTTCTGATGACATAAAACGGTTATATTTCCCCCCCCCATACAATCCATTGTTCCTTTTTTTTTTATCAAATATCATTCTTCCATTTATAATAAGCAAGCAGGATGTCCCAGCATTAGGCTCTTTTTCCTTTGTGTGATTTAAAGTTTCGCTGCTCTGACTCACTGACCTATCCTTCCAATGGAAGAACACCAAATACATCTTAAATCTACAGGGAAGACAAAAAGAGAGAAGTGCTTCAGTGCTGGAACAAAGCATAGTTAAACAAGAAAAAGAGTCAATGTTCTCCACATGTGCTGGCATTGAGTGCTCAGTGGATGAAAGTACGTGACTGTTCATAAAAATAGATAACAGGTGAAAAAAGTAAGAGGGGAAAAGAAACCTACCACCTGCTTAAAGGCTGTAAATCACATGGCAGTCTAATTGATAATTGATAATGGGCTAATTTCCTGCAGAGGGGAACTGTAACTCACTCTAGCTCCCTGTAGGCATAATTGACTTCCCAGTCACATCAAGAGCCATGGACTCCCACTGCATCCTACTGCACCTTTTATTCACATGACAAGCAGGTTTAGGAAAGTTTTTGTTATTTCCAAGATAAATGTGTGCTCGGTATGCGTGTGGAGATCTGAAACACATTGATGTGCCGGGGTCGTTACAGCATGTGTGGCAAAATTAAGTGGCATGACTGCTGCCGTATTGTTTTAACTTTGCCTTCCTAAAACAAATTCCTGTAATCTACAATGGATCGTACAAACACCACGACGCACCCAGTTGTTAATTACTGGGTCTACTATCAATGAATTAGCATGATTAAAACGTATAATGGTTGATTACCCCTGCACCCCTCCATCTCGGGTTGCAACGGGATAACGGTTCTTGATGTCATTTGAGTTAAAGACATGAAAAGAATAGCACATCAAAAGCAGAGGAGAGCAGTCGAGAGGGATTTGCAGGTGTGCTGCGTTGGGGATCATCGGCCCTATAATTCTTCCCATCAGAACGTGGCTGTGCTCACCAGGCCCCTGCTCTGTCACAAACCTCTCATTAGATGCACCGGACTGACGCTGGGGGCCATAATTAGGGGCTGATCTGAAACATACTCATCCTTCTTCTCATGCAAAGCAACATTCTTCACTGAAAAAGAGCCCGTCTAGAGGAAATGGAAAAACACAAGTGAGCATGCGGGAGCTATGAAAAATGAAGAAATACAGGAACATCTATGAGTTTCCTAAATTAGGAAAGATTAACAAGCAAGAAATGACTCCTTTGGTCCATTTAATGTTACTACGGTGGATAGCTAATTACATAAAATCACAAATAAACTAAAGAATTTCTTCCTGAGCATTGTTAGATGATGGGCTGCATCGAAAACCATGGGAAATGATCACAAATGCAAATAATCTTTTAAATTTGAGGGGACAAATGCACATCTGTATTATATGAAAGTAGTGTGATTTTCATGTTGCCAAAAAATGTCAGGAGAAACTTTTTCTTGAAGCAAAAGTATATCGATTGGAATTTGTTGCTGCTATAATTTAATATTCATCATGCATATTCAAATGTCCAGGCAATGCACATTCCTTACTTTACACATTAATATTCTAATATGCACACAATCTCTTAAATGTGTGTAGGTACAGAGGTAAAAAATACTCATTTATATCCATTCTTTTCAAATAAAGGGGAAATAAAAAAAAAATCATCTACGAAAATATGTAAACACTCATAAAGACATTACTGAATTGAAGATTTAACTTTTTTAACTAGTCTAAATGTGTTCTTCGTGGTACATAAATTCACTTTGTTGAAAGATAATATTTACTTTATTGCAGAAGCCCTTTATCATTGTGATGTGAGCCTGTGCTTTTATTAGGTACGGGTCAATAAATGAATTTGGTACAGAATTTCTGAGAGCAACATTCTGTTGTGCATTACTTTTCCTATTTTTGGCATTGCATCAAAAATAAAGGGCAAGCATTTTGTTTAAAGTTTTAAATATATTTTTTATTGAAGATAATACAACAATTGAGAAAGTAAACGAGAACATTAGGAAACAACAAACATATTATAGAATATTATGATTTAAGTAAATGATTTATGTTAATGTGAACTTGAGCGTACACACACGTAGACAAACCGTCACCTATTTCACAATTGGCATGTGTGTGTGTGTATGTGTGTGTGTGCGCGTTACGTGTGCTTATTTAAGGGCATGGAGTTCACACCCCTTCCCTTGGCTCTCTGATTGAATCTGGGACTCCCTGCAGGATTATTAGGATTCTAATTCAATCTGAATTTCAGGAACTTGTTTGCTTGGTTACCTGTCATGTGGCATCAGCTTGTCATATTAGTGCTGATCGTTCCCTAAACCTAATCTGCTTTAAACAATTTCATTGGATGGTGGTCTATAAATCATTTCATAATGGGCCTGACATACCCATGCGTAGGTAAGTAAACAAATCAGGTTTGTTTTATGTTAGACAGCAATGAACTTGGCTTATTAACTTCATTTTGATTCACGCACACCGCAAGGTCAAACTTTCTCTAGACCCTCATTAATGTAAGTAGAGATCAGCATTTAACAATTTAAATATTTTCAAATGCATGAAATCCAATTTTATCAAGTGGACTGTCTTCCTTGTGGCCTGCTTTTGTAACGAAGAGAACAAAGATTTTACAAAAGAAGCTGCTCCCACAAAAAAAAAAAAAAACACTACACCACACTTCCATTAAAAAAAAACTCATTTCAGACACTTAATTTAAATCTAATAATGTTTAGTTTTTATATCTACTCTATAAAATGCTTTAATGCAACTTTGGTTGCTCTTTGAATGTTTGGGGTTTCGCTTTCATATAAAAGTGAGTAAACATCAAATCTTTTTTTAAATCGTTTCACACTTGCCAGACCAGAAGAAAATGTGTTTTGTTTTTGCTGTACAAACAACACATGCAAAACACATGATTATTCATTCACTCTCTTAAGGCCAGGCTTATGCGTAAAAAGCCAAACATCATTTAACTCATTTAGATAATTTAACCTCAAATCGTTAAAGAATCATCATGGCGTTGGGGTTATTTACTCTATTAAATGTGAATGAAGGAAATAGCTTTAACAGGAAGAGGGGGAAAAACAAGACTTTCATCAATGGCTAGTATTATTTATGTGAGGAAATTGAGTGAAATTAAGGCCACATGAAGATATATGTCTCAGCACGGAGGTAAGGCAGGCAAAATAATAAAAACAAGTCCAGCTGAAATGGAGCCAACACTCAGAATTACAAAAACATGTCTATCATCACTCATATTTTCAAACACATCGTATTTTTGTCAGTGACTGCAGCCCAGACCTCTAGTGCACTTTAACGGAGTTGCTGTACATAGCATATTGGCTGTTGAGCAGACAGATTTGAATCCCACTCTTATTGCAATAATAATAAAACAACTTCCATACTTCATTCTCTGGTTTTTGCTTGTTTAGTGCCTTGCTGCCACAAAATAACTACAACCTAAGAATCAAGAAAATGTGTCAGAGCTCATGTTAACCGGTTCAGTGTAGTGTTATGAGACCTTTTCTCTTTAACACATCGCTAATGCAAGCAATTTCCTGAAGCTTTGAGCCAAGAGGCTGGATTTGGCTCTAGTCAGCGCAGCATTTAAATGAATTTTACATTTGCCAATAAAGGACAAATTAAGCTGATCTCAGCCATCATGTAAGCCGTACTCTGCATGTATATATGCATGTAGAGAACAAACAAAACCAGTGTTGGGTAAGTTACTTAAAAAAAAGTAGTAAATTACTAATTTCATCATCAATATTGTATTTAAATAACTTTTCTAATGATTCTGCCTGAAAAGTTATTTGATGACTCAATAAGTAACTTAATTATTTTAATTGCTAATTACTTTATAAAATCCCCATAAACCTTAATGCATAGAATTTAATCTCTCAATTCTTTCATATTGAGTTAAACATGGAATAGTTTAGCCTTTTAGCATTAACACAACTGTAATACTTAAGCATTTAAAAACTGTAACCTTCTTTGGTTAACGAATTGAATTACTCCGCAAATTATCCGAATAACAAAAAAAAGCTTAAGAAAAATTTAACTAGTTTCAAGTAACTGCTGAATGATTAAATGTAAATATCAGATATTTTTATATATTCAATAACACTCAAAAAGTAATACTTAAAATATTAACCTCCTTGTTTCGTACGACATGAACTATATGTAATAAGTTGTCTATATATATATATATATATATATATATATATATATATATATATATATATACACACAACTGGTCTTTCCCTTCACTAAAAAAGCACATAAAATTACACTTAATTTCAACATTTACTTACATAAAATTTATAATATAAGCATTATTCATCACATTCATGGCCTGATTATTATAGAATTGTGCCAAAGTTGAAGTGCTAAAAATGTTTAATGAATTTGCCCCAGAAAGATCAACACTGTAAAGTATAAAAACAAAATGTTCTTATGGGAAGTTCATTTGAACAGAGATAATCATAAATGCATAAATTGTGCTCTTGTACAGTAAAATAATTACATAAATAAATAAAAATGTCAAACCCTTTTTTTTAATTCTTCCTGGAAAAAACAAAAAAAACAAAACAACAACTTGTGTTCTTGGCACCTTGTTCACACCCAAATCACTGCTGGCGTACAGAGAGTAATCTGCTCAATTATAGTGTTTGTTGTGCTGCTGCGTCTACCAGGCCTCCTTTCATTTTTTCCTGAACGTGTTCGCTGTTGACAATACGAGGTAAACAACGATGGTGAGGATGAGGGGAGTCTCAGGAGGCAAGGGGGAAAGCCACATCCGAGAGGATACACAAAGATACTCCTGCAAACCACTGCCTTTATGCCTCTAACTGACAGCAATTACTGAACCGCTCTGATAACTTGGAACAGGAGTAAACCAGGCCAAGACGCTCCAAACAGCAACTGTTTACATTTCACCTCTCCTTCAGAACCACATCAGTCAAATCACATGCGTTTCAGATAGGTGTTTACCGATCATCTTGCCACAAAACCACATTAGAAAATCAGTGAGACGTTTACAAATGCAGCAGCCTGACTGCGGACTGACGTGCGGTGACTATACTGTTAGAGTAAAATCATACAAGTGAGAGAAAATGAAGCGATTTATTTTACGTTGCTACAATGAAGCAGTATTTCAGAAATGGAACTTTTCCTGTCAGAGATTTTACCAAAGCCAAAGGTTTTATGTTATGGATGGAAGTAGCACCAGCATAATTCATATGCCAAATCTAAAAAATTTTTACTACAGTTGCAATTACAGCTGCTAAATTTAACTTATTCATGAAATGTTTAATAATGTATTGCTAAAAGTTTCACAATAAATAAATACATAAATAAGTGCATGCACACATACTGTACATGAATAAACGAACACTCACACACTGTCCTTATCTAGGGATTCCCCAGTAGTTATGCAAATATATTGTAATTGTGAAATTAATGAATGAATTAATTAATGAATTAAAAAATAAATAAACTTTAATTAAATAAAAATAAAGTTCTTTGCATGCAGTGATAACATTTAATTTGCACCAAAGGAATAATTAAAAAAAAAATGAAGAAGAAATAAACTATTTATTATTTTATTATTATTATATACCCAAGATTGTTATTTGTAGAAATGTTAATACAAAGAAAAGAAATTCAGTCAGCACCAAAACATATCTTTACGTGTCCATAGAGTGACACAGAAGTTTTTTTTTTTTTTAAGATTTATAAAGAGTTGCATTTAGTAAGATGCGTTTAATAATATATGAACTGTGTTTTTGTTATCTATCTGACATTTTACCATGAGAAATGACAATCATGCAACTTCCCAATACTAACACTAACTGTACATATATTATTTAGTATTATTTGAACTGAATGAGTAAACTACATAATAAAGATGAGATTAATCAAATCATGACTAAATATATTAAACAACCAACAGGCAACTTTATTGATGACAGAAGGCCAGCTTGTGCAGTAAAATGTGAAAAGAGCAAAAGACGCCTGCTCAATGACAGCTCCATTTTAGACAACATAAAGGAAGTCAGCCAGAGGACTATTTGCCCACCCCCTCTCCTCCCCATTCCTTCACCCATCCCCGAAACGTCCATCTCCTGTCCCCACGTTTGGAGTGGTCAATGAGTGGATCATGAGGGGGCAATGCAATCAGAGCCTGAGCCAGATTAGTCTCTGTCTCAGGACATATCCCTCTCCCTGCAGCTGACAGGAGACATCAAACCTAACTTGTGTAGAAAGTGACTCTAATTGTCATTTCAGTGGACAAGAATCTGCTACCATTCCAGAGATGCTCTTGAAATTTAGAGAACTACTTCATCATATAGATGGTGCCAGGCAAGGAGACCTTATTGGAAGGGACTTTTATGCTAAAATGGACTTCTTAAATTGGCGGGGCTTGTCACGCTGTACTTATCATGCATACCGAATTAGGAAAGCTTTTTAGTCTCAGGCCAAACAACATTACCTGACAGGTGGATTATAGAAACACTGTGAGATCTATCTTCCCTGCCTGGTCTCCTCAGTATTTACTCAGATGATCATGCTACATAGGAAGAATGTTCTCGAAAGGCTCAATAACTTTAATGTGTTATGCAGTGGGTTTCCTTTTAGCGAGTGAATTCACCTTTACTTACAGAAAAGTATTAGTATTTTAGTATTACACTAATTTTAGAACAAAGCCACAAACTAGTCATAATTTACTCTATATAATATAATATACCTATAGTATAAAGTAATAATAATAATAATAATGTTTTTTTTAGACAAAACATTTTAAAATATCTATAAATCAATAATTTTTATTAATTAATTTTAAAGAGCAAAGCGATAATGTTTTACTAAACATTATATACTAGAAACTGTGGTAACACTTTATAATAACTGCATGCTATTAATCATTAGTTAAGCATTAGGAAACAATTAGGAAATTAATCATTTATAAAGCATTAATAAACATTTATAAGCAGTTTATAAATACAGATATAAATGCTTTATACCTGATTTAAAAGCATATCTATAATGTGTTTAATAATTGTTTTTTCATACTTTATTAATGATCAATTTATCATTTCTAAATTAAGTATAGCATTATTTACACACCAGTTATTAAGGAGTTTTCAGTGGTTCATAAGATCACTTAGAAATTGTAAGTAAATGATTAATAAATTATTTAAATGTGCATTCATACATCTTTTTATTCAGACATATAGTAATAGTTACTTATAGTGCTAATAAATGGTTTATTAACATGTATTTCTACCGTACTTCAGGGTTAATTCAGGTAGTTATAAAACATATGTAGTTGTTAGTTAACTATTTTTGTGAGCTCATCTAAAGTGAGGACTATTTATGCCTTGTAAATCTTTTACAAATGAGATTTAAAGGCTGTTAATATTTATATGTTCTGCATCATTTTGTTGTGTTTGTTTCCGTTTTTTGTTTAGAAGATAACTGAGCCTTTAAATATCCTCTATAAATGCTTTGCAAGGCATAACTAGTCCTCACTTTAGATGAGCTCACATAAATAGTTAACTGACCACTACTAAATGCTTTATAACTACCTGAATTTACTACATTTCTTGTGATCTTATGAATCACTGGCAACTCCTAAATAACTGGTTTGTAAATAATGCTATACTTCATTGAGAAATTATAAATTGATCATGAATAAAGTATGAAAATACAATTATTAAACACATTATAGATATGCTTTTAAATCAAGAATAAAGCATCTATATCTGTATTTATAAACTGCTTATTACTGTCTATTAATGCTTTATAAATTATGAATTACCTGTTTACTAATGCTTAATTAATGTGCAGTTATTATAAAGTGTTACCGAAACGGTTTCTTATACATCAAAATAAGTATAAATAAATAAACATAATAATAATTATTATTATTATTATATAATGTGAGAATAAGATTTACATGTGTCTCTTTTATGCTGAATATTATATAGTCATTATAGAGAGATTATGAAAGTGGTTTATATAAAATTACAGTATACATTAAATATATATATGTATTCAATACCTGCCCTTTAAATATAGGTGGTCTTTATATTTATATGGATGGATTTAAAGGGCAGTTAACTTGGCACAGAGAATAATCCAGCAAATAAAGTGTAACCCTTATGGACATATGGACATGAATGCCAGTGCCGTGGCCCCTTCAACCATTTAGATCATCAAAAAGAAGAATTTCACTTACTTCAAGGATTTTCTTTCTCAACTGCCCCCCAAAGGTGAAATCTCAGGGCTTTGTCAGAATAGAGTTTGGATTCACTCGGTAAGTGCTTGCAGGAGTTTAAACGGTTGTGGTTATGGGAGAAAAAAAAAAGAAAGAAAGTTAAGCTGTCCTGTTGAATTGATTAAGCGTCATGAAACTAAAGCAAGTGCAGAGGGAGAAATGATTTCCAGATTCCTCCGAAGTGATGCAAGTTTAAAAGACTTGTACTGTACAACCAGGTACCTCTGTTGTGCCCAAGGCTAAATTTAGTCATTTCTTCTTGATTCAACCTCAGTGCACTGATTACATAAACACCACTTTCATAAGATATCTACAGTAATATTCAAGACACAAAACCACACATGAATTCTATTATTCATGCATTTTATTTTATTTTGATCATTTGCATGCTTTTGCCCGATGATGCAACTCTAACACAATTTCCGTGGCATAGAAACTTACTAACACAGAAGATGTGCATTTTAATGGGGTGTATTTTATGTATTCCATTAAAGGTAACTCTGAGTGTCTGGATTTCAAAAGCTCTTAAAATGCAGAAAAACGTCTGCTCACTGTCAACCTCAGCCCAATGTTGAAAGCTATTTTCTATGTAACAAACCGGTCAAACAATCCCAGAGAAGGCCTGTTCAAAACTCAAAAGAAAAATCAATAAAAGTTAACTATCATGGCGCAATAGCCATGTGAATTACGCTCAATTCTTTTCATATGAGGTCTTCCCTGGTTGAAAAAGAGAGTCAGATGTCTGTTATAGTGCTTTTTTACAGCAGTGGGCCCCTTCTAAAAATCATAACACAACTTGCTCTCTGCACAAAGATCGGACCACTCTCTACACAACCAGCGCTTTGACATATGCCACCAAAACATGCAAAACACTGACAATAAATGAGCCCAGTAATTTCCGGTAGATGCAGAAACTTATATAAGGCTAAAACCTCCTCCGATTCACTTTTTAATCATTGACAATTAATTTTGTTCTAATAAGATCCACAATTAAGGTCCCCCTCTGCATAATTCATGCCACCCTGGCACTGATGTCAGAAATCAAATGCAACAAATTAAAAATAACAAGTTTGAGACGGTGTGATTCAATTAAAAGGCAAGGAAACATTGGGTCCTGCATAATACAGGGGCAGCATGGCAAGACACATGTCAAGCTTGTCAGCTTTAGTGGCACTATTGGATTTGGCCTGCCACCGCCACTTACATCAGCAACGTAAAAATTGCAGAGTACATTGATTTCTTATTTTTTATTTGTAGGAGTACATGTTGAGAGGAAAGACCAAAATAACAATTGGTTTTAGGGCTGGTGGTGGAGCCAGCGGGACTCCCTGAGGTTCACCCGCAAGCGGTTCACATAAATTAAAACAAATTTGACTTATATTGATGACTTGTATTGATTCAGAACTATTATGTGTATTGCTATTTAAATGCCCCTTTTCCGTCTGACATCCACAAGGGGAAATTTCCCCTTTGCGGTCTGCGCTGAGCTACAGCAAACCTTGTCTGCTTTGACTTTCATGAAAGATCCCGAGAAAATCCTCTCATGTATTAATGATGGAGACGGGGGAGTTATGATCCTACGGCGTGCTCGTAATGGGCGTTATTAAAATAGATTCAGATGCTCTTATCTGTGGAGCTGTGTCCCACGGTGGAGTTCATCAATGCGAAGCTTTAGAGCTCCAGCTGGAGGAAGGATAGTTTTGAAGTGCTGCAGCTGCGAGTACGAGCTGGATATAAATTTGAGGTCATGAGCTGTCCAGGGGTGACCGCAACGGTCACATCTGGATTTTTTACATGACGCTTGAGGACCGAAACACTGAAGGAAAGTGAAATGTATTGTTTTGCAGTCCAGAGGTCCATTAAAGTAATCATCAAAATGACTAATATTACATTTCAATAAGTATCATCTTCTCTTTCCACAGGTTTTGTTGTGTTCTACAAAAGGGTAAGATCTGCCAAGTGTGTGCACGATATGTATAATAAACTTGTATAAAATATGTGATCCCCCATGTGCGTTCCTGAATGTGAGGGCATGTGGTGAAACATATGAATATGTATGTGTTTAATTGTAGGGGTGCATATTACTTTCCAATAATGAGAAATTGTGTCATTTTCATATCTCTTTTGAGATTTGCTAAACATCACACAGTGGTATTAAATTATTGCTTATATAGATTAAGTGTTTGTTAAATGACGGCAAAGGTAATCGAAGTAAAAATGCAAATGGCATGAAAGTGCAAAATGGAAATGCACAGTAAAATATCAAAGATTGATTAGTCAATTAAAATTTATAAACACAAAATCACAATAATTTTTTCCCAATTAAGAACAATAAAAAAAATATAAAATCATGATGACCAAAAATATAAATATACTGATAAAAAGCTTAAATGCTGAAATATACAATACTGACAGATTTCAATCAAATAAAAAATATGCTTGATAAAAAACATATTATAAAAAATAAACGAAATGCTGTTATCGATCATTATCCAATTATTATTATCCATTGTCCAATCGATCAATAATGATAAATAACAAATGTTAACTATTGATATATTCAATATTAATTGATAACAATAAAAAACAACAACAACAAACAATATGGCATCGACATACCATGCATCCTCTATATGATTTCACCTTTTTTTTTTTTAGAAAAGCCCTGTCTGCAAATAAATGCAGTATATAGTCCAACATTCATCCATTTAGACACTAAAAATAAATAATTTAAACAAACTGACTGAAGAGGAGTTGAACGTTGCTTGACTACAAAGCGCACCTCATTGCTTGCACACAAGATACACATGGTTTAAAATGCAAGACTGCCAAAGTCAATAAGAAAAAGTGACCCCTAGAGGCGACTGTTTCTCTTGGGCTGATTCAGCCAACCTTGTTTATCCTATATTGTTGGCAAGTCTTGCTCTCCTTTTCATGTCTTCAGATGTTCAGTCAACACGGCTTTAAAAATGAATAAGTATGCACAGAGATAAAGAGATCTCTGGCATTTGAGGCCCCTGTTGTGTGACTGCACTTTTGTAAGGATTAGGTTTTATTAACTAATTAGCATGACAGTTCATAGAGGAACAAGGTGCACACAATATGCTAACATTTGCTAGCTGTCAGGACGGTAGCATTCACTTTTACATCTTAAGAATTCACTGTGTTGCATGTTTGCCAATTTTCCACGACTTCACAACAGAACAAAGGCAATTTCAAAGCAAATGTTTGAGGGTTCATTTTTATTAGCTTTATTTTGTATTCTTTACTCAACTTATAACACAGTATATATTAAAATAACTATTTCTGTTCAAACAAGCCCGATTAGCTGGTCTGAACAGCTTAAAAGTACATGCTGAAAATGCCATTAAAACAAGCAATCAAGACCAATCTGGGACTGGGAGACTGTTGCTAAAACCCATTTTGGTCTAATTTTAGGTGTTTAAAAATATATTTTTAGTTTAGCAGGAAAATATTTTGCCACTGTTGAAACATAACATGGACCTTTTTTGTATTTTGGATATCGTCAGACCACAGAAATATATATGTGGTCACATTTTATCAGCAAAAAGTGTGAGAGAAAACCCACATTTCACATGCTGTATTGCTTATGAAACACTTGCTTAGCAATCAAAGTTTTGACGAACAACATCTGGACGACAGAATAACTTTTCTTATGAAAGACAGAAACAGACATTCTTTCTAAATTAAGTACTACAGGGTTTATTACATTTTACAGCCAAATAGCATTATGAAATAAACTGAAAGCTGATTTCATAGGGTCTTGTTAAGAAAGGCTGATGCGAGATTGACAGGATCTCGTATCATTTAAGACAATCAGCTATGAAAAGAAGATGAAGCAAAGCTACATAAATGTAGACAGATCTGAACATCTTTACCCTGTCCTACTCTGACATGAATCTTATGAGACTAATATTTGCAGCGAATACTGATGACTTCGTGGTTGTCAGACCATGGAGTCCTTCAAACTTCGTTTGGTTCGCAAACTGGATTACGGGTTTGATACGGAATTACAAGCAGTGGCAGAAGGCAAAAACTAGTACACAAAAAATAAAAGATAGTTTCCTAGATTACTTAAGAAAGTCCAATATTAGTCAACATGAAAGCATGATAATTTTTTTCTGAGCTCTATGTTTGATTTAGATGCAATAACTGTTCAAGCCATCGTCCTTGATCCAAGAACTCAAACTCTACACCTCACAGCCACTGTATGCTTACAAGTTCATTGCATGAATTAGCGAGAACCGTACCAGCAAAACGTGTTTGTAAATGATCAAAAAGAGCCACACTGTGCTTTTCGCTGTCAGTAATTCCTAACTGACTGATTACAAACGACTCCGCTGCAATAGCTCCCCGAAGCGTCGTTCACGTCTTTTTTGCAAATGGCTAATTGTAGCCAGACATGGTAACCTTGAAGTGGCCTGTGTCCTTGCAGTAACCCTTGGCCCTTTCTCCTTCTTGCTGCTTTCCCGCGCCATATGGGAATTTTTTTCGAGCTGATTGCTCGAATCTGATTAAGGAAAGCTTTGTAGCAGCCATTTATTGGTATTCTTGTGAACTAGCAAACAGCTGCCTTGCAAAGGTTCCCATTTAGGACGTTTTCGCCTGTTCTAATTCCAGCACGTCCATTAGCCTCACTCAGATAACAAAGATCAGGCACGGCGTGCCAGGGCTGGCCTCTAAATCAAAAACTCTGGCGCTAGGTCAGCTCTTTCTTAGAGGGTCCAAAAAATGCCACGGTCACTTAACTGCAGAGTGGCATTTAAAATGGTTGGGAACTTGTGGAAAAAAGCATCAGTGTGGCGGAACACACCGAAGCAAACTTTCATGCGATAAGCTTTGCTGTTTTTTCCTTGTTACACATTAATACCATTAGTTAAGTTCTGCAATCGCTGGAGTTGGCCCGAGGTGCTCTTCACAAGTGGGGAATTAGAGCATTTAGCCATCTCTAGACACTTAGCGCCAAGTAGGATAAATGAGCCTTATGGCCCGCCTATTATCTAATCTCCTTCGCATTTCCTTTCAAGATCATGAAAGTGGAATCTAATCATAGCCTGATTGTGTTTGTTTGCAGAAATTCTCATTTTGGCCCCACGTTCTGCCAGTGACCTGGCTGGTCAGCGAGAACGCTCCCAGCGCTTGTAGAACGGCGGGCGCTGGAGCTGAAAGCAATGCCTCAAATTAAGATGAATAAATAAGAACGCGAAAATAGAGCTGGACCAACAAAACAATGCCTCATACCCTGGCTCCTCTCGCTTCATTGGGATCAGAACTGCTCAGGCCTACAGTTTATGCCCCAAATGAATGAATAATTAGTAAACCCAATATAAACTACATTTCATAATATTCATTATTCAGTAAGATAAAGAGATACAAGATAAAAAGGTAAAAAGGTTTCAATTAATCTTCATAATTTAGTTATATTTTTATATGAGTAAAATATCTAAAAGCTTTACTGCTCAAAATTCAACATTCATTGCTAATTATCAGCTTTTGCACAAACTAGTTTTATTTGTCCAGCCAAATTAATAAGGTAGGAAACTGGAAATATGGCAATTAGATGTTTTAGTAATGAAAAATATGAAAACAAAACAAAACAAAAAAATAAGTCTGGAGCTTAAACCTGAGCTTTTTTACCCCTATTTTGAAGTTACTGTACCCTGCCTTTGTATTGTCTGCAAAAATGTATAACGTATACCACAGCAAAAGGCAGTAGCTTCCGCATGATCAATATTTGGCTGCTGGTCACCATTTATAAAATCATTATAGTAACACATGTATAAAATCTAATGATTGTGTGCTCTCTAATAGGTTTCTCTGATGGTAACAACCAAACAAACAGGTGAGTGGAGATCATTTTGCAACAAATTTATTTGCAGTGTTCACTAACATTCAGTAACTTCATTTTGACACACTGCTAATCAAAAGCAGAGTACTGTAATTCAATTTGAGTATTCCAGAACAAAGTCAAAGAACAGAAACTGGTGTTATGTGCTGTTCTGTCTGGGTTTCTCATGGGCTTTTGGAAGTTTCTGTTAAGACAACCCATTATTTTCTCGAAAAACAAAATTGACTCAAGATACTTATCCACATGATAAAGGAGGTCTTGAGTGTCCCCAAAATATCAATAACTAATCTAATAACTAATATTTTGGGAATTAAAAAATTGAAATAGCATTAAAACATTAAACTATATTGACAAAGAAGTGTAACATAATATTGCAGAGTAATAATATAATAGAGAACACTTTAGTTAAAATGCTTACATGAAAAAAATATATAATTTAATATATATTTTTTATATGAAAAAATAACATAAGCTTCTATGTAAAATAAACTATCAGCGACTTGTAAATCGAACTTTTTATAAAACAACTGAATCAAGCATTTAAAATGTAGTATTAAAGTCAGTGAAATAATATGACACTTTGAGATAGCTTCAACTGAAAACAGAGACTAATATTCCGTTATATTCATTATTAAAACACTTTAATAAATATTTCATAGATTTAACATGCAGTTTTGAGGCTGTGACTAGATAGTTGACATTCTCCAAAATCAGCCATATGTTTGACTGAGGGCTGGGTGATCTACACTTCACAACTTCACACAGCTTCATAAACTGATGGTACATGAGGAGAAACTGACAACTCTGACATGAGCCAATGTAATAAGACAGGTGTCAATTTATCCGTAGATCAAGACCACTGACATTAGTCAGAGGGCAATCCCTAAAATTCTCTTTATTTGATGGTGCAATAGCGAGATGAAGGTCAGAGTTTACTTTCGGTTACCTGTCAACTTAGTCTGAGTCTTTGTCAGCTGATGTGCTGAAATCAACTCTTTGATGGACATTTCTCCTCTTATTAATGTTTAATGAACTGAAACCTGTGCATTTACTCCGTATATAAGGATGACATGGAATACAAATCACAATGACAAAGAAAGACAAAAGGTAAAAATAAATTAGGTGAAACCAAAAGCCTATAGAATGTTGTTCAATAATTTTAGCTTCCATCAAAAACCAGAAAAATATATATATCAGTTTTTCCAGGAACAAAGGAAACCAAAAGTCCTCAATGAAAATCGGAGATCCCAAATCTACCTTAAACCACAAAAGAAAGAAATTTTTTTTTTAGATATTTTAGATTCTATACTACTGGATAATTCAGAAATCATGCTGGAGAACATGATCATCAGCTTAATCATGCCTACCTTAAAATTTCTCAACTGCTTTCACTGAAACACAACCCTCTGAATTATTTTTTCTTTGTTTGGAGCCATATGTTGCTTATTATATTTTAATTGTGTGGCTGTTCATGCGTGTTCCCATTATTCTAATGCAATTAACTCTCTCAAGAGCATAAACTTTGTGGTGAAAAAAACAATCTACCCTATTACGTCTGCGATTACAAAGTCAGACAGATGCATCCTTCAATAATTATACCAGACAGCTGAAAATCTTTACAAAGAATGCATCTCAATTACCAATATTCTCTGGAAAAAAAAAAACTGCCTGCCGGGATAATATTTCATTTCACAACACTCAGCTGTAATTTGCAGAATAATAATAGTATGCACGGTTTATACGCCTGTTTTCTTGAGAGTACTCGATTAGACTTTAATAATTCTCAGTGTACAGTATGCATGAGTTCACCCCTCAGTGTTTAACGCTTAACATTAGTTAGATCAATACTATTGAACAAACTACTGTAATCCCTCATTCAAAAACCATGAGGCTGAATTACAGATTAATGAAACCATAATGAGACTATATGAGAAGGCCATAACCAGCAAAAAGTACAGCTACTGTAGAGCAATGTGATGCATCAAATGCAACATCAAGATACTTCACACTTTTTGCCCAACAAACAAGCATACGTATAACTGACGTCCTTCTACTCGTCCACAGTAGGCCCTGACAGAAGCCAGCTTGTGCGGCCTTCATGAGTTCCTCCCTTGGGATAAAGATTCAGCCTATGTAGACAGCCATACAAAGCCCAGAGCTCCATCAGCAGGTGGCCCCATGCAGATAGGCCTGTTAAGGAGGCTTTTTGCGGCAAGCTGAGGCTGTCCTTAGGGGCTCAGGCCTAGCTGGCTGGCTACGGAGAGCAGGGCATGGGGGGCCGCTAATAGCACCTCCTTTCAGCGGCAGGATGGATTACAATGGTCCCGCTCTGGGCTAAAGCAAACACCAGTGACAATGGGGCAGATGTCCCTTCACATTCCCACCCCTCGCCCATTAACTCACACATACAATCGAAAATACAATCATGTTTGCAGAAAATACAGAAAATTAAACAAACAAAAACCAAAACTCAAATAATATGGAGGTGTATTTAAGATATGTACACTGCCAAAAGCTACATTTATTTTGTAAAAAATTAAGTAAAACCCATAATATTGCTAAATATTAAAATTGTATTATTAACATTAAGATTATAACTATTTTCTATTTGAATATAGTTTTACAAATTTAATTTATCTTTAAAATATTCAGTTATTAGCAATTATTAATACTTGTTCTTATCGATGTTGAAAATAGTTTTTGTTGCTTAATATTTTTGATGAAGCCATGACACATTTTTTTTATGATTCTTCAATTAATAAAAGAACAATATTTAAAAATAATAAAAGCTTCTATAATGTTAAAAAAGACTGTCATAATTTAAATAAGACTTCTTTTGATAATTTAAATACGTCTTTGCAGAATAAGTATTGTTTCGTTTTTTTTACTTACCCCAAACATTTTTAATGATAATATAATCGCAGTTTCCACTTAAAATGTATCCAGCACAAATGTTTTCTACATTGATAAAAATAAGAAATGTAACTGGAGCACCAAATCAGCTTATTAAAATAACTACTGACACTGAAAACAGAAGTAATGACTGCTAAAAACAAAACAAAAAAAATCAGTTTTACCATTATATCAAACCAGAAATTTTTTATTATAATATTACAGTTTTTACTTTGTTTTTGACAAAATAAAAGCAGTCTTAGTAGTAGCATAGGAGACTCAAAAACATTAAAAAAATAAAATAAAATAAATAATTATATACATTTAACTATAATTATTACAAACTTTTGACCGGTAGTGTATACAATCTGGGATGGCCAAAATTACATGCTAGATGAAAGGCTATTAGAAAATTAACTCTAATGAGACAATCCTTTCCTTTCACCCTGAAAAAACATGCTCACTAATTATCAAATTACAGAAAGCTTCTTTCTCACTCAGGAGAAGATTTTCCTCTCATAAATGGAGCAATGTATCTGGAGGCCAAACTCCGGACTTGGTCTGGCAAAGTTGTGGCAGCCGTTTAGAAAGTGATGGGGGTATTAATCATGTATGAAGTCAGGCCTACTTCGGCTCCCTCGGGGGCCAGGTCTGGCTGCTGCACTCCAGCCCCGTCCAGAGCAGCGGGCAAGACAGGAAGTGCAGGGAACTAAGCAGGCCTCAGGAGGACTTCCTTTCTCAGCTCCACTGAGCATCAGAGTGCTCAGCAATATTTCACCTGACACACAACAGGTTGAGAAGAGCCAAACAATCTGAATGGCTGATTAAAACTATTACACTTAAAACTAAAATCAATCATTTTAAAATTAGATTAAGACATTCAAAACATTGTAATGAGTATGGGTAACATGGATATTTATTTAGCTAAGTATTACATATATGGATATAAAATTGTTAGTAAAAAAAAACAAATCTACAAGTAAGTGTTAGATTTTGGTAATCTAAATTGCAACAGTGTAAATGAGCATGCACAATTAAATATTCAATATTGACTGACCCAAAAAAAAAAAAAGTGATTTAAGCCAATAACGAATATAGTACCAAAAAAAGGTATCTCAACGACAATACAACCCATTAAATGAACTACACTTCTATAACCCCTTCTTTAGATTCACATCGAATTACATGACATCTATCCTGACTAAGGCCCAAACTGATAATCTGACACAAAAACTGGATGAATACACCATTTGTCATCTCCCTCTTTCCTCTACCTTATTATTCTGATCTAAAAGCACACCTTTAAAACTCTAAAAATTAAACTGCTTAAAGAAATAATAATTCTTTTAATGGTTTAATATCATTATTATCATTTTTGTTAGTGTTACTTTGTCACATTCTTAAAATTACCTTGGATAGGTTGCAAAGCAAACCCCAAACATAAAGCCCAATCCCAAATTCAGATGCAGCGTTCACAGAATCTAAAACGCAATGACTTTAGGAAGTCTAGCATCAGTATGGTTGGCTAATCAAGCACGGTATGCATGATCTGAGCCACATGCCAATAGCTTTGATCACTCTCTTAATATAATCACAGGAGGTACTGACTCGGCTGTATTTGGTAATAATATGTGTAGAATTCAGGGCCGCTCTCTCACCCCTGCTCCAGTTGAACCACAGCTGCACCTACTGGTAAAGCACAGGCAAAGCCCCCCGTGCAGCTCAACTGGGAACTCAGATGAAACAGCACACCACAGCCTGACTATCCCAGTAATACAACCAACTGGTGAACTATTTCAGTCTGATCTACATCAAGTTCATAAAAAAGGGCTGTGTGTTTATTTACAGTCCACCTTTCACTTGATCACGTCAAGCTTTCATCTCTGACCAAAGCGGTGGATATGTCAGTAAGAGATTTTTCTCCAGCTCATTTTATCTTCACCTCGATCGCGACTGCATCTTCCATTGCCAGCAGGCCGACACTGTTCCGAGATCAGAGGTTAAAGACAGGTTATTTTCACACTCCAACACCACCCCCTCCATAATTCAGAGGAGCGCAGCAATTTTACAGGTGCAGGATGTCTCTGAAACGACTTAACTGCCTGAGCCTGGGCCGATGGGGGCATAGAAAATAAGAGCTTAATTGTCCCCTGGCACTTCTGAGAGACTACCCAAATGGCACTTTGTTATTGTATCCTTTTCTCCCACAGCTCTCCTCCTCGTACTATTTTCTTAGTCCTAATGGGAGCGGGTCACATAGTGCAGCACTCTGTCCAGAGAAGGTAACTCTGTCTGTCACAGACTTTCATATGGCGGAGAAGAGTAGAAGTTTGAAAAGCTGCCTGACAAATTTGACGTGGGCAGCAGTAATGGGAGCTGATGCCCACTTGTCAGCCCAATGATACGGTAAGTGGTGTTGTCACAGATCAGGTGGGGAGTTTTATGTGAAACGAAGCCTTCCATTTACTTGCCGATGACCTTCCGAAGTTCTCTGCCTACCATGGCCGACTAGATTAAATTTAATATCTCTATGTGGGCTTTTTATCACCCTGGAATTATTCACTTTTCTCACCTCTTTATCACCTCAAAAAGTTCAAGCCTCGTGATGAGCTGGAACTTTTATAGAACTGTAACCACCCATTTACAAATGTGGTGCAAACAGCTGCGTTTTAAGTGAATGCAAAAAACATGCAAAGACAAAGACAGAAGAGGTTGCTTCATGTGCATTCAGAAGTAAACAACCCGAGTCAGTGGTCTTAATTGGTATGCGCCTTTGAGAATCAAAAAGAGTGGCAGGACTAGCCTTGGAAAAGCTAAGAATTTGAGGAAAAAGTCTGTGTAAGTTTGCACAGGTGTGCTGAGAAGAATTAAGGGAATTTGATTTATTTTATTTGGTGTTTACTTTTTGGCCAATTATAAAATTCTAAAATACAATCATGTAGCATCAGAACACATCTTTAGCGTGAGAAGAATTATGCCTACGTTTCATTGTCCTGTTTAACTTGATTCTACTGCAAATGTTCCTGGATTATTTTTTAGCAACAGGCAAGCACTTTTACAAATGGGTAAACAAACATAATTGCGTGGCTGTTGACACGTCTCTAGCATACACATGTTTGCCAGAAACCAAGTTAAAACAGGGAAAATAAGAAGTCGTCAAATAAAATTGACCCTGTGTGGTTAGACGGATACTCTGCCAAATGAAGCCGGATCCTCTCTGTTTACCAAACATTACAATTGCCTCCCGATTCGGCAGGATAGCCATGATGAATTACTTCCCCTATTGAAAATGATTCAACTATCCATCAAATATAGACTTTGTTTGAAGTTGGTAAACTGCTCATTTCAATTTGGCTTAATAGAATAAATGCTGTATGATTTCTGAAACACACTAATGTTATAATTAGGGATGCACCAAAATTTACATTTTGGTGTGATACCTTATTTTTCTGTTATTGCTACTTACTAAATGGCTGATATATATATATATATAGATTTGCACCATTTTGTCTAAATAAATAAACTGCAAAAAAAAAAAAAATAAGTGAATTCAGGCATTACAAAATTATAATGCACAGTAAGAAAAAATTATATTAATTTTTTGAGATTAGCTACAGATTACATTTAACAAAACTACATTGTGTAACTATGTGAACATTATGTAAAGGTAATCTGAATGCAAAAATAGGGAAATGAGCATGCATGATTCAATCCAATATCGACAGATATTATATTAATCAATATTCAATTGATCAGTTTTCAACCCTTTCCTTCCACAAGTGTGAATTGAATCTGCTTAACAAAAAGCAGTCATAATAACTATTTTTTGCATTTCACTCCTTAGAAGTATGACACTTATGATGTCTTAATTCAAAATACGAGTCACTAAGAGCGATTTACAAAGAGGGTTAACACCAGCCGAACAGATGAAGGGCTAAACTTAATGTGAGAGTCACTGTTGCACAATGTAGGTTGACACTAAGAGAGCCCTTATGTCTGCTTTGGCTGTTGAGAATCTTTTTGGTGAGACCTTGATGAGGTCAGAATCAGCCACCTTTCACTAGATGTTCAAGTTATTCTGTTTTGAGCATGGCGACTGGGAAAACAATTGCTCATGACTGATTTTCCCTTCTACCCTCTATAATCATCCCCATGTGGACAGCGTGCCTTTCAACGAGCAGCAAATCTCCATGCATTCTACACTCAAGCTGATTAAAGCACCAGCCCTCACCTGCTCTTCATTACTGCCGACCGGAAAAGCTAAAGTGAAATAAGTTAACACCTGTATGTTCCAATTCGGCATGTTTTCTGCATGTATATATAACTTTTGAGTATATTGAGTTGACAGTCTTATAAATGATGGGGTTAAAGGCTGTTTGTGCCTGGGTACTTGTAGGTTGTGCCCTGGGACTCAGTTGAGTTACGGAGAGGAGACCTGAGCTGGAAATAGAACAGATACTTCCTGTGTAACTAGGCTACAAGGATGAATTATGGGCCAAGAAGGAAACAGGTTATTTGTAACACTGAAAGAATAGGCAATACATTCAAAATAATAAAATAACAGCTAAGGTCTACTGTTTGCTAAATACTCACTATGCTTAAGTTTAAATAGTGGCCTAATCTAATTGTAGTAAAAATAGATTAGATAATAAAGTTATAGGACTCCATATTGGCGAAACTGCAGGGTAAAAAAAATGTACGATGTAACAACAGTGTTTGTGCTGCATTCAGGTGACCAATCCTGGTTTCGAATGGAGGCCATTAACACGCACGGCTCTGAGCAACATTTAACCAATTTGGCAAATTATCTTCAGGGCTGTTTTATAAGTTGTCCTTATTATATGCTAGGGCAGAGAGAGTCAAAGTGTGCGAGTTCCTGAGCCCATTTCCATACATTATAGCCCTGCGTTCCCAGCACCGAACGGAGGAAGCACCTGTTAGCATCCCCCCAGCCACTTTCCACCCAGCTGACCACTTTCATCCCTCCGCCGCCTCACAAACAGGTGGCTTTCTTCAAATCTCACTCTTTTACTCAGTGAAGGGTGTTAAGTTGGTGAACTGTTGGACACAAGGAACCCCTTCTAAGGCCCTGGGAGAGCACTTCTCAACATATGTTTAATACAATCACAGGTTATTTACTCCTCTGTGAGATACAGTTGTTCTGCTGGGTCCAACTCTAAACAAATTTGGGGGAAGAGGAGCCTTTAAAAGAGATGTCTGTTTCGACAGCTGAGGGGTTAAAGTTAATTTGATCGGGCATGTGTACTCTCCGCAAAAAGGGGAAACATCTGCATTCAGTGGCATGGCCCCATTTGTTGCAATTTTGGGTCTCATTTCCATTTGCAAGAAAGATAACTGCTTGCATATGGAAGCAATAGATAGAAGAGGTCAATGCAGTTTCTTCCACTTGAGGGAAAAAATCCTTATGCAGTAATTTTAGTTGGCGGAAGACGAAACAAAGACATGGGTTTGGCTAGGCATTTCTTACAGTAATGGGCTTACCATCATGATGAGTCTAACTAGATCTAGTTACTGCCTTTATCACTGATTGGCTAGGATGACATGATGTTTCAGAGAATGAAGATTGAGAGTGAAATTCTACTCAAACGATGATACACAGCCACAAGATGAGTACAGGATCTGAATAAATAAATAAAAAATCTGTAGATGACTATCAGTTTCATCTGAAGTCTCCAAGTCTCCATATGAAACTGATTCTTCACTTTTCTTTACATTTTTTTCTGACATAGTAATTGTTAAAGGGGGGGGGGGGGGTGAATGCTATTTCATGCATACTGAGTTTTTTACACTGTTAAAGAGTTGGATTCCCATGCTAAACATGGACAAAGTTTCAAAAATTAAGTTGTACGTTTGAAGGAGTATTTCTGTTCCAAAAATACTCCTTCTGGTTTGTCACAAGTTTCGGAAAGTTTTTTTCGAGTATGGCTCTGTGTGACGTTAGATGGAGCGGAATTTCCTTATATGGGTCCTGAGGGCACGTCTGCCGGAAGAGCGCGTGCTCCCGTATAGCAGAGGAATGAGAGCACAACAGTCGTTCACTGATCAGAGCGATTCACTGATCAGAGCGAGATCAGAGCGAAATGTCACAAAAGGAGTGTGTTTTTGGTTGCCAGGGCAAGACAACCCTGACAAAAAACAGCATTAAGGGACCAGTGGATGGAGTTTATTTTTATAGAGCATCAACGGAGTTGTGCAAGTGTTTGTGTTTGTTCCCTGCATTTCGAAAATGCTTGTTTTACAAACAAGGCCCAGTTTGACGACGGATTTGCATATAGTTTATTTCTTAAGAATGATGCAATCCCAACGAAAAAGGGTCACGATTGTGTGTTGGAACCACAGGCGGTGAGTAAAACTGCTTAAAATATCTCTGCCTCCTTGTTAGTGCGTCTGCCTCCCATCGGAGACCCGGGTTCGAGCCCCGCTCGGAGCGAATCGTTGCTGCTGCTGCTCTCGTTCAGTTTCAGCCTCGGGATCTGATTCTGGATCATAAATAAACAGCTGAATCTGACTGTTAGCCATGGTTTGTTTTGGATGATGGTTTTTTCCTCAAGGTAATGTCATAGCTTTCAAACGCTCTCAACGCAAAAACCTACTCGCACTCGTGATTCTTTAGCTCCGCCCACACGTCACGCCTCCAGTCGGTCGTGTTTTTCCGGGAAAAATCGGTACAGACTATCTTTCTCTTATGAATATAATAAAACTAAAGACTTTTTGGAGTTATGAAGGATGCAGTACTACTTTATAGGTACACAAGATTAACAGGATATTGAGTGAAAACGAGCATTTCACCCCCCCTTTAAACAAGTAGAATGAATTATAAATAAATAGAAAGGTGAAGGAAATTCTAGGTCTAGCTAATCCTTATTGGGAAATAATTACTATTTGCAAATAACATTTTAAAATATGCACTCTTATTTGTTTGTCTAATATGTCGAAATTGCTAAATATTTCATGTCCAAGTGACAGCAGTGCAAGAATTTCAAATATTGGAGGGGGGACAATTATTGGGGAGGACTTGTCTGCTTAAACATGATTGAGAATACTAAACTGTATACGGAGCCCCGCACATGACATGCAAGAAAAAATTAATAAATTGTGCGCACGATTACTATTGCGTTCCCTTGATTAACTATTGTGTTCCCTCAATTTGCTAACTCGTCTGCACGATTTGGCAAATCGATGGAACAAATTAGTAAATTGTGCGCACAGTTTATAAATCGAGTGAACGAAATAGTAAATTGAGGGATGCAATAGTAATTGTTTGCACGTTTTAGTACATTGAAGGTATGAATTAGTAAATCGTGCACATGATTTAGCCTAATATTTTTGCCTGCATGTCATGTGCGGGGCTCCATAACTGTAAAATGTTAAACTGCCCCAAAATTTTCAACAGCACTAATGAAAAAAAAAAAAGAAAAGAAAAGAAAAAAGTCTTTACATAACACTTAATTGCAAAATTGTTGAATGACACTCCACTGCAAAAAAAAAAAATAAATAAAAAAAAAAAATCTAAAACCAAATAGGCAACACTAGGCAACCTTAATGTACACCGAAGGCTACCAAAAGCAACTCAGCAGAAAGATTCTGAAAAAATAAAACTTTATAGATAATTATGCTTGCAATTATTGAAAACCTTTACCTCAAAGAAGCCGTCATTAGTAGAAGTTAAACCTCCAGCTTAAAACTGATATCAAAGTCACTGGAGAGCAATTACACATGTAGCCTGACTAGTTAGAGGTTTTTTCCCCCCAACATAATGCCAGGACTTTTGAAGGAAATCTAATTGAGCGTTTCTTTGTGTGATTATTTATGATCAGAAAGCAGCAGAAACTCTAGAGAAGATTTTCTAGGGTCTGATGTGAATGATTAAGTGAGTGATCTTTTTGGATTAATTATGACCATGCATAATAAGCATCTCTTCATTTGGGAGTGCCCTATTATAAGGATGGTCTTGGAACATAAAAAATGGCTTTGAATCAAAATTGCATTCTGAAACACGGGTTAGGATAATGAACTGGGTCTGGGAATAAAGGCCTGTTTGCTAAGTTATGAATTACAAGTCGAAAACCCAATGTGGCAACAATTCTGTCTCTCTTCCTGGGTATTTATTACAAGAAGATTCACCACTCACATACTTTAAAATAATTCCAGTTCAGTTTAGAAATGGATTATAATAGAAACAATGCTACAATTAGCTGGAGCTTTTTTGTGGGAATGATAAAGAGTAGAGGTCAGGCTCTCATTTCCTGTAGCCGGGTTAAGGGATAGGCTGAGGGCCTCAGCAGTCCCTTGGGAGTCCGACCGGCCCTCCAGGACTGCCCAGCAAGTATCCCAACACTGACGCCACCCAGAGGTGGAACACCAGTCAGTACCAATCCATAACAGGCAGACTGTGCACAGACAGAACTCATTAGCCCCAATCTGTGAATGTGTTTAACAGATACCCTGGGCTCCCCTTCCTCTCATAATGACTCATTAATTAAGTGTTTGTGTATCTAGAGAATTAGGCAGACTGCAGTCATGAATCATAAGAATAATCAGTTTGTATTGGTGGTTTGATCTTCAAAAAAAAAAAAAAAAAAAAAACCCACAAGAGAACAACATTTAAGCATACTTCACCCAATTTTCAAAATACACACCTCATACACTTTGAAAACTCTGTGGACTTCATCACTATGGTGTTTCCATTGTACCATATTATTATCTATCTGGCTTGAAATTGAGAACATACCTAATTTTGGGACCTAAATGTAGTCTCTAAATTTCTCATGAACCAAACTTTCCCTTCTTCAGCTGGTATATATGCTGACATTTCTCTATTTATGGAGCCAAATACATAAAATATAGGCTATGTGCATAAAGAGAGCCTCTGACAGCATATATACAGCATCTGACCAGGCAGTTTGATGTTCTCTTCATTTTGGGAGGATTAGAAAAAGAGTTAGGAATATTAAAAATAGTCTTTGAGTCAAACAAAACCAATAAAATAGCTTCTATATATCCAACAAAATCATTCTGTTGTGATGTTCTACATTACGTACACAGTAAGCAAAAAGCACAAATATATCTCAATATGAGCACATAAATGCTTACGATGTTTCCAACTTGCAACCATTACAGAACAGACTACTCTTAATGCCAGCATGAGCTGGAAATTCTGGCGTGGGTAACAGCAATTATGGAGCATAATCAAATATCACTGCAATGATTCATGATTTATGGTCTGTTTTCACATTAAACATGTTACGTGTACAATGACAGCAATGCGCCTTATTGCCAAATACCTGCCTGGTAACAATAAAAGGAGTGTTCCATTTATTCGCCTCAAAGGTTGCAGCCTGCTGCAGGGACAAAAATGTAATTAAAAAAAATAAACAATAATAATACTTTACACACAATAATGGGAAAAAAACGCATTAGGCTCCCATGTCTGTTGCTGGCCTTTTTTTTTTTTTTTTGTGACTGTGCTCTAGAGGAAAAAAACCCAGAGCTCCACTTCCTTTATGTTATTACATATCAAAAGAGTTTTTATAAAGTTCTTTACAAAGCATTTGACATTGGCGAAACATGTTAAATAGCTTGCTAAGTCAAGGCATGGCACAAGTCTCATATAATCCTTTTAGAATGTGGTAGAATGTGAAACGTGCTTTGATGCCGTTACTCCTTTTATTGCTAGTATGTGTTCAATAAAGACTTTGATTGCCTGGATCTGGAAGTCCAGCAAAATCTATTAAAATATCGAATCGAAAAGAAGGATAAAATATGCATTACTGAGAAAACGGATGTCGTGAAGAAGGAAAACGGATTTTCAAATGAAAATAAAAGCATGATTATATTGAATATCTTTTCAGTGATGCAAAGGAGTATTTCAGGTTCAATGTTCAGTTTAATTGGCATCATTTGTGGCATTATGCTAATTGCCACAAAAATGTATTATAATTAATTTATATATTTTTTAGGAATTAGTGGCATGAAAACATTTAAGTAAAAATTCTAGTTTAAAAAGGGAAAAAAAGTACAATCCTCCAAAATATTTGACTCCTTTTATTTCTATTGTGAGGGCCTTATATATTTGTTTCTTTTCTTTTTTCGTTTTTGTATTGTGATCAACATAGTTAACTTGTACTGAACTCTGAATATTTCTTTAAGGAAAAATCTTATTGGAATACACTAAAAACAGCCCCTAATTGTGAATGAATGAGTTCACAAGAGATTTTCCCTGAATGAGCCAAATATGAATGTACACACACATCATCAGCCGTCTAATCTAATCACACTCAGAACAAATATTCATAACACAATTCTTTCATCAACTTTAATTGCTTAAGACTTGATGCATGGGTAGCAAAGGCTCTGCGCCTGATTATATACGTGATGCGTGAAATTTTCTAACAATGCAATAATTCAACATAGTGGCAAAGTAGGGGGTAGGGGTGTTACGTTTCATTCCACAACAATATTGGGAAAGCATTGAAAGTGGCAGCCTGTTCATGTGCAATAAGGCATCACCCATTAGCCCTGTTGGGTCTGATTTAGCTTAATTCCCCAATCCTCTAATCAGGCTTCTACCTGAAAGTTAATGACACGTCCAATGCCACAGTCATGTCTGAAGGCTAGCAAAGAACTCGCTACATGGAGGAGGACCTGAGAGAAGCACGCCAACAAACACGTGAAACATTCACCACCAAAAAGTGGTGCTCGCGAGTAGAACAGGACTAATGGAGTAATTATTTTTAAACTATTTGCATTGCACCTGAAAATACCTTCAGTGAAATTATGTATAGTAACCTGAACTGCTTTGAAGTCAATGGAGTGGCAATAAAAATTAGCCTTTCATTAAAGAACGGCATCCTTCAGACAGAACTGGCCAGTGCTCAGAGGGCCGGGAACAGCCACGCAGAGGCAGCCCTCAGCAGCAGGGCACACATGTTAGCAATTTGCCTGATTCTCAACGGTTTTTATGATTTTCTCCCAAAAAATTATCTCCACCGCACTCCTTTTATGTTGCATTTAGGAAATTAACACTAACCGACAAATTACTTTATAAATAAAGGAGTATGACTTTAGAACGTTAAAACCAGGACTTGCCCCAGGCGGGTGCTGCTTGAAGAGCAACAAAGGGATCCTTGATAGCGGTTTAGATATGCCAGCCCAGAGCCAGGCTATATTTTATCACATGCACATAATCTTTCAATTGAATTTAATGCAAGGCATTCATTTCCCCGATGTGCAGTACTACATGTCCACGCTAACTTGAAAACGTCTGGACTTAATGGCTTGGACTTAAAAAGGCCTCAAAAAAAAAAAAAAAGGTGGGGGTCATTTATAAAGTGCTCTGGGTTTAGCCAAGAATTAACAATTCTCATTTACCAAAATGTATCCGGGAGGGATACTAAAATTAACCAGTGAGATCTACAGACACTCAGAACTCTAAGGAACTGTTATCTGGAGCGATGTTTGCTAACTACTTATTAACTTACATTTGTAAATTGTATTTTTGCTAAAGAAATTACTGTACTGATTAAATTACTGATATTTATCTCTTAATTACGCTGATTAACTGCTGATGATAATCTGTCATCGTGAAAGCTGGTATTAGCCGCATCGATCTTTCAGAACAAGCAACATCTAACGTGAAAGCAAACTTTTGTCTGTAGAGGGCCAGACGGTGTGCTTAAACAGAGGAATGTACTATGTTCTTAACAGAGTGGTCACAGTTTTGATGATGGGAACCAAAACTGTTGCTTTTTTTAATTGAGTTGTTTTGCCCCATTAACCTTTCATCAGGCACATACATCAAACTATGGAGGAGAACAAAGATTGCTTTGTCTTTGGTTATAATCTAGCTTTAGACTTCATTTACATTTGTTCAGTTTAAAAAATAGCTGTTTCCATCAAAGACATAAAAAAGCAGTTTCCAAATAAAACAGAATATGCAGTCTTTTTGTGTCACTGACACTGGTAAAGCAATTTCTTAAATACATGTAATTACTTCAGAATTACAGTAACATTTCAGATGTTATGCAACAATAATGGTCAGATTATATTTTCTTCTCTGAACAAATTATTCAATTACATGGCATGTTATGCACATCTTGGAATTTATTTCAGAGTATATTAGCATATAAGTTTATAAAAATGTGTTTTATATATATAGAATTTTTCTATTTTTCTTTTTATTCTCAGGTTTTCCATTCAGCATTTTTGTCTGATATCTCAGAGAAGGGAAACATATGTGGCATGAAAACTCCTAAGCTGATAAAAATACAATGTAAATGGTTTGGAAAAAAATCGTCTGCCAAATGCAAAAGTGTAAATGAATAGAAACTCAACTAATAACTAAAGAACAGCATTTTCCCAAAGAAACAAGCTTTATAAAAGCGTAATGTATTTTTACGTTTATACATTCATTGTAAGTACTCTAATATGCTATTAAAACAATACAAAAATGTTCATAATAGTGCAGTGCAAGTTTTACTAAATCTATGAAAGAATAAAAAAAAACTTGTGTCTCTAAATATTTGGTATCCTGGTCAAATAAATGTGGAGGATACTACTGTACATTTGGGACATTCACCCAAATCAGTGTTTGCTGAAAGCTCGGCAGAATTCCTTCTAAAGCCTGATGCTCTTTCTAAAACACTTTGAAGGCAATAAAAAAAGTCTGAAGTCTGTGAAGCTACATCCCATGTTGGCGCTACATGCTGCTGGTATAAATTATGCATCAGACATATGTATATGTATTGACTTTAATAAGAGAAATTTTATACATGGCAGCTATTGTACCTGCACTATATTCACTTGGGGTTATCAGCTCGCAGCTTGCTTCTTATCATCGTCTTGACACTCCATTGCGCTTTAGTGTGGAAAACTTGATGACGGTGGGAAGTGTCTGTGTGTGTGTTGGGGGGAGGGGGCATTAAGCAGAACTCCTTAAGCACCAAACTCAAGAGCTGGATATAGAACGGCTGAAAAAGAAAAGTTACAATGAAAAGTCTTTCCAGGCTCACTGGCGATGCCAACCATATCGCATGATTTGACAGGTTCAGGTTCAAGTCTGATGTTTACAGATCAGCTCTCTGTTGCATACATGTGTTGTCTGATGTACCAATGAATGAAACATGTGTGAGATGTCTTGCTGTAACCCCATTGGCCAAATGGCAGAGCCGTGCTCCCTCTCCAGGCCACCCTCTAGAGGGGGAGTGTAAAACACCTGTTGAGAGTAAAGCCTCGATGGCACACACTGTCAAAACACAATAACTCTGAGTGACTTAAACTAAGCTCTGGCCATGTGGTGTAAGTCTTTCTTGGGAGGTATTTCCAGAGGGGATCTAAGGAGGCGGGAAAAAAAATCTGCTCACTCTTTGTGCCGAGTCTACTAGCCTTTTCCATCAACTTTTGCCATCTGATGACGATGGTAGTTCAAATGGTAGTTTGCAAACATGATTTCATTACTTCATTTTTCTATGAAACCAAGCACAACAAGCTAACATCTAATCAGTGCCATTAAAAAAATATATGCCACTCATTTTTTTGTCCAGATCAATTACTTGATTTCATATATAAAAACACATGAAAAATTTATTTCAAACATACAGAAACTTGAATACATACGTTTCTGAATGAAACATCGCTCTGATCATTTTTGGAGGGCATAAAGTAAAAAAAAAAAAAAACACATTATATCCTTATATGACAATGAAGAGAAAAACAACTTTTATTAATATTTCTTAATATAATATATACTTACAATAGACACTTAAAATACGAGGTAATCAGTTCAAGGTTTCACCACATAACATTTTCTTTTTCTTAAATTGTGGACACACTTATTTATCACTGATCACCATTCAGATATTCAGACTAACTATAAGAATTTCCCCTGACAAATCCAAGTTAAATTACATTGAATCATTTTTCCCTGAAATGAAGCACAGCAAGCTGACAATGATCAAATGTAACTGACAAGACAGGAATATTATACAACATAAATCAATTCTAATAGCTGTATGTGGGTTGAACGTGAAATACATTAATCATCCGAGCGCTTAAGCAAAGTGTGAGGACACACAGGTTGATGGAGCAAAGGCTGCGACCGCAAGCTTAGACACCATAATGCTTGCTTTTGCTCGATGAAAGACACATCTTAAACAGGGGGCAGTTCTTAAAATCACAAAAGACAAAGCATCCAAGCAGCTGCAATAGCTGTCCGTTAATTAAAGAGAAGTCAGATATGAAAACCACAGCTAGCCTGAAAAAGAGAGCAATCCTCCCAACAGCCTAACAATGTGATGAGTGAAGTCAAATCTTTTGAACCGGTGCTCATGAGAGGTCACAAGACATGAAAAAAGGGGTCAGCTTTAACTGTAGAGGAGGTCCTGATGTGTAGAGCAAAAGAGTAAAGCGGGGGCCGTGCCATTACATAGCTTAATTGAGCAAACAGCTGTGAAATGACATCAGCAATGTGTGCTACACTTTCACTCTGCAACAATTTCTAGCTCTTAAAAGGTTCCATCAGTACCTCAACAGCAAGCCCTGGTCCGGTACATTTAATCTTCTCTTTTTTGCAGGCCGCCAGCTGGTTCAGAGCAAAAGTGTTCTGGTGTGGGTCACTGGTGTGGAGCTGCCATAAGTGAGTCATTGTTCTGCCTCCTGTCAGTCACACTAAATAGTGTATTACATTCCACTGATGTGAAAGCACCAACAAGCATATCTGCACAGATGCGGGAGTTTACAAAGAAACACCTCCCAGAAAATCTCAAGGCAATTTTCAGATCAAATGTGTGGGAAAAGCCTCTGATGAGAGGATCGGGACTACTCATTCAGCCATGTATAGGTCATACGGGTTTGAAATACCCTTCCCATTCCATTAGCTACTTGTTGAGGATGTTGCTGTGAAGTGTCAGGTGGATTTTCATGTGCTAAGTTTCAAAATCGAATTTTGTTCTGTGCATGTTCTGTGGAGCAGCTGTGATTTAGCACTTAAGCTATTAACTGCATAAAAAAAAAAACTCTTACCCCCATTTTCCATCCAAGTGTCTGGCCAATGTGTCATCAAGGGGCCAATTGAATATGAAACCACTTTACACAGCTCTGAAGAATGCAACAATGACTCCCACCCAAAAAAAAAAAAAAACAGACAAAACAGTGTCTCGTCAAATCTGCACTGGTACAAAAGAATGGATGGGGGGGGGGGGGGACAAGTGCTACAAAGGAGCTTAGTATATTATTTGAACAGACTGGGTGTGGGCTTGGGAGTTTAGTGTGAAACATGTGAAAACTCAGAGTCCAAAAGGCTACATTTAAATCATCTAGGAAACGCATCCTTCAAGAATCCCAGTGAACAATTTCACTTCTCAAGCAGGAAAAACATCTTTGAGATAGCTTAGAGAGTTTTAAAGTGCCCTACAGTGCTTATATGGTTCACCAAAAGGTTTATGAAGGACAACATTAACAATGCTTTATTTATGAAGCAACTGACTCTGCTATGATTGTTCGCATTTCCCACTCTTCAGCTGTCCTCAGTAATCAAACCCCTGCCTACTAACACAAAATTCTGCTGCTGTCACCATGTCAAGATGAACGTCTGTTCGCCTCTTCCTCCAAGACGATATTTAATTCATATTTTAACATGTTATTTCATTTCTAGATGAAAGGCACTGAGATTGAGGGAGACCTTTTCCCCCATCTCCGTCTAAGAAAAACTGCGATGGAAAAAGCAAGGTCGCAGACGGGCTTAATTTCGAGCTGATAATTTAGCAAGGGGTCTCCACTGTATCTCTTTGATCTTGCCAAAGTTTTGGAAATTTCAATCTTGAGCCAACTACTACTGGCCGACTACAGCCCTGCTTCATTAGCAGACCTTTAAATGGTTCACAACAATCAAGGCTGTCAAGCGGCTGTTCTCTGCCCAGGAGTAAACCTTGACTAATGATTTGCTAAAAAGTCCTGACAGTCTGTTACAGTCAGCGGTAATTGAATTTAAGCGCTAACAAGCCTTTGAACAAGTGAAAGAAATATTTTATAAGCTTGATGCAAATTGGTGGAGCAGATAATGAATTTTAATGAATATTCCCTTCTGATTTTTTCCAAGTAATTGTCACTTTTCTAAACGTAATAGTAACAAACAGGGAAACAAATCCAGACAAAAATGGAGAGCGATCATACTTCAGTATCTTTCTCTCAGTGCATCGCTTTCTTGTTCTTTTCTTTTTGGGCTTTTGTCTCTTAGTTATAGACAGACACTGTTTCCCACTATTTTGTTTTCTTTTGCATTTACCACCAATAGTTTCCCAGCTATTTTAACGAGCTTGACGTGTCACTAGATTGCATGCCCAGTTCATTGTGTGCGCAAGAAAAAGCCATGACAACTATGCTGTTAATGTTGCGCTTTTGAGCCTGCACATAATCCCAAACACAACTCTGATAAAGATATGCAGGAAATAAACAACAAACCTACACTAAAGTTTTGTTTCAGGCCAAAAGTGGCTAAACTGACAACCCATTCTCACTCCAAAGGCGTCAAAAACCGAAGCATGGTCAAGCGCCCCTAGCGTCACTTTTATGACGCCAAATGTGCCTCTCGGCGTCGACTATCGAAGCACTACGACCTTCATTGCTTTCAGTGGGAAACTTTTGGCGTCAGAATTCGACACGAGGACATGAGATGTTTATCGCTATGAAATCACGTTCAAGAAGTCTCATTCAACATACATCGCGCGATACTTGCTATCAGTTCCACAGTTTGGGTGAGTAGTCGTATATACGCTCTTTTAATGCCTTTTATCAAATGTATTCTGTCTTCTTTATTAATCAGATTAGTGCCATATGTTTAATCGCTGTATTATATCGGTCATCCGCGGCTGTCTTTGAGTTTCATTGCGTTTAAATAAATGAACACAGCTGCTAATTAGTGTGATTAAACTCTATCTGTCACGTGACGTGCCATAGACCTTCGATCCGTTTTATATTATTATTAATTTCAGGATCAATGATGTAAGTTGTATTTGTAGTAAAATCATGGTAATCACGACACAATAGTAATAAATGAAATGTGAAGTTAAAACACAGTAAATGGGACATTAGTAACTGTAACTGTAGTTTTACTATGATATATTAATAATCAATACAACAATACAATAATCACCAAACCAGCTATGTTTGTATCACTGTAATGTTAGTGTGTTTATGTGCTTTTATATGACAGATATCACAGTAATCATGTGTTCTGTACCATGCTTTTAATACCTTTTAATGTGAATCCAAAAAAAAAAAAAATCAAATTAAAAATAAATAATAAAACATGTATTTTTCCATCTTGCAGTTCATTCATATCAGTTTATATATATATATATATATATATATATATATATATATATATATATATATGTGTAAATATTTTGCTCACAGATCATTATTAACATTCTGTATATAATTCAATTTTATTTTCTCTCCCCTTTTTTATTATTTTTATTTTTAGCTGAAAAGACGTAAAGGCAGTCAGCCCAGTGGTGTTTCTGGAGAGGGATTCCTTCAGAAATGGAGAAGACAGAAAGCTGCGGAGGCAGATATTTGCAGCAGTAAGTCTGTGATAGTTTGTCTCTTTTATCAAAAATTCCTGCTGTTATAATTTGTACAGCATTTGTTGTTTCTTAAACTGTTGCACTGTCCAAATACCCACACTTGCCATCTTTTCACTTGACCACTTGATTACTTATTTGAAGTCTTTCCTGTATTTGGCCTAGTGTTCGAGTGAGCATGATGACCACGAGTGTGTGTCGAACTTTTCATGACCTGATGACTGTGTTTCCCAATCCTGATCCTGGAGAACCCCAGCACTGCACGGTTTTGGTGTCTCTCTTATTTGCCTTGGAGTCTTCACTGATGAGCTGATGAGTTGAATCAGGTGTGTTTGATCAGGGAGACATCTTAAATGTGCAGTGTTGGGGTTCTCCAAGACCAGGATTGGGAGCCACTGCCTTATGGGACACTTATGTGTTTAAAGAGATTTTTAATATCTAATTATCAATATTTCACATACTGTACTAAACACATCACAGTCTTAATAATCCAGTTTAACACTTGTATGATATTGTACAAGCCCCAGGACTGTCTCATCTGACACTATCAAAAGAATTCATATGACTATAGCTTGTTATTAATTACTTGCTTTCAATAATGGATTCATTTAACATTTAATTTTACAGCATCTTTACAGAGGCTGCTTTTATGGTCTAAACAAAACACAGTGTAATGTATAAGTTGAATGTAATGTAATATTTCTGTTTTACAGGATTGTTTGAGGATAACACTGCAGTTCTCCATCATGCACAAGGACTCACCTCGTTAACTCTTTATCCCCCACACACACAGATATGGTCCCTGGATCAGTGATTAGACTTTGCAGTGGTTTGATTTTTGCAGAAGATGTAACTTTGTTTTATTTATAAGCTCATAATGAATACATTACAGAACCAGTGATGAAAACAATAGTTAAAAATAGTATTTTTCGTATTGATAAAGCATTTTGTTCTCTTTTTCAAGCTTCATACAGTGAACTTTTTAGACTTTAATTAAGAGTTTTAGTAAAGGAGATATTCATACACAGTCATCCCCTAGCTCCAGTCATGAAGTGAATTCATGATGTTATTGTCAAAGCTAGCAGGTGTTTGTTTTCCTGAACACTTTCTCTGTCTTCCATTGTTCAGACAATCAGTGTTTATTTGATGCTGTGCTGATTGAGTTTTATAGATGATATTGCACACTTGACATGCATGTCTTCATGGTGTTTTTTTGTGAGTTTGAAACATTTACATTGTGTTGTATAACATTTTGGTCAATTTAATTTTTTTAATAAAATTGATCTTTTTCCAGTGTTCTCTGAAAGACATACTGTATTTACTGTTTTGTTTTTTAATAAAAGCATTTTCATTTGCATACTGAAAATAGTTAATGTTTACAACATAACTGCCTTTTTATTCTTTATGGTGGCAAAAACGAGCTTGGTGACAGAGGATGCAGTGTAGTAATTTGGGCATGTTGTCTTTAAATGAGTTTGACATATCAATAAATAATGGAAGATCCTTACAAAAATATGCATGTTTATTATGCTTTATGTATTTATTTGTTCATTCATTCATTCATTAATTTATAATTTCTGTTTTTATTCCTAGGGTTCAAATGGTAGAGAATGGTAAATCACAGAAACACAAATGTGAACAATTTTAACTTTAAAACACAATGTAATATACAATGTAAATTTTAGAAGCACGTCATTTGATTAGTAAATATATTTGTCTTTGGTCAAAAAAAAAAAAATACAAATCTTAAAAATGTGTGTTATATTTAATGAGAGGAATCTATCTGTTGGATACAACTGCGACTGCTGGGCATGTGCACATCAATATTGCCCAATTTTTGTCAAGCTGAACAACGGAGGAAGGTGAAGACGTTAATAAAACAGAATCTAATAAGTAGCAAGCTTAATCTATTGTTAACCGAATCTATCCCTTCAGCCGAAAAACGAAAGACATCTGTCATACATGGATAAGGAAGTGTGACGCTGCTGCTCAGCTTAGATGTCATTGGCTATGACTTTTCAGGACAGTCTGTGGTTGGACTATCTTTTAACCCATATTAAACAGCGCATCATGTTAAAAAGTATGTTTTGCTCCTATCATCACATTAGTAATATATTAAGTCAACAATGAAGTGTTGCTATCTTGAGAAAAATGACATCTTTAGCGAGATCCTAATCCTAACCCTAAGCATAACTTCAATGAACTACAAAAACAGCCCCCTAGTGTTGCCTTTCTATAGATAGAACGACGGAGGCTTGTGGGTAATGTAGTTTAAAACTTTTTATTAACGAAACTAAATAAATTATTTATTTTAAGGTAAACTGGATATCTAAATATGTTTATTGTGCAAACCTCTATGATATATTTGAGAGGCAGGCTGAAATGTGGTATTTTACAGTGAGCAATATTTAAAATGCTTTTATGCCAGCTTTCCACTTATTTCTGAAAACTGAGCTCAACATTATTTTATCAGCATAGCATAAGTAATAATCCTGCCCATTTTCTCTTTGATATGTTAATTGGACTCTGATTTACAGCCATTTGAAATGTACAGTTTTGGGCTCTTCCGGGGGGTGCTACTGGGCCCCTGGGGGTAGCAGGGCAGTAAAACCTACATATATGTATTCTCCTCATCATGAACAACAAACTGAGCTGAGTCACATTTATATCTGACAGTTTTCACAGTCCTCTGTTTTCTATTCTATTCATCATGGCTATTATACCTTTTGACAGGACATTGTGAGGCCATCTGATGAAACATGGAAAAATTATAAAGAAATGATTTAATAATGAAAATAATAGATTATTTCTTTGATTTTTGAAGTAAATGGCAAGAAATATAATGGATGAACCTGCAACAACTTGCCATTATCTATTCCCCACTGTAAAGCAGTAATCAAGGACAATGTATACACATTGTGATACTTCACTATTACACAAGGACAAATTCATGCAGTGCTAAGAATATTAATTTATATATATATATATATATATATATATATATATATATATATATATATATATATATATATATATTAGCATTATATATAACTAATTAGCCGAAATCAGTGTAAAAATGTCCTCCTCACCCCCGTATCTTGCTCCTCATGTGCTGGACATCAGTAATGTGCGTGCTCTTGGTTTTAATGCAGTACAAGATCCACGTTGATCATTCCTGCTACATTCTCAGTTATCCGTCAAGTGCTTGTAACAATAAAGCCCATGGCACCATCTTGTAATGCAGAATAATTAATCTTGTAACTCCCTGTATTTCACAAAAAATGTGCATATTTGTTACTAAAATATAAAAAAATTACTTTCTGGTGTACTGATGTCCCAGATGTTATTAATCCGATCAAAAATGTTCATGTCTTAAATAAAAAAATAATCCCAATAATTAATATGTCGTTTTTCCAAGTCTAAAATAAAGACATATGAGCCTACCTAGTAAAATGATGTATTTACCAAGAATCTTCAGAACACAATATTCACCATTTTCATTTTATTGAAGCATAGACTATAAAGTTGATAAAGTAGCATCAAGACAAATAAGATTCAATGAAAATAATTATCATCAAAGATACATTAACCTCATATATAAATCAGTTCACACAGATGAGTGATGAAATGTCCTTAAAAGTCACACAGTCCCATCCAGTCAACTGTGATACAGATCATGTGATACATATAAGACATGTGATACTGTTTCAGAAAATAATGATTCCCATCATCACATCTAAACTGGTTTCATCTCCCCATCGTGATCTTCTTCTCTCGTGTCTGGAAACAGTTTGTGGTTGATGTCCAGCACTGATGAGGTGTAGCTTGTTCTCAGCCAGAGGATCTCTCAGTCCTAAGATCCCAGACCTGGTCAAAGTGAAACAAACAATGCAGAAGAAGTTGTTTAATGGACAGAGAGCGCAGCTTATGTTCTGTGTGGTTTTAGCAGGGTGAGTAACTATGACCCTTGTAGTACTGTACACTTACCATTCTTCAAGCTGTTTTAAGATCTTTTGAGAAGCTTTTCTCTGAAGACAATTTAGCACATCCTCTTCTTTCACTCCTTTCAAGAGCATCACTTGGTCAAAACCCCTCATTTGGCTGATGAGATCATCTGTACAAATAAAAATACTGCAATAAATATGTCATTCTGCAAGAATTAAGAAAAAGTTACAGAAGCAAAGGTCTTGCTCATGAGACTGCATTAGCATGTGTAGTTCTCAGAGACTCTAGAATTCATCTATTGTTGCAGTAAATGTGTTTTCTTCCTCTAGAATCTTTCTCCAAAGTTCCTGACTTCTCTCACAAATGTGTTTTAGTCTGTGCAGTGTAAGGCCTGGCTTCAAACCAATCAACTATCAATTCACAATTTATAACATAACATTTAGAAAACAATGAAATAATGTACATTGGTGTTTATATCAACTAAACCAATTTCATGATACTTGTCTACTCTTAAAACAGGTGTGTTTTTAAAAACATAATATTAAAAATGTCCAGTCACACTTTGCTAACATGCTGTAATTGTAATAGTATAAAACGAAATCAAGGCTGACATGACCAGTTCTGTGAGAGATCATCATAAAATGTTGTATAACATTGCTTCAACACACACATACCAGAGGACTTCTGTTTGTTTGAGCTCAAGATGGCCATCTTCATTCCTCATCCTGAGCAAATCATATCCTTGGTCTTCTTTCTCTTCTGTGAAACAAGATAATCTCTACTTACTCTCTGTGCAATTAATATTGCTCATTAAACATAATTAAGTTAATTTAAAGTAAGATTCAGACCAGAGCATTTTTGGAGTAAACAAATGTACCTGGGAAGAGCTGATCATGGCAAGATTCGCTGAGACTCAGTAATAGCTCTTTTAGGTTTTAGGAAGGTTTGTGAGGGTTGGCTCTTAAAATAGCTGTTGAGCTCGATATTTTAGACCTGAAAAAGAAGAACAGCATTATCTGGAAAAAATCCTGTAAGACAGAAGGAAGGACATATTATTAATTACGTGCAGCTTGTACATTACACCTCTGTAAAGATGCAGTATAATTAAATGTTAAATGAATCCATTATTGAAAGCAAGTAATTAATAACAAGCTATAGTCATATGAATTCTTTGATAGTGTCAGATGAGACAGTCCTGGGGCTTGTACAATATCATACAAGTGTTAAACTGGATTATTAAGACTGTGATGTGTTTAGGGATCATTTTTAAGACTTTGACCCTGTCCAGATACCCACACTTGCAGTCTTGGCCACTTGAGAGTGTGTGTACGTGACAGTGTGTGCACAAGACTGTCCCCGGTCTTAATAATGCCAAAGCACAGCGTCCTTAACACACACTAAACCTCTCCAATACTGCTCCGGAGCGCTATACAAAGCTTAGTGTATCCCATCATGCATCATGTTTTGGAATAAATCGTCAGACTTTTTGCCGAGATCTCACAAGAGGTCATGGAAAGCTGTCCAATGTACAGTATGTGAAATATTGATAATTAGATATTAAAAATCTCTTTAAACACATAAGTGTCCCATAAGGCAGTGGCTCCCAATCCTGGTCCTGGAGAACCCCAACACTGCACATTTGAGATGTCTCCCTGATCAAACACACCTGATTCAACTCATCAGCTCATCAGTGAAGACTCCAAGGCAAATAAGAGAGACACCAAAACCGTGCAGTGCTGGGGTTCTCCAGGATCAGGATTGGGAAACACAGTCATCAGGTCATGAAAAGTTCGACACACACTCGTGGTCATCATGCTCACTCGAACACTAGGCCAAATACAGGAAAGACTTCAAATAAGTAATCAAGTGGTCAAGTGAAAAGATGGCAAGTGTGGGTATTTGGACAGTGCAACAGTTTAAGAAACAACAAATGCTGTACAAATTATAACAGCAGGAATTTTTGATAAAAGAGACAAACTATATCACAGACTTACTGCTGCAAATATCTGCCTCCGCAGCTTTCTGTCTTCTCCATTTCTGAAGGAATCCCTCTCCAGAAACACCACTGGGCTGACTGCCTTTACGTCTTTTCAGCTAAAAATAAAAATAATAAAAAAGGGGAGAGAAAATAAAATTGAATTATATACAGAATGTTAATAATGATCTGTGAGCAAAATATTTATATATATATATATATATATATATATATATATATATATATATATATATAAAAATACATATATATATATATATATAAACTGATATGAATGAACTGCAAGATGGAAAAATACATGTTTTATTATTTATTTTTAATTTGATTTTTTTTTTTTTTTTGGATTCACATTAAAAGGTATTAAAAGCATGGTACAGAACACATGATTACTGTGATATCTGTCATATAAAAGCACATAAACACACTAACATTACAGTGATACAAACATAGCTGGTTTGGTGATTATTGTATTGTTGTATTGATTATTAATATATCATAGTAAAACTACAGTTACAGTTACTAATGTCCCATTTACTGTGTTTTAACTTCACATTTCATTTATTACTATTGTGTCGTGATTACCATGATTTTACTACAAATACAACTTACATCATTGATCCTGAAATTAATAATAATATAAAACGGATCGAAGGTCTATGGCACGTCACGTGACAGATAGAGTTTAATCACACTAATTAGCAGCTGTGTTCATTTATTTAAACGCAATGAAACTCAAAGACAGCCGCGGATGACCGATATAATACAGCGATTAAACATATGGCACTAATCTGATTAATAAAGAAGACAGAATACATTTGATAAAAGGCATTAAAAGAGCGTATATACGACTACTCACCCAAACTGTGGAACTGATAGCAAGTATCGCGCGATGTGTGCTGAATGAGACTTCTTGAACGTGATTTCATAGCGATAAACATCTCATGTCCTCGTGTCGAATTCTGACGCCAAAAGTTTCCCACTGAAAGCAATGAAGGTCGTAGTGCTTCGATAGTCGACGCCGAGAGGCACATTTGGCGTCATAAAAGTGACGCTAGGGGCGCTTGACCATGCTTCGGTTTTTGACGCCTTTGGAGTGAGAATGGGTTGAAACTGATCAGTAAGTGCAAACAAACATAGATTAAACTGTTTTTAAAATGGACCAAAATAAGTACATAAATAGGCGGCCTCATTAAGAAAAAAAAACATGCATATGTGTAGAAACTAGCCTCTATGAACACTTGAGACATTAATAGACCACAAGTGTTGTGTGCACTGTTGTTTATAGAGTTCTTCGTATTTAAAACTCTGAGAAATGAGGGAAAGATGTTTTGCACAAACTCTTTTCCCTCAATGTAGTCAATTTGCCAACTTGACATCAAACGACAACATCATCTTAGAAGGTCCACTTATGCAGTAGCTCAGATCACTGAAAGTGTCACAGGCTCAGTAAATTAGCACACAAAATGATGAATTGGATAAAATTGCGGCAGAGAAAAACAATCAAACATTAAAAGAGGATACACTTTTTCCACTATGACATCAAGGAGACACTTAGTAATCACCAACAAGAGCCACATCATTTTCTCCATTTAGTGTAAAAGTAATAAAAGGCATGTCAAAATCTCTAGTGTGATAAAAGACCCTGCCGGTTCATTGCGCACTGGACTCCATACTTTCTCTTGGACTAATAGGGACCATATTTAGGCAAATAAGGTCATTATGATAATAAGAGTGCTGATAATAAGTCGCAGTTTGCTTATTTGTTTTGCTCTGGCTGTAACTGTTGTGATGAACAAAAGGAGGCCAATTAGATTGTAGTCTTTCGCCGAATTGGATTTCATAGCAGAAAAACAGGGCCATACACTTTGAATTCATCAGGGATGAATGGAAAATGTGATTAAAAATTCTGAGTAAAGTCCTCATTGGAGTGTATAAGTTTACGTATGAAGGCATGGCGCTCTGTAGCTGTAATTACCTTAGAGAATTTGATTCCTCTTAAGTGGGTTACCAATGGATTTGGAAGCATTCACAGAACGTTAAAGGTTTGGGTAACTTATTGTATTTTATTGTACAATGCTGCAATAAAGCCTATAATTGTGATAAGTGCCAGAACAGGAACATTTCTCATAATCGTTCCTAATATGATTCTATCAGTTAATTCTGAGATATTTTCAACTGAACTTGTTTACTTGTTTACATGTAACTTAAATGTATGCATAACAGAGAATGCCTAACATATTAGCACAGAGAAATATTTGTAATTACAAGGCCTATAGTCTGCTCTAGACAATAGACTGCATGACTAGTCATTATACAGTAGTAGCCTTCGTAACTTCTTTGGGGAACAAAATTAATTAAGGTGACCAGACTTTCCAGTTCACCCATGACAGCCCCAGGTCCCCAACAACTCACTGCTACATTCTGGTTAAAAGCTGTTAGTTACTCACATAAAAATTAAATATTAGTGTCTCTCAAACTACCATCTCTGAATGTGGTTCTAAATAAAGGATGACCTCTGTCATTTTCTCATTATAATCATAGTCATGAGAAGATATTAGATATTTGATTTTAGTTCAATCAAGATTACACAGTGAGAGCATTTTGCTTATCACTTAGGTTACATTGTGTAGTCTTACATTAAGTATATAGGCCTACCCTAAAATCCATCTCTGTACTAAATTTTTTATGACAATTCTGGTTTTATTTATTTTATTTTTTTATATATTTTAAATGTGTATATAATTTAGAATTTTTAGCTGTGCTTTTATTTATTTGCTATTTTGAGGTTCTATTTACTATTTATTTTACACTGTAAAAAATTTATAATCTTCCCAACTCAAAATTTTCTAGTGACTGGTCACATCTAAAACTTTCAATTGGCCCAAGTGAAATTCTGTAAATGTAATTTTATCAATTGTAGCAATAGTCTGTTAACATTGGCTAAATTAGAAATAATTTGTTAAAACAATTGAAACAAAATTAGGTTACCAACCCATGATATTGGCCCAATTATACATTTTAAATTGTAGTAGCATTCCTTTTTAGTTTTACCTAAACTAAAAATATATTTTGGTAAATTTATATTAGTAAAGCAACTTCACTGTATTGTTTATTCCCCGTTGCCCCAAAAGAAAAAAAAAATACATTAAACACTCACGCCATACTGTCACATTTTATTTAATACATTTGATCAAATCTACAACAGTATTGTGAAAATACCTTAAATGGTAAATACATTGAACATTTCTGCACAGTAGACCTTAGTAGATAAAAATCATGCATTTCAATTCAGGATTCCAAGATACACAAAACTCATTAGACCTTAGATCTTACATTAACAAAACCACTTTATTTTTTACACAATTATTTTAAAAACATGTATTATCAGTGTTTAGAGAAATTTCACTGACATTTTGGTATTTAGGTACTACATTTATGAAACTGCACTGACAATATAAAATATTTTATTTATGCACATCTTAAGGAAGAAGATATACTCGGATCATTGCACCTGTTCTCAGGACAAACTGATGTCCAGAATTTTATCCATTTAATTTTTAATTCATTTAATCCATGGGATTTGTGCTTCCTGTTCTTATGAGCTGTGAATGTACGGTAACTGTTGCTACAAAATTACAATTTAAAAATGGACAATGAACCCTCTCGTGGTTTTTAAGATGTCCTCTTAAATGGTGAAGAAATGTTGATTGAGAGCAGATTTCCCTAAAATCACAAGAAAATGTGGTATTCCCCTTGTTGCCAGTCTTTGGCTGTAGCCTCCACAAATGTGTTTTTAAAGCCCATTTCACACATACTCCATTTGCAGTGAGTATGTTAACCGGTTAGAGCTTTCACACTGCAAGTGGATGCGGTCCAGCAGTGTGTTCCAGGTGCGGTATGTCTGCAGCAGTGCGGCATTTCCGCATTAAGTCTATTTTTTGCTGTGCTGGACCCACTAAATTAAAGTGACAGCACATTGTTCGCATTAAAATAAACATGTATTGACATGAAAATCTAGTAACTTCACCACAGATGCACATAATTTAAAGTCTACTCTGTTTCAAAGTCAACACATGGCTTTTTTCCTTGGATAAAGCAAGGAAAACGACACTATACCTGGCATTTTGGTAAAAAAAAAAAGTGACATAATGGTTAGCACTCATCCTTTCTTTGAGGATTTCTTGTAAAAAAGATTTTAAAACAAAAGAAAAGATGAGAATCGGCTGTTTTTGTCAAGCCTGTTGTAAGTTTTAATTTAAAATATATCTCATTTCTAATAAATCTAGTAATTTCACCACATATGCATTTAATTTGAATATAATTTATAACTCTACTCTGTTCCAAAGTCATGTACACAATATGGCGTATCTCAATGGGATGCAAGCGGCGCAAGTGATCTTTCGTGCGTATCTCTATGCCATATCGTATAATTTGACCTCACTTACCAGAAGTGACTGTGTGGGGACGGCTGATTTGAGGTAAAATGTGATATAAATACTGTCACTGACACATTGATGTCTGACACGAAATGATCGGTTTGTGTGAGAAACCCAACAGTATTTAATTATTAATTAACAGATTGCTATTAATAAATAGTGATTTAATTAACATTACTAATTCTAGCTTGCCATTCATGTACTGCAACACGCACATAAGCACTGCAGACGGAGTATGTGTCAAACGGGTGTAACACAAATTGGCCAACCACTTTGTAAATTATGTAGCCTGAATTACAGTGCCACAAATTTTAGAAGCGTCTCATGGCGGCTCTCAATAAAGCAATTTAACACAATTTAAATATCACAAGAGCTAAGGGTATTTGACACAAATATGGTATGAACAAATATGCAATAAAAACTTTTAAATACTCACTGTGAAAGTCGTAACGTTAGTCGTTCCGTTGAGTCAGACCTAGGATGTTTGGCTACATTGAGAGAAAAAAAAAAAGTTATAACAGAAACATATAACTAATAGCTAGTGTCTCATACATTTATCATAATCATAATATAGTTTGATAAAATTATTTAGTTCAATAAATAGTAAATGAGATATTAGTATTGGACTAAATTAGTTTATAAAAGGCTATCATGAAACCAAGGCGTGAATTCAATGTTATTTTGCAAAATACAATGTTATGTAGGCTAAGGAAAATATTGTAGCGCACAGACTCTTCATAGTTGTGAAATTGCTGTTTGTTTTGCACCGGCAGTGATGGGGTTAACAAAGTAAGTTCGGAGCATAGATCGGAGGGCCGGGACAGTGTTCATCTCACAGACTGTCTTCGTTCTGATTAAAAGTTCGGAAATAGAGCTTCCCTTGTCTGTCATTTTTCAGACATTACAATATACTATGTCCTCAAGTAAAACATTCGGAGAGTCGTTAATGCGTTTAACCTTACCCAATGTTAGTGTAATGGCTGTGGAAGTGTAACATTAATGCCCATGTTTTACGGTTTTATGCTGAAACATTGAAACCTGCACTCGGTTTGACGTAAACATGACTTAATAAATTCATATTTCAGTACTCACCATAACTTAAATGAAGAAAAATCTGTTTGGAAATGATGTCTGAACTTCTGTCATCGTACTTCAGCATCGACTCCTCAGTCTCCTCATCTCTCCCGCGCAGATATATTTGAATCCACTATACCATTACCAACGGTTTCTCTCAGGTGCATTTTTTTCTCCGCAAGGCTTGTTCAGCAAACACAGATATTTCACTTTTACTTGATTAATTGGCTGAACACAATTTAATATGTTCAGAGAATATATATTTTTAATTTTACCTTTGGACCATAAGCTAAAATTACCCCAATGCATCTTTTTGTTTGGGGATAATTATTTGAAAGCAATTTGTTGAGTCAATATTTAATTGTCAGTTTCCAAAATGTTTCAAAAAAAATTTTTTTTACAGTGTATTTTATTGCTGTAAAACACATTGGTCAGCTGCTGCTGTTGTAAATGGTGCTATAAAAAATAAATCCAACTTGAAACTTGAACTTCTCCCTGATGCTCTGCATGGTCAACTGCACGTCCTGATTTTGCCAAGTCCGATGTGTTCCTAGGTCAACATATTTTGTTGACCCTGGAACAACATTTTACTCCAAAAATATATTCTTAACCATATCCCTACACCTAAACCTAACCTTAACCATGAGTAATCCCTAAAATCAGAGGAAATGATAGATGAATGACACTGATGTACAAGCACCAAACACTGATTTTAAGCATAAACTTCACAAAATCTATAAACTGGTTCTTCAAATCTGATTGGTTAATCACAATGTTGTTCCAGGGTCAACAACGATGTTGTCCCAGGAACATGTCTCACTTGGTAAAATCAGGTTAGGCATGGTCAACTGTCACCTGTATGCTAATTCGTGTGTATATGTGTAGGCGATGTATATTCATAATATAGCCAAATCAAAATAGCAATATTTCTTACAATACTGTGCTCTGCACGTACTGTATATGGGCACAATAAAAGGAGTGAAGCTAAATGAGCCCGAGTCCTACCGAGACTGAACTGTAAAAAATAAAAAAAAAAATAAAAAAAAAAATGGCCTGACGGCACTCTTAATTCTCATTGGTTAGATTCTGGGATGACAAGCAATACCATGTTGTGTGCTTATTCTAACAATTAAAATATAATAAAGCTCACAAATTAGACCCTGCAGGCCAATGTTCATGCCATCCTTAAATAGTATGTGTTATTAGAATAAGTGTGTCCTAAAGCATAGTATGTTGAAAAGAGTATGCCAGAAGACAGTCCCCGGATGGTCTACTAAAGTAATTCCCTAAGGCTGGGCATACACTGTGCGATTTTCATCCAATTTTGAGCCGAATTCTGACTCGTGCGACTTTTTTTCAGGTTGGGCCGATTTTCAGCATTTTCGTGCGTCATTTGTCGTGCAAGTGTTTGTGCAGTGTACAAGAGGAAACGAGAGGCAATTAACCTCTCCCGACCGGCAATCAGTTGGTCGGATTCAGACATGTCAGAAATTTTGGTCGTCTCTCGTGAGGTATCACACTATTGAAGCAGGGCTACGAACCGATTTTCCTTGTTTACCTCACTGCACGTGCGCAAAACCATAAATGAAACCATGGTGACACAGCGTGTAGCGTGGAGTGAAGTGATGGAGGGATAACTTGTTGAGTTATGGTAAAGAAAAATAAAAGAGGGAATAAAATGGCTGTTTGCCTCCAGTTCACGTTGCAAAATGGAAAAACCATATTGGCCACATCTTCCGAGCCACCTGCTTGAAAAAATGTTTTCCATATGTATCGTGTGAGGTATTGGAGAAGTTTTTTAAAGCAGCAGTAATTTCCAGGCATGGTAAAACAGTGAAGAATTGCGAGAACCTACTCTAATACAGAGTTAACAACAAGTAAACAATCATGTTTTGCCGCCGGTGTCCTGCCAACATGGCGGAGACTGTGCTATCGAGGGGAGGGGCTCTGTGCTATGACGACAACTCCTCACTCTCAATAGTGTGAGCAGTTAAATCGCAACCGACCATCGGACCGTACAGTGAGCGCACAAAAATCGTGAGCTTTGGCTTTACATCGCATGCGATCTACTCAAACAGTGTGAGTTGGTACCGAAATCGTACAGAAATCACACAGTGTATGCCCGCCTTAACCTATTCACATTTTATATGTCTCCCTAATCAGACCCAATTTAGTTCTTGCAGTCTCTACCAAGAACTGATAAATGGAATCAGGTGTGTTAAATAAGGTTGACATACAAAAGGTTCAGGGCAGGGGGCCTCCATTAACACTGGACTTCAAGCAACTTGGGCTATGAGCTTCTACACCCTACATCCAGTAGCTTCTGAAAAAGTTACATTCAGTTTTATAAAGTTTCGTTCATTTTTATTGAAGCAAATGTAATTCCATACTTTTGCCCCGATCAAATTGAAAAAGGTTAGAGAAAAATGTACTGTGCCATGGTATAACAGAAATACTCTCTCAAGAAAGAAACTTGTAGTCTTGAGTGCAAATGGAGAAAAACTTACTTGGAAGTTTTTAGAATTGCGTGGACAGTATGTCCAGCTATAGACAGGCCCTAAAAACTGCCAGGGCCAAGCATATCCTCAAACTCATTGAAAATAACCAAAACAATCCAAGGTTTTTATTAAGCACAGTGGCTAAATTAACAAATAACCAGATGCCACCTGATACAAATATTCCATCAACATTTAATAGTAACGACTTTATGAATTTCTTCACTGATAAAATAGATAACATCAGAATTACAATAGTGAATTTAGATTCTACAGCTTTTAATACTTCAGCTTCATCCATCGCACCCAAAGATAAACTGCAGTGCTTTACATATATAGGACAGGAAGAGCTAAATAAACTTATCACAGCATCTAAACCAACAACATGTTTATTAGATCCTGTAAACTACTGAAAGAGTTGTTAACTGTAGCAGAAGAACTGCTTCAAAATATTAACTTGTCGTTATCTTTAGGTCATATCCCAAAACCATTCAAAATGGCGGTTATTAAGCCTCTTATTAAGAAACCACAACTAGATCCTAGTGAACTGGCAAATTATAGGCCCATTTAAAAATTTCCATTTATGTCTTAAATTTTAGAAACAAATTGTGACTGCTCAATTGAGCTCCCTCCTGCAAAATAAATTATCTGTATGAAGAATTTTCAGGTTTTAGCCATTACACAGAAACTGCACTTTATTAAAATTACAAACGACTTGCTTCTTGCGTCAGATCAAGGTTGCATCTCATTGTTAGTTTTACTTGATCTTAGTGCTGCAATCGACACCATAGATCATGACATACTCATAGATCGATTACAAAACTATACAGGTATTCAAGGGCAGGATTTAAGATGGTTTAGATCTTACTTGTCCGATCGCTACCATTTTGTTTATTTAAATGGGGAGTCATCTCATTTATCACCAGTAAAATATTTAGTGCCACAAGGATCTGTCCTAGTTCCTCTTCTTTTTTCAATATACATGTTTGCCCTTGGTAATATTATTAGAAAATACCGGATTAGTTTCCACTGTTATGCTGATGATACTCAACTATGTATCTCAATGAGACCAGATGAAACTTTCTAAATTATCTAAGCTAACAGAGTGTGTTAAAAATGTAAAAGATTGGATGATCAATCATTTTCTCCTATTAAATTCGGATGAGACAGAGATATTAATTATTGGACCAAAAGACAGTACACAGAATCTAATAGACTAAAGTTTGCAACTACACTGATGTACTGTTACTTCCTCTACAGTCAGAAATCTGGGTGTTATATTAGACAGCAACTTATCTTTTAAAAAAACATTATATTTCCCATGTTGCTAAAACAGCATTTTTCCATCTTAAAAACATTGCCAAGCTACAAAATATGCTACCTGTTTCTGTTGCAGAAAAGCTAGTTCATGCATTCATGACCTCTAGACTGGACTATTGTAATGCACTTCTAGGTGGTTTTCCAGCATCTTCAATAAACAAGCTACAGCTAGTCCAAAATGCAGTGGCTAGAGTCCTTACCAGGTCAAGAAAATATGATCAAATTACCCCAATGTTACAGTCTCTTAACTGGCTACCTATGAAGTTCCATATCAGTTACAAAATATTATAACTTAGCTGTAAGGCCCTAAATAGTTTAGCTCCTGCGTACCTAACTAGCCTTATACCACGTTACCATCCATCATGCTCCCTAAGGTCACAAAACGCTGGACTTTTGGTAGCTCCTAGGATAGAAAAGTCCACTAAAGGAGGTAGAGCTTTTTCACATTTGGCTCCCAAACTCTGGATTAGCCTTCCTGATAATGTTCGTGGTTCAGGCACACTCTCTCTGTTTAAATCTTGATTAGAAAACATCTCTTTCGCCAAGCATTCAAATAATGCATCTCATAATTTGTGACTGCAGATGTTTCTGATCAAATGCGCATTCGTATTCTTTAGCTTGGGTTAAACTAATAAATTTTACATTGTTGGAACAGCAGCTATGCTAATTATGTCTCTATTTGTTTCTCTGTTTTGCACTAGGATTTACACAAGCTCCAGTCTGGATGCAGAACACCTGATAGGAGATGATGCCAACACCTTAGAGGACCTCAGATGATGCTAACCCTGAAACAACATACAGAACTAACAAATATTGCTACTTTGCAATTACATAATAAGTGCTGTTAATAGTGTTCATCGTCTGGCTGACTATTTCTTGTATTAATTATTCTGAAAATTCCTGTCATATGCTCATAAACTGACCGTGATCACTTATAAGCTACTACCAAATATTGTAGAAACTAAATTTTTTTACCTATTAATTGAATTTCATCCACGAATCATATATTGCCAGTGACGTCGCGTGTGGGGAGGACGCGCTGTATGGCTTGCTGAGACAAGGGTGAGCAAACATTTAATTAATTTGACATGAGTAAGTTGACAGATGTTTCTCTCTCTCTCTCTCCCTTCGTCTCTAATTGTGCTACGGACAGCTTTAAGCACATCTGGGAATTGCAGCGATGTGCTGGCAAAGATTAACGGCCCCTCTATGCTTTTTGCTGCTGTATTTCCATGATAATTAGTTGACGGCTGTATATATTTTAATTAATTTATTGTCTAGTGCTTCATAATTCACACAAAAAAAGAAATGCCGTTACATGCATTAATTACAATGATTGAAGTGTTCAATGTTGAGTCTCTTGATGTGTTTATTAAATTAATAAGTAAATTGACAGATGAGACTTTGAAACACAAATGTTTACCTTTTTCCTTGTTTATAGAGTCCTGGCACATCTTAAACCTGCAGTAGTTCCAAAAGTAAGAACCCCTTTCATTCCTTGAGGGAGTAAGTAGCCTATTACTGAATGAGGAAGAAACATAAAGCCTTTGTGAAGTATTGAAGCTTGATCATAGTATTGTGACTTACATTAAAGGATTAAATTAAATATAATTGGTTCCATAAGAATTCCATCCCATATATAAATATATAAATCTGCTGAGAGATTATTTAATCTGATGACCAGTTCATGGTTAGCCCAAGTTATTAAATAATTAAATATTAAATAACTCAATTCTGCAGAGTATTATAAATCCTTTTCATCAGTATGTATTGGAAAAAAATAGCTTTGACTTTTAGTGACCACTGCTGTAGCTGTTATATCTATTTTATTAATAGGATATACACACTTTCTAGGGTTTAAATTTATTTACCATCACAAACTTTATTATTCATATCTTGAAAATGATAAACTACCACTATACATACAATTTATTGATTTTACAAATCCAATCGAGGCATGGTGTTGGTTTTTCTTTTTAGACTAAAACTTTATTTTTGGTTTCGGAAAGTTTGTCATTGACAAATATATCACCTTGAATGAACCATCACTGCCAAAGTGGTCTAGTTGAACAATCCAACTCTAAAACAATCTGAAAACCTGGGACGTGGTTTCTGCACTCCACTGTAAGGGTATGATACCTGTCAAGTTGAAGGAGGTCCCATCCTCCGGCCTGCTCCAGGTCTGCAGACAGAAGCATGTACTAAGACCAGGACCCCCTCCGCCCCGGCGTACAGTGCAGCCCATTAAAATTAAAGCAGCTCCTTACTGTTGAAACCCAACATGCACTGGGAACAAAGGGAACAATCTATTTTCCTGATAGAAGCCAGCAGTTGGTATGAGGTTTGAGATGAGTGCGAGGATACAATTTGCCTAGAGAGTGCCCGAGGATCAAGCCAGCCCTGACTCACTCTGGAATGAGGCTGTCAGCTGGCAACCAGCAGTAATTGCTTCCCATGGCAGGACCCCACCAGCCAGAGAAGAATGTGTGCGTGGAGCTCGCAACCCAGGAATCAATTTTCACAACAGCCCAATCATAATTGTTTTCTAAGGATATGGAACTTGTTGTGAATGTGAGCGGAGGGCGAGGCCTGATTGACACTCATTGACCGGCTCGAGCAGGTTATTGGACCGATTGAGATTGCAGCTTGGAGGCACGGTTCACTGTTTGTCACTCAGGTTGAGGGGAGAAGAATAAGAACCTCCTGACCCTGAAGAAGCCTCATACTGCACTGGAACTGTCAGTCCACGCAAAGCGAAACGGTGCTGTTAGCACACAGTCAAGTACACAATTTCTCAATCATGCAATTACAAAAAATTGTATCATTTCGACACATTACTTAAAGAGGTGCCTCAATACTGTGTGATATAGAATGCCTTTAATGTCATGCATAAGAAATGTTCAGTCCACTAACGATCCATCATCTGTCTACAGATAATTCCCTACACTGTCAAGCACTGAATTCAATTGTAGGACACTCGGATGGCTGTTGCCACTGTCAACGGGTCCCAAGACCATCTCAAATGTCACTTCAGCCGACTGCTAACATGTGGCCCTTTGGCCAGTGACTCTGACATGCTATTATCTGTCTGGAGAAGAGACGACACGGTGTTGTCAGGAATCCGTGTCTCTACACATGTATCCATCACAGAGTGGCAGATGGCTTGGATCAAATTATTTTTTGTGTAAAAGGCCGTGTGAAGTTTCAATATGTGGCTGCCGCAGATGCCTCTCACAGGAGGCATAATAAAGCATCTTGTGTGGCGGCTGCAGATGCCTCTTGCAAAAGGCATAATAGAGGAGCACCTTGGGAGAATCCAGCAGCCATGCAGATGAGGCTGTGGTTTTCTTCTGGCTCAACCCAGCAAATTTACAAAAGAATGCATTGAGGTACCATGAGGCCCCTAACTTATGTGGGCTTGAATGTCAGCGAATCTATTGTATTTTTTCTGAACGTCAGCACTAATGCTTAAAGGGGGGGTGAAATGCTCGTTTTCTCTCAATATCCTGTTAATTTTGAGGACCTATAGAGTAGTACTGCATCCTACATAACTCCAAAAAGTCTTTAGTTTTATTATATTCATAAGAGAAAGATAGTCTGTACCGATTTTTCCCGGAGAAACACGACCGGCTGGAGGCGTGACGTTTGGGCGGAGCTAAAGAATCACGAGTGCGAGGAGGTTTTTGCGTTGAGAGCATTTGGAAGCTGTGACATTACCGTGAGGAAAAAAACATCCAAAACAAACCATGGCGAACAGTCAGATTCAGCCGTTTATTTATGATCCAGAATCAGATCCCGAGGCTGAAACTGAACGAGAGCAGCAGCAGCAACGACTCGCTCCGAGCGGGGCTCAAACCCGGGTCTCCGGCATGGGAGGCGGACGCACTAACAAGGAGGCAGAGATATTTTAAGCAGTTTTACTCACCGTCTGCGGTTCCAACACACGATCGTGACCCTTTTTCGTTGGGACTGCATTATCCTTAAGAAATAAAATATACACAAATCCGTCATCAAACTGGGCCTTGTTTGTAAAACAAGCATCTTCGAAATGCATGGAACAAACACAAACACTTGCACAACTCCGTTGATGCTCTGTAAAAATAAACTCCATCCACTGGTCCCTTAATGCTGTTTTTTTTTTTTTTGGAAACTGTGCAGGGTTGTCTTGCCCTGGCAACCAAAAATACACTTCTTTTGTGACATTTCGCGACGCTCTCGCTCTGATCAGTGAACGTCTGTTGTGCTCTCAGTGCTCTGCTATACGGGAGCGCGCGCTCTTCCGGCAGAAGTGCCCTTAGGAGCCATATAAGGAAATTCCGCTCCATCTAACGTCACACAGAGCCATACTCGAAAAAAACTTTCCGAAACTTGTGACAAACCGGAAGGAGTATTTTTGGAACAGAAATACTCCTTCAAACGTACAACTTAATTTTTGGAACTTTGTCCATGTTTAGCATGGGAATCCAACTCTTTAACAGTGTAAAAAACTCAGTATGCATGAAATAGCATCCCCCCCCCCCCCTTTAAGTACATACTTTAAAACAAATTCAACCTTCACTGGCTCTAAATATATGACAGAATCTAGTGCATATATATGTATCTATTTCTGACATAAATATGTCAATGAGTGTGCATCATTACAGACTAACAAGTAAGTCTCAGTGGGATGCTCCTTCCACTCTTCTGTCGCTGCCTTCATTTGCATCATCATGAGCATCCCGATTGCATTGTTAGCATGTGCTGCCTGCACCCCATTCAAGCCCTCCATACACCTGGTATTGAAATGTCTTTGTTGATCCAATCAAAAAGTGAACAGGCACCTCAAAAGCATCTTCTGTGACCACTTGCACATGGATTCTATGAATAAGTGGCAACTATATAAACTATATATAGTTATCTTGCAACTAAAGTCATTGTGATTAGGCAAACTACAAATGAAAACCTGCATGTGAAGAAATTAAAAATGTAATAAAAAAAATTTGATCAATTAATGATTTATATAAATTAAAATACTTTTTTATTACGTTTGCAAATGAAAATCTAGATGTGATGAAATTACAAATCTAATTAATAAATTAGATTGCAATTATCAATTAAATTAGTTAATGTAGTTTTCTATATAAACCACAAATTCATTACTGTTCTTATTTTGAATGATTCATCAATTATGTTTTTTGAAATAAAACAATTGATCTTAAATGTAATGACTTGTTTTTTTTCAGCCGACATCAAAAATGCATCCTTCTTTATTATCCCCTCCAACCACCAGGACTCATTCTGGTAAGTAATGGCCCGGCTTTTCACAATCCATTAATTTCCCTGTGGATAAAATCAAGACCTGTCCTATATATTTGTTTCTTTTGAAATATCCTATTTCCTACATCAGATTATGAAGTAAAATGGGTTGCAAGCAACATTTCATTTTGAATTTAAAGCATTAACCTGAACCCACCTCCCTGCTGTTTACTATGGGCTACAGCAGGTGTCCCCAAATCCCAGCCAGAGTCGTGTACACACATAAACGCTAGCACTGACTGTCACCCTGTCACTGGTGTTGTGTAAGGCCCAGAGGTGGACCTGCAAATGACTCCTCAGGCCTGTCAGTGTTCTGCTCCAAAATAGTTGTCACAGCAGGAAACCTCTGTAGCTCCTTGATGTGGTGTAAAGCTTACCTACAGGCAGGGCTTTGTCTATGCCTGCCTCTTCCCTGTGACTACCGTAGCACACAGCCAGCCCTCGTACAGCAGCAGGAGATGGAGCTCACAGCAGGGTTTGACTGCGTCTTGTGCATCTGTGTATGTATGTGTGTGTGTGTGTATGCTAGGCATCTGTTGTAATGACTATGTTGATTGGCGATCATGTGTATGAGTGTCTGTGAGTGATTTTTAACCCACAGGAATTAATTAGCCTGTCTTTTACAGAACAGAACTGTCTATTGTATGTTGGGAAAGCATGCTGAGAGGAGATTTTTATTTCATATTATTTATTCATTAAGGTGTTTTTTTTTTTTTTAACATGAGTAGCCCTGCTGAGATTTTGCCTTGGAAATTTATGATAATAATCATGCAGATCTGGCTAATGACTTCATACATGCTGATGAGGTCAAATGTCTTATATCAAGAAATTAATGCATTGACTGAACTCAGGTCAGCTGATGCTCATTCTACACTTGTCTGAATCAGCAGTAAGACAGCTGACAAAACTGCAGTGCTGCCATTTGTAGTTATCAACATAGATGTCTTTTATTTGCTTAAATGTGACATTAAAGTTGACATGAAATGGAAATTCACCATATCTAATTTCTAAATGCATCTTTTTGTGAATGATTTATCCATTACCATTTTTCTTTTTTTTTCTTTTTTTTTATATAACTCAGCCTTCAAATTGAAACAGACTTCTCTTCAATGCTGGACTTCTTCAATCATTTAGTCTCCCCTTCTCAAAATCAACTGCAAGTTTAGAATCAGATTAATTTTTTCTTTTTTCTTTTTAGATAATCTGCTTCACTTGGATGTTTGTCACAATATGAATGGAAAAATCTGTTGCTACTTTATCTTGCCAACATTTTCATGTGACCTCACATACATGTATCTAATCAATAATTATTATAGTTATTATTATAATAGCTCAGTAATTATATTCCCATTGTTCTACCCTATAAATAAAAATGGTTCTAAACAGTATCAAATTAGCGTTATTCATCTTTCAAAAATAGTAGAACCCTTTTAGGTGCTAAATAGAATAATTGTTATGTTCCATAAAGAACCAGTGCTACAGTATATAGGACCTTAGACTTCAAAGAAACATTTAAATTGTTTATTTTCGATAATACTTGTATATTAACATTATTAATATTAGTATTATAATATTATTTTTATCTTTTTATATTTTTTTAAATAATATATTTTATTTCTATTTTTTTTTACCCTTCTATCCGTCTGGATATATAATATCTTGTAGCCTCTATTAAAGGTTTTACCTTTTTCTTTTTTTATTATTATTATTAACTTGAAATTTTTAACAATGAACATGCATAAAGAAGTAAAAGCTAAATATAAGCAGAAAACTGATGTATTGAAGACCAAGATCCAGTGAAACTATAATGCCATCATGTGTGTATTTTGGTGTAATTGAGTAGCAGTTTCTCTCTGCAGATGATGCGGTTGTGGGATGTGATGGCATCTGAAATACACAATTGAATTTAGGGTTAGTTTGTCACTTCCATTCATGTAGGGGTCTATGCTCATCGATGAGAACAGAGCGGCTAAGGGCTATTTGCACCAAACTGCATTCCAATAGACAACTCTTATTCTCTCCAAATGCCTGTCCCTCTTCTCTGATCAGATTTCTCAAAAACTTGGCCTCCCAACTCAACCACACATGACTCATGAATGATGCAGCAACACTGTTCAACACAGGCACTCTTGTAAACACAACACCCGCAACACATGATCAAGTCGGTTGATCCTTTCGGTTTCACCGCGATCAAAATTAGCATCGGGCTGGGTGCACCTCTCGCCACTACCTTTGCAGAATCTCAAATATCTTATGCAAACTGTGTGTGTTTGTTGGGGAGCTCTGGCAGCGACTGATGAGTGTCTCATTATCTCCACACCAGCCGCACACAGTAAGAAGAGCATAATCAAAGCCTGGGGGTACGTATTAATTATCCTTTTGAATAGTGATGAAATTTTAAAAAGATCTCCTTAAGGCTCCCATCATCAGCAGATGAAACAAAGCTCGGCACAGCTTGCGCGTTGAGACTCACATGTGTTTTTACATCTGTTCAGGATATTTCAATTTGATGCTCAACAAGCTGAGCCTGAGATTAAAGGATCATACGTGTCATCCACACAAACATCACTTCCAGAGCAGACGAGCGTATGTGAGCTCAGCTTTTCCAAGAGAGAGTCATCACCGCCACAGACGACGCAGTCGCACTTCTGTCTCCCCTCACATGTTTGAGATGTCGAGGAAGGAGTCTTTTTTGTGTGTGTGTGTGTGTGTGTGTGCGATGAAATTTGCTTTCAAGAAATATTTATGAGCCAGTGCCCTTTAAAAAAAAAACAAGAAAGCGTCGTTTTAGGGATTGTTTCAGCATATATAATTTACAATGTTAGTCTTCATTTGTGAACAGGGCTAGTTTGTACATGTGAATACTTAATAATAATGAAAAAATGCATCTCACACAGCTGCTGTACTATCATAATATGACACTTCTGGAGCAGACAAATAATCTCGTAGAAGGCTGGTGTGTGTGTGTGTGTGTGTCCATATCTTTGTGTGTGTTAGATATGGAGTGGGGGGGGGGGCGCTCTCCCCTATAATGAGCGTGCACGTGTTGACGTTGGCAGCTTTTGTTTTTGGCAAATAATTTTGCACAAATGGCTTCCCCTACTGAAGCAATACAAATCGTATTACTTGTGTACATAAAATTAGTCATGTTGCACCTAATTAGTCAGCTTGTTGTACTTTGGCACCCTATTTATTAATCTATTTCTGCAAGATTCCATAAATGAAATGCTGAGACAACACGTCTACATTTGGCCTGGATTTGGCTAAGATGAACTTAAATAACTAGCAAGCTCCCTTGCTGTCTACTGCTTTTATAGGCATCTGCCTTCCCAAATAGAACGGAACCTTGTAAGTGACCAAAACCCTTTTAAAGTGATCAAACTGGGAGACCATCTAGGACCAGCATCAAGCAAGGGCTGTATTTCCCCCCAGCAGGTTACTCACATGAAGAGCAAGTGAGCTAGCTCACAGTGCATTCGGGGATTCCCTTCTTTGCTTAAGATACCAAAAGGAAGGTGGCATGATCCTGCTGCCAACCTTTTGAAACAGCCTCAGTGTTCAGATCTGGCCTATGATGCCTACGTAGGAAGCTTGCCGGGTTTTGAAACAGAGCGCCTATATATTGAATGTACGCCATTCATCCTTAAGGAACAACAGTACAGTATAAGGTTAACCTTTGGAGAGCGCTGAATACAACATCAGCTCACTGCCGTCTCCACGCCCACTACCATGCATCCTCCTTATCCTCTGCAGAGACTTCCTCCTCTCATCTGTGCTAGTGGCAAAAACTAATAATCAAATCTTTCCTCCCACAGACACAATGTTTTCTTTGGAAAGCCCCTGCCAAACTACTTATCTCTTTGTCTCTGTTTTTTGTACTGTAGACTTCACCGTAGCATTAAACCATAACGTTATGAAGCGACGAGAATTCTTTTTGTACACGAGGAAAACAAAAATAACGTTTTTCCTCAACAGTTCATCTCCTCTGTGTCTCTGTATCACCGTATCACCATTGTTGAGAATATCTGCTGAAAAGAGCGTAAGCTGCTTGCATTCAGTGGATGTTCTCCAAAATGGTGCTACGGTGATGCGGAAAGACACAGAGGAGACGAATTGTTGAAAAAAGTCATTATTTTTTTTTCTTTGCATGCAAAAAAGTATTCTCGTTGCTTCATAACGTTACAGTCGAACCACTGATGGCAGATGGTATATTCTGAAGATGTCTTTACTTCTTTTCTGGACCTTAGTGTATTTTACTTGGCAGTTAATGGGACAGTCACAAACCTCCTGGTTTTCATCCAGAATATCTTAAATTGTGTTCCGAAGACAAAAAAAAAAAGCTTTAAGGGTTTGGAACAACATGGGGTTAAGTGATTAATGACAAAATTTCATTTTGGGGTGGAGTATCCCTTTAATCCATGCACCAGCCCAATGACAACTCGCTTCATACTTTGAAACCTTCGGTTTGTGTAATTTGTCTGTCTGGTGTCATCTTCCATAACCACAGAGGAGAGTTTTCGCAAGTGCTAAAAGAACAGGCTTAACAATGACAGACTCGACTTGCAGGTGAGGTCACAATAACTCTAATAAATACCAGATAAGGCTTGGCACAGTCAGGCTTACTGCAACACAGACCTTATACTCCTCAAACAGAGCTTTATTTTGAGCAGAGCAGGGAGACTGTTAACACAGGATGGGGAAAAACGTCTGTCAAGCTCTCGCCTCGACTGAGGTTCTCCACTATTGTACGCTATATATGCAGGTTGCATTTGCAAGCAATTCTTCCATTTGTCAGGCTGTTGGCAAACCTGACATGCTCGCCCGGTGAAGAGCAGATATTTTATTTATTTGAGTTGATCATAATTAGAAGCATTACCCCACTCCCTGGCAGTGACACCTTTTTATGTTATCAAGTTCACAAGTGCAAAGAGTTAAGATACGCTTGTTGGAGGTGTGGAAGTTTTCGCTTTCTGAAACTATAATATGATTAAATAGCAACAGGATGTAGGGTTATTTTTTCTTAGTTCTCTAGTTATGCTAGAAAGGAAAAATATACCTTTGGCTGCAAAAAAATCAATTAATAAATGCTTTTGTCAGCCATTTTAGTACAATATGACATTGAGTTTGAAGGAATCCAGAATACACTGAAGGTATTTGTTTACATTTATGGCTATGTGGTATGATATATTATATATATATATATATATATATACATATAATTCCTCCAGAACGTTTGTTCTTCAAAGTAAACATCAATACTGTTGATTCTTTCTTCTACTCTATATAATTAAATAAAAAAGAGGGCCTCCATGTTTTTTTTTTTTTCACAAATCTTTAACATCTGTTTTACTTTGCATCCACTGAGCACACTTTCACATACAACCCAGAAAGTGAATAACAAGGCATTTTTGATAAAAAAAGGAGCATCAAGGAGGTACAATATGGTCAGCCTCCAGTGGGTTTGCTTGCAGTAACATTTGTCATCCACCATTTACCACCATGGGGGCCCTGACACATTCATCGTAGCATATTAAAAACAAGTTGATAATAGTGAAAACAATGCAGAAAAAAAACTCCCTTAAGTGTCTGCTTCAGGGACAGTTTATGTGCTAGAGATGGTGATTCTTTGATATTCTGCACATTCTTTAGGTGCTGTAGAAGGCCCGTGCTGTAGAACCCATCTTGCTCTTTGTGCATAATGTCTCAGGGCCTTATGATAATGAATGCATGAACTGGGTCTTCCCCCACTAAAGCATTACAATAAATAAAACATTTTAGTCTAGCATGGCTTATCTCTGCAGTCAGACTGGTCGTGGTGGGGGTGTTGCAACAATATATAGTGATATTCTCAATGTTACCCAGAAAACAGGATACAGGTTTAACTCTTTTGAAATACTTCTGCTAAATGTTACTCTGTCAGACATGCAAAAGAAATCTAATGTATCTCTTGCTCTGGCTACTGTGTATAGACCACCAGGGCCGTATACAGAATTACTAAAAGAATTTGCAGATTTCCTCTCAGACCTTCTAGTTACAGTTGATAAGGCGCTAATCATGGGAGATTTTAATATTCACGTTGATAATGCAAATGATACATTAGGACTTGCGTTTACTGACCTAATAAACTCCTTTGGAGTCAAGCAAAATGTCACCGGGCCCACTCATCGTTTTAATCATACACTAGATTTAATTATATCGCATGGAATCGATCTTACTGCTATAGATATTGTACCTCAAAGTGATGATATTACAGACCATTTCCTTGTATCGTGCATGCTGCGTATAACTGATATTAACTATATTTCGCAGCGATACCGTCTGGGCAGAACTATTGTTCCAGCCACCAAGGAAAGATTCGCAAATAACCTGCCTGATCTATCTCAACTGCTATTTGTACCCAAAAATACACATGAATTAGACGAAATTACTGACAACATGGGCACTATTTTCTCTAATACATTAGAAGCTGTTGCCCCAATCAAATTGAAAAAAGTTAGAGAAAAACGTACTGTACCATGGTATAACAGTAATACTCACTCTCTCAAGAAAGTAACTCATAGTCTTGAACGCAAATGGAGAAAAACTAACTTAGAAGTTTTTAGAATTGCATGGAAAAACAGTATGTGCAGCTATAGACAGGCTCTAAAAACTGCTAGGGCAGAGCATATACACAAACTCATTGAAAATAACCAAAACAATCCAAGGTTTTTATTTAGCACAGTGGCTAAGTTAACAAATTACCAGACGCCACCTGATTCAAATATTCCACCAACGTTAAAGGGGCACTAAGTAGGAATTACTCCCATCTAGTGGTGAAATTGTATTTTGCATTCAAACTAATTTTGCTCTCCAGCGCCTCGCTTTTTCAAATGCGCGTTGCATCTACGGTAGGCGATATGTACCAAAAAGCTTTGACGGGATGTCTTCTAATAGCACTTCGTCGAGTTTTCCTTCAGGTGAACAGGTCTGTTATTTCAAACAAACAGCAACATGACCATAAACAAACGAATGTTACAGTATGAATTACTGACTGTGAAAAACATGAAATATTGTAATTAGTAGTTATGTCTTCTTTATTCGTTATATTTTCTGAATAATGTGCATTGTTAGATATAAAAAAATATTGTAGTATAGATTGTAACACTGACTTACCTGTCGAGAAGAAAACTGGCCACTTCAGCGTCTCTTTTGAAATCTTTATCCAGCATTAGCTCTTTCCACCTAGAAAAAGCTTCCCCGACATTAACTCTTGTTTTCTGTAATCTACGGTCACGTTTCCTTTTACGTTCTATTTTTGACTGTTTTGGCGACGATGTTTTCTTCTCCTGTGGCGCGGCATATGTATGGTCCATAATAAGTATGCAATCCAGACTTTTAAACTTTCCGGTGCAGTTTCAAGCGCCTCTCACTGCTCTGCACCTGCGTTTCTGGCTCTGACCGAAAACGTGTTGTGGAAACGCGTTGGCTTAGTACTTTTTGTCCCTCTCTGCTATTATAGTTTTGCAAGATGGCGGAACTACATGGAAGCCTCCGTCGACCTACCCGTCCCATGTATATAAAGATAATAAATTCTTCATTTACGAGGATTAGTTTAAACATTGGCATAGGTATTTGTACACCATTGAGGGCATATTTATGAATAAAAATATTGATTTTAGATAATAAAATACCTAAAAAGTTACTTATTGTCCCTTTAAATAGTAATGACTTTATGAATTTCTTCACTGATAAAATAGATAACATTAGAAATACAATAGCGAATGTAGATTCTACAGCATCTAACACTTCAGTTTCATCCATCTGAAGTGATAAACTGCAGTGCTTTACAACCATAGGACAGGAAGAGCTAAATAAACTTATCACTGTATCTAAACCAACAACATGTTTATTAGATCCTGTACCCACTAAATTACTGAAAGAGCTGTTACCTGTAGCCGAAGAACCGCTTCTCAATATCATAAACTCGTCGTTATCTTTAGGACACGTCCCAAAACCATTCAAGCTGGCGGTTATCAAGCCTCTTATTAAGAAACCAAAACTAGATCCTAGTGTACTGGCAAATTATAGGCCTATTTCAAATCTTCCATTTACTTCTAAAATTTTAGAAAAAGTTGTGTCTGCTCAATTGAGCACCTTCCTACATAAAAATGATCTGTATGAAGAATTTCAGTCAGGTTTTAGGCCCCACTATAGCACAGAAACTGCACTTGTTAAAATTACAAATGACCTGCTCCTTGCGTCAGACCAAGGCTGCATCTCATTTCTAGTCTTACTTGATCTTAGTGCTGCGTTCGACACCATAGATCATGACATACTCATAGATCGATTACAAAACTATACAGGTATTCAAGGGCAGGCTCTAAGATGGTTTAGATCCTACCTGTCCGATCGCTACCATTTTGTTTACTTAAATGGGGAGTCATCTCATTTATCATCAGTAAAATATGGAGTGCCACAAGGATCCGTCCTAGGTCCCCTTCTATTTTCAATATACATGTTGCCCCTTGGTAATATTATTAGAAAATACAGAATTAGCTTCCACTGTTATGCTGATGATACTCAGCTATACAGTATATCTCAACGAGACCAGATGAAACTTCCCAATTATCTAAGCTAACAGAGTGTGTTAAAAATGTAAAAGATTGGATGACAAATAATTTTCTCCAATTAAATTCGGATAAGACAGAGATACTAATTATTGGACCAAAAAACACTACACAGAATCTTGTAGATTACAATCTGCAACTAGACGGATGTACTGTTACTTCCTCTACAGTCAGAAATCTGGGTGTTATATTAGACAGCAATTTGTCTTTTGAAAATCATATTTCCAATGTTACAAAAACTGCATTATTCCATCTTAGAAACATTGCCAACCTACGAAACATGTTATCTGTTTCTGATGCAGAAAAGCTAGTTCATGCATTCTTGACCTCTAGACTGGACTATTGTAATGCACTTCTAGGTGGTTGTCCTGCTTCTTCAATAAACAAGCTACAGGTAGTCCAAAATGCAGCAGCTAGAGTCCTTACGAGGTCAAGAAAATATGATCATATTACCCCAATTTTACAGTCTCTGCACTGGCTACCTATTAAGTTCCGTATCAGTTACAAATTATCATTACTTACCTATAAGGCCCTAAATGGTTTAGCTCCAGCGTACCTAACTAGCCTTCTACCACGTTACAACCCATCACGCACCCTAAGGTCACAAAACACTGGACTTTTGGTCGTTCCTAGGATAGCAAAGTCCACTAAAGGAGGTAGAGCTTTCTCACATTTGGCTCCCAAACTCTGGAATAGCCTTCCTGATAATGTTCGGGGTTCAGACACACTCTTTCTGTTTAAATCTAGATTAAAAACACATCTCTTTCGCCAAGCATTCGAATAATGTATCTTTTAAATTGTGAGTGTAGTTGCATCTGATCAAAGGTGCTTTTTTATTCATTAGCTTTGGTTAAACTAATTTTACTTTGTTGGATCAGCAGCTATGCTAATGATGTCTGTATTTTGTTTCTATGTTTCGCCACGGGATTTACATCCCGTGGTAACTAGGATTTACACAAGCTCCAGTCTGGATCCAGAACACCTGAGAAGAGATGATGCTGACCCTGAGAGGACCTCAGATGATGCTAACCCTGAATCAACAAACAGAACTAACAATTATTGCTGAATGTGTGACTGAATCATATAATAACTTAATTAATAATATTGATAGTTCATCGTCTAGCTGACTACATCTTGTATTATTATTATTATTTTTATTTTTTCTAAAATCCTGTCATATGTGCACAAACTACTAGCTACTACTAAATATTGTAGAAACATAATTTTCTATAAAGTTGCTTTGTAACGATTTGTTTTGTAAAAAGCGCTATACAAATAAACTTGAATTGAATTGAATTGAATTGTGTATGTGTGTGTGTGTGTTTGTTTCCTGGTATTCAAGAGTAAAAATCATCACAGATAGGCCAACATGTTTTTGCATAAAGCTTTGGAGAACAATTCACCAGGGAACACAATTCATTCCTGTTTGCCAGAAAAGCAAAATGTATAATTAAAAGTGTAAAGATGTAATTGTTGGAGTGTTGATTATCATTAAATAGCTCTGCAGAAATATGACTGTAAGCCGTATTTAGCATACTTAATTTATTAATCGAGCAAGCTTTTTGTTGCTTCTCTTATGTAAGCTGGAGGAGGTATGAAGACTTTACCTGGTGTGAACTCTCATATAACTAGAGGTGACTAGCTACATCAGATTGTTAGCCTTTTATGAGTGGACATCAATTATCATGTATGAAACACAAAGAAATACCACCTCCAGTGCCCCTACTTGGAAAAGAGTTTCATTGTAAGAGGCGTCGATGGAAAATTACATATAGTGAAAGCAGTTAATCGTATTTAGAAATCTTTTATTATTCTGAGTAAACTTTTTTTGTACTTGTGAGGTAATTCCCCTGCCCTCTTAACTAAAAAACAAAGATTTCTATTAGTCAGTTAGCACACAAGTGTTACTGGGGAAAAGCCTCAATCACACCTTCGCCATAGCAGTGGGTTTGTGTATCAAAGACAGTTAGCAGTACACTGTTGGTGGATATAAAGTTGAAGGGTTTATTAAATTCAAAAGTAAAAAGCACAAGTACTTACATTTTTTAGCAAAAAAAAAAAAAAAAAATTGACAAAGTGTAAAAATCCAAAAGTCTGAAAATATGTGTACATTTGAATTTGTAGCCTTTTTCTAATTTCACATTTCCTAGCTACTAATTATATGATCAACATATCAATTGTGCTGAAAAAAAAAAATGCATGACAAAAAATGAACTTGAATATCAATGTCCCCAGTATTTGGTTCGTCCTCCTTTCTCTTTGTTCTTGTTCATGTTCTTGAAAATGATTTAGAATGATACAAAGAGCATATTGTGCTTTGATGGAAGTTAGAATCTGACCATTAGTATGAAAGAGTTGCACAACTGTTTCAAATTTGCTTGACCATAAAAAACGCAGCTCATTGAAGGTTCCTTTACATTTGAAATAAAAATGCATTTGACATTTTTTTTAATTTTCATGTTTTTTTTCTTCAGTTTTTCTAAGCTGCAACAGGTACGACTGAACGTGTAAAATTTTTACATTCACATATCCACCTGTATGGCTTTCATTTTTGCTTCTATGTACAGTATACCTTAAGGATTATTTGCTCATTTCTTCACCCCACTCTAATTTATCAATCACAACAGACTGGAATGTGTGGCTGCTGCCCTGGCTTTTACGCCGTCACACTGAAACTCCACATCTGTTATGCAGTTTCACATTAACTTCAAATAACATACACTCTCCCTAAGAGAGGGCTGTGATGCAGTAAAGAGTGTGCTCCTTGTTGGCTTTGATATGATTAAACTCTTCTTTAACACCTCAGGATAGTCAGAGTGCCCTCCATTGTCTAATTATTGTACTACACTCACATTGTTTGCTTATGATGTGCTCAAATGGTTTTCTGTGCACTAGCTTGCTTTAGCCACAGTCCTGATCACAGACTTTAGGATTAACCAATGAGATCTGTAATACCCTAGACAAATATATCAATTAGCATTCCCACTGATCTCAAAGGCACTTGTTTGGTGATGCAAGAATCCTGGAAATGTATTTCTTCAAATCCTTTAGTTGCATCAGAATAGTGACATGTGACCCCATTTATCACACCAATTAAATAATCAATCATGAAAGCATTGAACTGGCTGATGGATATGATTTCAGTCCCTCTCTGTGGTGTTAAAGGATGATATACCCCAACACACTCTGAGAGTACTGCGGTTCTGTGTTTTCACCAGATGTCTGAGAGGAGTAGATGCAGTACATGCTGTCATGTTGCTCTGGGTTGGTGTCCATGGGCTGTATTACCAAAGTTTGATGTTGCTCTTCAATTTCATTCTTGTCCATAATCTCAACATCTGTTGTTGAGCATTCCTCATTCCAATGCGTAAAGTTCTCCCACCACTTAGAAAGGAAATGTCAGACAAAATTATTTCTTGAGAGCTTAGCAATTATGCCTACAATTCATACATTTGTAAAAATAAATATAGTTTCCAGAGCCTCCTTTTAGCGTGAGAAAAATTGTAATAATCTAAAGCACCTTTTTCCACAATTAAGAACTTTTTGTACAATTGAAATGTTCCACTGATCTTTATGTTTATTCATCGAACCATATATATATTGTAAGAGTAGACCAGTCCAGAACAGTGGCGAAGCTACTTTCTGTCCAACCCACCCACAATTAAGTTAACGACGTGAGGACGCACGTGTTTGAAAATAGTGTTACATTTGAAAATTGCCACTCAGTATTTAAAAAGTATACATTGGATTTCCCAAAAGAAATGTAAGTCTTAGCACGGAATCCGGTCCGCCTACAAATGAAACTAGACAGGCATTAGATGGATTTATAGATTAAAAACTTCTGAGCCAAACCTGTTTAAAGCATCACATTACCATAGATACAGTGTAAAGAAAAAAATAAACATTGTGCTAGACACCGTCCACGACGAACTACATATTTACAACTGCGCTAATTTCTGGGGCCTTTAATATCTTCTCCTTTGAACGTGAAGTGAGACACGCTGCGAAGCCCCATCATCTAAGGTAATGCTTTACATATAGTAAACTATAGTTAACATTTGGCAATGCTGTAGGCCTACGTTAACAATGAGAAATACATTTTGTAGGCCTACAGTATTAATTCATCTTTGTTGACATTAGTTAATAAATTTTCTACTTATCTTTAGCTCAGGTAACATTTGGTTAACAGATCAAACTTTCAAAAACTTTTTAATACGCTACACTTTGCCCACCAAGTTTTATGTAGGCCCACCCACTTAAACATTTCTGGCCTCGCACCTGGTCCAGAAAGCAATTTTGCCACAAGTTTTTTTCAGAAATTTTGCGTTTGTAGGTAATTAAGTAAATATATTAAGTAAAAAATAAAATGTGTAAATACCTTAAACTGTGTTCTTTTATTGGATAAAGATCATGGTTTAAGCCCAGCTGAAATTATAAATAGGCTTTACTAGTGTTCTGGCAATATTCAATGTGTACATGTTTATATACATTTTCAAATACTGGGAAAAATATGTTTTATACAGCTAATAGTGTTTTGTTGTACATGTAAAAACACTCTCTGAGATTTTAAAATGTAAAGTGATAAAAAGCTGCTACAGAACCACTATAAATACCACAGGAATATGTTTTTAAACCTAACCAAATTAAGCAACTTCACATTTTTAAAGTATAGAATGGTGACAGAATTCACATTTGATCTGCGATTGTGTGTAATTTATTTGTTTTAAAAACAGAAGTAAAAAAAAAAAAACCTGAAGAATCCTATGGCATGAAAATGCTAATTCTCTTCCAGCAGCTTTAAGAACTATAAACATCTTTAGGTGTATTCTGTCAGATTAATGCATTTGATATGGTGGATGGCATTGGCCTTACCTGAAACTGTTCAGCATCCATGATTTTATTTTTGAAGTGTTTGGGATCTGGTACTTCAGGAAGAATCAGTCTTCTAATTCTTTCAAGACCAAAGAATGGCATAGTGTTCAAACATTTGATAAAAAAAAAAAAATAATATGGCAAGAATTTTATAATAATTGTGCTGGTAATAAGTGCTGGTTTATACTCACCCCTGTTGAGTCAACAGACAAACCAGAAGAAAGGCGGTTAGTGGCAGCACAATTATCAAAATATAAACCCAAATGTAGGCGGATGCTTCTACCACACAAGCATCTGTGAATAAAATGTTTAGTTTATTTGTGAAGCTTTTTACACACACAGAAGAATATATGTAATAATTTACTTCTTTTTATATTTCATTTGACATATCCAAATCAACTTGAAGAATCCAACAGCAAAAGAAATTCATACTAGCGACAAAGTAACACAAGAAAACCACAAAAACTCCACAATTACTCAGAGTAGAGTATAAAATCGTAAATATTTTTAACCATACATATTGCTATGGCTGATGACCAATTGATGCCTGTTTATCAAACCAGGCTCTGGAACTGAACCTGGACCTGAACACATGGATTTTCAAAGAAATAGTACCTGCATTGTTTCCCCAACTTTGCACTTTTGTCCAATTGCTCCATGGCTTGTTCAGACACTCCTTCCTCATTCTTATTCTGAAATCGTAATTCTTTTTCATGCTGACATAGTTCAGGTTCAAATGTGTTTGTGTCACTTTAATGCTGTTTATGTCCTGCATGTAAGCATATAAGATTCATGAAAATTTTTCGAGTCAAGTCTTACTGCAGCTCAAATGTGTAAGTGTCTGCGAGTGTTCAATACCTCCCAGTCTTTGACACACTGGCTTTTGTACTGCACTTCAGCTTCATAACAGTCGGGGTTATCGTTTTCATCTGGGATCTTCCATTTTATATTAAGCCCATGTGATGTATTACTAATCGTAAAATGAATCTGGTCCGGGTCAATATCTAATATCACATCTTGAAAAGAGCAGAATAATTAATAGTACTGTAGGTACACAGTTCAGCAGAAAGTGATCAGGTCAGTCTTGGCAATCAGCATTCTGATATTTCCCAATAATTAATAAGAAGTGCTAAATAACAGATAACAGGACTTGTTTCTCACTAATGCAACTGTTACCATTTCACATCTTATCGATTATATATATATATATATATATATATATATATATATATATATATATATATATATATATATATATATTGCATCAAGGCCCTGGTCACAGAGTCAAAGTTTATTTTGCAGTAACAACCAGCTGGATGTAAGTTATCCGCAACTGTAACTGAAACCGAAGCTACTTTCATATTTCTTGTATCACACCTCAGATTCACTCTCATTGTTTTCATAGCTCTAAATAGTATAGTTTTTTTAAAATGTTCACATTAGCAAATGCTCGAAAATGTACATTTAAATAAAAAACTAAACTCATTGCAGAAAATGCTGAAAAAGTTCACAGATGTTGTTTGAGATTACTGTATGAGTAATATGTCAGAGTTTACAGTATGAAATTGACTGAATGAATAACATTATTGCGAAAACATGGGGATTTTACTTAATGAACGTTCTGATGTGAATCTTTGTCGGGTATACAGGATATACCAGATCATGTGAACGCCTCCCCCTCCTCAGGCCTTTTGATGTGGCTCTCCAGACAGCTCATGCACCATGATGCATCGCTACTTATCAGCAAGCTTATCATCATCATCAGATGTGTCTAAATGTACACTGACAAGAAAGTTCTTGTCATACGCTCCATTCCTAAAAATTAAACGTATGACCTTTACATAGAAAAACACGTGTTTGTGGTGAGTCTAATAATCATGATTCTGAGGGACTTTTTATGTCATTCTCATAAAACTTTGCAAAGTCTCTTTTCATGCTCTTTAGTCAAGTCAAGTCACCTTTATTTAAATTGCACTTTAAACAAAATACATTGTGTCAAAGCAATTGAACAACATTCATTAGGAAAACAGTGTGTCAATAATGCAAAATGATAGTTAAAGGCAGTTCATCATTGAATTCAACTACAAATCTTTCTAAAAGTTATTTATATATGGATAGATTTCACATAGAAATGATGAGTAATTTGCTTATTTGAAAGTTGCTTTAAACAATAAATGTTAAATATTTGTCCTGTCAATTAAGGTCCTAAAGCACTGAAGAAGAAAGAAATACTCACCATATTCATCATCATCAATTTCATCATAATATTCAGCACTAGACATGGAAGCAAAGAGCAAGGCAAGGACTAGCAGGTGATACACACTCCAGCTGTTCATGATATGTCCCTCTGTCAGTTGCTTGTCAATGAAGGTTTCTCATTCTTTAGAGCACAGAGGAAAAGGTGACACAATTTATAGTACCTGAATCACCAAACCCCACTGTTCCACCACTCATTTCCTTTCCATCCTCTAACCACACTTCTTACTCAGTGGTTCAGTGAAGTCTGAGGGAGGGCTTTGATTTGAGCTCTTGTCACATCAGTTATTTTGTTCTAAATTCTGTTATTCATTTCACATTTCTTGGGACTCCAGTCGATTTTTGGTAGAAGTTATTGTTGGTGATTTTACCCATTTATGGGAAAAGTTCTTTGCTGCTACAGAAGAAAACTTCAGTGTTTTCTTACTCCTTGTAAAACGATCCATACACTCTTAAAAATAAAGGTGTTTCGCGATGCCATAGAACTTTTTTTTTTTTTGTCTAAATGGTTCCATAAAGAACCTCTAACATCTGAAGAAACTTTCTATTTCACAAAAGGTTCTTTGTGGTGAAATAATACTGTTCTTTAAAGAACCTTTGAGTGAATGGTTCTTTGTGGAACCCAAAATTGGTTCTTCTATGGCCTCGCTTGAAAAACCTTTTGAAGCACCTTTATTTTTAAGAATGTATACAGATGTTAAAAAAGAAGCCGGGGTTTCACTTCTGGTTATGGATGATAAAATCAATACTAATCTAAAGTAATGTACCTAAAGTAAATGTAACATCACAAATATATGACTTTAATTATCAGCAGAAAAATGTAAAAAAAAATGTAAAAAAAAAAAAAAAAAAAAAAACTCAACCCGCTATTGATAATATATTTATATTTATTTTACATGAGAAAGTCTCATGACAAACTCTTGATCACGTTGACCTCAAGAGCAGATATCCACAGAAACGACCACAGAAAGAGGAAGGAAGAGATCAAGGGTGTGAGAGATAACCAGGGGCCCATTTCACAAAGGAGGCTAAGTGAAAACTCTGAGTATGTTAACGATGAAATGAGGGAAACGCTAGGTTTTCTGTTTCAGAATGGAAGATTTGTCAAACCCAAGAAAGCAGGGTAAGTCAAGTCTGTTTCTGAAAGAGAGCTAACTTATACTCAGAGTCAGTTACCATGGTAACTTACTCTATGAACCTAACCTGGTCAGGAGCAGGTTTTCTTCAATAAACCCAGAGTTTTCGGGTACAAAACAGCTGAAATGAGTTGGCTTAATCAACTCTAAATGGACTGACTCTGAGTTAAGCACGTGCACCACAACTATAAAAAGCCATTATCAATGGAGCACCAATATTACGATTCACCATGGCAACAGCTCCCGCCAAAAAGCCGGCTGCATACTTCCGACTCGATACAAATGTAATTCTTCTCATTTTTATAATATCACAGGTGAAAACTGGCAGAATGTTAGATCAATGAACTAATAGCAAATCATTTTATGGTATCTCATGAGCAAAAAATTTTTTATAAAATAATAATACTAATAATATTTTAAGTGCATTTTTCTTATTTAACAAATGTACTGCCAATAGAGTAAAAAAATACGGCAGTGGCTATTTACACTAAGTGGAACTAACATACTTTCTTAGCGACAGATCCTACTTACAGTAGGCTAAGTGCAAGTAGCTCTAGATGCTATTTAGAGAAAAAATGTACAGTGAAAATCGTGATATATTCTATTTACCACGTAGAAGTAAAAGTACCATGTAAGTGTAAATAATAATTAGATGCTAGTTAAACTTTATACTGGCAGATACATTTGCACCTCAGTATTGTTATACATTAACAGGATGCAATAATAACAGATTGTAAATGATTATATTTATTACAATTATAAATAGTTGTATCATAATTAAACACTCGTTAGGCACTTTACTTCCATTTTTAGAACATTTTGATCATTTTTATTGAAAATAAATTCTAATGTGACATGTGATGGGAAAAGTGAGAAGAACGAGCTCGGCAAAAGCCGGACTCTAACCCAATCGGGGTTTTCCAAGTTTTCCATGCCCAAAACAGTAGATTTGCTCTTAGTAATAGACACTCAGAATAATCTTGTTTTCCATTTGCATTAAGATTATTTTTATTACCACACTGGCATATCTTTTTACTTAAGTTAAATGCACTTAATTTAGATCCCCCCCCCCCCCCCCAAGAAAACAAGACTAAGTATCTTATATAATTTTCTCATATAGAAAATCAATCTTTATTTAATTATTTTTTTATATTTGTACTTGGGGAAAAAAGAAAAGAAAAAAAACACTTAGTAAGAAGGGCATTTTTCCAGCGTGCATTAATGAAGTGTTTAAAAAGGGGAGGAGACTGAACGAAACTCAGAGTTTCCCATCTCAGGGTAAGTCAACTCAGAGTTCAAGTTTAAACTCAGAGTTGGTTGAACCTCCTTAGTGAAACAGGCGCCAGGCTAATACACTTCACTTACTATTTTCTTTTACTGAATTATTTTTGCAAGATCTTTAAAACTTTCAACACCACGACTTACTAGTCTTTTGCAATTAGCAACCACAAAATCCTACCACCAGAAGCCATAAATAATTCAAATGATATGAATAAATTTATATTAACCTTTCCATGTTTGTAAGTTGTATCACACTTCTTGTCTTATTAACCAAACCTTGCAAGTAGGTTAATTTATAATCTTTATGATCTAGCTATAGATAGCTTAATAAAATACACGCAGTAATTTATCATGAACTGCACATATAAGATGTTGGATATTAATTACCACACAAAAGCAGATGCATGGGAAGTGTACGTGTGAACAGTCACACTTATGTGCCTGGAGCTGTTGTTTTGTAAAAGATAATGATCATGTTTTTGCACACAGAGTGTATATTTCAAAGTCAATAGAGGAAATGAGTTGGTGTTTATTTACCCTCTCTTCATATCTTATCAAAAGATCCTTCCAGTACACTAATTATTTTGTTTATTTATCTAATTATCTGCTTAAACAATCGATTAATATCTTAAAAAAAACATACTTAACATTTAATAATCAGCTTAATAATCAGCTTGATAATTTTCCCAATCTAATGAAAAGTGATTATAAACAAAATTTCACCTTAGTCACATGCACGTAACAAGCATCTTATCTTATGAAAAATGCATTACATACACTTGGGTTCATTAATTTACTTTAATCTTTTATTGCATTTTTTCTACTTTTTTTTTTTTTTTTTTTTTTGAAAAAAAAATATATATTTTTTTTATGTTTATGTATTTTGAAAATCCAAGAAGAGCATCCTTGTATGTTTATATACAATTCAAGCTTTGATAATATCTGTCAAATGGGTTTTGATCAAGTGAAGAGAATATATAATTTTTGGGGGGAAATTTCATAATGCTAATACATATTTAGCATGTACACTCTTCACAAAGACTGTCTCAACAGACAATAAATGCATATAGAACCTTAGTTTCAGAAATCCACTGCTTCGTTGAATGACACTGACCACACCAATCTTGTCATTTCATTTGCGCCACAGAGAGGACAGATATGTCAAGGTAGGGAATGAAGGGGAAAAGAGAGCGTCGATTCAAAAGATGACGATAAATCGTTGAGAAGCACTCGATTTCGTCCGGGCTGCGGAGTAGTTGTCCCCCTCTGGGAAGGGCTGCGTGTCTGCAGAGAAACTGAGTTAAGACGAGACCTGTCAGGAACAAAGAGCGAAATTCCAGTGATATGTTTAGCTAAAAGGGTGAGAGAAAAGTGAATCAAAGCAGTGCAGGATCAAAGAAACGTTTCAGTAAAGTCAACTTGGCTGCCAAGAGACCAGCAGGGGATGCATATGATTTATAAGTTGTTCTTCAGAACCTTCTGATGTTGAAGAATTGATTGTTATTGTTGCTAGAGAGAAGAAGAGGAAGACGTGGGACTGAGGTGGATCACCTATTTGCGCTTCAAAAGTGGAGCTCTGTGATGTGTGACCGTTGTCAAACACTGGAATGACACCATTGGTCTTTAACAGAGGCACTGGAACATGTCAGGGCCAATAAGCCATTGCAACAAATGGCAGAAGAGAAAGTGACAGTTGTTTTGTTTGCTTGGACCTGACATGCAGTCAAACAAACAGCTTTTGAAAGTCAACATGACTGCGAGTGATTATCAGTGGCAGTTTGTTTGAGGCAAGGGCGCGCTAAAGGTCAACTAAAGGGTGAATGTCAACAGTGCGGTGTATTTGTGCTAGAAGAGATGCCACACTCACTGATTTACTGTTGCTTTGAATAATACATTTAAGTGCATCTACATTAGTAAACCTGCAGAATTCAGCGGATAAAATGTTCATTAAAGGGATAGTTCACCTAAAAATAAAAATTTTATGTTTACCCCGAGGGCATCCAAGATGTAGGTGACTTTGTTTCTTCAGTAGAACACAAACCAAGATTTTTCACTCAAACCGTGCCAGTCTATCAGTCTTATAATGTAAGTACATGGCAATCACAGCTAAAACATACACAAACACACACACAAAAAACATACACAAACAAAACCAGATTAAATCCTGAGGCTCGTGACGATACAGTGATTTGTAAAGACACAAAATGATTGGTCTGTGCAAGAAACTGAAGAGTATTTATATATTTTTTTTACCTCTAATTCACGCAATGTCTGAACTGTTACTCGCCTTAGAACGTCCTCTTGTGTAAGACCTAGGCAGCAGGCGTGTGAGGTGTCTTCTTCTTCTTGCTTTATGGAGGATCGCAGAATTATAAGTGCATTACCGCCTCCTATCTCTCAAATGGACCATTGACACTACTAATTGAGATTGTAGATAGAGTGTAAGTGGTCCATTTGAGAGATAGGTGTTGGTAATGCAAGTCTGCGATCCACCATAAAGCAAGAAGAAGAAGACGCCTAGCTGCTGCTGAGAATGCACACAAGAGAGTTCTAACAATTCGGTCATTACTTGAATAAGAGGTAATATATATATATATATATATTACGTTGCTAGTGAGGTGAAAGGTGGATGATGATTATAGGGGTCCAAGGCTGATGGGGGGGGCCCCGGCGATCTCAACCGTCTGGCTGAGGCCAGCCTAAAAAGATGATCAGGACAGTTGACAAGCACTTCTGCATGTCATCACGAAAGCTTATCATATACACATGTTTTTAAGGCTTGCCAATTGCAAATTTAAACAATCAAAAGAGATAAAAAAAAACACAAGACATGGAAATGCTCAATTGAGTAGCTGGTTACTTGCGCTGTGTTTGGTGCGCACACAGAGAGCCACGTCTCACAGACATCAATACTGAACCGAGCTCTCCTTTTCGAAGTTCTCCTAGAAGTTCCTCCTGCACCTGAACGAACAAATACAAATCACAGTTTAAACAAGGGATGTGAAAGAGCCCAGTTCAGCACTGGTGGTATTCTGGTGTTCAGGGCTCACGCAGAAAGAGGCATCTCAAAACACAAATTAGCCTCTTTTTGCTCTTGTACTGATATACAAAATATGTCAAAATACCCGTTTTGGAAAGGATGTTCGGAAAAACTGTGAGTTATTTCTTAAGTCAACGTAAAGTAAACTGGTGAAAGAAATCGGATGTATGTCATTATAATGGATGCATTCATTGTCTCTTAAAGTGAACATGCCTAATTTAGCTACTAACTGCTGTAATGTTAATCCAAGAAAATGAAAGAAAGAAAATCACTTTTTTAGGTTTTTAGAATTTTATATATATATATATAATTTTTTTACTAGTAGGTGCAAGACACTATAATTCATTTATGTAAGTGAGGATAGCAAAATAAAGTGAACTGTGACATATTAAACCTAAAAATTATTTATAAAGTGGACTGCTAGTGGAAAAAAACCCAATTGGAACCACAAATTATTCTTTCACTTTCACCTCACCGTGTTTTGCTTACATGTTTATTTCCTGAATTGATAATGTAGTTGTGTAAATATTGTCAGACTAACAGATGACTGAAGTTTTGGTTGATTGTAATCCATTAGATATATTTCTATCAAATTTATCTGACATTATCAAGATGAATTTGTTCTGACTCAGTTTTTGTCATATTTTATAACCATCTGCTAAACTATAGCAAATAAACTGTGATAATGTGAGAAATGTTGAAGTCGCCAACATCTTGGATGCCCTTGGGGTAAGCAGCATCCCTTTAATATCATCAATATAACTGAACTGGTCAATTTCCAAACCTACTTAGTCAGTTATCAGGTTTGGTCATCAGTGACATTTTGCAGTGTACATGAAAAAAAGCTGCTGAGCAAAAACATGTTTACGGTGAGTTAACCACTAACCGCTAAGGTATTTTACATGTCAGACCTTTCTCCGTAACTCAGAACATTATCAGCTTGTACCAATCACTGTTCTGCATAGTTCTTGTAAAAGTGCATGTTTCTCTTATCTTTTTATTGGAATTCATTATCGTTTGCTGAAATAGCCTTTATGGTCATAGCAGAAACAGGATATTCAAAAGAAGCATAACGCATATGAAAAAGCACTCCATATGTGTAAGAATCATAAATAATTCTGCTCTAGCATTGTTTCTGTAGCATAGTCAATAGTATAGTTCTTTACAAAACTTTTTATTTTATTGTATTTTGTTTTATATTTTATGGTTTGTGGATCACAATAATAAAGAATAAATACAAGATAAAATTGAAGACCTTACTATTATTCTAAAATGTGCAAAAAATATATATATAAATACTTTTAAAAAATAATACATTAATTTTTAATACATGACTAATTCACTATCTAAGTCAGAACATTCCATGATTTATTAACAAGAAAAGTCTATTTTTAAAATAAACATAAAAGTAAAGATCCAGCACTGTTAATGATACATGTTACTGTTTTTTTCCTCTGCAGTTTGGTCACAATATATAAAAAAATAAAATAAAAAAAATAAAAAAAAATAGTGGACATTACTATTATATTAAACTATTATATAAGGAAAAATATTTTTTACGAACATTTTTCAAATAATATATTTTTTTAATATTTAAATAATGACTGATTACAGAAGATGTGCGGTATTCGGTAATATGATATATCACAATAATTAACGTACACAATATTGTTATCATATACACTAAAAAATACCATGAATAATTATTTTATAGAAATTGTTCAGATTTTTTAAATTCATTTAAAGACTTTTTCCATCAGCTGATTAAAATGCATGACACAACTGTATGAGGCATAAAATACATAAGCACAATCTGATGTAAACAAGCCCAACACAGATAAGAAGCGCATGGCGTAAAAAAAGAGTGAAGATAATGCATATTCACTCTCTGACAGCAGATGGCGATGATGGAACAGCAAAAATGCAGCTGTAACCAGGTAACCCTTTAGCATTTAAAGGACTTCAAAGATTTAAACAGCCATTCAGATGGTGTTCATAACAACACTGAATACTTAAAGGTGCTGTATGTAAGACAGACACCGAGCAGTTGAACTAGTCCAAATTCAAAATATTGGAGAGGGTTTTTTTCACCTGGCCCCTCCACCTCAGACCCTTTTTAAAGGAGAATGATTGAGTGTGCCATTGCTTTTGAGATAAACATGTATATTAATTTAACATGTTTCATAAATTTCTTCAAACATGTTATTGTATATTTATGCTTTAGTAAAGTAAAAAAAAATAAAAAATACATACAGCACCTTTAAAATCTGAGACTGGCTATTTATTTTACTAAATATTTTACATTTTAAACTGGACTACAGTATTCCCTAGACATTTTTTGAAAAGTTTTGATTCTTTATTGTTCGGTAGCACTTTACACTAAAGCTCCATTATTTAGGCTAACATTAGTTAATACATTAGTTAACATAAACTGCCAATGAAAATTCTTCTAAAGCATTTCTTCATCTTAGTTAATTTCAACAATTAATAACATTATAATTAAAATCAGAAGTTGTAACTGTATTGTTTAATAGACCTGAGCTAACATGAACTAACAGCTGTTATTATTCTGGATACAAAGAATAACTTCTGTAATAAATGTAGCCATTTCATTCATTGTTTACTAATGAGACCTTATTGTAAAGTGTTACCTGTTCTTTATAATTATTTATGTCTTGCTTTATTGTTTATAAATGACCAGTTCTATTTGTTATATAAAAAAGTTATTAAACCTGTTATATTGTTATAAAACACTTTTTTGCATTATTGTGATAATACCTTACGTGTGTTTAAAACGTAAGAAATTATCACAACATGAAGCATAGAGGTTTAAAATAAGTCTAGATGTTAATAATAAATGACTTCCTAGATTACTTAAAGCTGCGGTAGGGAACTTTTGACGCTCTAGCGGTTAATAAACAGAACTGCTTGTGTCTTGCGGAAGAACATTATAGCCGGAACTACTTCTCTCGGTTTATGTCTATGAAGAATCACAAAGGTACTGGGTTACTCCGCCGCGGTACCCCCGAAGCAATCTAAAATAGTCAGAATATACACTTATTATAGGTGCACCCTAGTGATTCAGGACAAGCTAAAAACACAGTTTGGAAAATGGATTCATGGTGTACTCGCTTATGATATACATTTTTCTACATTTTGAACACAAACAAAGTTACAGACCGCAGCTCTGATTGGTTGATTTCTTACCGGGGGTGGTCTGTAATTGCAAATGGCAATAGGACCACTGGGAGGAGACAGAGGAGCTTAATTTTTGGCACAGATTATCTGTCTCATATTCTACCGTAAAGAGATAATGACAGGTTTAATAAATATGTAAAAAATATTTTTTTACAAAAGTTCCCTACTGCACCTTTAATTTACTAACGAGAAAATTATTTTTTTAATAAATATAAAAAAACGACACATCATTCTTAGATACATTACTGTTGTTTATTTGTGTTGTATTTTTTCAAACAGAATGAAAGAGTATAAAGATGTGTGACGTGACAGAGAACATGGCATGCAAGACATCTGAAGCGAGCAGTATGTGTATGTATGTGTGTGTTTATGAGATGCAGCCAGCAGACTGCAAGGTAAGAGTGCTCCACTGGGACAACTCAGAAATAACAACAAAGAGTCAACAGAGGTCTGGATGAAAGCCCTGTCATGAAACATTTCACTTCTCACAGTCCACACCTCAATGAGTATTTGGTCATGGACCGATTGACTGAGGCTGCTGCCACAGCACATGGGATTTTGACCACAACAAACCTTAAATCTTGCAGATACCTCAGTGCAGACACATTTAATATCACAAAACACACTCAATGAATTACATATAACTGTGCTTTATCTGTGCTATTCGTCCTAGGCTTTGTGGGTAACTCACAAGCCTTGCTTTCTTCACAAGTTTACTCTGAACTGGACATTATTTCAGAATTTATCTTTTCAAATACAAACAAAGAAACCCAATATAAAGAATAACAGAGAATGAACTGCATGCTTTTTAATGGTAATAATATATTGAAAGTTCATGTTTGATATGATCCTCAACCTGTTTCTTCTAGCAGTTCATCTTACATCTCAGAACCATTACTTTGTTTCATTTTCATTTCAACAGTGCCATCAAGTGGACTTGTCTGCTTAGTAGTTGTAAATTAGGATAGAAATATAAAAGCCAGAGCATAAATGTTTACTGTGCATTAATTAAAATGAAGTGCACATTTTTGGATTTTCACCAAATTCCTGTATAAATGTATAAGAATTCTCTGATTCATACAAGGGAACACAGATAATGTTTTAATTTCATGTCACATGTTGTCAATGAACAAATAGTTTTCCACAAGTATCAACATGTGGGAGCAATTGAACATTTCCTGTTATCTGAAGAAAGTTAATGGCTTTAAACCAGTCATTTTAATATCAAAGCACTTAACACTAGTATTATAATTACTTGCAGGTTGGCAATTCCAAACCCCTGTCAAGGTTTCATTTGAAGAAAATTACTTAATATTTATCTGACATGTACAGTATGCTTGGAGACCGACGAGGCAGCTCACATTACAGAAGATTGCTTTGTATTATGGCCATTTTGGTAAATTACTTTGGCCTTTGATCTCTGCCAGTTGATTGACTTGCATGGTTTTCATTATAAATACTTGCAAAGTCTGTCTGTTGATACTAGTAAACAAAATCAGAGACATAATAAAGACTGTGTCCAGCTGTGCTTAGTATAGATCAGTTTGATTACAGAGGCTTTGAAATGCTCTTGCTGAGGAAGACATTATTGCCATATATGGATACTTATTACAAACAAAATGAAGTTTCAACAAGCATTGTTCTGTTAGTACACAGTATTGGCAGAGAGGGAGCATACAGCGACAGATTTAGCTATTTTCAGGAAATATAGCCTACAAAAAGTAGAACTTACTAAACATGTTAAATATTGTGCTGCAAGCACAAGGCCACACACTAAATGAATGAATACATGGACATACAATATTGATTTGTTTATATCAGAGCATAAATGTGCATTAATTAAAATGAGTTTGCACTTTATTTTACAGTACGTGTACTAACATGTACTTATAGTGTACTTACAGTGTATTTATCTAAGACAGTTCTGGTAATACAAGGTTACTACATGGGGTAGGGTTAGGTTTAGGGCTAGGTTCAGGGTTAGTACCTAGTTATTACATACTGTAGTTATTGTAACTACTATAGTAAGTACATAGTTTGTACATGAGGAACAGGACTGTAAAATAAAGTGCTACCTAAAAAGAAGTGCACATTTTTGGATTTTCACCAAATATTCTAAAAGAAATAATAGACATATTAAAGACTAAAGAACAGAAACTGCTATTTGGAAATAATTTGATTTTTTTTTCTGGGAGTGAGCTAGGCCTTTTCAAGCTGATGGCCTGCTCCCAGCAGAGTCGGAGTGGAGCTCCTGTCGGACAACATCTCCAGGACGCTACACTCCATATGACTAGTAATAGAGAGGTCAAAATATACATTTAATGCAGGCTCTAGAAAAAAAATCTGATGGAGATTTAAACCAGAAAAATGCTAAATATAGTCTCCTAAACATTAGATCACTCTCACCCAAAGCAGTTATTGTAAATGAAAAAATCACAGATAATAGATTTGATGTACTCAGCTTGACTGAAACTTGGCTAAAACCAAATGATTATATTGGTCTAAATGAGTCTTCTCCACCAAACTACTGTTATAACCATGAGCCCCATCAGACTGGTCGTGGTGGAGGTGTTGCAACAAAACATAGGCTAGTGATATTATCAGTGTTACTCAGAAAACAGGATACAGGTTTAACTCTTTCAATATACTTCTGCTTCATGTTACACTGCCAGATATACAAAATAAATCTCTTGCTCAGGCTACTGTGTATAGACCACCAGGGCTGTACTTCCTAAAAGAATTTGCTGATTTCCTCTCAGACCTGTTACTATTAACAGAGCACTAATTATCACGTTGATAATACAAATGATGTATTCTGACTTGCGTTTACTGACCTAATAAACTTTTCGATTTCAGCAAAATGTGACTATGCCTACTCTTCATTTTAATCATACACTAAATTTAACTATATCGCATGGAATTGATCTTACTTATAGATATTGTGCCTCAAAGTCACAATATCTGGTCTCTGTACCCATAAATAGACATGAACTAGACAAAATGACTAGCAATGGGCAATATATTCTCTAATACATTAGAAGCTGTTGCCCCCATTAAATTGGAAAAGGTTAGAATGTGCCATGGTACAACACTAATACCCATTCTCTCAAAGAAAAAACTCTTAGTCTTGAGTGCAAAAAAATAAAAAATAAATAACTTGGAAGTTTTTTAGAATTTCATGGGCAAACAGTATGTCCAACTATAGACAGGCCCTAAAAGAGAATATACACAAACCTAAAGAAAATAACCAAAACAATCCAAGGTTTTTATTTGGGACAGTGGCTAGCTTAACAAATAATGTCACCCGAACTAAATATCCCCTCACAGTTTTAATAGTAATGACTTCATAAATTTCTTCTCTGATAATAAAGATAAAGAACAAATGTACTGTTGATTCTACAACATCTAATACTTCAGCCTCATTCATCGCACCCACCATAGCACAGAAACTGAACTTGTTAAAATTACAAATGACTTGCTTCTTGCATCAGCCCAAGGCTGCATATCATTGCTAGTTTTACTTGATCTTAGTGCTGCGTTCGACACCATAGATCATGATATACTCATAGATCGATTACAGAAATATACAGGTATTCAAGGGCAGGTTCTAAGATGGATTAGATCCTACCTGTCTGATCACTACCACATTGTTTATTTAAATGGGGAGTCATCTAAGTAATAGCTTGGAGTGCCACAAGGATTTGTCCTTGGTACTCTGCCATTTTTTCATATACATGTTGCCCTTTGTTAATATTATTAGAAAATACGGGATTAGTTTCCACTGTTATGCTGATGATACTAAGCCATATCTCAACAAGACCAGATTATACTTCTAATGTAAAAGTTTAGTTTACCAATAATTTTCTCCTATTAAATTTAGATGAGACAGAGATATTACTTATTGGACCAAAAACCAGTAAACATAATCTCATTGATTACAATTTGCAACTAGAAGGATGAACATCCTCTACATTCAAAAATCTGGGTATTATATTGGACAGCGACTTGTCTTTTGAAATTCATATTTCCCATGTTACAAAGACTGCATTCTTCCATCTTAGTTAGAAACAGTGTCAAGCTACGAAACATGTTTCTGATGCAGAAAAGTTATTTTGTGCATTCATGACCTATAGACTGGTCTATTGTAATGCACTTCTAGGTGGTTGTCCTCCATCTTCAATAAACAAGCTACAGGTAGTCCAAATTGCAACGGCTAGAGTCCTTAAGAGGTCAAGAAAATATTATATTACCCCAATTCTACAGATTCAGTACTGGCTACCTATTAAGTTCTGTATCAGTTACAAAATATTACTTTCCTATAATGCCCCAATGGGTTAGCTGCTGCGTACCTAACTAGCCTTCTGCCACGCAAAACTCTGAACTTTTGGTAGTTTCTAGGATAGCAAAGTCCACTAAAGGATGTAAAGCTTTTTGCATTTGGCTCCCAAACTTTGGAATAGACTTCCTGATAATGTTCGGGGTTTAGACACACTCTCTGTTTATTAGATTAAAGACTCATCTCTTTGGCCAAGCATTTAAATAATGCATCTCATAATCTTGGAATGCAGATATATCTGATCAAATAAGCTTGGGTCAAACATATAAATTTTGCTTGGTTGGAACAGCAGCTATGCTAATTATGTCTCTAATTATGTCTCTATTTTGTTTCTCTGTAGGTAACTAGGATTTACACAAGCTCCAGTCTGGATCCAGAACACCTGAGAAGAGATAATAACAACCCCTCAGAGGACCTCATGATGCTAAACCTGTAGCAACATACAGAACTACAAATTTTGCTTTAAGTTTGATAGCAACATGTAATAATTGCTTTTAATAGTGTTCATTGTCTGTTTGATTACGTCTTTAATTGATTTTTCCGTACATTTCTGCCATATGTACATTAACTGACATAATCACTACTGATAAGCAGCTACTAAATATATTGTAGAAATGTAATTTTCTGTAAAGCTGCTTTGCAACGATTTGTATGGTGAAAAGCGCAGTACAAATAAACTTGAATTTAATTTAATTGAATTAGGGCTCTTAGTGCAAATCGTTAATCGATAAATGCATTAAGCAACTATTATCATAGGCCTATGTTGTTATGTAGATAGAAAAGAGTTAAATGCAAAGTCAGAATTTCATGTCTGTTCTCTGGTTCATTTTACACATACAACAACAACAGGCATAGCCTGGGCCTTTTTGAGGGCAAAATATAAAGATCTTGCAACTTAATAAAACTACAAAAATATATTAATAATAAATAAAACACATATTGAACCAACTTTGGGCTAGATTCAACCTTGATTCAAAATTCATGAACATGCTATGAACTGCAGTTAACAACATTTAAGACCATTTGGGGAAGTTGTGGCCTAATGGTTAGAGAGTCTGACTCCCAATCGAAAGGTTGTGAGTTCAAGTCTCCAGCCGGCAGGAATTGTAGGTGGGGGGAGTGCATGTACAGTTCTCTCTCCACCTTCAATACCACGACTTAGGTGCCCTTGAGCAAGGCATCGAACCCCCAACTGCTCCCCGGGCGCCGCAGCATAAATGGCTGCCCACTGCTCCGGGTGTGTGCTCACAGTGTGTGTGTGTGTGTGTGTGTTCACTGCTCTGTGTGTGTGCACTTCGGATGGGTTAAATGCAGAGCACAAATTCTGAGTATGGGTCACCATACTTGGCTGAATGTCACTTCACTTTCACTTTTGTTTTCTATTCTACACTTTTTTTCTGTCTTACTAAACAACAAACACAAGCAATCATAACAGTCTTTTTTAAAAACCTTCAGCCTGCACAAACCTTGAGAACTGCATTAATAAAAAAAAAACCTGCAGAGGTTAACTTGTCACTTATCACATACTGTCCCACATTAGGCTAATTATAATGTCCCACTTTTCAAAACCACATTTTCTAAAGTGGGACACTAAGAAATTTGATTAAAAATATATAGTTTATACATACAAAGTTACACTATATTTTGATGGACAAACATTACATAAGCACATTAGACAACAAAAGTAGCTAGACGGTTTTGTTTAAAATTAATTTCTACACCTTACTATCAAGTTTGTCAAAACTTTATGTCTCTGACATTTGAATGGCCTTTACACAATGTGATTCCTATCTAATGATTGCTCTGCCCTCAAATATGACTAGACAGCTGAAAGGTCATGTGATTTTGAGCTTTGAATAACCCATAGCTTCACTGGCATTTGTGCATTTATGGGGGAGCTACAAACACTAGACCATAGGTGTCCCACTTTAGGGCAATTCACCCTATATAATGATCTCTAATATAGATCAGTGGCATGAGTCTGCATTTGCTATGCCAGATGTTATATATGTCAATATTTCAAAGGTTACACAGAGGATAAAAGGCTTGCCAGCAGAACGACAGCCCATTAACAAATAATGTGCATTTCTAAATAGCACGCACTTTTAATGGATATCAATGGTGATTTTTTTTGTCTTTAAATGTGCATCTTTTTATGTCTAGTGTAATATATATATATATATATATATATATATATATATATATATATATATATATATATATATATATATATATATATATTTTTTTTTTAACTGTTTGCATCAACACAGCCAAAATGATCAAAAAAAATCTGATCAGGTTATAAGCTTTGAGGAGTATGGTTATATTAATGACTATAGAACCATGCTGCAATCAACCAATCATAATCAAGTATTTGAGAGTACAGAGTAATGATTAATAAAAAAAAGTCCATAAACATTAAATCGCCACAAAGTTTTAACACCATAATAATGAAAAACTTAAAACGTGAGAGCATAGGGTATCTACTTTTATTGAATTCACAAGCATTCTTGATGTTCTTACAGCCTTCCCCTCCATATAGTGTGGATTAAGATCTACATGCTAAATAACAGGTATAATGTTTCAATGATCATTACTGAACTCACAATGCCCTTCCTTAACTGTCTTCACATTTCTACTTCTAAAAGCAGGATCTAGGCCTACTTCAAGATAGAAGACCAGCCTGACGCAACCAAACACTGAGACTGACAAGAAAATGACCATGAAAGTATGACTCCCCTCTCTATCCAAGATGGAAAATACTTAAGCGGACTTCCAAAAAGAGAAATCATGGAAATAAACTTTTCGTGTCACATAAGATCTGACTGTGAATGCTATGTCTCTGGCTCCACACAATCTCTGCTGGAACACTTTACTAGGCTCTTTCACTAGAGGGCAAATGTGTTGTGAATTAAAGCGTCATATTTAATTTGTCTCTGACCAGCTTCTCAGTTGGTTTTTCAAGTCCAACTTGAGAAAACATTTAAAGTGTGGAACGGTAATCTGTGTGTTTGAACTCCACTATTGTTTTTTTTGAGAGTGATATTGTATACCCTTGTAGCTAGGAGAACTGAAAAACTGAGCTTGAGGACTACAAGAACATGGGACTGAACGAATGCAGGACAAAACGCTGTCGTGTCACGCCATCTTGAGGAGGCATTGTGGTATTGCTAAGAAATGATGGCTCAGATTTAAGAAGAAATATTATACATAACATCAATAAGTTCACATATATTTTAAATAATTTTCAGCATAAATATATAACAGCTTTCCTTATATATCCAATTTTATAATTGTATCTTTAATATTTCTCTTTCTTTTTTTTTGTTGTTGTTGGATAAAATAAGGGTTATTTATCATTTTTTAAACATAAAATATAGCCACAAACAACATTATTAATTGCTTTTGGTATCTAACACAATTTAACCAAGACCACATTTGTGCAGGGTGGGGAGGGTTTGGGTGAAGCTTGACAAAGCTGTGTGGGAAAAGCTATTCTACTATCTTTGAGTACATTGTAAGTACATCTTTTAGTACATTTAGTACATTGTTTAAACAAACTTCTTGAATTCATCATAAAGCACGAGCACGAAAGCACCCCCCATTCCTCTGAATACATTAGACAGAGCCCCTTTGAAGAACGCTTTTCCACCCTCATCACGAGCGATCTTTCTCCAGCAGTCAAGGGTTCCAGTATACATAATATCCGCTGAGAAAACAAAAGACAAAGGCCTCAGTTGAAATAAATGCATACTTGATGAAGAACAGTGCATGTGTTTGAGCATGCGTGTTGTATACCTCCTTTGCGTCCAGACTGCATCATCATGCGACGGCGCACAGTGTCAAATGGATAGGACACCACGCCAGCCACTGCTGTCACAGTTTGTGCAATCATCCAGCTCACCACAATGTGGGTGTTCTTAGGGTCAGGAAGCATACCTGCGCACAAAATAATGCACATGTGTTTCACATAGAATTCAGAACTGGTTGTGTGAATTTGACTTGAACTGAAATGAAATGAGGAACCGTATTCTGAATGCTAAATAGTAATTCCAGTAAAGAAAAAACAGGTAATGCAGGTTCTTGAATATAAAGTGATCTTTCACTCTGGTCCCCAAAAAAATATAATTAAATATACAGTAAACAAAATAAAGAAATGTTTAAAGGTGAAATTTCAAGCAACTCTATCCAAAACACTAATATCTACAAACTTCAGATTTTAAACTTTTTTAAAACTAGTGTTATTATCGTTAACTGAAACTATTATAAATAGTTTTCTTTCACTGAAGCTAAAAAAAAAAGGAAACTGATGGGAAACTGGCTGAAGTTAAAAGTAAAAGAAAATACTAAAACTGAAATAAAAATAAATTAAAGTTAAACAAAGCTATTACAAATGACAAAAGCTTATGATAAAATAATTAAAACCTAAACTAAAATGAAAAAGGAAAAAAAAATCGAATTCAGAATGTTAATAAATACTATATAAATGATAACAGTTTCAAACTAAGCTTGTTAAGCCAAGAATCTAGTATATATATATATATATATATATATATATATATATATATATATATATATATATATATATATATATATATATATATATATATATATATATATAAACTTTGAAAAAATGAAAATGATTTCAAATTCAGGAAATAAACTGAAATATAAATAAACATTCTCAAAATAATTCTAGAGTCCCACCACAACCCTGCAACTCATGTCATCTGAGGTACAAACCCATTACCTTTAGCAGTGTCATAGACTCCGAAGTAGGAGGCCCTGTAAATAATGATGCCCTGGACAGAGACATTGAAGCCCTGGTACAGACCCCGCAAACCATCTGACCTAAAGATTTTGAGCAGGCAGTCAGCCAGCCCAGTGAACTCTCTGGTGCTGCCAGCTTTGCCAACATCTGCACCTAAGCGGGTACGAGCAAAATCCAGAGGGTAGACGAAGCAGAGGGATGTGGCTCCTGCCGCTCCACCAGAGGCCAAGTTGCCGGCGAAGTATCGCCAGAACTGCGTGTGCTTGTCAACGCCACCCAAGAATATCTGTTTGTACTTGTCCTTGAAGGCAAAGTTGAGGGCTTGGGTGGGGAAATAGCGAATTACATTGGCTAGGTTTCCACGCCAAAAGGAAATAAAGCCTTGCTCCCTAGGAATCCTCACAATACAGTCGATAATACCTTTGTACTGTTTGTCTGCACTGATCTGCTTACTGGCATGTTGTACCTATAAAGTGAAAAATAATATATTGTTAGATACATTGATTTTTTGTGTTTTGTTGGTCCTTTTTTTTTACCGAGCCCTGCACATGACATGCAAGAAAAAAATTAATTAATTGTGTGCATGATCTACTAATTCGCTCCCTCAATGTACTAAAACGTGCACATGGTTACTATTGCATTCCCTCAATATACTATTGCGAATTAGTAAATCTTATGCACAATTTATAAATCGAGTGAACGAAATAGTTAATCGAGGGAACGCAATAGTAATCGTGTGCACGTTTTAGTATATTGAGGACGATTTAGCCTACAATTTTTTCCTGCATGCCATGTGCGGGGCTCCATATTTTTTTATATTTAATTTATTTAATATTATTGCAATTTAAAGTAACATAAAACCCTTTCTTTTTAAAAAAAATTCTGTGATGGTAAAGCTGAATTTTTAGCAGCCATTACTTTATCTTTTAGTGTCACATGATCCTTCAGATATCATTCTATTATGCTGATTTACTGGTCAAGAAATATTTATTATGGAAAACATAATAAATTTTTCCTATATTCTTTAACAAATAAAAAGTTGTTTCATAAACATTACTAATCGTTCACATTATGTCTTAAATTATATATATATATATATATATATATATATATATATATATATATATATATAGATTTACAATTTAAGTTGTATTATATACCATCTTACTGACCCCAAACCTTGAATGGTAGCCTAGTGTATCACAGTTGCAATAAAATATTCAAGATCATGTGACACTGAAGACTAGAGTAATGACCAATTCAACCTTGCTACCACAAGAATAAATACTTTTTAAAATTGTATTAAAATAGAAAACATTTATTTTGAATTTTTATAATATTTGTTATCAAATAAGTGATCATTGGTAAGCTCAAAGGGATAGCTCACACAACCCATTGACTTCCATAGTATTTTTTTTTTCCTACTATGAAAGTCAATGGCAACCACCAACTGTTTTATTACCAGCAATCTTCAAGATATCTTCTTTTACGTTCAACATAAGAAAGCAACTCATACAGGTTTGGAGCGACATGAGGGTGAGAAATGATGACGTAATTTACATTTTTGGGTGAACTATCCCTTTAAGAGACTTTTTTAAAAACATTTTTTTAAATATTGAAGATTCCAAACGTTATATGGTAGCATTTAGTTCTGACATCATTTACTTCTGATTTTAGAGGAACCGGCGAAATCAGCCCTTATGCAAAAGGTCTGGGCCTGTAAAATGAGACCAGACTGCAGGGGACAAGATGTGCCACTGCCACATAACTATCTGCTAGAAATTCAGTTTGGCCTTAAAATACTGTAATGTAGCCTACATTTGGAACACTGAAATCTAGAAATAAAGATCTACTCGAGAGAATCCCAGAACAGAGACTCGGTATTAAAATTACAATTGTAATTTTGAGGTTCTCCAAGGTTGCGGATGCTGCAGACACACAACTCAAATACGGCCTCTGAAGGACAAGGTCATTCCGCCTCTTTATAGCCACAAAATAATGCAATTCTAAAGAAGGGGTTTTTTTAAATGATCATGCGTCATGGCAGAATGCGTCAATAGAAGCCAGGATGATTATTCTTACCTGCAGCAGCAGTTTGACTCTCTCTATCGGTGCGACTGCAGTTTTGGAAATAGCCGCTGCGACACCGCCGGCCAAAAAGTCTTTAGCAAAAGAAAGAGTAGCATCAACCATGGCGACAATACTTAAGCTCGGTGTATCAAAAACACGATATGCTGAACGTGCTAGCAGAAGCAGGAGGTAGAGAGGAAAGTGATGAGGAGGATGCTGCAGAGGACACACTGCGGTAACTCTCGAGGATTCTCGCGATATTTGCTCCCGATTCACCAGGGTCAAGTAAAGACGTTGTGTACAGCTACAGAATTTACATTTCCATGAAATGTTGTAACTATTAACTATCTCTTATCAATAGTACATTATAAAATGTTATTTACTATTCTAATTGATTAAATTATGTATTACATTATTACAATTTAAAAGATTTGAACTATAAACGAACATACAAAACCAGGGCTGAGGAATCATATATCTGTATTATTAGAATTTTGATTTAAAACTTAATAGCTATGAAATATAATCACTGAATCCATTCCCTGTATAACTACAAACACACTCCTCGCTATATATATATATATATATATATATATATATATATATATATATATATATATATATATATATATATATATATATAAAAGAACATTCATTTGATTCAAACCCATATTTCATTCAGTACATACAACTCTCTCTGTAAATAAAAATAATCATGCTCAAATACTTATTTTGAGCTTTAAAGTGAGAAATCAGGCCAGGGGTTTACAATCAGAGAGGGGCCACAAGGAGGCACTAAGGGGCAATATGCAAAGGGATCATCATAATACAGGGTCCTACTAGGCATCAAAAGTTTGATACTTTACAATCAGGCCGACATATTGAGAATTCTCTTTTTAAAGCACTTACCTGGAGTGCATATTTTAGACACTTTAATCAATAATACATGAAGTTTCTCATCAGACCAATCATTGAGGATTCGTGCAAGAATATACAGGTCTGCTTTAGGTAGGTCATAATTAAAGAATCTCCTGTTGTGCAAAAGAAAGAAAAAACTTTCCCCAACACTGTTTACAACATGCCTCATACCATACAAATATATAAATATTTTATCTAGACTCCACTTCAAAAATTCAGAATCGTGTTTTTTTTTAATGTTTTTCAAAAGAATTCTCTTATGCTCTAGAAAGCAACATTAATTGTATGTTATCAAAAATACAGTAAAACAGTAATACTGTATTAATAAAAACAGTAATACTGTTAAATTACAATTTAATAAATCTAAAAATGTAATGTATTCCTGTGATGTTCAAGCTGAATTTCAGCAGTCGTTACTTCATTCTTCAGTGTCACATGATCCTTCAGAAATGAAAACCTTCACCCTTAAGAACCTTTAAGATTGTTAACCATTTTGTCAGTGTGGAAAATAAACTCTAGTTTTAAATGTAGGTCAAAGCTGGTAAAGAAAATAAACAGGAAAATACAGATGTCCTTGGCATGAAAAGTACCTGAGAGAACTGGTAATTAGAAGAATATATCATTTGAATAACAAGTTTGCAACTCCTTTTTCAGAAAATATGCATGCACCTTGCTCTAGTAAAATCTCAAATTATGCAAGACAGCAGTGGGACAGTGGTTTCTGCACATCTTATCTTTCAGCTCTCGCGGTCACTTGTGCACATCGAAATGGGAAGTCAGCAGTGCAGTGTTTTGATCTGTCTTTTTTTTTTTTTTTTTGTTACTTCACAAAAAAAAATTTCATGAGTGGGGAATGTTGAATAAACCTGAACGTTAGAAAAAAGATCAGAGAATATGTTCTTTATTGCATTTTTTCTTGAATTCATATTTGAATTCACAAAGATTTATTTTCATTTCTTTATTCTCTATTGTGTGTGTGTGTGTGTGTGTGTGTGTGTGTGTGGTGTGTGTGTGTGTGTGTGTGTGTGGTGTGTGTGTGTGTGTGTGTGTGTGTGTGTGTGTGAGTGTGTGTGTGTGATTTAAAAATTTACTTGACTTTGAATTTACCTGATACAGTATATTAGGCCTGTTCATTTAACACATTAAATTTCAGTCGACTTAAAAAATAATAATAATTTTATTACCTAAAAATGATCAAATTGATAGCCTTTATTTTACCATCTGTCTCTATATTTGAGGGAAAAATCATATTCCTCCAATGTCACAGGCTGTTTTATATGGAGAAAGATCAAATGCTGCTGCCACATCTTTTTTAATTAACCTTGCAATGCTGTGCATGGCATGCATGAATCGTATCTTAACTTCACCTTTACTTTAGTAGGTATCCTAGAAAACATCAAAACAGTTCCGCTTAATAGTTGAATGTCAAAAGCTTTTGAAAATGCATGAACCACAGGTGATATAAGCAGGCATGTTTACCTCGTGTTTACCTGAATCACATCCTCATTCTTCTTCCCAAAAGCTTGCTCATGTTGGCTGGTGCCCTCCTTGACAGCATTCTCTAGATGACTGAATTTCTGTTCTGTAGTTCAATACACTGCAACAGACAATAAACAATGTTACATTCACAATCCACCTGACAATGAAGAGAACATGTTATAAATAATCAGTAGGAGGAAATGTATGTATGTGAGTGCCTTGTGTCAACGAACAGAGAAAGGGCTTGTGAGTTATAAATTATATAAATGAGCTTAGGGGTTTCTGAACTTACATGTAGGGAAACCACATGTGATTTCTGTGACAAGCAGAGATAAATCTGTCAGCCTTATCATTTAACCAGATTCTGCTGCATGGCACGTGAAATCCCACAGTACAGCAAAGAGTACTGCTCAGAAATGCTCAGAAAATGTGATCACCACCTGCAATGCATTTAGCATATGAAAATCAATAAACACAAACTCACATGGGCTTCTCACTGTTGACGTGTTTCCAGAGCATCTCCTCAGATAACTCTGCAAATGTAACTTTTGTTTCTTCATAAAAATCAACCACTTTGTAGTCTGTAGCAGAACCTACAAAGAGGAATGATTCATTTTTAAAATGATCTATCTATTTTAAAAATTCAAGACTTTAATTGTAAAAATGAATACATTTCACTTTCACATACCACTCTTGTCAAGGCAGAGCATTATAGCCACACCTGTGAAGATGCTATGTTCCTCACCACTCATCCTGAAATACATTCATTTCGATATACAGTATATTTCAGTTCCTGCATCAGTGCAATAAACTTAAGACAACAAAAAATGAAAATGTACCTAGACAGCATACTGTAAGCATCTTGTCTACCTGTTAACTTCTCCAAGATCAAGCCATCAAATGTTTGAAGATGAAAAGAGTAAGACAAAGTTTTCAACCATTTCTGAATACAGCACATATACTGTTATACAGAATAAAGGGGACATTGTAAATTGTCAGAAACTCAAATTTAAAAAACTGTTTTCTCACATACAGAAATATACAAATTACAAATGGCATTTGGTGAGCCACTTCCAAAGCCTTCTGTTTGGCTGTCTCCGCTGCATGGTCATATGGGTTCATAAACAAGGAAAAAATTTACAGCATTAGATAAACTCTCCAGACGTCGTGAAGATACACTTGCCAAGACAACAAGCTTTCCAGTCAGCTTGCATATTACTGGATTTAACAGCATGTTACACCTCTCCTTTTTGTCTCTTCAGGAGGTATATCCTGAGAATCAATAGAAACAATAAATCCTTGTACAAATCTTTAGCACCTGGACATGGAGTTTAACTCCATGGCTTATTAAGCAAATTCACAATTGCTTGTGATGAAGCAGCAACATTTTGAGTTTGAGTTTGCCCGATAGTCATTTCCTTATCATTGTTTTTTTTTTTAAACAAAAAACATCAGTCTATCCATTTCTAAGAAAAAATTATGCATGCACAGCATGGTTGCTTTAGAAGAGTATTTAGGTAGTCAAATACAGCAGTGTATTAAGAACCTGGCTTGATGAAGAACCCCACATGAAGAAATACTATAGTAATTTATAGTGTTTTTTAACCGTACTATAGTAAAGTACTTGAATTGATTTGTTGGTAATTCTATAGTTGGTGTGGTAATATAACACCTATACTAATATAAACAAATTACTTTACCCAATACTGTAGTTTTCTACAACTATATGGTATAATATAATAAAATACACTACAGTTTACTGTAGTAAAAACTGAAGTATATTACAGTACAGTTTATCAGTTCACAGTTAATACTACAGTGTAAAAGTTTTGTTAATACTCTAATATATAGCTACAATAGCCTATATATACAGTGTAAGGGTTTTTATTTATTTATTTATTTCAACCATGGTTGACAATAAAGATTTATTGTATTGTAATACACTTTATAGAGAGTATTTACTATAAATTACTAAAGTATTTTTCATATTCATGTATTCATGTTTTAGTTTTTACATTTATACAGTCAGAAGTAGCAAACGACACATATGTAAACATATGTAAATATTGATTTATCTTTATTCTTTATTTACCTGGAAAGGCCTGTTCCACTCAACTCTTTGTGCTTTCCAAAACGTACTGCACTGACAGTCAGAGACCTATCACACATGCGCATGTTGTTACCTAATATAATAATCACGAAAAAGGCACCAAAATAAGTAAAATAGCCTAAATGAAACATAAATAGGTTAAAATAGAGAAAGTGGTTTTAAATTCCAAATCATTTTGTGGTCAGAAAAAAAAAATTTCATTTGTAATGCCATGGTTTACCCACTAGGTAGTTACCTGTGTGGCTCTTTACTAAATATATCTTGAAAAAACTATACTCTGTTCTTGTTAATGTTCAAAATAAATAAATAAATAAATAAATAAAAAAGAAACAAAGAAAGAAAAAGAAGGAAAGAAAGAAATATATATATATTTGCAGGTCACACCTGCTTTTTTTTTTTTTTTTTTTTTTTTTTTGAAGAAAAATTTTAGGCATGATTTAACACTAGATTTTTAAATAAGAAATGTAATAACTAAGTAAATAACCAAGTTTAAAATGGTGCTAAAAATTCATTTAACTGGATTCTACAAAAGATTTCTATCCCTCTTTTTTTAAGCATATTTAAGTTTTATTTAAGTAGCCTAAGCCTAATTGATATCGAATCACGATCGAAATCCCTTACCCCTCACCCCCCCAAAAAATCTCACTCCAAGTTGAATTTAAAATTTGTCAATCCTGTGTAAGGTAAACATATTTTAAGGTTTTTCCATGTAAACACCACATTTACCGGCTTAGTCACGGTGAAAGTGAAACTTTAACAATGCATGCTTAAAGCCACGTTAAATTGAAATGTTTAAGGCCACATGAAGCTGTTAGAAAGCATATGAGGATTTCCTAGAAGCAAGGAAAAAAAAACATTGTGTGTACCCAATCTTAACAAAGCTGGAATGTGGTAAGTTTATTCACTAAAACAAGTTTAATATACCATTTACAAATATATATATATATATATATATATATATATATATATATATATATATATATATATATATATGTATATATGCTCACTCTGCTGTCATTTAATAGATTAAATACACTACAATTTTATTGAATACAACGTGGAGTCACATTTTTTATTAAAATATTCATATTAATCAAGGATTAATTGACTTTTATTGCACCTTATTTCGAAATACGTGCTTTCATATGTCCATTAGTTATGTTTTAGTTTGGCTCTAGTTTTGTATTTATTCCAGTTTATATGAAAAGGTTAATGTAGTGTGGATTAAAATTCATATACTGAGTAAATCCTTTTCACTGAACACGTTAAAATAAGTTTGATAAGTTATGGGAAAGAGCGATCATGGTGCTGTAGTTCGTTTATAGCCTAAATTTAGCTTTTAAGTTCTGGCGCCTTTATTGATCTTTCAAAATTCAAAGTTATATTATTTTGTGAAGTCGATTATCTTGATGGACAAAACGTGTAAGTTTCATGAACTATGGTTAAACACAGAGCTTATTTTATTGCGATAATTCAAAAGCATATGGAAAAATCTTTTTTTGTCTATGGAACCAGTGTGATCTGCCTACAGAGTGACGTCATGAACATAACCATAGTCGCGTGACTGCTGACGTCAACAGTGCTCGAGACACATCACCGCTAATTTATTAATTTTAGCGATATGTTTAGCTATGTTCAGACCCCTATTTAGGGTCTTTTGTTCCATAAAATCTAGCACCTTTTTGAATAAACATGAGTTTGCATCCAGTTCGAATGGCACTGCAACAATGACTCAATAGGTCTATATCCAATGACATGATACCGCTTCCTCACTAAAATGCTGTTTCCCTGCCTGGGATTTCTAAATTTTCCAAAATATTTGGGTTTTGGCTTTGTTTTCCCATCACTTTTATACTTGATGGCGATAATGACTGAAAAGTAGTTCGACCAGTATGTCAGTTTGCAAGAAGGTGGGATCACAGAGAACAGTCAAAGCATTGAAAACACATATAATATATGAGGACTGTCAAAAGGGTAAAAAAATCAAAACCCAGGCATTTTGGGCAATTTACAAATCCTGTTCAAGACATGGTCATCCTATTAGGCTACTACTAAGTCATATTATTGCCTATGAGACGCATAGCAGACATCCATATCTAATATAATATAACATATTTAATATGTATGTTTATAATGTATATATATATATATATATATATATATATATATAAATGCTCACTTTCTCTCTCTCTGTTTCTCTCTCTCTCCCTCTCTCCCTCTCTCTCTCTCTCTTTCTCTCTCTCTCTTTCTCTCTCTCTCTCACACATGAACTATAACATCACCTGTCGCACACTTTGAAGTGGCATTTGCAAACTGCTTTATTTCCTTTTTGCGCATTGCACTGGGCATTTTCTTTAGAATTCAGTTGTGTACTACACATCGGTCTGACACCACTTATATCCATTTCCTGGAAGCTATTTTATTTCCACTGCAAATCTTGCACTGATTATTTTTTCCTTTTTTAAAAGTTCCATTTGTTTAGTGCATGTACTCTGCACACCTCGCTTGACATGCCATAGTTCTCAGTTTCAAAGGAACTGAAAAAAAATCTTGACCTGGCTGTGACATGTCTGTGGTTGAGATTCTCAGAACAATTAGCAGTTGTTGCCTGTTAGTTGGATGTTACATTGATTTGTTAAATAGGCCATATGTATAGTTAATCTTAGAATGACAGCAATTAAATCAGTTTATTTAGCTGTGTTTATTAAATGCAACATGACAAAATAAATGCCCCTACATGACTTTGTACACTTTTTTTTACCACAGAAAAATAATACCCAGTAATAAAAAAATAAAAATAAATAAACATGCAACAATGAATACTATTGTAATAATACATGCACATTATTAGCAGTGTAAATAAAATAAATATTAAAACAGCTTAGCTCATAGAAAAGAAAAAGAATTCTAACTAAACAATAACTGCATATTTCATAGCATAAAATTATTTACATATTAGCAATATATCTAAAATAGCTGCCACAATAAGTCTTTGTAGTTTTTTAGTCAGATCGGAAATTACTGAAGTTGCTGCCAACCACGCATCAATGTACAAAAAAATATGTCAAAGTTTCGGTGAGAAGGAACTTGGATGAATGATACCAAAAAAAAAAAAAAAACAAGATACACAACATCACGCGCCCTGAATGCATGAGCAGCATGCTTTCCTTCAAATGCTCAGACAGGAAATCAAAACAGAACAAAAGCTAAACGCTGCAAAAACAATAACAAGAAAACTCTCTATGGGAAGTGATCCTTATGGGTTTGCATTACATTATTATAAGCCGTGTGAATTGTGTGAGAGCTGTGGTTGTTAGCACTTGTGCTCTGACTCATATAACTGCTCATATTGCTCCTGATTCTGACAATTCCCCCATAGAATATCTTCTCAAAATAAAAATAGCAGAAACTAAAAAAACTAAAGAAATGTTACAAATTCAAGAGTCACAGTCCTCTTTTGCATTGACCGTTGAACGTCCTGAGAAAAAGCTTTCTCTATGACCCTCGGTCATTTGCATGTCCGTGCTGAGAGTCTGCAACCTCAGAATTTGCCTTAGCTTCCGACGGAACTCTTTCGATGCAAAATAATAAATAAATGGATCTATGCAGCTATTAATGCAGCTAAGAGTCAGGGAGAGTTTATAGTAGATATAGAGAGATTTGTCATAATACAGCCTTACAATGCCGTGGGCCAATAGTAATATATTATTGGGAGCAAAACAAAAAATGTACACAAACAGAACAATGCATGCCAACCGCACAGCACGGCCTTTCTGATGACTATTGGTACTTCTGACCAGGACGCAGATGATGTTAATGTAGCAAAACACTGTTATGATGAACGGACAGAGGAAGAGGATGATGAACATGCCAAAAATGAAGCCCGTCCAGTGAGCAATACCTGGGAGCAGGTCCTTTCTCAACACATCAAAACATGTGGTGATATTGCGCTCCTCTACAAAATATGTCAGGTCTTTGTGTTGCAGGGGGCTCAGAATCACAAGGACTAGCAGCCATATGAATATACAGATAACAATTGCATATGTTTTCCTCTTCCTCATCTCTCTGAAACGCATCGGTTTCACAATCCCCACATAGCGGTCGGCGCTGATGGCAGTCATGGATAAAACGGAGCTGTACATGTTGGCATAGAAAACCACCGTCAGTACATTGCACATGCCTGGACTCAAAGTCCAGTTGTAACCCTGCATTTGGTACATGATCTGAAAGGGGAGCACAGTAACCAGAATCAAGTCAGTCAGGGTGAGGTTGATCATGAAGATGATGGAGGGGGTTTTTGGAGATGTGCGCATCAGTAACAGAAACAGAGAGATGCCGTTTCCGCTCAGGTTGGTAAGGGTCACGATGATATAGATGGCTGACACAATTTCACTGGCCAAGTGGTTGTCAAACATGGCCAAGGTGGCATTGTCCATTTTGATTCTGTCCGTTTTTGAGTCATTCATGGTTGTTTTTCCACCTGTTTGAAGAGACAGAGAGATTACATCTGCTATGGGATCTTAACACTGAACCTCAAATTGTAATAAACATCTGCATTGTTGGCTAGTTTTATTTGTTGTACCAAAAACGTGGCTGTAGAAACAATTGCTAGTAAATTTCACAAATAATTACTAAGAAATGGTTTCAGAACAATAATCTGTTCTGAAAAATGTCATTGTATGCTTTAACACTGTAGCTGAACTTTGAGAGCTTCATTTAAGATTCTGTTAAAAAAGAACATTTATCATATAAAAATGCATAAACTACAATACATAATTGATATGTAGATTATAATTTATACACTCAGAAAAGAAGTGTAAGGGTACACTTTAAAAAGGTACATTCTGTACCTTATTTACTCGTAAAGGGTGCATGACACATACTAGTTTTGAAAGGGCACCACTGCAGTGACAAAGAATGCATGTAAATGCATGTAAAGTTTTAGAATTTATGTATAAACTATAATTGTATTAATTTGTACAAATAATTTTATATTTATGTTACTATTATTCACATTATTTTATTATAATTTACATACAAAAATTTATTTATAATTTTATTTATTCATTATAAGTAAAATAATTGAATATTTTATTGTATTTTATTGCCTGTGAGATCGTAAGGTTTTGCTGAAAAGAATTCTCCCTGCGGTCACACAGGAAGGCCATCAGATACAACACTAAAAATGATGCTACTTAAAACCATCACATACATTGGGGTGCACTTCTGTGAACAGGAAGTGTGAGGCCAGGTTACAGGCTTTCCAAACACTTTACTTCAGCACGTTCACAAACTGCAGACATTCAACCAACAAATCACTGCCTAACTTAAGTTTCAGAGCTGTTTCAGAAATGTTGACTGAAATGATTCACAATCACAAAATCTCAAGCAAGGGACTTTTTTCGTGTTTTTCAAAGGAAGTCTAAAATTATTTTAATGCCACAGCATGTGCTCGCATCAGATTCGATAGTCATGACCGATTTAGTGCAGCTGTCTTGCACAGATTGAAATTGTAGCGGTGAGCTGTAGTTTCAAATGCTTTAAGTAAAATACTGTTTTCTGAAACGGTGTCCTTGTTTCTTTAAAAGACATGACAAAGGTCATGATGCCTACTTATGTGTACAGCACCTTTATGCATACTAACCTGAACACTTAAAGTTAGTTTCTAAAATGTGTCGCCAACTCTGTTTAAAAGTCAACCCTATATGCTCATGAGTCATTTATTTTTGTGCATCCTAAAGCAAGACTTGCACCAAAAATCTTCATGCAAAAAAAGCCACTTGTTCAGTTTATTAATTAAAATAAGCTTAAGTATATTCTGTGAAAATCTAATTTTATTGTGTTCACTCTGTGTTTACTACATGAGTAATTTGTGTTCACATGACTTAAGTGGATCTGTAGTTTCCAGCATGCTTCGCAAGGGACTGCATTAGGACAGTAAATTTTGGGATTAAGTATTATTTCAAGTGTTTTGTCACCTTAAGCCAACTAGATTGTATTGACCCAACTTTGTATGAACTTGTGCATGAATTAAATTCCAATTAAATTGTGTGTAAAAAAACTTAAAACTTAAATTAAGTGTAGTAAATTCAATTGTTGTTTTAAACCACTGGTAAGAAAACATCTAAAATACACTTTTAAGTAAAATACATGCTTTTAATGTATTTGATCAATATGTATCTTTCAATATTTTTAAAGGCTGTTTCTGAAAAATAGTTTTTTTTTTTTTTGTCAAGTCAAAAATCTCCACTCAAGTACAACTTGCACCAAACTTAACGGTTTTATTAATATCATTATTCTGAAGGTTTTTACAGTTTTACAGGTTATTACTAAATTAATATTAATAAAATTAATATTAAGATTCAAAACGATTTATGATATTCGTATGTAATTCACCCGATTTTATATAAAGCAATTTTTTTTTTTTTTTTTTTTTTGCAATTCTTAATGTAGTTAATAAACTGAGGAAATGGTTATATCAATTAGGCAATGTTTTACCTTATTCATCTGTGGCTTCTTGCCTTAAAGGGAAAGTTTAACCCACAATTCAATTCAAGTCATCATTTATTCATCTTACGTGGTTTAAAACCTTTACAGTATGTCTTTTGCACTTCTTCAGAGCACTAAGAAAGATATTTTGAAGACTGCTGGGGTCCAGACAAAATTGGACACTGCTTATTTTCATTGTATCCACAGAAGAAAGTCGTGCAGCTTTAGAACAACATACTGTAATAGTGAGTAAAGGATTTAAAAAAAAACCGTTAGCTAAACCATTGTTCATTATCTAGAGATTTTATTTGCCATTGTTTATAATTGTTTCGATGTCCATTTGATTTTCCTGCTAAATATTAGCTACACACTGTACTTGAAGTCCCATCAGCTCTATCTTTCACAAGTATTTTTATATGGGCGTTTCTTTCATTAAGCCATAAGCAAGTTTTAAGTGCAACTTTCATGCAAGGGCTCCTGTAGTACAACTGGTGGAGAACACATTTAATAGTGCTAAACTCACACAGTACAAACTAAATTAAACTGTACCTGAAAAAACTGCACGTTATTTTTAATTTGGCACCTGGTTAATTCAGAATCATAAAACTTATAACCTAGTAACCTATTATCACATAAAGCATTGCAAGGGTTTTTTTTTAAGTCTTTTTTTGCAATGAAACCATGCCTGTGTGAAGATAACAACCTACATGCAGAGCAACGGCTCGCTGCCACACTTTCTTGATTTAATAGTTCTCAGGGTATGTTTTTTTTATTTTATTTCTTTAAGTCAGTTTCCTTATATCCAGAAACCATCTCGGCTACAAAAAAAGCTATTGCAAAAGTTCATAAAACTTTTTCAACTTTTTCAACTTGTAAGTTTTCACAGCGGAACCTGTTTATGAAATCGCCGTTTTTCTACAACAGTAAAACAGTTATCAGACACAAATTCACAAAACAGAAGGAATGTAAAAAGTAAACCTTTTAGCTTGAAGGACAGAATTCAACTAAATGATATTAATTTAAAACAGTTTTAGGTATTTTAAACCACCAAATAAAAACCACTGCTCTAGTAGATTAACAAATATCTTGTAAATTAGACTTTGATTAAAAAAAAAACATTATTTCTCACATCTAGGCCTATTGTTTCCTTTTTTTTACAGCGATAAAAACATAAAACTGGCTCAAGAGTAAATCTGTAGGCAATCTCACAGTACTTTCTCATCACTCATGAAGTGTTACACCATCATGACTCATCTTTAGAAAGAGCACTCTGTTGTGAAATGACGTTGATAGTATGTGATCAGTGAATTTAGAATTGAGTCTAACATGGGAAAAATGTTGTCAGTGTTACTATATTTTAAATGTTACATTTGTTGTCCTTTTGTATCAGTAGGAGATTTAGTTGGAACGTTCAAAACACTTGTCAAATCTGGAGCAATAGTTGACTCAAATTGAATGAAATCATCCATTCAGTGAACAATCCCACAGTTCTACCTCAAAAAGAGCAGCAAAACATTCAGGTTCTATCTAATAGCAGAGCACGTCAATTTTTCACAAAAATCTGAATGTGCAATCATATTTCAAAGAAAACTGCATCAAGTCCCTTATCACAGCAACTCAAAGTGTTAAGTATATCTGCACATTTTTAGGAAATGCTTATTTAAAAATACAAACGAATCTATATCAGGCTTGTGTACGTACCCTCAAGAAGCACGACTTCTCTCATGTGTTGATGGCAGTTAATTTGGCTTGACTGTTAGACGCAGGAAACTTCTTGATGAGAGGAAGTACAACGCCTGACTACTCTTTTCATTTAAAATAAAGTAAGCTTAGAGTTACACTACATATGTGAAATGTAGCAACACAACACATTCCACGCTTCCAAAATATCAAAGATGTAGAACATTTATTAGATGATTACATAGTTTCATCATCAAAGTTATAATATTTATTAATTCATCAGTTCACAAATAAAACTGAATTTACAGTATCCAAAGAGGAAGTTCCTCAAATGTCATGCTGGTTGTACACAGTTTCTCTTTCTTCATTAATGATGTTTGACTGTTAATGTTTAATTGGATTCGATTTTTAAACACCTCCTAAGGTGAAATTGATGTGGGAGGATGTGGTGAAGGCAATATGCCACATAAACCAGTAAAGTAAAGGCACACACCTTTCTCCATGCCAAGCACAAATACACTAAGGGGTCCCACCCAACAACAGATACACCAAATTTTTAGTTGTAAACTAACAGATGCATTAATGCAAACCTCAGTGTTTTTTTTTATTTTTCGTCAGGCCTGTATAAAGTCCCATGATGTGGATATATATATATATATATATATATATATATATATATATATATATATATATATATATATATATATATATAGAAAGAAAGTTTTTTTTTTTTATTCATTTTTTTAAAGCAAATAAAAAACAAAAAAGGAAACTGTAATGCAGAAACTAGGGGGTTTTATCAGCGTCATACCTGTGATCTTGTTTCCTGTTTGTTTTGTGAGCGCAACTTTTTTGTTGGTAATTCATGCAGCGAACACATTAAAATAAACATTTTATTTTGGAGTAAAGGGAACTGCTGTATGCTTTTAGTACTGACTGACTAAAGATTACTGCCATTAGTGACAGGACACTTCTGCACAGGATGTATTTATCACATCTTCCATCAATACTCCTTCACTGAGAACTAGAGAAGTGGTGGCGATAGGAATGAAAAAAAAAACAACAGAAAAAAAAAAAACAGACTAAGAAGTAAAATTAAGGTAAAAAGTCATGCTGCAAAAGAGACACAGGAAGACATTATGACTTGTTTTCTCAGTCTGAACGTGTGGGAACTAAAGGTGTAGTATGAGAAACTGCTAATTATATTAATTTCTATCTTTTCAGTACGAACTGTTTCTGCTTTAGAGTTGACTCACAAAGAGCAGACGTCAGCTGCTGAGCTGTACTGCAAGTAAAAGCCATCAATCTTAAGTAGTACAGCCTTAAGGAAAATAGTTATTTTGTATTATTTGATTTGTAATTATGGTGAAGTTTGGTCTTTTATCTTCGGAAATAACCTTAAAAAATACTGAATTATAGAATTGTGTATTTTTTTATTCTTTTTTTGTAAACTTAATTTTACCAAATTATTTTTTAAGCTATACACTGTTAAATTGAAGCACATTGTAAAAGTCCAAAGAAAAGTTATGAATTTAAGTGTTTAAAGAAATAATGGCAACATTCAAATAATACTTTTTATAATCATCTTTATTGTACACAAATGGTCAATCCATCAAAAACAGCATCACATTTTTAATTTCTTTATTTTTTGGACTCTACAATAATTCTAAAAACCTGTATTTTTTGTAGGGTTTTTTAATAACAGACGGGATCTTTAAGTGCAAATCAGTTGCAAAGGTAAGGCGTGTGAACACATGTAGCCTCCCACCACTGAATGACTGCAATTTCTCAAAAACATGCACTATGGTTACAAATATCACAACGTGTGTTATCTGACCTAACAGAAGACGATTTTAACAAACAATTTTGTTCTTTATGGCCCGCAGGAAAATCACTTCTCTGAAAGTTACTAGATCCTGTTATGAGATGTATTTGTTTCTACAGAAAAGCCACAATGTCTATACATCAGGGACAACAGAAGCATCATTCAAAGGCAATACAGTGTGAAAGTGTTCAATTAAGCATTACATGCTTAAATGTTTCATTAATACAATGTAGCATTTTTATATAAAGTAAAATCTATATATATCAACAGTATATACTACAAAAGGCATACAAATCTGATCTGAGGTATTTTTCTCAATGAAGCATTAAATTTATGACACTGTTGACTTTGTGTATAAAATGTTAAGTAGGGAATTCAATGCACTATACTCACACATCGACTAACAAGACAGAAAACCAGGTTGCTCGCGAGTGTTCTTTCTATTGTGCCATGACCCTTGCTTCTAAAAGTAGACTTCTTCCTGTCGTGATCTTTTTTTCACTCATCGACACTCTTCTGTGAGCCTGTACCAATGAGTGTCTTGTGGCAGTGTTCTCCTCCGTGTTCGGGAGAGATTGGTGGGAAGTCAAACATCTTGTTTCCAGAGCCAATTCGCTTGCGGTTTCTAGCACCAGGTTGGTACAGCTGCATTGCCGGTCGGTCCTTTGCCGTGAAATGAGTAAGACACAAAAAACAAAAGCCATACACTCATACTGTATGTCATACCACAAACACAGATTTTTCTCATGACAGGTTATAGTCAAGAAAGTGCTATTCATGCATCTAATCAATTTTCTTCCCCATCTGAATCTTATTTCAGACAACCAGCCATTGACAGCCCCTCAAAATCCATTTAGTCCATAAGGTCGTGTGTTTAATTCCCAGGGAACACATGATAGGTAAAAATTGTTAGCATGAATGCACTGTAAGTCGCTTTGGATAAAAGCATCTGCTAAATGGTAACTTAATAAAATGTATAAACAGAATCCATCATGTAGGCATTTTAGTGTGCAAGATCATATGTATTCTTCTGTATACATTTAGGAGCTTTTCCCAAACCAAGTGAAATGCTATTTACTGTCTACATAGGGAGCAGTATTTTAAGACAACATCCTACATATGCTTTACATACAGTAGGCTGCAACCCATAGTTTGGTGAAACAGGTTGCCAAGCTAACAATGTGATACCCTAATAAGTGTAAAAACATGTTGGGGAAAAAATCCTTTTTAGATATAATTACATTCTATCCACACCTTTCACTATATAAGTATACATACAGTGTATAGACATTGACTTGATAAAAACTGCTGAACTTAAATTTCTCTTGCCGTCTTGGATGGATTTTTTCCCCCTAAAATAAACCAAGATTTGGTCGATTTCTTTTTTTTTTGGGGGGGGGGTTCTTTGTTCAAAGTCCTTCAACTTTAACTTTCAAGTTTAAACAAAAGGTTTGAATTTCTGTCACTTCATCCACCATCTAGGATGGATTTATTGTCTCTGAAAAAACAGAATCTGAAATATTTATTCTGCACTTTATGAAATAAAGTTTCAACATGTTAAATGTTTCAAAATGTCACTTTTTAAATGTATTTTAGAGTTTAAATGAGATGTTGAAATTAATTTACAAATAGGCTACATTTAAAAAACTATATTTATAATTCTATTTTTCTACTGATATTTATCTTTTACAGACCCCCTTATTTTTTAAAGATATCATATAATTTTTCTATAATGTTATATTTTTATATGATGTTCAGAAATCCATAGTATATTCATAGATTTAAATGAGTCGTCGCCTCTCATATATACTTTTTTAACTAGATTTCTAATGGAAATTCCTCATCTGCCATCTAAAATGAATCCCCCCACACCACCTTTACATTGGGGCCAAGATGCATACAATGCCTTCAAATGCTGCCCATGTAGGCAGACATGGGTAGAAAGGCTCAAAAACTAGCTGTACCTTTGCTGGCAGAGCCCCTCCTATCTGGTCTGGCCCCTCAGACTGGGAAGTCCTTTTCTCCTGATGCACTAACACAGACTGAGAGACACGTTGTCTTCCGTCAATAATATTGCCAACAGCCAAATCACAGCTAACTACCTCAACACTGAAAGCCCCATGAGGGAAGCAGATTGTTTTATTGTATTTCCCACAGACATAATGATGTATAAATAAACTACAGATGTGTAAATACTGAATGCATAAGTGGATTCATCTGCTACACAGACCGGACAAACTGACTGATGACAATAACTGTACATAATACCAGAACCAGAGCTGCAAATGAACTGTGGTTGAGATATCGCTACTCTGTTGGCATTTATTTACCTTATTGCGAATCCGTTCTTTCCTGCTGCCCATGTCTTCTCGATCCTCTTTTCCGAGTTTGTCTCCAGTCTCTGGGCAGAAAGAATGGCCATGATGTTGGTCTTTCTTGGCTCTGTCCTGACAGTAGCCTTTACCCCATTTGGTCTCCTCCTTGCGTCGCATAAACTTGTCAAACTCGTAGTGATGCCTCTGTCGTTTGCGCTCCTCGTCTCTGCTGTGATGCTCTTTGTCTCTTTGCCGACAGCCGTGTCCTTCCCTCTGCTCCTTGTCACTCTTGATTTGACTCCTACTAAGTAGAGCCCACTTAATCAAATCAACCACTTCAATTTGACATTATAAATAAATGTATATACAGTGAAGTCCAGAAGTTACTAAATATGAAAAATCGTCAAAATCTGATGATCGTGTTATCCAATGTGATTTCCAAATATTTAAAGAACATGTGGCTCAATGGGGGAAAGAACATCTTACTATCTACACAAAGATTTTTTAATTATTCTTCATCTTAAGACATTTTTCAAAATCCTTAATTTGGACTTGGTTCAATCTATCAGTTTTGTTTATTGAATGGAGCTTGCAGCCGACTGTAAGAAAGGCGCAGGGTTTAAGAGAGAAGTCTGTTGTTTCACCGGAAGGTTGAGACTTTGATTAAGATCAGGTTTTGATTTTTGCTTACGAGGTCAAAAAAAAAAAAAAAAAAAAAAAAAACTTAAATGTATGCATGGATGGAATCTTACACAATAAGATCATTAGGATGCATTCAGAAAACAAAATTTTAATTTTGTGCCAACTTTAAACTTATTCCAAATTCAAATTACAGCAGATTTGCAAAGCAGGGGCAAGTTTTAGGTAGCTCTTACTTATCCTTGGAATCCTTTGACTTAGTGTGTCCTGCCGGCTTTCCCCATCTGTTCTCTCCACTGTCTGCTTTATCTTTCAGTCTGTCAGAGTCCATGTCATCTTCTAGATCACACTTCTTCAGAAGCTTAATGAGTCAATATTCAGACGTCATGTAATGACTAGTTTTCAGTACAGTACTGATAACCACAGCTGAAAAACAGTCTGTCACACTTGAGGTCCAGAAATGAAGATGTTCAAAGATTAAAGTAAACACCAGGTTTATTTGACAAACACAAAGGTAGATATTACAGTACATCCAAATACGAGTAGGCGAATGTGAAAACAGAAGTGAAGTGAAAACCGAGCAACTTAAACACAGGGCTATAATAAGAAAAACCAGTGCTGATTAAATTAATCTCAATGAAACTAAGACCAAAATAACTGTAAGTCAGTGACACAGTCATCTTCAAGTTGTGATATGGTTTTAGGTCATACCTTGATCTTTATCTCCTTTTCAGAAAGCTTCTTCTGCTTTTCAGCCTCCTTCCTCTTTCGTCTCTCCTCTTCTCTGCGCTTCCGCTTCTCCTCTTCCCTCTGTCGCTTCTTTTCCAGTTCCCTCCTTCGCCTCTCCTCTCTTTTTTCCTCTCGTACTCTCTAGAATTGAAAAGGATCATGCATATACAGCATAAAACCGCAGTTTATAACATGCATTGAGATGGTTCTCTTACCTGTTTCTCTAATTTCTTGTTTTTGATGTATTCCAGCAACGGTGTGGTCCTTTTGGCTACAAATAACATCACATAAAGGGAAAACAGAGCTCAGTTAACAGATTTAAAAAACTGGTAGAGACTTGGGCAGCATTGGGCAGCACCTAACACCTGTTATGTTCTACTTCAAGTAATCATCCATTAATATCCTCTATTCCAATAAATCCATAGCAGCCCATTACAAGATATCCTACTGGTATAATAGAATAGCATTTCTCAACATCAAAAGTGTTCTCATCAAAATTAACTAAGACCAGCTTAGAAATAATGCTTGTCATGTAAAAACATGTCCTAGACATGCATTTATCGGTAAAAAGACTATCAGTGCTAAACAATTTCCTAAACAGTACCTATGAGTTCTCGGGTTTTAGCTTCAATCTCTCCCAATAGTGTTTCTGGATTGGCCATTGATTTCTCCTCATCACAAGAGTAATTTTCCAGAAATCGCCTGTATTCTGGGTCTGAACAAATATTTTAAATAGAGAAAAAGTGTTTGACAAATTGATTGGCTTTTTGCAGTATATACTTCACTCAGTAAAGTCATTTTGTATCAATACCTGAAATGTATAAATACTATTAATAATGTTTTACTAATAAAAAAATGTAAATACCTTCTTCAATAGTTCCTGCTTTAGCATCTTTCTTCTTTAACTTTTTCTTGGAAACTTTCTGAAATGGAGCAAATTCTACAACAGCTGGATACTCTTGGCCTAAATTTAAAACCATATATGAAACAAATGGTATTTTAAGCAAATATTTTATGAACTTATTATACATTAAACAAAATAAAAGCCATTTATATTACCTTTATTATAGTTATAACTAGAATGAACTAGATTGAGGGATGATAAACCGTAAAAAGAGGATATTAAATTACCTTTATTATCAATGAATACATAGCCATCAAAGCGATCTCTGAAAACAATGATATCCTCTGGGTTTTTGAAGTTGATGTATGCTCTTGAGAAGAGGTGTGGATATAAGCTGGGGAGAATAAATATATAAAGACATGCACATGTAACAAATGCTCACAGTGCTTCTGATCACAGTATATTCATACACACAAACCAAATAGACCTCTGATCAGCGGAGAAGAACTCAAAATAGTCAAAAGATGGAAGAGGACTCAGATGCTCCTCGAGCTGGTCTTTTGATAAACTGGGTGGCAGTCGGCGTATGACAACCTATATAAAAAGAAGCATGTATAAAGGAAATTGTCCTAAAAGAAAATCTACATCAAAAGCAAGATCAGCACCCACAGTTACAAAATTATAGTTGCGAATATTAGAAATAAAATGGCAATGCAAAAATCGTACATATATGATGTGAGCACAAAATTGCATGAGAGAAAAAAAAAAGGCCCGACTAGTATATAGTACAAAATAAAAGCTGAAATATTAATGATGCGGGGCTCTGAACATTTTTCATTCCTTCACTTATTACGGTCTAATTTTACTGAGAACACAGTTTCTGTGCATGAATCAAATAGAATGGTTTATTGTGCTTTTGTGTCATGTTTAATGATTTAAAATTCCCCATTAATTGCAAATGCATGGTAAAGAACAGTACATTATTTGAATTTTCCATGTGTTCCAAAATGTAAGTCAAACGTGAGTGTGAGTAAATGTTACACATACACATTTTCAAAAAGATCTAATATTCAACTCCTGGACTGTTAAATCCATCCAAAGGGGGTATTTGTATACGAGTCCATTTGTGTTTGACGTGATTGATGCCACTGGGATCTTCGTTTCGAACGGTTGTCCTTCGTTTTCGCTGTCTATGGTGCTGAATCCCGTTTCCTCCATCATCATCATCATCATCATAATCACATTCTCCCAACCTACCAAGCGACTGCGCCACTTACCTTGGTGAAGGTCTCCTTTTTCTCCTCCTTGTGCTTCGGGTTCACCGCGACGTTGTCCTGCTCCCTCTGACAGTCCCAAAACAGGATCTCGACGCTGCCTCTCTCCCTGCTTCCTATCCTCTGCTCCTTTTCAGACCTCATATCTCCATTTCGCCCTGTTTGCTCTCCAAAATCCGCAAACTCTCGCGAGAATTCACCCAAATACCGCGAGGCTTGGACGTTCGTCTTTTATTCTCGTCATGTCAAGAGGTATGTTTCGTTGCATTTTGTTTAAACATTTTTTTACAAGTTAAACAGAAAAATGTTATTTGGGCATTATATATTTGATATACAAATTAATATAGCTATAGTTTGCCGTTTATTCTGAGTAAAACACATCTCTTCCTTTCAGCAAGGTGGAGGGCTATAAAAACAAGAAGCATTACTGTCATCGTTTAGTGACGGGAGCCGCGCTGTCGTCCTCGGAGTCGCTGTCAGTGCTGCTCGGCTGAACGCAGGGTCGATCAGGACCGAACGGGCTGCCGGTGCTGACTCTGCTCCACTCGTCCGGGCTGCAGGGCTGACTCACGGAGCGCCCTTGATAGTCGTGACTAGGAACTGCAAGAAGCACGAGACCACAATCTATGTTCAAACTTATTTTTGTCCATGTATCTAGATTTTGTTTCCATTCCCGTATTTATCTGTGTCTACGAAAGTAGCTACAATTCATTCATTTATTATAAACCCATCTATACAGATATATAACCTTAAGTTAATTGTCAAAAATATTGGCATACCCTGTCTAACTACAAAAATAGGTCCAACTGTTTATTTATCTGCAAAAGTAGCCTATTCGTTCGTCTACAAAAGAATATCCATCCATCTGCGAAACTACTCCATATATCCACTCATTTGTTAATCAAAACAAATGTGTCCGTCCATCTGACTACCAAAACTATCTTTCCACAGCCAGACCTATATTTATCTGCAAAAACCTATCTGTATGAAAAAGCATGCATATGTCCATTCATTTATTTATCTGCAAATGTATCCATCATCTAAATACATAAACTTTATCATTCGAAATATCACATCTACAAAAGTAGACAGCCATTTATTTATCTGCAAAAGTATCTGTCCATCTTTCTGCTAAAGCACCATCCGCCCATTTATTAATTTTGTCTGTCCATCTACTTACTGTTTTCCACATATAACTGCAAAATTATCAATCCTGCCATTAATCTATATGGAAAAGTATCTATCCAACCATTTACTTGAACAATTCACATCTGCAAAGGCATCCATAAGCAAATCCATCATCTATCTGCAAAAGCATTTATCCATTCAGTTATCTGCCAAAATGTTTTATATGAATCTATTTTTATTTTTCTAATTCACAAACCTAGCTCAATATTTAAGTGTCTTTAATCACTAAATGTGACATTCAATACGGTGCTGTCACAGCATCGACATTTAGGCTTAATTTCCGTTGTATATTGTCAACAACATAGTAATGTAATTACTTTCAAACAAAACAGCAGGGAATTCGTGTCCACGATTGGGAAAACTGTACAGTTATATCTATTACACCTGTCCTTAACTTCCAGAACCCCACATCAATAGCAGCAAGTGATTTGAAATACAACATACAATTATGTACAGCAAGTACACTCTTCCTAGCATTCATTTTATTTGTATTGTTTAGAAGTATTTTGATGTTAAAAGTCTCCTAATATAAATTGGCACCAAAATCAATTGCTCTGCATATAGATGCAATCATTTACTTACATCTAGCTACATTATTTCCTCTGAGCATCACTATATATTTAAAGGTGTTGTAGTGTGTAATAACCGTCTTACCACTGAGAAATGTTTGCTTCCCGCTGGCCGTCTCAAGGCAGAGCTGAGGTGAAGGCCTCTCTGGTGTGGACACGGAGCTCTTTAAACTGGGCACAAATGTGGAACAGGTGTCCAGATCTCGACTCAGGCGCACATGCGTGTAGGTGAGGTTGGATTTGGATGGCGTGCAGCCCATGACCAATTCTGCTGCTCACAAGCCAGCTTCCATCTGGGGAGCATCCAGAGTGCCACAGCCTGCACATTTCAGTGGAACCAAACAAAGACACTTCTGCTGTACTTCAGGGGCCGATTTGAAAGACCCCATGACGTTCCTGATGCACAATTAGAGAGGAGGTGCCTGATGCCCCATTGAGAGGGGCTTTGAGTACAGCGAAAAAATGAATATGTAAAAGAACACTTTAAAATAACTTTCAGTAAACTTTTGGTCAAAATTTGGAATAAAGAAGTTAAGCAGCTTGACATTTTTGTGGAACTACGATACGTTTATACATTACGTTAATTTATTTGAAAAAGGAATTCTTTTGGAACTTTATTCATGTCTAACTTTTGATCAATTTAGTGTGTGCCTAATAAATAACACGTTAAAATATATAAAAAATAGAAATTCATTTTAAATTGTAATATTTCACATTACTGTAGGCTATCTTTTATAAAATAAATACAGCTTTGGTTGAGAATAAGAGACTTCTTTCAAAAACATTTTAAAAAATCCTAACTTTTGACCGGCAGCGTGCAGTTATCACACAAATCATATTAATTTATCATATTCTTGAATTCTACTAATAACTGAAAGTTTTTTATAAAGCTTTACAAAAACAAATTTCCCAAAAGGTATAGTTACTAAAGAATCTGTGGGCTGATTTTGGCAACTTGAACAAGAAATGCACAGATTTCCTTGCATTCTCATCTTCAGACACAGATTTGAGCTAGCTGATAAAATCACTGATCAAAGTCTTTGCAAGGAACTTCCTTTGGTTGACTTGACTAATTTCAGGGTTTTATAAACAATGCAAATGTCAGCAGATAATACAGTTTGATTAGCAATGTAAAAAGCACATTTTCACACATTCACAAAACAGGTGTTTTAATACAGCACCAATGAGAATACACAAATCTTTGTAAAAATATGGATGCAGGGTTTATTGATTAAATCATTCGAACCCTTTTGCATTCATTTTACTTATTCATGGTAAAAAAAAAAATCCACAGGGGTCCGACACGGCGGGGTGGCGGATGGAGGGAAGGTGTGACACGTCACATTCTATCATCATCATCTCATACTTAAAGTTCCTCTTTAACCCATCTATAGGTCTCCATCACGTGCTGGTGTCAGACATGGACGTCTCCAGCATCATGTCGCTCTCGTGCATGTCGCATTCTAAGAGGAAGCGCTGGAAAGCATCCGTTTGTTTGTCAGCGTTGAAAGATGGCGTTTCCAGGCACACGTTCACCTCTTCTACGGGTTGAGCTCTTGTCTCATTGCCTTCAGCAGAAGTGTTGATCATCTTCATCAGCGCAGGCGTGCTGAGGGTCTTTCTCACTTTGTCTTTAATATCAGTTCCTGCAAAACAACACAACTAAATAGTTGCCAAGACACCTTAAATCTGTAATTTCCTAATTAGATGCTGCATACAAAGCATATGTGTGGTTGTCTTACCAATGTAAGCGTCTGAATCGCTGATATACATCTCAATGCAGTGACCCAGCATGGTTACGGAAAATGTGTCATCTCGTTTCAGACCAAGTGCCTAAAGAAGGTGTTTATATGTTTGAAGTGCAACATAACTAAATATATATAAATATATCAGCCAAACAAATTTGATGGGTATACATTCTCACAGTGTGAAAGTAGTCGATGGCACTCTCAAAATCTCCCATGAGGCTGTGCACATAACCAATGGATGAGTAAGTGGAGGCATTCTGTGGGATGAGGACCAAAGCTTGCCTGTGGTATTCCAGAGCCTGCTCGTACTTCCTACACAAACGAGATGAAAGCAATAACTTTGTAAAAAAAAAAAAATAGCACAACTAAGGCTAACAATTTATCCACCAAACACAATTGAGTACAGATCACATGTGAATTATTTGCAGAAGTTTGTAGTGTTTTAGAACAAATCATTATATTGATATGGTCCAAAAACAAAATAAATCATTGAACAGACATTTATAACTAAAGAATCATGAGTGGAATGATCTTCAAGTGTGAACTGCAAGCCCTTTGATATCCAGTGGGTGGACATGCATAATTCATGAAACACTAGAGAAACGGAACAAAACAAGCACTCTATTAAAGTGGAGACAACAAGACATACAAGAGAGAAAGGATGCCATGTGACCATGCCCAGTTCATGCTCTTCATTAAAATACCACTCTTGACCATTTTAGAAGCAGACACTTTTTAGTCACAATTCCAGATTAGTGCGTCACTATGGAACAGATCCTGGCTTTTTTAACAGGGATATAATGAGGTACTTCAGTTGCAATATTTGCCAGTAATGCAGTTTATGTACACTACCATTTAAAAGTTAGGGTTCGGTTAGGATTTTGTGTAACGTCTCTTACAGCAATGCTAAATATATTTGAAAAAAGTTAATAATGCGAAATATCATTATTTTTATTTTAAATAAATGTAAAAAAAATACATAAAATGAAAAAATAAAATAAAAAAAATAATATATATATATATATATATATATATATATATATATATATATATATATATATATATACACACATATATATATATATATATATATATATATATATATATATATATATATACATATATATATACACACATATATATACACACATACATATATATATATATATATATATATATATATATATATATATATATATACATATATACATACATACATACATACATACATATATATATATACATATATATATATATATATATATTCCTGTGATGGAAAATCTGAATTTTCAACAGCAATTTACTCCTGTCTTCAGTGTCACATGATCCTGATCACATGAGACCTGTGATACTTTTTTCAGGACTATTTGATAAATATAAGTTTTAAAAGAGCAGCATTTATTTGAAACAATCTATTGTGAGATTATAAATGTCTTTACTGTTACTGATCAGCGTTTACACCATTGATCAACTTAATGCAACCTTGATGAATAAAAGTTTCTTTCAATCCCAAACATTTGAATGGTATTGTAGTTTATGAGAAATGTACTGTAAAATCAGGATTCGTTCAACTTACTTCAATTTTCGACAGACATGCCCCAAATTGTTTAAGAGCGGCTCCCATTTATCTACCGTCACCTGAAAAGAAATAATTCATTAAAAGGGCAGAACATTTGACAAGAGTATGATAAAGTGATTTTATTTATTTTTGACACAAATGAAAACAAATTGTAAGAAACCGGTTGTCTATTGGAAATTTGTGTAAAGAGGTGTTTTCATTGTTTCATCAGTTGAACGATGCACCCAGGAACATAAAAATGCATCATGATTTCTACTTTGAACAAAAACAAGCATTTACACAACTACATGATAAAAGCCACTGGGTGGTTACCTCATTTCCAATGGCCTTGATCTTATCCATCGCATCTAGAAACAACTTCTCGGATGTTTTATAACTGTAACAAAGCATAGCGCTCATAAGCAAAGCTTGTACGAAACCACTAACAACTGATGAATATAAGGAGAATGCTCTTTTAATCACTTACTCTCCATTTTGGAAGGCAACCACAGCTACCTCATGGATCACAAAGGGGTCCTCAGGTGCAATGCTGAGAGCCTGGCTAAAGAAACGTTCTGCCAGCTTGGGGTTGTTAGTGAGCCCATACTCCAACCCGATGTACAGCATGGGCAAGTGACATCTGTTCAAACAGAAAGTCAAACATTTCTTATCTGGCCTAAACTAGAGGCAAATATTATTGTCCTAATGAACTGAACTGTCACAAGCACTGCAGGTCTACAGACCCTTTCATAAGCTGAGCAGAAGTGAAGTACGCAGCCATGGCCTGATCGTGTTCACTCTCCACAGCAAACGAGTGACCGTATGCTATCCATGCCGGTCCGTACGTGCGCTCCAGCGTGGTGGCTTTACTGTAGAAGGGGATTTTGACGTTAACCACAAGTTTCTTCAGCTACAAATCTACTGCTTTCAATGCGAAACCTTCTGTCAGATTTACCACAGAAACATGTTTCACAAAAAATTTTTATGAGAGACTGAGTCCTGCAAGATCAGCACTAAAAAGCGTTTTCCCCCAGAATATTTGCATTTTTATAAGAGGACAAAAAGTTACTTTATTCACTTATAATGAGTGAGTGACTTCCTTAGTAAGCAACATATGTTAGACAACATTATGTGACAATTTCAGTTGAATTTTTCATCATGGCTGCATTAATTGAGCAGAAATACAGTACAAACTGTAATACTACATATTAATATTATGTATTAAATGTGATTTCAATAGTAACGGTGTTCTATTTAAATATATCAAAAAAATTAATTCTTTCATTTGCAGGCGAAGCTGAATTTTTAAGCAATTTTACAATCATTCATTTGAAATGTTAATTTGTGTAACAATCTAAAAGCCCTTACATTCAATTTAACGCATCCTTGCTCAATAAAGTAATAATTTTATTTAAAAAAAAAAAAGAAATACAAATTTACTGACCCCATATTTTTGAATGGAATTGTATGTTTACAATGCAACTTAATACAATCGTACCTGAGATACCGCCTTGCGTGTTCGTTTTTGTGCCCAACCATGAGGTAGTAACAGCCAACGGCAAACCATGAAACCTTGAAAATGTTCACAGAGAAAGACATTATAAGAAAACAAATCACATTAAACTAAGCTGAAACTTAGAAACTAACTTACCGGATTGCTGGGATACAAATCCACCAGTTTATGAGACAGGTAAAACAACTCTAGAGACAACGAATGACACATGTTATAATTCCACATTAAAGGTCAACACTTAATCTAAAGCTGAAATCAAGATTTGGTCTCATACCATTTGCTTTGCTCAGCTCAACAAGGGTTCCTATGTGCACTGGTAAACAGTTAGCATGAAATGGGTCTTTCACCATTACCCTAGATTAAAAACAAGAACAAAAAACGCTTTCCCTAAATATCAAGCCAAACATTAGAAATAAACATCGGTTTTGCAGACTTACATTGATGTAAGAGAGTAGCACATTTTAAAGTCACAGTTGTAATAATGTCGCTCCGCGAGGGAGACGACAACATCCAAGTTGTCCTGGAGACCGTTGACTATTTCTGGGACGACCATCTCGCTAGGTTTGTTATACTGGAAAAGAAGAGTTGCTGATTAGCTCTTCAATAAGCACTTCAAACCCATTGACTGAATAAACAGGTACTTCAAATTCTCCTAGTAATTTGTGCATGTTCTTTTTTTACACTGAAGAGTAAACAACAAAATCAGGAAAATTAATGAAGCGCATCTGATACACATGGTGACGTGAAAGTTCAGTCAATGCTATTTCATATGTAAATCGTGCCAAACCATCTTTGGTACATAAATCTTTTACTACATTTGTCCTAATTTACCCTTGTGAGAGTTTAGATGACAGCAACAAAAAAACTCCCTCTCACCTTCTTTAACTTATTTTCAAAAAGGAAATGCAGCAATTCCACTTCCTCTTCTGTACACTGTTGACTTAAAGGCAGAGAATCCAAGAAATCTTTTTCTACAACAAAAATAGCATTTTATGAATTTAAAAGCATTTATACATTTGATGATCTGAAGTGACTTTCTAGTGAAGATGGTTATAACACGAGCAAATGGCTACAGGTCAGAGAACAATACACTAAACTAAACTGCTGTTATGAATTTATATTTATCTATTTTTTTTAGTTTGGTCCACTAACAATGTTAGTTAAGCTGTAAGCAGCTTTATGAACAAACCCAAGGAATTTCAAAAACTGAAAGAAAATAGGAAAAGCTTCTCTCACCCTCTTGGGCGGTCAGCATGTGATGGGACGTCAAAAGGTCAAAGGCTTCAAAGCAGTAGACGTCCAGTTTCAAGGCCTCTTTGTAGCTAGACGTAGCTAGGGGTCTGTTGTCCATGGCATCATAGATCTTCCCCCGCAGGAGACAGATGGAACTATTGATCTGAGTGAAAAGGCCACATGGAGACCAACTGGACTCATTCATTCAGGCACAGTGCAAATATCAAAAATAAAACATAAGCCAAGAAATTACCAAGGAAACATTCCAGAAATAATAAAAAATCCAATGCAGTTTTCATTCTGGAGAGGGCCGGAATGAATAAATAAAGAGTTGGGCTTACTGAAGCAGGAGACATTTCCCATTCTTTTACGGTTTCCTTTGAGCCATTAGCCTCCTTTACATTCTTCTCCAATATTTTTTTACTGGCTGCTTCCTCCATGTCCAGTATGTCCAGAGCTTGTTGATATTCTTTGGCAGCATACTGAACATTACAAAAGGATGTACTGATTATTTCCTTATAAGTTTTCAGAAACAATTGGTCTGTCAGTCATAAAACTACACAAATGCACCACCACTTTTATTTTCATTTATTAAATATTTTTGATAATCTGATTATGTTTTCAGATTTCCCTCAAAAGGGGCAAAAAATACATATTGTATATGTATTTTGTATATTATATAAAATACTACATTATCACAATATATATATTTTTACATCTTGCATAAAATAAAACACATTTATGGTATTAAAGTAAATACTCACATGACATCTTGCAGCTAGATACTGACATGCTCCATATAACTGGGAAACAAAAAACAAAATATTAATTAATTCCAATGAAAATAACAAAGACGTTATTTTTTTTATTTTTTTTTTACTTCATTAACTAATGCATTTCAAAAACATTTCAGCATGGAAAGATGTTCCAATTAATTTTTCAGGTTACGTTTTTGAAGGACTGCAACTTCTGAGACCTTAGAATATGTTTTACTGTTGAAATGACTTTCATTAGTCAGTCAGCAGATCAAATCAATGGTCTTACCTTGTCAAGTTTGCGAGATCTGAGTGCATGAGAGGCTCTGTGATACTGTGCTGTCAAATAAAGGCACTGTGCTAACCAATAAATGTCTTGAGGATCCTCTACAAGAGATCAAACAGCCTGTGATTATTATGCAACTAAGAGTCAAAGTAATTTAATTAACACTAATACGCATTTTATCTAATCAGTCACTTTCCCTGACAGCATCCATCCAGTGTTCAGGAGGAGAAGATACTTACCATGTGATAAGGACGCTACTTTGTCAGCCCAGAACAGAGCACTTTGATACTGTTGCTATAAAACAGATCATGCAATAATTTGAGGTGAACAACATTTCATTCCTATTTTGATATTTTCACTATTAAGATAAAACCATGATTTTATTTAGCAATCAACATGTATAGATGCTCATTTAATCACATCAATGCAGTTTGACGTGTACACGGCCCTCGAGATTACAGAGCTTATATTACAGATTTATTTTAAGAATAAAACAGTCCAAAACAAAACAATGTCATATCTTTTAACAATTTTGTTATTTTAATGTAAATTAAGAAGCTTTTAAACCTGTTAGCATTAAAGTCAGTTCTAAAAATGCACCCAATTTACAATAATAACTTTAATTTGTCAATTTCTTATAATATTCAGATTACGTAGTATCATACAAACAACTTTATAAAAACATAAATTAACAAAAAATCTCATCTGTTGTGCAAATTAAAGCTAACGGTACAGTGTTAATGCTAAATATACTGCTGATTCTTACCTGATCAATGTAGTGTCTCACTCTTTTACGAAGCCTGTCGAGATTCATGGTGATTGTGCTGTTTGTCAGATACTAAAAACTGTCATTCTTGTCAAATTCGATAGATTGAAAATGAGTTTTGTACGATTTAACCTCTCATAGATTGAAGCCCGCGGTTAGCATACAATGTGTGTTACACTGGTAACATTTCGTAGAGAAACAAGGATTTTGTGAAGTTCCGTAATATTTTTTTATTATTTGTATATGGATTTGGAAGTGTCAACGAAATAATACAACAAAAAGCACATTTCAGTGAAAATACATATTTACACACTAAGAATATTATAACATACATATAAACAAACATAATAAAAATGCAGCAATTCATAGATGCACAAAGCGCTCAGGCTTGAACGTGAAGCCTCTTTGGGTTTTAAACACATTGTCGCTCTCTTGCGGTACACATTGAAATCGCATCACAAGTTCATTTCCGCCATTAAAGGAGTAGTTTACCCAAAATAAAAATTCGGTCATTTACTCACCCTCATGTTGTTGCCGATTCACAACACTTTCTTCTCTGTGGAGGACAAATATTGAGATTTTCAGGCAGAATGACAGCCTAACATCTCATGTTCCACACAAGAAAGTTTTACATGATCATACTGTCACCAATTTTAGTGATATAAAGTTATTTCACTGTGTTCCATAGCTTTTATCCACTAAAACAACAGATTAGCCTGTGATGTGGAACTCAGAGATGAACTGAAGGATTAAAACAAAACTACAAAATGTTATATTATTGGAAAAGCTTTAGATCTTTCTATGAACAGAATGGATGAATGACACACTAGACACAATCCAGGCCTAACTGAGCTACAGAAAAAAAAGAGGGAAGATGTCACACGGGTGACCAAGAGGTCAGCTACAGTACTGACCGCGATGCAGAGTATTCTGGCTGACATCAATATTCTCAGCACTGCAGATTTGGCACTCATCGAAGAGAAGGAAACCACACTTCTGAAAAAGATGAACAGTACATCATGCCTAAATTTAGCTTGTGACCAACCTGCTTTTTTTAATAATAAAAAAAAAAAAAAACCTCCAGAAACTAAAATTAACATCCATGTCCTGAATGTTTGCTGCGAACCAAATATAACTCCGTCCCTACCATCATACTCTAGGGTTGCTTTTTAGTGATCTATGAAGCGAGTTATTAATAATCTGTAATAATCATTTTGATTCAGATGCATGTTGAATTTCTGATGCTAATGGGACAATGTTTCATAGTGAAAGCTCGCAAATCCTGTTGTTGTCCAAGGATAGATGTCCTGTTAAAGAATAACATGGCTGTTAGATTGAGAAGAACATAAAGGGCAATAATTTATTTCTTAACATAAATCTGGTAAACAAAACGATAAAAGAGTAACACTGAACCGTGTTGTTACAAGTTCCGCAACAGGGCAGATGACACATTTGACCTAAATTCACACAAGATCATGGTATGGAGGCATCTTGTTTTGACCACGCCTTTCTTTCATATTTCATATAATAAATCATTACTGATAATACATTTCTCTCTGTACATACTGCAGCAAAAGATACAGTATTTTACAACTGTAACAATAGTGCTGGTGTGGTGAGCCGCATGCTGTGCTGCCCATGAACGTCTGGCTTAAAATGCGGACATGATCAGCATCAAGTCCTGCATGAGATACACACCCAGACAGATGGGTACATAATCTAAAATGAAACTGGAGGGACTATTCCATAATTCATACTGTGAGGAGTGGGTAGGCAATGAGGACTCGGCCCTATAGAGTGACACTGATTGCTATGGAGATGAGGTACTAGGTTCGAAGTTATCCACCCAAAATCTCCAAGGGTTTCCGGCTAGAATAGAGCCGCCAGTGCAAATATAGCTGGCCATGTGCATTTGATGCCTCTATAAGAAATCTTGAGGTTTGCACTCTTGTCCTTCCTGTGTAATGTGTGAACGTCTCTCGAGTTGTCTTCTCCCTCCTTCCTTTTGCAAAGCTTGTCGGTTTCAAGTGTTTCTCTTCATTCTCTCTTCTTATGCTTACAAGTCTTTAAAAAAACTACAAAGTCAATGAGGCGGCCAGCGGCAGCATTACTATACAGTTTTGCGTTTTGATCCTGTCACAATTGGCCGAGCATATTCCACAAAGTCATCGATGAGAACAGGCCAGGCTCCTGAAACAAAACCAAAAGTGACATGATTAAAATCCAGCATACCCTATATGATTAAAGACAGCCAATTTATAACTTCAAAACCAATCTCTAAAAATTCAGTCCGCATATTAGCTCACAAAACATAATGATAATGATAATGTGTCACCTTCTTCATCATAGTTTGACAGGTCATCTGCAATCATGTTGCCAAAATCCAGAAGCAAGTTCCACGTGTCTTTGGGAATTGATCGCTTATGATGCTCCTTCACAAAATAAGGGCAGAGACCAGAGAGCATCTAAATTAATTTCTAAAGGAAATTATTCCACTATTTGGTTAATGTGTTGCGTAGTAGCCAGTAAACCTATTTTAATTTGTATTGGTGCTAAACAGGGTCAAAGGTCCAAAGCTATAATGAATTACCAATAAAAATCTATTCCAGAGGTCTAGGAACTTAAAACGTCCATCCAGAACCAGATTCCAATATGCTACAGCCATCTCTAAATCTGAAATGGAAAAAGACCATTAATACAGATGACTGTTTATTCAGTATATAAAAAAACAAGAGTGAAAATTCGCATAATTACAGAAAGAAAAGGTGCTGTTACCTAAACCTTTTTGTCCAGGATTCTTGGCAAAGTTGAAGGTGAACTGGTAGAAATCTTTGAACTTTCCGCTGTCTTTCAGATCCTGTTCTAATCTGGGCAGAAGTGCTCTAAGTTTCTCCGGACTGTCACACCTACAAATAAAATGAAAAATTTAGGCTCATCACCAATCTAATCACTGGCTCATTCACAAGTCACTCAAACAAAATACGATTTATTTTACGATTTATATTAAGAGTGCTGTTAAGTTTTACAACTCGACTTTTAACTACACAGCTTCTCCTAGCAAATCTGAACATGCAAAGTAATTTTAGACACATTATGCATTTCAGATGGGCTCATTTTTCTTTGGTTCTTATAGCCGAGGACTGTCACAGAAAAGGGCACGATTTCAGTGATTTTGCCAGGACATTTTATGTGAGATATTCCCAAATGTATCTGATATGATATTCCCAAAGTACCCAGCCACCACACACCCCAAATTCTGTCAATAGTGCGCATGACTAAATAAAGAAATGATATCATAGCCCACCCCAGCTCTGTCATGCCATCAATGAACTCTTTCTTGCTGAATTCACACTGTGTTGCCGCACGGAATTTCCATGCCACGACCAGAACACTGATGCTGGCTGGATCTAGATTGAGGTCATCACAGAACTGTTGAATTCCATCGATCCCAATCTTATTCTCATCCTGGGGATCTGAGGGAGAAGAGTAAAACACTTTAAAAAAAAAAAACAAGAACACAAGAAGTGTTGGTTTAGCACAGCAAACCTTTCTAAGAGGCATTCAACATTTAAAGCTGCACAGAGTAAGTTTTTGTTTGAGGTTTTACTGGATCTTCTTTATCCCAGTGGTTTTGGGCTTTACAATGACATGTGAATGCATGAAGTTTGTTTATGAAGGTCCTGCCATTTTTCTTCACCCTGTGGCAGGCAAGCTGCAGGTCTTGTTTTATTGCTCTGACAGGAACAGCTTGTTTAGACATTAAATTTTTCCACTGAAACTTCTGTGGAATAACAAACTTAGTCGTATGTTCATGTCTGCTTAAAATCGTAATGTATCAAAGTAAAGACAAAATAATTCTTCAGTATTGTGACTTACATTTGAATTAAATGGAATATTAAAAAAATGGAAAAAAGGAGGATGGGGACTTGGTTCAATCCATCAGTTTTTGATTAGACAGGCGAAGAACTGAATGTGAGCTTACAGTTGAATATGAGAAAAAGGAGGAGTTTATATGAATGAAATGATTTGAGAAGTCTGCCAATAGTCATAGAAAGACAGAAACAGAGAGAAAATAGAGAGAAAGTATGTAGTTTCACCAGAAGAGTTATTAAATGTTGATTAAATATTACAAAGTTAAAAAAATAAATAAATTGAAGCATACATGGAAGAATTAGGATGTATATGCATTTCATGCCAACTTAAAGCACCTTGAGTGCTGGATAACAACTGTATAAAGTAAACCTGTTGTTTTTATTATTAGTAACTCAGTGGAACTGCATAGCACAGATGGTTGTGTGATCTCAAAATGAGCCCATGAGACTGCAAGCCACTTTGTATAGAAAAGTAAAATGGATTTACATTTAAATCATATTTCTCAAGCAATATGACATTTTTTTTTAATTGTATCAATTTATAATTACAAATTATACAAATTATAAGAGGACCTTTAAGCATGCAATAGCGCTCCTAGGCACAGGATAGCAGGCGTAATGAACATCAGAATTAGATTGAAACTCACCTTTATATCGATTGTAAAGCTGCTCCAGCTTTTTTCGGTCCACTGAGCTTTTCATGGATTCCTTGTGGTACAAATCTGGGTTCTGAAAGTAGTTGTCGGTGGCCACCTCTAATTTCCAATCATTTTGAGTAAGGCAGTATACAGCGGTCTTCTCCCCGGCTTGAGTAAAGGACATGAACTGCCGTACCTTGTCCTTTTGGGAGGATTTTAGTTTATGCTGTGTGGACACAAGAGATATGCCCTCAGACATGAACTCAGACAGACGGAGAATTGCACTCAGCAGCATGTACAAACAGAAAGAGACACAAACGAACATACAGAGAGAGAAAATTGCACACATTCAGGCACGAGACTAAAGCTGATAACTGGAACAACCATGAACAAAGCACTGACCAAACATCCTGACTTATGTGGCAATATAAAAGGACATTCTACCAGTTATAGCAAGTTCGACTGAAGCACTAAGCATGTGAGGACCTGTGACAGGCCACTTGCGCTTGGCATGTAATATGAGATGGCAAGCTCAGGGCGGCCAGTGCAAAACAACCGGGTTACCCGACAGTTATTTCCATCGATGCACAGTAAGCTTTTTTTACTCTAGTTCTTAACACGAGTTTAAAAGAACCGTTCTGACAATGCCATCACAATTCATAGAATCAGAACACAATGTGCAAAAAGTTTGATAGCCCACTCAAGACATCCAATCTGGAAAATAACCAGGCTACTATTAGGGGCTTGGTTGAAAGAACAGACTATGGATGTCACTTAACCCTCCTGCTCTACTGACATTGACTGCCTGGGTGTTTGGGGTCCCAGAGACCCCTATTTTGAATGTGTAAAATCATTGTAAACATTTAAAAATATCAGTGATGTTATTGCATTTATCAGTCAGGTTTTAAACTTGGGGTCTCAATGACACCATAACAGAAATGTACTTAGTTTTTAAAAAAACTATTTCATCATAACATCAAGTTGAAAGCTTGTTTCGAATCAGATCTTTTGCATTTTCGAAAAGTCATGACGCATAGCCTGACTGTTCGATGTTAAGTCCGATTTTGATGTATAGAAATAGGGCTTAGAGGGTCTCTAAAACCCAAAACAGAACATTAACAGCATGCATGCTTGGCTAAAGCACAGAATAATGTTAATAATCATATACATTATCCATTACATAGGACATGACTCCGGGAGAGATAACCAGGAAGGTGACGTTATATGCTGAACTCCCTAAATAACAACAACTGACCTTCCTGCCAATACAAAACATACAAATTATGGTCATTCTCGATGCGACAGGCGAAGACAACAACTCGTACACGACGCGGAATATCTACGTGTGCCAGAGCTTCTTATTCGACAACAGAAGCAGAAAACGTAAGCATTATATTTATTTATATGTCACCTACCATTTTATCACCCGCTGTTTGACCAAATTGATACCCAATGCTCCCATGTACAACTGCGCATGCGTGCAGGCATCAAGGGAATGCGCTAGAACACCAGCGAGTCTGCGCGGTGAAACAGTTACCTGTTGGGAGTTGTAGTTCGTAAATGTGAGTTTTGTAGTTCGGACTTCGGATAATACAAGACTGTGACTGTGTATAATTAAAATCTGTGTACCAGACATGAGTAGTAAGACATTAAAAGTATTAAACTACATTCAACCACATTTTCTATAGTGTGACAGTTGTTGAGCTGTTTCCTCTCTCTAGAACAAAGTATCATATGAATCAATTCATTCGGCTGAAATTATTCACTCATTCATCTGTAAAGGAACGTGGATTCGTTTTAGCAAATCGATTTGGTCAGACGGTTCATATTTGTTATGTATCTGTTTATAAAGGTTTCATGCATTAATTTGAGATTATGTCGTATTTTGATTGGGAATATAAAAAAAGCTAGTTTTTACCAGATGCAGTTTGCCCCTCTAAATGGTTGTTCATATATTTTTAGTAAGTGCTTTTTAGTATAAATAATTGTAAAAAATATTTACTCTACCTTCATTTTTTTTTAAATAAATTAAGCTTTAAAATAACTTTACTTACTGCATGCATATTTTTAGAAATTTGAATAATATTTTTTCATTAGTTTAGTACCAACTGAACATCATTTAAACGCCACAGCCTTCCTGAGTATTGTTGCTGACTGTCCATCCCTTTATGAAAATAGTTTATTTTCAGTTTGCGCCTTGTTACATTGCTCACATCATCTCAAACTGGTTTCTTGAACATGAGTTCACTATACACAAATGACATGGTTCTAGCAAGGTGTAACTAATAAAGTGGTGTGTGTGTGGGGGGGGGGGGTTGTCAGATCAGATCAGAATTATGTTTTAATTATTCATATTATGATACTACTACTCTCATCTCTCAGTAGCACAATCTGCAGATTCTTCCAGCATAATCTAAAACTGGTTATGACCTACTTTTGATCTTGTTCAGCTGACAACAATGAACTGATATTAAAACATTTTTCAGATTTCTAATAGCTTATATAGTTCATGCATGATGTAACTCAAGTTACCTTCTGCTCAAAGTATTTCTCTTGTAAAAAATCTACACAGACACATCATGTGTCGCAAAAGCAAGGCCTTCTATAATTTATGTCATGTGCAGTATTTGTAAAACAAGCACTGTTTACAGTCAGGCAGACAGGCACATTAAGACAGCGTGTAATAAAAAAAATGGGTATTGTAATAAATGCTGAATTGTTTAATTTGTCTCATTTATCGGTTCATTTAGGATATTTTGTTTCTGAATAATGATTTTGTTTAACTACTATACTTAATAATATTTATATTTTCAAAAGGTGTAAAATCCATCTTAATAAATGTACAGTATTTAACCCAAATAACTTCTTCAAATATGTCCACCCAGAGACCTGAGAATGATAGTGACACAGAAATGTTGACACCCTTTTTTGAAGTTCTCTCTATTTAGTTATCTGCATAAAACATACTGTACAGTGCATTCTGTAGAGGCAGCATGAATATAGATAAACAGGTTCCAGAGCCTGAAACCAGACAGCAACCTAATGACATGTAGTTTAATTACAGACATTTACATTTATTATTTAGCTGATTCATACTTTCTAAATATTTACCAAATAAATATTTAAAAAAATTCTAATAACAGAGTTATATAATCACTTACTGAAGTTATGTTAATGTTTGCATGTTTATTCAATGAAAAATATTTACTGTTTAAAAATAATGTTGTAGAAATAGATATACCGCTAGGGCTTTAATCTCTTCAATTTAAATGTTTTAATCCTAATGTGATCATGCTCACATTTGATCTTAACTTTTATTTAAACAAGAATATATTTGTTTTTATTTATTGAGGTTATCTCTTCTAAAAAGCCAATTTAAAATGCCAAGAAAGGTGTATACTTTTTCATTTTAAACACTTAAGCACAATTAAATGTGGATCCTTCTGTTTACTGTACTTAAACCTTTAACTGGGTTACATTTTTGACATAGTATCTGTACTTGATCTTAAGCACAATTTCTCATTACATTTTACAGCCCTGCCTAATAATGATACAAACAACGGTCATGTACAGTGGAACGGGGAAGCGGTATTAATACACATAACTCTTTAGAAAGTGCTTTTAAAGTATTCATTACACTTGCAAATACTGATAACAACTATTTTTATAGTGTTTGTCTCTAATGATCAAAATATATTTGATACTTTATAGACATAAACCTTTTTATTAATGAGCTACTCTTTATTATTTACATGCATTGCTACGCACGCTCTGCCCTCTCAGACGCATGGGATAGGAGCTTGTGAAATCAACCAATGAGAACATTTCAACGAAGAAACTGTAGAGTTCCATCCAATTGGAATTCAGTGTGGGCGTGGCTTCCGTGGTACGCTCCTTCGACGTCATGCGCATTGCTGTCCAATCGGATTTCCCGTGGCGTAGACACCGCCAAGCTCAGTTTTCCAGACCCAGAGAGGGAGCAGTTTCTACTGTGTGCTCGGCTGCTATTCATTCAGCACTAGACAGTTGAAGGCGGATGCAACCGACCGTAAGTGAGAACCGGGGAGCCTTTGAGTCCACGTAGACAGCTTTAACCCAATGTTTCTCTTATTTATAAATCATTAGTCCATAAAGGATTTTATTTTCATCTGTTTTAAATCTGAGTTTGAAAATGAAAAGATAATTTGGCATGAAATAAGTGTGCTTGTCTGCAAATCCTCCAGTAACCTCAAGGGTGTATCTGGATGAAATTATACATAATGGATTCTATGATCGTTAGTATGTGAACCCTAAGTCCGGGTTAATTATCACTTTTGTTAAAAACTGAAACTGTTTCCAGTGGCTTGTGTTAGCCGACAAGCTAACCTAGTCAAGTACAGGGCAATGGGAAATCCTCAATGATCTTTAACGTTACTCATCATTAGCCATTGCACGAAAAAGCACCGTTATACAAAACCAGACGTGTAGAAAACAATAGTATGTAGATCCTAGATCGATCATATTAAAGCTGCTCAGATGACCTGGATTTGAGTGGACGTTAGCTTCCTAGCTCGCCTGGTCGCTAGCTTAACAGGTTTAACGTTCCATATTCGCTCTAAAGCGTTTTTGAAATACGTTTGCAAATCTAAACGGTTGTTGTTATAAAATGCTCATAACCGTGAAGGGTATATTAACTACATAATTACTAGTTTAGATCATAATAAGGACCTGTCACTTCAGCTAGCAGGCTACTAAAGCATCATTGTTTGATGGCTTTGCTTTGGCTTCCATGTAAAATGGCTGCCAGGCATTAAACCAAATCCATCCTGTTTGTTATATTAGTTCTGATGAGTTAGTAAACAAGTATGTCTCATTCTGAACGGCTATTTTCCATTTTTGAAGGACTATCTGTCATTTAAACTAATGCTGTGGTGAAGCCAATGATTGTACCCTCCATCAGAACAGTGTTATGATTGTCAACTCTGTTGCTGAATATAATAGGTCGTTCCTATATACTTTAGATACATAATTTGTAGAACCCCCGTTCTAAAATATATCAGTAATTTAAATTATTTTCTTAATTAATGCACGAGGATTTAACAATTTCAATGTTTATTTTATGTGCCTGCTTATAACATCCGCATCCATTGGTTTTGTAAATGCGCTCTTATCTTACAATCAAACATCTCCCAAGTACAAGCTCGTTATTAAAGCATGATCATTCACTGCACAAGGGTTTTATTTTTCATATTATTTGATTTATTTTTGTTTCCTGTTTGAGAGATGGGCTTCAGACCTCCTCTTCCTCTGCCCTCTTGCTAACTGGCTATGCCAACAAAAACAGCACCTAAGAAGGCAAAGGGCTTCAGGACTGTAAGTTCATAGGAAAGTTTTCACACTTCGTTTCCAGATGGCCAATTAAGACCGATCCGTTCGCAAAACGGTACGAGCACATGCACAATACTCGATCAGGTTGCATTTAAACAGGGGGAGCACGTTTTGATCACATTTAGAGCAGGGTTTCGGTGCAAAACGTGTTTGAAAGGCAGCTAGCTAACTGGGCTAACATGCTTTATTATAGTACACACTGCTCCGATTGTGCATTATGTTTGATGTGGAAAATATAAACGAATAAAACGCAATCTTCGTTCTGCTTTATGCGTTTATATGCTTTTTATAACTTTGGACATTGGCCATTAATATTTGCTATATTTAAGGGCCCATTGCTTTTGCAAAAAAGTTACTTAAAACGTCAGGAACTAATGCAGATGGATGGCTTTCAGAAGACTGCATGCGGTTTTTGAGTGCACGAGTTGAAAATTAGATGTTAAATTGAGAGAGATTCGTCGAGGTCTTTGTCTGGTAATATAAGTTGCATGTGTGCAAATCGGCGGGCCTCGTTTTTATCAACTTTGGCTGTGTCTTAAAACCTAGTGAGCTACCTACTTAGACAGCATTTTTAAATAAGCAGACTTGCACCCCTTTAATTGAAATGGGTGATAAGGAACCAAGCTTTTTTTGTATTCACACTGTGCCTGTGCTTGAAAGTGGACTCAAGTCTCATTTTAGTTCACTTTACCTTTGACAGTGTCCATCAATTTCTCATTCACACTAGCAAGAGTGCCGTTGTGCAGAATAACAGCATACGACCAGAATATCAGAAGATATTTTTTTCAGTGCTACAGCACGATTAACTGTTTTAAAGGATTAGTTCATTTTCAAATTAAAATTTCCTGATAATTTATTCACCCCCCCATGTCTTCCAAGATGTTTACGTCTGTCTTTCTTCAGTCGAAAAGAAATTGAGGTTTTTTATAAAAAATAAATTCCAGCATTATTCTCCTTATATTGGACTTCAATGACTACCAAACGGTTGAAGGTCAAAATGACCATTTCAGTGAAGCTTTAAAGGGCTCTACACGATACCAGAGAAGGAATAAGGGTCTTAACTAGCAAAACGATTGGTCATTTTCAAAAAAAAAAAGGATGTGCTTTATAAACAGAAATTCTCGCCAAAACCCTTAATCCTCATCTTGTATTGTGTAGAGCCCTTTGAAGCTGCACTGAAACTGTAATTTTGAAAGTTTACAACCTTTTCGTAGCCATTGAAGTCCACAATAAGTAGAATAATCCTGTAATGTTTTCATCAAAAACCTTAATTTCTTTTTGACTGAAGAAAGAAAGATGTAAACATCTTAGATTACATGGCGGTGATTAAATTGTCAGGAAATGTTTATTTATAGAGTTAAAGCAACATCATATAAGAAGTGGTTGACCGATATATCGGCAAGGCCGATATTTGGCTTTTTTTTTTTTTTTTCAAGTTTTTCTGCTTGGCCGAAGCGTTCAAGACTGATTTAGACATCGCTGAGAGCGCCAGCACCTGAGCACACAGTGCTCACATTCTCTCTGGTTTACTGTGGTTGTTAACAGTTCTGTCTAATACGGATAGAAGTCTGTCTAATAATCAGATAGAATGGTTAAACAAAGGGATTAATGTATACAGAAAGTATTATAATGATTGCTTTTATATTATTAGTAATAGAAAGGCAAACATTATAATACTTTGTCGTTTGCCGTCATCATTAAGCAAATACACATTTCATATAATTTAAACAAGTCTTTGAATGACTAATGAACTTTTAATTTCACAAACCTTGTAGACTTAGTCAGATCCAGCTGTGAGATTTTTATCCAACATGATTGCATGTTCTCTGCGTGACGGTCGGTCTGTGTAAATTGAATGCTTAAATGTGATTTCAAATTATGCTGCTCTTTCCCTTAATGCATTTGCCCACTGTCATATTAATGTAATTTTCTCTGTGTGTAGTATGTAAAATAAGGGTTAACCTGGCTTTATTTGACACACATGATTCCAAGTGCAGTTAGTGCACACAAACTTGAAAACTCCTTTTTAATTATATTTTTATTAAATATTTATTTCTGAAAAATACTTTGTCATCTAAAGTTTAGTTTTTATTTGATATAATTTAATCCATTGTCAAATTATTTCAGATTTCTTAAAAATTAAAAATGTTAAAAAATTATATTGGCGTTTATATCGACTATCGGCCCTCCTCCTTTCCAAGATATCAGCAGTCAAAAAAAAAAAAAAAAAAATATATATATATATATGTGTGTGTGTATGTATGTATATATGTATATAAAAAAAGTAAGAAACCAAAGCATAGAGCATTGTTTGCAGGTCATCATCCCATAAAACATTAATTTTATTTGGTTGTTTTGAAACTTATAACATTTTGATATGAAATATTTGAAACACTTGTATATAAATAGTATATAAATATGCTAAATAGTTGAAAGTTTCAGACATGCAGCAACATTTATTTTCATATATTTAAAACATTTGGCATTTTTGTGGAATGCTGGTCCTGTTTTGCTTGTAGAGGTTTTTGGCATGAAGGCAAACTTGAGGCCTGCCATAGAGCTTCTGTTCACAGATCAGAAGAACCACCTGAAACTGCAAGATATACTTGTTTGAAAGCCCATTGATCCTTGTGTCCTTTTGGCGGTTGTTGCAAGTGAAAACTTTCATCACAAGTGACTTTCTTTATGAAAAACAAAGTTTTGTGTAGTAATCTTTGGTTACAGTATTCAAGTTTCCTTAGCTTTTGTGCCAAACCAGTTTCATTTCTGTTGCAGAGACATTTTGTTGTGGAATTTTGGCTCAGGTTTTTCATCTAGACCAGGCATCTATTCCTCCGCCCCAGGGATCATGGCCAAAGATGTGAGTATTCTCTTGCTCTAGTACATGTAATTGACTGAAAATTAAGTTTAAGTCAAAGAGTTGATGGTCATCTTGTTTTCCACAGGCTGGTCTGATTGAGGCCAATGGGGAGCTGAAGGTTTTCATTGATCAGAACATGAGCCCTGGCAAAGGTAAGAGGAGCTTTCAAAGTTTCTGAAGATAACAGTGCACTGCATCAGCAGCTGAACTCTTTGAAGATATTCAAGGGTGTTAGATCTTACAGTAATCCTTTACAAAAGCCCAAACACCTGCTTGACCCTACATAGCACTGCATTAAGATGTCTTTTGTGAAAACTACTCCTGCAGGTGTGCTGTCTTTAGTAACAGTGCAGCCACAGTCAGTGACTGTTGGAAAACAGCTGTTGCCCAAAACACTGGGCCCTTCCAACGTGAATATTGCTCCACACATGGTAAGTTTTTAATAAAGTTTGATTGTGTAAACAAAGACACATATAGATCACTTAAGGGTTTTTCAAACCACACGCAATTCCAGGCTTAATCTCCTGTCTGTACACGCTGTTAAAAAGCCAATGCTTCAATCAGATGTGTTCGTTCAGACACTTAGTATTTTTGGTTTTATCTCTTACTATAGTAATGCCAATTGCAGGGCTCAATAATAGCAGTATACAGTCCTGGTCAACACTTGACTTTTTGAAAAGTCTCCTATGATCACCAAGGCTGAATTTATTGGAGCAAGAAAAAACAAAACAAAAACAGGAATATTGTGAAATATGATTGCAATTTAAAACTACTTTTTTTAACTTGTATTTTAAGATGTAATTTATTCCTTACTCCAGTCTTCAGTTTCACATGATCATTCAGAATTCATTATAATATGCCGATTTTGTGCTTGAGAAGCATTTCTTATTTTCAGTGTTGAAAACGTTGTGCTGCTTGATATTTTTTTGTGGGAATTTAAATTTTTTAATGAATAGAAAGGTAAAAAGAATAGCATTCATTTGAAACAGAAATCTTTTGTAACATTATAACATGGTGCAGCTTTGCTTAATAAAAGTATTAATAAAAAAAAGGGGTAAAGGATCTTACTGACCCCAACATTGTGAACGGTAGTGTATGTTTTTTACTAAACCGTTTCTTTGCAGAATGGCCTTTTTATGATTATAGATTTGCTTTATGTCAGCTGCAAAGCATTACTGATTACATTTTTACATCCATTTTAACTGCATTTAACGGTTTCTTACATGATGATCAACAAATGTACAATCATCATGTAGGAAACAAAAGAACTCGAGCTTTAGCAAAATAGGGCAAGTCACTCTTTTATCGCCTGGGCCATCAGGCCTTTTTTTATTTTTAAGCCCTGCAAGTGTTTTTGTTTATGACAACTAAGAGTTGTTTGGCATCAATAGGGGAAAAGCTAATATAAGCTGAAAATAATTTAGCCTCTGCTCTTGTAGTGATTTACAATGAGCTAGAGTCATGATGTTGAACACACACCATCTCCCGAATGAAGAAAGATAATTATTTGACTTCTGATCTGACAGTTCAGCTTGAAACACATTTCCAAGAATGGTTATGTTTAGTTTACAGTTTGATAAATCCACATTGAGCTATTCACAGTAATCACTGAAAGAGTGAGGTACAGTATATTCCTTCTTAGGGATGGGAACCAGCTTTGTCTACAGCTTTAATATATCTAAGGGATGCAGATTTTAGTTGCTGGATAGAGTAAGGGTTTGTCTGATAACCTCCACGTCCGACACTGAAACGGGCTTCCCATTATGACTAAAAATAAAATTTAGAAAAGAGGAATTGATGACTCATTTAATTGACGCTTGCTGTTTAGCCACCTGCATATTCACAGTTGCTGTTGTTAAAGGGGTCATATGATGTTGCTAAAAAGAACATTATTTGGTGTAATGAAATGTTTATGTGGTTTAAGTTAAAAAAAACACATTATTTCCCACTTACTGTACATTACTGTTTCTCCTCTATGCCCCGCCTTCTGAAACAAATCGATTTTTGCAAGGCTCAACGATCTGAAAAGTGAGTTGTGCTCTGATTGGCCAGCTATCCAGTGCATTGTGATTGGCCGAATTCCTCAAGCATGTGACAGAAATGTTATGCCCCTTGACATATTGTGATGCTCTTGTCGGCTGAAACGATGAGACATAAACATAAAACCCATTATAAAGGTGATATAAACATGATTTCGCTTTCTCAACGAAACCGCGTCACACAGTGAGCGGATGCCGGCTTGAGTGAGTGTCCGTTGGGCTTGGGGTGACCATATGTGATGACCCTGGGCTGGACTCCGCTTTGTCCATGGTGAAAGCCGTTCTAGTGATCCACAGTGCAAAGTTAATGTATTTCCTCAGCAATCAGCACGGATCAGCTCCAGGCATAAAGAAGCGGAAAACATCATCTTTTGGAAGGCCAAACAAAGTAGTTTTGTTTTCACAGTGAAACACACAGCGTCTATACGACATGGCGGTGGCAGCAACAATACTACAATGAGTAAAAGGTACGCCGTCTTTCTTTGCGTGAACATCTGGGCAGTATTATGCCAATCTTCCCACATAGTGACGTAGAGATGTGGGGGCATGTTAGAACGGGTGTGGACGAGTCTTAACTTTTATAAAGAATATCTCTTTTGATTTGAGACTTTTGCAACTTTACAGAGATTCTTTATGCACCAAGAGTTTGTAACACTCCAAAGAGAAAGGAAAAATTAAAATCACATCATATGACCCCTTTAATTCCTCTGCATATGTCAGTGAGAATTGGAACAATTTCATTTATATGTAACCAGCATAAAAATGAAACTGGCTAGCATTTGTCCTAGTTGAATGAATGTTTGTTTACCTTCCGTAACAGCATAGCTTAAATTTCCTCAAGGTAAAATCATAACAGATGATATTAACATGTTTAGTATCATAACAGATATTTTGGCAACAAGCATCATGTACTCTTATTATGTTTCCCGTATTGTCTTCAAAACCTGATCATCTCTATCACAGGTCATTAGCACACCTCAGAGGCCCAGTGGCTCCAATGTAATCCTAATGAACAGCCCACACACACCCAGCTCTCAGTTCATCACCCAGAGTCAACCATCAGAAGCCTCTCCGTGGTCCTCGGGGTAAGTCTTACTTCAGCAGGCTACTTCACAACATGGAATGACATTTCTCTGTGGAACCACATGCTTTTCAAGGTTTTTTTCTAATACACACTGGCCACAATTAATGGCAACCCTAAATATTCTAATGAATAAAATATCTCTGAAGTATATTCCCATTCATATTCAACATTTTGAGCACTCCAGCGTGATTATAAACATGAAATTATCCAGCTATGGCTAACTGTTTCACAGAAATATAAAGAGGAGGGAAAACAAAGCCCAAATTCCCTTAATCATCCATCACAAAGAGAAAAACCAAAGAATATATTTCTGATGTGCAGCAAAAGATAATTGAGCTTCACTAATTAGTGAAGTGGCTTTAAGAAAAGAGCTAGAGCAGTGAAAATTCCCATTTCCACCATCAGGGCAATAATTAAGAATTTCCAATCAATATAAAATGTTACAAATCTGCCTGGAAGAGGACGTGTGTCTATATCATCCTAATGCACGGTGAGAAGGAGAGTTGAGTGGCTAAAGACTCTCCAAGGATCACACATGGAGAAGTCTCGTGGTCAGAAAACCTAAAAAAAAAACTGTCAAACAGAACCTACATCACCAAATGATGTTTGGGAGGGTTACAAGAAAAATTCTCCTAGCTCACCCACAGACAAACTAAAGCATATTCAGTTATCAGACATGACTGGAACTTCTGATGGGACTGGCTTCTTTGGTCAGATTAAACTAATAAATGAGCTTTTTAGCAGCTAACACTCGAGATGGGTTTGGTGAACACAGAGATAAAAAGTACCCCATGTGTACAATTAAATATACAGCTGTATTTTTGATGTAGTGGGCCTATATTTCTGCTGGAGGTCCTGGACATCTTGTTTAGACTCATGGTATCATGGATTCTATCAAATACCAACAGATAAAGAAATCTGTAAGTGACTAACTCTGTTAAAAATCTAATAATCAACCATGTTTGGATCTTCCAACGGTACAATAACCCAAACACACAACTAAAAAACAACACAGAAATGGTTCACTGAGCTCAAAACCAAGCTTCTGCTATGGCCCTTCCAGTCCTCTGACCTGAACCCTACAGAAAATGAGAGGAGTGAACTGAAGAGGAGAAGCACCAACATGGAGCTGGGAATCTAAAGGGTCTGGAGTGTTTCTGAATGAAGGAATGGTCTCTGATCTCTTGTATGGTCTTCTCTAACCTCATCAGGCATTATAAGAAAACATTTATACCTGTTAATCTGGCAAATGGAGGTTTTAAAAAGTATTGAATAAAAGGGAGCCATTAATTGTGGCCAATGTGTATTAGAGAAAAAAAAATATTTCATAATGATATTTCCTATTTTAAATTCTTATTATCCAATGAAAGGATACATTTTTGTGATTTATTATATTTTTTTAAAATGGGATTAACAATGCAGATGAATTTTTCTTCTTTGATCATATTTACCAAGGGGGCTGATATTTCTGGCCACGGCTGTATATAAGATGACACTGTGTTAACAAAGGAAGGAAAATACATAATTATTATTATGGCTTCAGTATTTTAACTTCAAAATCATTGAAAAATATATTACATTACAAAACATTTTGTTTTCTTCCAAGAAGTCTTGCTAGGAAAATTATGAAAATTCAGCAAAACATTTTTGTCCTTCCTTTTTCTGTCATCTATCACAATGTTAAACATCATGTAGTAATTTGGTTTTTGTTCTCCTTTTCCTCAGAAAGAGGGGTAAGAAGGGGGAGAAGAATGGGAAAGGACTCCGACATTTCTCAATGAAAGTTTGCGAAAAGGTCCAGCGGAAGGGTGTCACAACCTACAACGAGGTTGCTGATGAGCTTGTGGCTGAATTCAGCTCTGGTGATAATCATATCTCCCCTAACGATGCGGTAAGCCTCTTCATGTGGCTAGGCATTGCTAGCTTTGTTTGTTGAGTACAGAAGATGTGCAGCTCTTAACTAATTAAAGAGTTGATCATTCACATGTATCTTATAATGAATAGTGCTTCATTCTCTGTGTTTGGCACTGTTCAGCATGTGTATGACCAGAAGAACATTCGACGGCGTGTATATGATGCACTCAATGTGTTGATGGCCATGAACATCATCTCCAAAGAGAAAAAAGAGATCAAATGGATTGGCCTGCCCACAAACTCTGCTCAGGAGTGCCAGAACCTGGAGGTGGGTGTACTGGTCCATTATTTCATTAACGTTTTAGTTTTGTATTAGACCGTTATTAGAGCAACTACTTTAACTGATTACGTTTTAAGGTGGAAAGGCAACGACGTTTGGAGAGAATCAAACAAAAACAGTCGCAACTTCAAGAACTAATTTTACAGGTCAGAAGCCGCTCTCATAAGAATTATTTTGGTTATGAACTTGTCTTTTAAAAAAAAGTTTTGATTGCAGCAAATTGCCTTCAAGAACCTTGTACAGCGGAACCGCCAGAGAGAACAACAGACGAAAAGGCCTCCACCTGCCAACTCGGTCATTCACTTGCCATTTATCATTGTAAACACCAGCAAGAAAACAGTCATTGACTGCAGCATCTCCAATGACAAGTATGATATCCAAAGCCAGACCATTTAAATTAATTTAAATTAAAATGAAGTTAAATTTATGCATTTAGCAGATGCTTTTATCCAAAGTGACTTACAGTGCCTTCAGGCCATCAATTTTTACCTATCATGTGTTCCCGGGGAATCGAACCCCCAACCTTGCGCTTGATAGCACAATGCTCTACCAATTGAGCTACAGGAACACTTAGGCTAACATTTAACATTTAGGCTGTTGGTTCCATTAATCGTATAATCCTTATTTCACACACCTTTCCTCATTACTTGTTTGTGATTAGGTTTGAGTACCTCTTCAACTTTGATAGCATGTTTGAGATTCATGATGACATAGAGGTGTTGAAGCGCATGGGCATGGCTTGTGGTCTCGAGGTGGGCAAATGCTCTGCTGAGGATCTCAAGACTGCCAGAAGCTTGGTGCCCAAAGCACTGGAGCCCTATGTCACAGGTTAGTACCAGCTGGTGACTATATCCAGAGTATATATCTGAAGCTTTGTGGCTCTAAAGATCACTTGTTTAATTTGATGATTATTTTTGCATGCAGAAATGGCACAGGGACCTATCAATAATGTCTACATGACAACAGGGGCTTCGTCTGCTAATGGAGGCCGCTATCATGTTGGGAGGTGAGTTTCTGTGGTGCACAGAATTTCAGTTGTTCATTTAATAAAATTGGTGTTGGAAACAAGAGTACCTATTGAATCCAGTTATGCTAATATATATATATATATATATATATATATATATATACACACACACACACACACACACACACACACACACATTTACATAGTTGATGTATCTCAGAAGGGACATGGATGCATTTAAACTTCAGTCACACATGTATAAATTAGTTTTTAACATAAAAGATTGAATACTGATATTTAAAATAATCTAAATCTGAAAAAAAGTCTAAATATAAAATAAAATAAAAAAGTGACTGTTAATGATTGAGTCACTGAGATTCAACTGATTCAATCAGGAACAAAGCATTTCATGAATGATTGAATCACTGAATCATTTATTCAACTGATTCGTTCAAAAAGCTGATCCATTCAATAAGTAAACACCGTTCATTGCTCAGAGATGCAAAACAGTGATCTTTGTTTGGAAATATTTTCGTTAGCAAAATTGAGCAATATTATGTCTAAAATGTAAGTCACTTATTGCTTTACTGAACTTGTATAAAATGATTATTAAAGTAGTGGTTTACTGTTTTTTTTTTTTTTTTTAGGCTTGATTGTGTTTATGGTGTGCAGTCTAACATGCGTTCATGCTTCGTAAAAAAAAAAAAAATTTCACATAATTTACCTTTATTCTACACCAACCTGTCCTTTCTCTGACAAACGCCTTGATTTATTTCCTGTTATTATTAAAACCCCTCCCTCAGAAATGCACTTCTGGTCTGAGATTGGTCTGCTGGCTCAGTGTGTTGTGATTCGCTAAACTCCCTCGAGCGTAACATCATTCTCCTCTCAAGCTCAGAATGTGACCGGTTGTATTGTAAACAATGACGTCCTCTATATTGCTTATCAATTTGAACCTGATTGAGTCGCAGAGAATATTAATGAAGAGGATTGCTCAGAACCTGTGCAAGTACGGCTCTTATGGTATGTGTGTTTGTTGTTGTCTCATACTTTTAGATACGATGTTGTTTGTAAATGCTACTCCTTCTGTTGGCTTTTAATATACGGTTTTATTCTGATTAAAGCTTTAATACAGCACAGTAACTGTATGTGCGTCCATGTATAATGCTTCTCATTGCTTTGTGGAAATAAGTGTATAAATGGAGTTTGTTGGAGCTGATTTGACAATATGAATGAGAGAGTGAGAGATGCAGAGCAGGGCAGTTTTGAAACTTGTGAATACATTTGAATTTTTGGAAGACAGAATCACGATTCAAATATTAATAGATTTTTACGTGCACCCCTAGTTTTCTCTTCCTCTTCTCTAAAGCAGCACAGCATTGCCACGCTCCCTTTGTTGCATGTTACTGTGAGCAGGGTTTATCTGGGTTTGTGAAGTAATGGACTTGAAAAGAAGCTAGTTGTTGTCCGTTACAAGCCGTTTTTGTAGGCATTAAACTGATAGAATAAAAAAAAAAAGGGGGATATCTCAGTTTGCATTGAACTTTCAGTGCTGCAACTTTGCAGATATTTTTTATGCTCAAACAGCAATATTACAAACTAAGTACAGTAAAAAAACTGAAATTGTACTCTTTGTGAGAGTATAGAATACGTTAACTATAAAAAATTATATAAATATAAAAAAGCATACAGAACCATTTTTGCTGTCTACAACTTTTAATAGACTAATAAATCACTGTGTGGTCACAGTTGGTGTTATTTGGCGATATAGCCTACTTGATGATGTCAAATTGCACATCATTACAACAACACTTACCACATCATCACAGACAATGCTGTATATCCCACACTCGAATTGAGTGGAAAATGAATCATCTATGGTTGTGTGTGCACTTGTTTGCACCTGAGCAAAGGTGTTGTGTAATTGTTTAACTTGCAAGCGCCAGACCACTGCTTCGCAGGGCTCCAGACTAACATTTGAGAACAGTGGAACCAACGCCACTAGTTCTACAGATGGTGGTGCCAGGAGCAGATTTGGTAGTGCTGGGGGTATTCAAAATAAAGATAATTTAATCATAAAATTACTATTTATTTTTTGCATTAATAAGTACAGTTGCTAATAACATTGCTTATTGTTTATACAGATTTGACAGTAAAGCACTGTGCTTGAGTTAAGATGCATACAAAATTTACTTTTATTAACAACAGTAATGGGTGCAAAATCTACTTTTTAAATACAGAAAATGTACATATTCCCCTCTCATTAAATGTACCATTATTTTTCTAGTATATGGAACTGACAAACTTCAGTGATTGTGTGATTTAGTAGCAAATTTAAATGTGTGACTTTTCTTAATTCATACACAAAAAGTGTAAAATTGACAAAATCTGATTTCTTAATGATTTCTTAATATATTTTTATAGAATTTTATAATAATGATTTTATAATAGGGCCGGGACTTTAACGCGTTAATTGAGATTAATTAATTACACAAAAAATAACGTGTTAACTAAGATTAATTAATTACAGAAAAAAAATTCCCGCATTTTTAATAACTTATTTTTTCACCGCGGAACGTTTCTCACTGGATGAGTTTCGGCGGGACCGATTATACTGAAGCACCAACTAGCGTTCGCATATCACCGCAGGCGCAGCACATCGAGTCTCAAGTATCACCTCAACGCAAAACATGTAGCAGCTAGCGTGGACTTTACACTTTATGTTGAACTGTGTATTATTTTGTTGGTGCAACTGGCAGTTTATGTTGAACTCTATCGTTTTGGCCAAGGTTATTGAAAGTTGGACTTAGTATGTTATGGCCTCTGAAGCAACAGAGAGAGGTTTTCTAATAGTCAGGGTTTCCAATGTTCTGAATGTAATTGACAGTATTGTGTTTTACTTAAAAAACACTTTACAGAAGGTTCCAGCACATATAAGCTTCCTGAATTTCTGAAATGTACTATTTCTAAATTGTTTCTAAATATGCTATTGCTACACTTATTGGCAAAAATTGCACTGGTCTGCTAGACTTGGTTGAACAAAAATAAACAATATTTTGTTGCTTAAGCTTATGTATTCAGTCATTATTCAATGGTATACTATAAATACATGTGAAAAAAAATGACTTCTCACTGTTCTCAGGTCAAATATTTATCTGCGCTTAAAATGCGATTAATTTCAATTAATTAATTACAAAGCCTCTAATTAATTAGATTAATTTTTTTAATCGAGTCCCGTCCCTATTTTATAATTTCAAAATATAGAAAAAAAGAAAAAAAAAGTCATTTGAAAAGTACTTTAATTTCTGTCAAAAGGTTGTACAAACCCCGAAATGAATGATATAATGCATTCGCCTATTTCTACCTCAACACCATGGTTACGGTTACAGTTACAGTGTTACACTTCTGGTTTCCTGGCGTATTTTAGCACTGTTTATAACCGAGATTTCTGTGCAGAGTTTGAATGATTCTCACTAGATCTCGCAGTAACCAATCATTGTGCGGCAAATTTAAGCGCTTCTCACTGGATCTCGAAGCACTGTTGTATCTGTGCCGTAACAGTGTCGTGAAATCAATTGGAACTCAGACATTTGGCCACGGTCTGTAGCCCTGATTCGTCAAACCTACTTTCCTGCAGTCTGTGTTATTCTGACTATTTTGTATTAAGTAACGAATATGCTTCGGGGAAATGTATCGTAGTAAAAGTATACATTTTAATTCGCAAATGTAGTGGAGTAAAAGTTGGTTGAAATATAAAAACTCAAGTTAAGTAATGATACTCCCAAAAAATACTTTTAAAATAAGTAATAAAATAATTATAATAGATTCATTATTAAAATAAAAAGAGTGGCAACATTTTGCTAAGTTTCTCCTTTTGTGTTCCAATAAATAAAGCAAGTCATACTTTCTTTTGGAATGACAGGTAAATAAAAATGAATAGTCTGTGTCTTGTATTTCAGCATGTTTCTTTTACAGTGACGGTGGGGCAGATGGCACGATGGCCTCCAGTTCAAATGACTCCCACTACAGCGGGTCTCGGGTGGAGACTCCCGTCTCTTACATGGGCGAGGATGATGACGACGATGACGAATTTGACACAAACGATGACGAGGACTAAGCCCAGTCCATCATGCACAAGTTCTTCCAGCTGCCATATCTGAGGATTGATCAACCACATCATTCTTTTTCCTCTTCTGCAACTCACCATTTCTTTCACTCGCTGTCTGAGAAGGGCATTGAAGAACACAGGCTTTAGTAGGATGAGTTCTTTTCATCCTCGTCTTTCTGAGCTCAGGACAAGTCACATCACCACAGGCTGTGTGCTTTGCCTGCTGGAAATGAAAGTTTTTCAGCTGAAGGACTTTGCTGAAGTTTAGAGGTGTCACTTTATTTTCTGGCGCAGCGTTCCTACTCGATGTTATCCGCTCTGATCTGCGTGACCCTCTGAAACGTCCCCTTCCGAAGAAAATCTCAGCATTGCTTGCTGTTGGAAATATTGTTTGATCTCTGTGTGAAGTAGTTCTCCTGTCTTTGAATGATTTTTTTTGTTGTTGTTGTTGTTGAATGTGCTGGCTTGATTTGGATTCTGATGATTCGGAGACTAATGAATCGAAGAACCTACAAAGCCGGCTGCTATTTTTTGCCCCATGGAGGGCAGGTATTCGGAGGTGTGGACTCTTTTTGTATGCTGGCCTGACGATTTCTTGCAGGCTTTTTTTGTAGAATCTCCTCCCGTGTGTGTTCCGCTCCTTGGCGTTCTGCAGAGTGCTGCTTTTTTGGAGGACTCTGAGAAGTCAGTCTTTTTTTGTTTTGTTCTCTTTTGGTTTCGGAGCTTTATAGGCCGACCTGTTCTAGAGACACTGGAAGACATCAGAGAAACTTCAGTACCTTAAAGCAGTTATAGGAATATAAAAGGCTTTGTTTCTTAACCACATGATATCAGAATTTGTTTCTAGTGTCCTCTCTCTGCGTCAGTAATACCTTGAAGCGTGTACGATTATTGTTGTGTATTAAAAAGATATGGACTTATGGTCTCTATCGACTTCCCTTTGAAAATTTCCTTTAAAAAAACACCTGAATCCTTGTACTGACTCCTCAAAGTAACTTTTCTGTAATCTAATATAAGTTTCAAATTTAAATATAAAGAATGTTTTAAGAATTCAAACTCATTGTGTTTATTTGCGACACTAATGTAATACTACTAATTTCAATAAACTTTATTTTATATATGTGCCTAGTGTGATTAGATTTGCATTCAGGAAGTTGACATAATATTTTCTAATACTTCCTTTGTATGTTCTGAAAAGTATTTGAGAGACTGTTTGTGCAGATTTTTAATTAAGAATATTTGTGCTTTTAGGATTCACTTGCTACACCACATAAGTTTCGAACTTAATTGTAAAAATGGTGAAAACCTGAATGTTAAAGCTGTAATTTCCAGACCTGGAAAAGTCATGGGCATTTCTTTAGTTAATAATTGTCAAATGTTTTTGGTATTCTAGTGCTCACGGAGAGTATTTTATCACTGTAAGTGCAGAGGTTTTCAGTCATTTGACCAAATGCGACAGAGCAGTCCCTATGTGATCCAGAGTCAAGCTCTTCTTCAGGACTCATTTCTCTCATTCTTTCTTTATTATGCTATTTGCAAAGGCTATAAATAAGTCATCTTATACCCTGAATGACATCTCCCATGAGCTCGTCTATTTTTTGCTTAGTAACCATTTAGGTCAATGTTAGTATGTCTTTTTGTTTGTCACACTTTTCTTGAGAATGAATGTACCTTCTTAAAATATGTTATTTATTTTATCTGGTCATATACAATACTGTTCAAAATTCTGAGGTTGGTAAATTTAGACTTTTGTTTTTGAAAAGTTTTTTTTTTATGCTTACCAAGGGTGCATTTATATATATATATATATATATATATATATATATATATATATATATATAAAAAACAGTAGGAACAGTAATACGGTACTGTGAAATAATATTAGAATCTTAGTTATTTTTAGAATCAGTCTTCAGTGTTATATTATCCTTCAGAAATCATTCTAAGATGCTGATTTGGTGCTCGAGAAATATTCCTAATGTTGAAAACAGTCATGCTGTTTAATAGTTTTATATCTTATTAAAAAAGTTTAAAAAAAACGCAACATTCATTTAAAATATATATCTTTTGTTACAAATTATTCCTTGTCACTTTGCAGAAAACCAACAGGTGGAGCACCTTCTCTTCAATATTGGGGCTGCTAGATTCATTTATTGTACATTTATTGAATCTCCCACGTTTTAAACAATTCTTGCTATACATCATGTTAGTTCCCCCTGTTCTGGTCCTCCCTCATTTGGGTTGACTTCATTGCAGTTGCCTGGTAGATCCTTATCTCCTCTTGTGGGATCTCTTCCTGTAATGTGACATTAAAAACATTTTTGAATATTTCAATGAAACATAGGTCAGATTGGAATCGCACCCGTTGAAAAAATTAAACCGTGACAACCAATGGGTCTTATGAAAGAGGCTACCTAAGACCTTAAGATATAAAGTTGTTAAAGCTTAAAAAAACATATTAGCTAAAATGAATGATTACATGGAAAAATATAGAGCCTGACTTTATTTGCCCACATTAGCGTGGTTCCTGGCTTGCAGAAGTACTACATGGTGATCAGTATATCGTCTACAAAGTTGTGATGATAGACGATGTCTGCACACAGCACATAGTCATAATAGTAGACGGCACTCACGAAGTCAAGTTTCACATCCTGGCCCCAGACCAGAGCCGCCACCTGAGGTGTGGATCTTCGGCGGCCCTTGTGTTGAGCGAGAGGTTAAAGTTAAATTTGACTAGTCATCAGGCAGATCTGTGGCCGTGACCCAGGCACCTTGATGTGAAAGTGGTGTAAAGATCTGTAAATTTAAATAAATGGAAATTACAAACAAATTATTTAAATAATAAAAAACAAAATTCCATTTGAACTTCTACATCATAGTGCGCACAGAAGAAAAAGAGATGCAATGTACCCAGTAAACTTGCCACTGTTGACACCAGTCCTGTTGCTGCTCCAAGTTCCAGCACTGCTTTATCCAGCAGATCAACCTGTTCCCGGAGAGCCACAGCCTGCCTGTGTGCAAACACATACACAGGCAATACTTGCAAACTCCACAAAACTCTAAAGAACTCCTAATACAAAGTTTTAGTTAACTCTGCGTCATTCTAAACCCCAGGTAAACAGAATCCTGGGTTATCTTGCATCACACTTTGCACTGCTCATGATTTAGCTGGGCTTATTTACAGTTACAATTTTAAAAAAAATGTGTCTCTGTACATGACTTATTAATTTGTGACTGAAATGGCTGGAGTGGTTTTGGTTTAGTTATTGCAAATCCTTAACTGACACCCAGTAGCTAAAACAGCTGCTGAGGTAAAATGGAAAACTGACTCAGCCGTGTAGAACAATGTTGTGCATGCCAAAGGAAGCTTCAATCCCATATCTCATAGTGTGTGTTGGACAAAGTGAGTGTTGGAGTGTTGATCTTTAGATATTCTGATAATACAATATTTGACCCTTTCTGGAAAATCTTTACCTTCATAGATTCTAGCAGATCCTCTCAGCAACTGCTCCTCGGTTATGCACGTTGTTGGCCTGAGGCAAGCTCTCAAAGTACCTCAAAAATATTCATTTTTCCAAAGAGAAGTTTCTCTAAAAAGAACTAAGCATTTCCGTACTGAAGCTCATTTTTAAAGGTGATGTGTGTCATTTTTTTTGTGAGAATTGTTCATTTTTATCTTAGAAGCAAGGCATTTGTTGTTGGATTTCTGAGAAACATGTAAACACAGTGGGTCTGTAGTACTGTCTATGGGAATTTAACAGTTCTTGTCTCAGAAGACAGAATACACGTGCAGTGTATATTCTTGATTCACAGTTCTTTTTATTTTTATTACTCTTTTAAATGTAAAAGTCTGTTTGATGATTCTAGTAGCTCAAAAATGAAACACTTTTCCTTTAAAACCTCTTGCACTAAAGTTCATTTGTAACATTTTGACTGTCCCAGTGTCCACCGCTGGCTACACAACAAACGTGTGTGTCACACCAAGTGGCTCTTTCTTTATCCCATAGATGATGCATAGAAGCACGGGAACCCAGGCATTCCTGGCCAGATGATGGGATGGAAAAAGGCCTGCATGGTAGGCTCATGGTGATGATAGCTATTACCAGCGCCTGGCTAAAGCTTTAGTGAAAAGCTCTGCCAGGATTTAACATTATGTGACCTTTCAGTTAAATGATTAAAGCAGTTTAAAACAGTTAAAGGATTAAACTACTGGCATGATAATTACAGTCTTAGATACAGTAATAAAATATAACAAATCACACTTTAATGACAATAAGATTAACTTTTATTTAATATCATTTTCAGTAGAAGTGTTTTAGCTATTAAACAAATTGTTTACAACAACTTAATGCTATGTTAACCAAACTAAATTAATCAATTGTTTTTTTAAATAAAAATTTTACTAATATTGTTTTTTCATAAAAAAGGCAAGAATAAAAATGGTTGATTACTGAATACCCCTTATATATTAATTTTCCAAAAAAAAAAAAAAAAAAAAGCAGTAGTATTAATTATTATTATTTACACTTTTTTTCAGAAATGTTACTGAATAGCAGGTTAGGTGAACCTTCTCGCTGTCTAAACTGGACAGGAACAGAGGAACGGTTTGGGTATTGTGCATGGTACATCCCTGAACGCCAGATCATCTGAAAATAGACAAAGCTTTGTAAAAACTGGTAAAGACAGATCTTGAAAATAGGAAAGCATCTTCATAAAAGGAAAACCGAGAATACAATAGGTGAAGGAGTTTAAGGATTTATATACGGTTCCTCTGGATCTGTGCAACGAATGCAACTCTTATTTACTTTTTATATAGACTGTGGTTTAGTAGCAACACTTACTCCATGTCTCCACACAGTTCTCCATCCCACCAGCATTATTGGGCTCTCCAAAAGCCCAGCCATTATAGCTCCACTGCGTTCCATCCAACCAAACGAAATTATTTGTCTGTCAAAACAGGAAAGGGACTTACTACAGGGACAGGTATGGTGGAGAAATGAATAACCCATGTGAAAAAGTGAAACGCTGCGAAACAAATGAACGTACACCAATGACTCTTCGTCCTCCAAGCCATGCGCGAATGCCCCCGCCATACTGCTCCATTAACTTTCCCATTCCGTCACGAATGTAGCTGCTTGTCACAGAAGCCAGGTGGCCATTGGGGCAGATAGATTGACAGTGTAACTAAAGAGAAACATATTGTAAAATGAAAATATAATAAAAATACTGTTTAATTATCTCATTAACCGATATGTTTAATCAGCTGTGGGATATACAAATGTATTAGAATTATCATTATATTCTAAATCTTTAAAATGTGTGTGTGTGTGTGTGTGTGTACTTGTTTCTCTATTCTGGTGGGGACTTAAACTTGAATACACACAGACTCATGGGGACTCGTGTCACGGTGGGGACCTAAATTGAGGTCCCCACGGGTAAACAAGCTAATAAATTACACAGAATGAAGTTTCTTGGAAATCTAAAAATGCAGAAAGTTTCCTGTGAGGGTTAGGTTTAGGGGTAGGGTTGGTGTAGGGCGATAGAAAATACGGTCTGTACAGTATAAAAACCATTATGCCTATGGAAAGTCCCCAAAAGGATAGCTGACCAGATGTGTGTGTGTGTGTGTGTGTGTTTTCTACTGGACATATACTGTATAAAATCAAGCATAAATGTCACTTGATGATTGTTCTCTTTTATTTAAATTTCCTGGCAAGAACCATATTACTCTAAATAAACGAATAAGCATCATAATGTGTGTTCGATCATTATAACAAGTGAACATGACATGAATACCTCAGCAGTATAGGCATCAAGGTTTCTGGTGAAGTACTGGTAACATTTGCCCTGTAGGACAACTCCTCCACAAGTCCATCTCCCTGTGGACATATCACCACACTACAATCACCATTCCATATGTCAAAGCTTACATTACACGTCACACCGGCTTGTTAAAGGCAACTGTTCACAGTGATCCTGAGCACTGCAGTATTCAGTGCATTTGGCAAAGTAGTATCAGACCTGTTCACTACTTTACACAATGGTAAAACTAATGTCATCTGAGGTGGCTTACCAATCGGTGTCCTTCGTCTTTCCCTCACAAGTTCCAATTGTATTTCTGGATCTTCAACCACTATATATTCAGCCTCAAGTGTAGGCTCCTCCTTTTCTGCATTTTCTTTTTTTCCATCTTCCACATCTACATTAGTTTCAGACTCTAACTGTAGTACAGATTCCTCCACAGGTGTGATCTTACTGTCCATCTGAATGACAGTTTTTTCTGGCTCTGTCTCAGGCTCTAGTTCTGTCTCTGGCATCTCTTCAATCAGGTAATCTGCCTCGAGCATGGGTTCCTCCAGCATCTCTTCTGGTACTGTGTGTTCCTCTGTTGTCTCTGGCCCCAGCAGCACTGAATCAGGCTCCAGCATACGTGAATCTGCAACAGCTTCATCCTGCATCAGAGGACCTTGCTCTACTTCTGTGTGCTCTGCCGCTGGATCTTTTTCAACCGCTGGCACCTTCACTACTTGATCAGGAAGCTTTTCATCCTGAACTGGTGGACTGGCAGAAGCTACAGAAGCTAGTAGTGATCAGAAAAGTAATAATGTTAAACATAATATAAATATGCACCACTTTTAAGATTGTTTTTTTTTTTTTACATTTAGTAAGATATTCTAAGCTTTCACCAATAATAATTACTTAAAAAAAGTGGAAGATATTTTGTTGAAGATGCATAGTTAAAAATATGTAGTTTAAAGGGATAGTATACTCCGTTGTTGTTTTTAAAAAAAAGGGTGCACTATTTTATTATTCCACTCTCAAAAGAGCAAGGTTTTACATTAAAAAGCAAATAAAAAGTGAAAGCATTTATTCCAGTGTTTACAGAAAGCTGCATTAAATACATAAACAAGAGTATAAAAAAAAATTAGGACACCAGGTTAACTATTAAACTAGCACAGTTAATATTAACCGTATGTTTAAAGGAAATGTAACTAGAGAACAGATCATACCTGTTATGGTGAGAACCAGCAAGAGTAATGTTCTCATCTTGCCAAAAATCTCCTAAGAGTTGCTTTCTGCAAAGAGATGATTTACTAATAAAACCAAGATAAAGAAATTATTTTAGCTTTCACTTAATGAAGTTTTTATTGACTGTAATTCATAAAAGCCCTTTTCATTTAAGAAAGGACTGGGCTACAATGAAAGAAAATAGTCTTTAAATTAACAGTTGTTAAAATATTATTTTATGTCACTGAATCAACCAAAATACATTAGGTTTCACCGACTACATTTAATTAAATCATCATGACCTGCAGATTATCAAGATTATAAAGAAAAGAAAGAAAGACAAAAAGGATTTTCTTTTTCAGAAATATGTAGAGTAAATGGTTATACTCACCATGTGTTGATCTTGTCTTTACTGACTCGTCACCCGCATTTCTCTCAGTGCTGTGAGGTCCAATCAGTGCTTCTTATAAAAGAACTTTTGGACAGTTTTATGGCCTTTTGTCTTATCTTCACATGTTTTGACCGTTCTCTGTAGGTCCTATCTTCTCGCTCACCACAAATGGTTGATAGCGTATGAAGTTTGAACTCTATTGGTCGAACTTCAGTCATTATCTTCAGCAAGTATAAAACTAATACAGCAAAACAAAGATAAAACCCAAAGCTAGGCAATTTAGTAATCACGGCCAGGACATGTCCAGGACAAAGAGAACATAATTGTGCGGCCTCTCTGTGCAGGCCTACTACTTGTCAAAAGTTTGAACACATAGGCTCTTTATTTTTCACTACTGTTGCATTTTCCCATAATAACAGTGGAGTGTGTGTGTGTGTGTGTGTGTGGGAGCATAGGGCTGTATGGCTAACATCATGTGTGGATTTGACAACAGCACAGCAGCTGACACTGTGGACAGGTGTTATATGCCATGGGTATATCAAAATGCCATGTCATATGGAGGAAAGGAATACTGTGAATAAAGCAGCTGTCAAAAGTTTCATACCCACAAGCCTCACAGTGAGTGTGAGGTCTCAAAAGTATTACGCATGAACAATGCATCCCTGTTCATATGAAACCTAAACCCATAGAAGAAAAGATGTAAAACTATATGTTGCCTCACTCATGTTATCTTAATTGCAAAGGTATTCTTCAGAATTATGACAGAAAAATCAACTGTATTATGCCAAACATTGCCTTGAAAGGGTATCTCATAAAACATAAAACAATTTGCATGACTTCAGCACTTTAACAATAATTTTACCAACGCAAACTGTTCATCATCCCTTTTTTTTCAGTCCGATGTTTTCCTGCATCTTAAGAACTTGGTCTGACCTTGTGGCAACCCAGTGTAAGTTGATGCAATCATTAAATTATACCTTTGACTTGAATAAAAAACAATCAATACATTTTAACTTAGACAAAATATTTTACAGTGCATAGCAATAAAGTAGCCTAATCTGATGTTATCCACCGTTGTCATAAAAAGTAGGATAAATAGAATTATAGAAAGACGTGTGAAAGAAATGTATATTGTTTTAAGGAAATTCATATTTATTAATGTTTTAATGGGGGAAAACGGTGTACCACGCTAACCTATAAAAAAATTATAATAAGAAACCATTTTATCTTATACAAACGTCGCTCATGTACAGAAATCGACACATGTCTCAGCGCATTTGCGCCGTGCACGCTTAGAGTTCTGACGAGAGCGCGCAAACCATCTTGAAGAAAGAGCAAGAAGCACATCAGACTCAGCACGCGCTCCTGCTCCATCCGGACAATCTGAAGATGAGCACAGCACACAAACTTACCTTGCCCGCTCTGCTCATGCTGCTCTACAGTAAGTATATTGATGATGCTTGGGTTTCTCATTATCTGACGCGCTTTAGTTCGTTTGTTCTGGATATTTTAAAAGAAAGACATTTCTTACTATGGGAAACTCTGAGGGGTGAATTGGAAAATACAGTCAATAACTTTAATTAATCATTTGTATATTTAGGCCTATTTTTATTATTTTATTTCTACTCTATTCAATGATTTTTAAAGTGTTAAAGTTCCTTGTAATTAAAAATGGCATAATGTTTAAAAGTTATTACAAGTTTTTATAGTAAAAAAAAATTGAAATTAATGTATATTGACATCAGCTTTGTGAACAGATTTGGTTCATATTCAAAACCCTGTGTCTGGGGTGTGTGTGTGTGTGCTTTTTCAAAGAGAGAAGGATGCTTTGAGGCTCTGGATTGGGTGGTTGGTGGGGGTTTTGTGAAACACTGTTTATACAAACTTCTCAAACATCATTTGAACACATGAGATCCTGAGGGTGATAAAATGTTTGTGAAGAAGTTGTCCAGATCTGAACTTTACTCTGATGTGGCAGGGACCTTTTCATGTCACTGATGCCCCTTGACTGACTCCTTGTGTATTGGTCTTTATCATGGAGATTATGGTTACCCCGCCAGCATGAGAAATTCTTTATTCCGCCTAGTCTAGAGATCCAAATATCTGTTAACCACATGAAGTTTCGCAGACTATATCAAATATCATTTTTTGTTATATAAGAATGTATATTAAAAATATCATGTGAAAATATTGACTTTGACCAAATTGATTGTTTTTTATTCTGACAACTTTCATGTTTCAGGCCACTACTGGTGATAGTTAGGGTTGTCAAATACCTAGTGGGGTTGGGTTGTGATTGTAACCCCAGTCCTCATCCAGCTGAAGAGGTTTTAAGTTACAGCGGCATAGTAGGTCTTTTGTATCTCTGGGTAAAAAGACCCTCACCATGTAGCATTTCTTTCTCTAGACTCATTAAAGTCAGTACTTTTCGACTGTTAACATCCAGTGGACTATAGAAAATTACTAGACAGTTAAAGGAAAGTGTTTTCCCTCACTTTCCCCAGAAGTGCATGTTTTTCAGTGTGTGAGGAGGTTATCAAGCTTGGTTTGGACTGCCACCCCCACCACACACAGCCACACTGTGTCAGAACATCCATCCATTACTAAAATTCCTACACATCTCTGTTCCTGGCACCACCAGAGTGTGGAGTGAATGTTAGTGAGGATTCACATTTGACTCAAATTTGTTCATTCTGAAATCTGTTTACAGTATTCTTCCTATTTACTTAAGGGGTGTAATATATTTGATAAAAATCTAACACATTCTTGAGTAATCAGTGTCATTTAATCAAACATTCTGGGTTAAGTTGAAGCTATGTGCCTGGATTTCAGTTTGTCCTGAACAAAAACTATGGGGCAAATATATAACAATTCCCTCATATTCTTTCATTGAAAGTTGAATATTTGTCTGCTATTATATAAATGCTGTAGGAGGGATTTTTGTGCCCTGTTACAACATTTACATGTCAATTTGTATATTCCCTCTCCTCCAGTTTCTAGCTCAGATCCTGTTACTGTGACGACAAGCAAAGCCAAAGTGGAGGTACATGAAAACACAAGTAAGATAATTCGTCTTCAGATAATCAGCTTGACATATTTAGATATAGAAAAACTTTCAGACCATATTGATTTGACTCTTCTGTCTTCTATTCTTTGCAAAAGATGCTGTCCTGTCCTGTGAATTCAAGACAGAGAAAGACACAAACCCACGTGTTGAATGGAAGAAGAGAAGCAAAGATGTTTCCTATGTTTATTTTGATGGGGATTTTACAGGTACTTTAGGTAGTTGTTTAGCCCGCTCTCATATTAATTGCAACCACAAACATTTCCCGCATCTCTCTCATTTGTATATTGCTTTAGATATTTTATCATTTTAAAGGGGAAGTGTGTCATTAAAATGACTTGTGGCAGGAAATTACATTCTGTTTGCTGTGTCACATTAGTCAGAAAAGTTCAATTGTCAATAGTGTAACAATGTAGCTCACACAAAAGTCACTTTAAAACCTAGCCGCATCAGGAAATCTTTTGCCCTCGCACAAAATTCCAGACTGCATGGATATCTATTGAAATTACTGATTTGCCCACAAAAATCTAAATCTGATTGCACCTTAACCACGTTTTTCAGTGAATATTTGTTTTCTACTTTTCTAACCTTTACTAAAACCAGGTTCATTTAAAAGCCGTGCATCCATCGACGGGGCAACGATGACCCTCCGTGGTGTTACGCAGAAAGACTCAGGAGTGTATCATTGTGAAGTCACAGCCCGCCATGACAAAATCAAGCTGGGGGAGGTCACTGTCACCCTCAATGTGCTCGGTGAGAATGAAAATCGTGTAAATTATTCGATCTTGTAATCTCATTTTCATTATTTACATGTGCAGTTGTACCAACAATATTCGTAACTAAGTCATAAGTCTCAAACACAACCTTTCTATAAGTGATGTAATGCAACTCTGTCTTACATGGACAGTTGCGCCACATGCGCCGTCATGTGAAGTCCCAGAAACAGTCATGAGAGGATTTTCTGCAGAGCTCCGCTGCAAAGACAAACTGAGCGTTCCCACTGCCACCTACAGCTGGTACAAAGACAACAAACCACTTCACACTAGCAATCTCCCTGAAATCAACTACACCCTGGACCCCAAAGCAGGGACTCTGGTTGGTGTATTGCTAATCTCTTTTTTTCCCACTGACAAACTTGTATTTTCAGAAAACTAGTTAGCATTTTCCCGTGATAGCTAACAAACACTGCTTAACATGTCAAGTATGATTTGTATATACTGTTTCTTTTCCTTTGGTGTTGAGCAGAAGTTCAAGGCGGTGTCAAAATCTGATGAGGGTCAGTATCGATGTGAGGCCTCCAATGGGGTGGGGGCACCCAAAAGTTGTGCCGGCCAGCATATGAAGATAACTGAATGTAAGTTCAGTTCAGTTTGGTCTTTTTAAAGGGTCAGGAAATCATAGAAATCAGTTTTACTTGATATTTTGTAATACAGTAAAAGAGTTGAATGTAACATGAAAATGTAGGCATTTACAGCAAAGTCTTAAAGGTGCAATAGCAGAAAAAACGTTATGTTCGGTGGAGGATGACGTTGATTGGGGACCAAGAGAAAAAATATTAATGGCAGTGATTATAGTTCCTCTGCTTTATCACAAAGTAGACTGGTACTTTTCAGAAATGCGACTGGCCTCTGCACTATTGTTCAAAGTTTGTGTTCAGTTGTATTCTTTGGGAAACAAATGAATACTTTCATAGTGCAAGGATGCAATGATCAAAAATGAGAAGTTGAGACATTAATGCATAAATGTTAGATACAACCAAAAAAACATGAGGGTTAACTCAAAGGTCAGAGAGCCACAAAACCCTTGACTAACATCATAATTAGACCATGTGTGGCTGAATATCTGTTTGACATGCTCTGTTGCAGTTGAGCTGAACATGACAGTCGTTACAGCAGTAGAAGTGGGAGCGTCTCTGTTGCTCCTCTCCTGCTGTGTGGCCATCTGTCTGTGCTGCAGAAGAGGGGGCTGTTGTTGCTGCCGCAGTGAGTACCACTTTACTCAAACTAACAACAGGCTGTATAACTTTGAAAAATGTCTTGTCCTTATCTTCTAACATATGTCTTAAAATTTACCAACAGAGAATCAAGGAGAGACACAACAAAGGTACGTCTAATGCAGTATTTTTAATGCAATCTTACCTATAAGAATAATTCATAACAAACCTTTAGAAACAAAAAAGTTATTTCTTTGCACTTTTCAGCAGAACCAAGACCAGCTATAACCCTCCAGATGTAAGTTTCTTATTGACAACTCACTAGTTAAATAGTATAATACTGGCACTATAGAGATATATGATTATGGTAATGGCTTGTCCTCATCCCATTGTTCATCTCTCTCCTCAGCCGAGATGTTACAAACATACACAATCCTTTGTGCTATGAAGTGTGCACATACTGGACAGTGCTGTGCTAAAAAAAAGTGAAGCGACCTCAAAAACTAGAGAACCATATCATACATCAAGTGCACTTGTACTGTATGTCTCCATGTTTTGCTCTGATGGCCTGTAAGAGAAGAAAACACGCCCCCTGGTGTTGAGGCCCATCCACAACAGACCTACATTTCGATTAATCTCTGCTGTTTCTTTTTTGTATTACTGTAAAAAGCTTTTATATTTTTCAATCTAAGAGAACTCATTTTTTTTAGATAGCATGTAGTATTTTAATTGTCTCATATCTGTTTGACTTCTCACAACTAGAGTTTGTAGATACTGTAAATGTTGCACAATTTCATACTAGTTCTTCTGCTCTTCCAGCGCCTCCTGCTGGCGGACAATCAGTTTGCATTCAAGTCTGGCTCCAGCAACGTTTTTTTTTTCTTTTCTCTGGAGCAACTCGGAGCACTATTCATACTCTTTATAAGAATTTAAGAATAATCAACTTACACCACCAGTCAAACATTTTTGAACAGTAGGATTTTTAATGTTTTTAAAATGTTTTTTTTTTTTATATATATATATTATTTTGATTTGCTGATTATCAATATTTAAAACAGTTGAGTACATTTTTTTTTTTCCAGGATTCTTCGATGAATAGAAAGATCAGCATTTACCAGAAATATAAACTTATATTATATTTATATTTATAATATATAAATATTAAACTTATACTTATCATAGAAACCTGATTTTTATTTATTTATAGTAAAATATTTCAAAATGTGACTGTTCTTGCTGTAGGATCAAATAAATGCAGGCTTGGTGAGCAGAAGATCATTTCTTTAAAACATTAAAAATCTTAATGTTCAAAAAAATGTTGACTAGTAGTGTATATTAGCCTACAGTTTGAAGTTAAAGATATTAATATTAATTAGGTGAGTCAGAGATAATTATTTGACAGTGATTACTCATTTATTGTTTGCATGAAGTCTAAATAAAAAAAAACTGAACATTCACTTATTTGTGGTTTTTTTTCTAAAATATTATATGGTTTTAAATGAGGTGTCAATTGTCAAATGTATTTTTACATTTTGTTTGGGCTTTCTTTGTAGTTTTTACGAGACTTTTTTAATCGTTTTCATATTGATATCAGAATTGTATCGTATCAACAGAAATTAAGAAATATATTGTGATATAAATTTTGTCTATATCATCCAGCGCTGTTCAGAAGTATCATCTGTTGTCTGATGATGGGTATTTCTCAATGAAATGCAATTTGCTTATTAAAGGAATATAGTTGACCCAAAAAGATTTGAAGTTCTATCAATCATTTACCCTCATGTCCTCCCAAACCTGTATATGACTTACTTTCTTGTGCGACTCAAAAAAATATTTTTTGAAGAATTGACTTCCATTAATAGGGGACACACACAAAAGTCATTTCTGAAAACATCTTTTATGCTCCACATAAGCAACAAAGCTAAACAGACATCGGAACAACATAAGGTTGTGTATATGATGACAAAATTTAAATTGTAATATCTTATAGACAAAGATAAAAAAAATGTGTCTGAGCTTATTTGACTATTCGGTTAAGCTTTTGTTTGGCTCAAATGAATCAGCAGTATCTCCAAAAACTAGATTTTCTGGTCTTTTGTTACATTAACTGAAATGTAAAAATAACCTAATGCAAAATTCACACTCTGCTGCCATACTTATTCCTCTCCTTACACAGATTAAAACACTGTAGCATATATTTCCAATATTACATAAGGCACAAATCAGTTGAATCTTCCAAGTTAATGGACACATCCAACAGTGTGAGACATTACGTTAAACACAAAATGCTGGAAACATGAACATGAAGAGTCACAGAACTTTAATGTCCATCCACAGGAATAATTCAAGTCACTCTTTAGAAAAGAATACAATTTTCTTTATTTGTTACGTCTGCAAAAAAACTAAGAACGTGTTGTTGTCCATGAGCTCTGGGGTACATACATACACATATAACACAAGATAATAAACATAAAAATACATATGTAAACACACACACACAGACGGAGTAAGATAAAGGCATAAACATGTATGTACATATGTATACAGTAATGCGTTGATTTCCACACTTAAGGCACTGTTAAATTCACCACCTTCCATTTTCTGGTGTTAGCTTTTTTGGGGGGTGGGGGCACAAATAAACAACTGTATATATGATACACAGTTACAAACTGCACAGAGTGGGTTTGTACATGTTGCTGTCAGTGGGCAGCGAGGCCTCCAGCTCATCCCCGCCCCCAATGCAATGTTGACCAAAAACCAGCATGAACATTCACTCAACTTATTAGCACCCAAACTAAACTATAGCCCCTGACACCCAGCTCTAGTGCGCAAAAACTCCGACCCAGCACTTGCTGAACGGGATAAAGAGGTACGTCGGGTCGCAATGCTAATTCACGTGAGCTAAGCGTGTGCAACAAAATGAGTATGTTGCATATGTGTGAGGCTATTATCGTGTCAGTTTTCCCGCTTTCTGCGCGAGCTAACTGTTAGCATCCTGAGGGGAACACAACAGAGCTAATAACAGAACTGACTGTAAGCACTGCCTCTCACGTCCGACAAGCAGTAGGTAAACATACTTGTAAACTTTATTCAGGACAATTTCAAATATAACGTTAGCTGTTTTCATTGAAATATGTCGTGAATACCGACGCGAACACCATTACTTTTCGTAAAAGTTAGCGCGAGTTGTCCGCGCGAGAAGACATTCAGTTCAACCGTCAGTATCAGCTAAGCAGCTGACAAAGAGGCCAGGTGTGTATTTATACATAATCCATACGTGATTGTACCTGTCTTAGACATTATATTCCGCCCGAATCGCGCAATTAAACCGTGTTGTTTCCGTCCGTTTATTCGGTCGCACGGCAGTTTTCGGAAGTCTGTCAGCCGCCGTGACTTCGGCCAGGATTTCCGGCTGCTTTTACATCTGCCCTTCTCTTGTTTTGTTTCCGTTTCTTCCATTTCCGTTTTAACTTTCAGAATCAAAAGTCTTGATGTGTTGCTACCCCTGGAAGTTTCAGAAGTTTGGAAAAGTCGTCTTTTATGCCCAATTTTGCGGTTATATTACGAAACCCAAAAGCACTCCAACATGGCAACTGCGTTTGTATCGATTCGTGCGTCGTCTTCCCACCCAGTTGCTTGTGGAAATTATATTATTAGAAGCGTTCCCGTTTAAATCCACATACTATAATAATAAATGGATTGACCAAATTGATTAGATATTTAATAAATAAGTGCGTCCCCTTAGTTAAAAAGAGTGTTAATGTGGGGAAATGCCATGGTGGGCCTAAACTCAAGCAAAGCCTCGGTGTTTCGTGAGAGTTTATTGGACTTCAGAGACTTCTTAGAGACCGCAAGAGTGCGTTAACCTGACCATGTAGTGACTTTTAGGCACAGTTGTATGTTTTGTATTACTTTGGGTTCAATAAGATGCTAAACATTATGTGAAATTAAATATTTTATTTTTATTTTCAAGAGTGTGTGTGTATATATATATATATATATATATATATATAGAGAGAGAGAGAGAGAGAGAGAGAGAGAGAGATAATTAGGTAACACATTACAATAAGCTATTATATGTTAAATTTGGTTACCATGAATTATACAAACATTACTATTACAGCATTTGTTAATCTTAGTTACTGTTCAACATTTACTAATACATTTAAAAAAAATCTAATATTTTAATGCACTGTGAACTAATATGTACAGTTGTATTTATATAAACTAACATGAACAAATATTAATAAATGCTGTTGTTAAAAAATAAAAGGTAATGAATGGTCACTGTTCCTTAGTGTTAGCTAATACTTCAACCAATACTGCAAAAGAATGTTTCCTTTAATTTGTATATTTTTTATGTATTTGCTTTATAGCTGGACAAGGAGTTGAAGGGATGTCAAAAAGTGAGACAGAGGAGATGATTGAAATTGAGATTGATGGACGGGAGAAACAGGAGTGTCTAGAGGAAGGGTAAGTGCTTTTTCTGTCTTTCTCTTCCTTATTTTCCTTCTCTGTTTGATGTGTTTAGCGGAATCCTCTTATTAAGCAATGTGTGTCTTCTGCCTGTGAAATGGTTTGTTTCATGTGACCAAATGTCAGGATCGAGGAGCAGACCATCACAGCAGCTGAACTAATAACTCAAGACATTGACATCAATGAGCCGATCGGTAACCTGAAGAAGTTACTGGAGCCTCGTCTTCAGGTCCCTCTGGATGGATACGAAATTTGTCTGCAGGACATCCTAGTATGTTCTTCTATATTAGTGTAATCTTATTTGAGTGCACTCATTGTATTTGTGGATTCAACTCTTCACTCCCTGACTCTTCTGCTTCTTTCCTCATGCAGTTGCATCCTGATCACAGCCTGTTCGATCAAGGAGTGAAAACAGATGGTACAGTACAGCTCAGCGTGCAGATTGTCACGAAACAGGGTAACAGTTTACAATGATCTCATATTGCTGTTGGACAAATCTCAATTTGTCAACATGCCCTTCAGACAAATGAAAATCTTTGAATAGTTGACATGTCCTGCAGAGTGACGTGCTGTTGTAAACAGCACTTAGTTCATTATTTTATAATTATTCATGCCTTGATATGAAATCACCAGTTACATAAGATATTATTTGTTAATGTCAATTATATACTAAGATAGATAAATATATATATATAAAAAAAAACAATTTAGCTGACAACTACCCATTCACAACATTAATAAAACATTAATATAAATGTGATATGCCTGTGGGTTTGTGGTCTGTTTTAGGTGAAGAAAAATTGAATATTCTGGAGATTGTGAAACCAGTGGAGACTGTGGAGGTGGTGATCGATCCAGACGCGGCTGCTGGCGAGGAAGGCCATCTGGTGGAGGATGGACACGTGATTGCGGTGGAACGAGCCGCCATTTCTGATGAGACTTCAGAGCAGGTGACCCGATGGGCGGCCGCGTTGGAAGGGTACCGTAAGGAGCAGGTTCGACTGAACATTCCCTATGGTGAGTTTTTCAATTAATGTTTACATGTTACAGAATTAAATCTAAATATTTAATTGATTTTGTAATAGTGTAGTAGGCACAGCTTATGAGAACTATATCACACATACACTAGTGTTAGATCAAGGCTCCAATAATTTGAACAAAAATACAGTAATACTGTGAAATTTTATTCAAAATAACTACAAAATAACTTTTTTATTTCAATATATTTTAAAATGTAATTTATTACTGTGATGGCAAAGCTGAATTTTCAGTATCATTACTTCAGTCTTTAGTGTCACATGATCTTTTATAAATCACTCGAATATGCTGATTTGGCGATTAAGAAACATTTCTTATTATCAGTGTTAAAATATTTTTGTGGAAACCATGATACATTTTTCACTGGATTTTTTGATAAATAGGAAGTTCAAAATAACATTATTTATATGGAATTTGAAATCTTTTGTTGCATTGGAGGAGTCTTTACTGTGACCTTAATAAATGTAATGTGTCCTTGCTGTATAAAAGTATTAATTTCTTTAAAAAACTTGACTCAAAACATTTGCACAGTAGTGTATGCATTTCTGCTAAATAATTGCATGAATCTTGAAATGGCAATGAACTGTAAAAGAGATTACAATTGAATTATTTTGTTACAACTCGTATCAGATTCACTTCTGAAAATAAGTCAGGAATCATTTTGGGTTAAGAAATGAATGTGTAATACACTTGGTAGTATAGTAAATTATCAACTTTAAAATATGCAGTTCAGTAAATGTTGTAATACATTTTTATTGTCAGATCAGTGCATTTTTACATCCCTAGTCAGTAGCAGTATCATTTAATGAGCTTTATTTGTCTGTCTGTCTGTCAGACCCGGTGCAGTGGACAGCAGATCAGGTGATCCACTGGGCAGTTTGGGTTATGAAAGAGTTTGGCATTGAGGAAATGGAGGTGGGTGGCATTCACATTCCCGGCCGCCAGCTCTGTGGTTTCAGCCAGGAGGAGTTCCTTCAGAGAGTGCCCAGCGGAGAGATCCTGTGGAGCCACCTGGAGCTTCTACGCAAGTGTAAGTTTCACTTAGGAAAGAGAGCGTGTGTTCTCCAACTCTTATCAAAATATTTTAGCCCATTTTTAATCTCTTTAATGCTCTGTGCAGACGTACTTGCGAGTCAGGATCAGGGTCAGGAAGCAACAGTCACCATTGATCAACGTGAGTTTCAGTAGACATGAATCTTGTCTGTTTTTGAAGTTTTACCAACAAAAGCACCTTTTGAGTACCTTCTTAAATAACATGTTTTGTATAACCTGCACATGATTTGCTTAAAGGGCAGTTTGTGTCTCTAGGCACAAACACTTAATATTTTCAATGAAAGGAGCATGTGTTGGTCTTCTGGGTAACGGTTTCTTGATATTCTCCAGCTGTGCAGATCATTCCTGCCCCTGTGCAGCAGGCCACATCTACAGCCATCAAGGTGATGAAGCACAACAAAACCCCCCGAGCTCCCCGTATCTCAGGAGAGGAGCGCAGCTCCCCTGGCAACCGCACAGGTACATACAAACAAATACAACAAATGTGTATGTGTAAAAGCCCAGGTTGATCAATAGTTTGATTATATTAAATAATGTATGTGTAAATGTAGTTTTTAATAATACATTTATTAAAATAAGGAAATTAATACTTTTATTCAGGAAGGACATATTAAATCAACCAAAAGTGACAGTAAAAATGTTTAGGTAAAAAAAAAATCTATTTCAAATAAACTTTCATTTCATCAAAGAGTCAAGAAAAATATGTATGACAGTTTGTAAAAGAATAAGTAGCACATCTGTTTTCAACACACACACACACACACACACATATATGTATATGTATATTAGGGGGGGCACGGTTCAACTTTTTCACGACAGTTCGGTATGTGCTATGTTTATGGAAAACTATACTTTCTAATAAAAAAGAAGAATATTCTATCCAACTACAAGCAACAGCACAAATAAATACAATAGAGTAAAGAGACAAACAATAAACAGTGATTTTCCGTTTTTATTTTTTTATTTTTTTTTAGATAGGTCAAGCATAAATTTTTAGGTACAGAAATTGTATAAAGTAATCTAATGTAAAACAGCATTTCATATTGGACTGTATAAATTAAAGATTTTTTTTTTTTATTAAAGTTATTTATATATATAATTTGCCATGATATAAAAAAGTTTTTCTAAAAATGTCATCTTTCATTTCATGGTCCATGGTGGAACAGTTTTTTTTTAACATCCTGTGGTGTGTGTTCTTTTCAAATCACATCATGTGATTTTAATGGGAACCATTCCTAAAATTCAGAATTTTTCAACCTTCTACTGAGAAAAATAAGAATCTCATTGCACAACGCTAATAAATGATTGTAGAATTGATTATGATTGTTGCGTGTCATCTCAGGTAATAACGGTCAGATTCAACTGTGGCAGTTTCTTTTGGAGCTGCTGACTGACAAGGATTCTCGGGACTGCATTTCCTGGGTGGGAGAGGAGGGCGAGTTCAAACTCAATCAGCCTGAGCTAGTAGCTCAGAAATGGGGTCAGCGCAAGAACAAGCCCACCATGAACTATGAGAAGCTAAGCAGAGCTCTCAGGTGCGAGTGTATGATTTCCCCACTCTAGTTTAGGTGCTTTTGGAGAGATATAGTTAGTCTTCAGCAAAAACTTAAATGAGAACACTAAATCTATCCATCCAATTTTATCTCCCTTAAACAGGTACTACTATGATGGAGACATGATCAGCAAAGTGCAGGGCAAGCGCTTTGTTTACAAGTTTGTGTGCGACCTGAGGACTCTGATCGGATACAGCGCCGCAGAGCTCAACAGCCTGGTGACGGAGTGCGAACAGAAGAAACTCGCCCGGGTGCAACTGCACGGCCTCGGTCAGTCCGTCAACACAGTCACGCTGGCCACTGCCACAGGCCAGCCCGTCACAACAGTCACTCTGGCTGCTGCAGCTTTGGAGAAAGACAGTTGAGGAGGGAGTGGCTTGTTACTCCCAGCCAATCAGGAGACAAGTTTAAGATGGGAGCGATCTGGGTTCAAAATTTGACTTTGGGCTGGGTGGGAAACAGCGGGTTTATAAGCAGATGTGTGCTTTGTTGCGAGTGTGTATGTATGTGTGAGCATCCTTAAAATGCTTAGAGAGCGAATGGATGTGTGGATGTGAGACACAAAGTATAGATGATCATGTATGAGCTTTCAGTTTTTGTACGCATGTTCTGACTGCAGGGTAGCATCGGCTATATTTCCATTGTATATACTCTGTTTTTGATAACCACATGGGCAGTGTATTTTGATATTTTCCATTTGTAAAGGATCTTTTATTTTTTATTTTTGAGTGTCCAATTCCCTCAAGGTGAGGTACTTTTTACTGTCCACCAGAGGGCAATAAAGAGACAGTTGGTTTTTGAATTGCTCTGGTCTTGCATAATGCAGCAAAAAAAAAAAAAAAAAAAAGACATCCTTTGTTTCTTGTTTTGTGCACCAAACACCACATCACAAGGACTTTATATGTACATTCAAAACTTTATTCATGGATAACAGTGTTGTAGAAAGCTTTTCCCCTTCTGAGCCAATGGTTTGAATAGACAATGAAGGAAAATGTCACAGAAAGAGCTTTCTTTGTTCCCTACTGACCACAGACACTCACCTCAGAGTATCCACTAATCAGCACAACACCAGATTTGAGAGCTAAGGTAATTCTATACAGGAACGTAGCGAGCAGTGTGCACTGTGACATAATTGCACAATGTTTGATTCGGTTAATGGCTGTGTCTCATACAATGTATTTTACAACATTCACAATTTCCTCTCAACGTCATGGCACTTTTAAAATAACTCTTAAGAGATCATTTCGAAAGAACGCATGGCATGAACCCAGTACATTAATATTTACCAGTTCCTTTCCGTCTGCTCTGGCCTGTAAGGTGCCATGAGATACTTCAGTGAAAATAAAAAGGGGGAGAAGGTGAGGTGTTTCTGTCCCAAAATGTGTTCGTGAATATCACAGACACTAGAGGAATACAAAGAGGGCAAAGTGGGAGAAAATTCACATAATCCAAAAATGGTGGCTATTTTTGAAGCAAAATCCCACCAACATTCCATAACTCCCTTCTCTGATCCCGGCCCCATACCAAATCTGGACATGGAAAAAAAACCCTCAATGAAGCAGAAAGGGCCTAGACCCTTAAAAAAAAACAAAAATGCAGAGTGCATGGAACGTTAAGGAACCAAAACATGGGCTAACATTACACTCCATAATACAATACATACATCTTTTTTCCAGCCCCATGCAACCATTTAAGTGTGCGTGGCATGGTCCAAAAGAAATAAAAAGCACACTTAGATTAAAGCATGTCCCTGTGTCGATGTAGCCAAGCAGATTTGTTTTCACTTATTTAAAATGTGATCACAAGAAGACAATAAACTGTACAATCCAGCTAAAATCTCTACATGAGAGAGAGGTCAAAGTCTGCATCTGGATCCAGAAACCATCTCTCTGTTAAAATTGCCATGCACTATATAGATACAGCTAGTTTCTGCCTTTATTCAATACATATTACACACAAAATAAAAACAAACATTCTTTTCTTATTTCTGTAAATGTTTTTTATACCCTTTTTCTGACGTATGGATTTTATATATATATATATATATATTTTTTTTTTTCAGGAAAAAAAAGAAAAAGAAAAACTCTGAATGGAAAATGTAACAATGAGTACATTATTGGGCATCTGCTTGTTTGTGGTTGGAGCCTCATGTAGCCAAACACAGCACTGCATCATCTGAGTGCCCAGGAAAAACGAAGGAAATGCGCAAACAAAAGAGAAGGAGACGTAAGTGCTTAAGGTAGTTCTGGAGGGGTTCAAAAATGGTCAACAGAGAGTAGTGGAGAAGAAAAAAAAAAAACTTGATGGTTCAGAGGATCATGGGTAAGTTAGAAGGAATGCATGTGTAAAGAGAACGCTTCATTCACCACAGTGCTGTGATGGACAGGCATGGGAGCGCACAGATGGACCAATGTACTGACAGATGGCTGGATGGGCAGCAATGACACGTCACTCTTCTGTGCAATCTGAGTGAGCGCTCATTCGATTGGATGGAATGGTCAGGTGATGGAAGCCACTCTCATCTCCATGGTGACAGAGCTGACTGATAGTGTGTATGAGGGATCAGTCTGCAATCTCTGTCCCGATAGAGTGGGGTGATGGTGGTGGGGATGGTTGGTGGTGTGGGGATCTGATGTGGTTCTTTAGTTCTGCATTTGCTCGAAGAACTTGTAGGTGGGGTTCTCATAGCCGTTCTGCTGCATCTTAGTCAGATGACGTTCCTCGGGAGTCACTGCTGCATCCACCTGACACAGAAAAACAGCCTGTCATTAAAAGTGTTTGATCAGACCTAGACTAAGATTCCCAGCAGTATTTATTTATATACTGTTCATATTTATTGTTCTGACCTTTTATTAATTTGACCAATAATTTGGATAGTTTAATACATTTTATGTGCTTTTTTCCCCATTTAGCTTTTCCCCATGTTTTTTATTTCAGGGTTTGATTAAGTAATTTTTTAGTATTAATACTAATATACTAAAAATGCTGCTTAACTGTAATACAGTTTTTCATCAAATAATTCTATTTTATTTCAGCTTCATTTCAATAAATAGATTTATGCCTTTTGAGCGATGACTTTCCATGACCTTTTTTCCAGACCTGCATGATGGTGGATACCCATACAGCAAATAAATATATATTTTCTGGCCAAATATCAAATTTGAAATGTGTTCGAATTTGGAGCTCAATAAAATACATTTCTGAAATTACATTTCCAATCTTAAAGTAGTTTAAAGGCAAATGTGGATGGATTAAACTACTAGAGATTAAAACTAGATTTATTTTTTATTTTTATATATAATTTAATATTGTATATATATTTTTTGAAACAATGTAAACTATGTTGAATTTTATTAACGTAACAAACAACAAATATATATATATATATATATATATATATATATATATATATATATATATATATATATATATTTTTTTTTTTTTTTTTTTTTTCTCAAACATATGAAGTGTACTTTAAATGCTTGAAAAATATATATTTATATATTTTAAATGGGCAAATATATATTGGTAGTAAATATATTTACATTAATATATTAACTGTATATATTACATGATATATTCATTTAAATATATTGATATATTTTTTTATTTTATTTTGGCCATTCTTTGTATTAAAAAAATGTATATATATTTGAGAATGTAGATTATTTTTCCATACGGGTAATGATTTTTAAATGATTTCAAAAAGGCTGCACTTTCTAGTTGAAAAAGTGATTAGTGATTTAGAGCTGGCAGCAGACATTTCTTTTAATGTTTTTAATATAATGTACCAGTAATATTTTTTATTGCTCACAAGACCCCAAGTCTACCAATAATAATAATAATAATAATAATAATAATAAAAACCATTTTAATATACAAGACTTCAAAAGTCTTTTTATTTTAAATGAGCATTTTATCAGGCTCCTATGTATTAGTTCAGTAATTTCACTTTAATGGCAATGAAAATGTTACTACAAATGTCCAATGATATTTTCATAGGAGCCTGCTAAAAACAGATGATTTGAATGAAAAATCTCAAACGGAAAGAGGTTTTTGCATCTGAAGTCTTCATACGTTTATCACATGTGTCTCACCTCAATAACTCCATGGTGAATGGAAGTGTACTGCTTCTTCCTTAACATAACCAGAGTGATCACAATGACAGTAGCGATGACAACTCCTCCCACCATCAGCCCAATGATTGCCCCCTTATTAGAGCCCATGTCTTCTGCAAGGAACATCTGAACCCAAACACATTTATTACTTTGTACAACGTGAAATACTAGATACATATTGTATTTTATCTCTATATTTTTAGCTAAATATTTGTGTAAATTGTTGTACCAGTCTCTTGTCACGAACATCATAACCAGCGTTGTGCCTTTCCTCAATGTCCAGCCGAACCTTTGGGATCTCTACAAACAACCACACATATGAATATAAGAATTAGATATATGATATTTAACAAAGCAATGGCTGAAAATAACATGCACACACTTACCGGGTCTCGTGGGCAGACCCTTATCTGGAATTGGACGGACATCTACGGGTTCAACTGTACAAGACAAAAAAAAGAAGAAGTTGTGCAGTCTCTTCTAAATGTAATGTAAATATAGTGTTTACTATTGGTTACTTAATATCTGTTAATGTATGTTGTCATAAAAATGGACCTTTTAAAAGTTACAGCGTTCAGTGTGCAGATGTTTACCATGGTTGTCAGTGTTGACCTGGTTGAAGCTTTCGGGGTGGATGAAGCCCAGGCCGTCCTGCTCCGGTGGCAGGGTGTCCAGGGCGGTGGTGCTGTCAGGCAGGTCGGGCATCAGGGCGTCGTTCCCATAACTCACCCTCATCTTACTCTGGAGAGACGACAACTGTTGGGTGACTTCAGCCTGATCGCGCTGAATCAGCAATGCTGCAGAAAGAACGGATGAAAGACCTTAATCAGGGCTTTTCAACCTTTCTAATGGCAGACTTGAATACAAGATTAAATATGTCATAACTAATATAATTTCTAAGCATCCACTATACCGTTCAAAATCGTCAGTTAAGTTTTTTTTAAAGAAATATATTAGTTTAGCAAGGAGGCATTCAATTTAAATAAATATATTAGTTTAGCAAGGAGGCATTCAATTTAAATAAATATATTAGTTTAGCAGGGAGGCATTAAATTTATCAAAAATATTAAGCAGTTTTTAACAATAAATAATAATATTTATTGTTAAATCATGTGACACTGAAGACTTATAAAATTTAATTTATTCCTGTGATGGCAGAGCTTAATTTTAAAACTTACTAAAATAGAAAACATTAAACATTATATTTTTTTTCCCCCACAATATCTTACCGACCCCAAACTTTTGAAAAGTAGTGCATTCAGTTATGTGCATATTAGTTTTTTTTATTTCTTATTTTTAAAATTACGTTTCAAATTCTCCCAAGTCAGTGGAACCCAGTTTGAAAACACATTCCCTAAATGATATGTGAATGTATTTAGCGCTAAAAGAAGCGCCTCACACTCACCTACTTGGTCCTGGATTTCATTAGCCACTTGTGGCACCTTGTAGAGGTACCCCAAGGACTGGTTCATGCGTTCTTCAATCACACGCAGATGGGTCATCACCTACAGGCACAAGGGGTCAAAATGAAGTGGGTCAAAGGGTCAAAATGGGGTGTCTACACATTTTTTGTCTTGAAATAGGAAAAAACAGCTTGACAATCGTACAAATGGCCGAATCTGAGAAGCCTTCTTGGGATCCACCTCTCGCACATGCTCAAAGTGTTTGAGAGTGTGCTGCCTGTCCTTCTGCTCCGCTCGTATGTACTTCTTCAACAGACTGAGGACCTGCCGAGGCTGTACAAGACGGGACACAGGACAAATTAGGTTTTTCTTGGTTAACAGTCAGCATAAGTTCAGCAGATGAGAGACATTGTAACAAAAACAAATGATACACATTAGTACTGTAAACACATTTGTGCATCTTATTTCATTTTGTTTGTAGTTCAGGGCTATGGGTGTGTGTGAATACCCGAGGCTGGTCAGACTGCAGGGTGCTCAGGTAGCTTTCCAGAGCCTGACGGCGGCGGTCATTCAGCAGAGCTTCCACTCGTGCCATGTGGGTTTCTACCAGCTGCTGTCTCTCCCCAGCCGCTTCTTTCTCCAACGCCTCCACCTTCTCCTGAAAGCGCTATAGAAATGCGAATAAACACATAACCAGCAGCCATTTAATCCTGAAGAATAAAATACCACAAGCCTTTCAATCCCCTTGAAAATCCACCCTCCACTTTAAAGGGAACAATATGCTGTGCTGCTAAACTGAATGCACTTGAACCGTAACCCTTGCTAAGTGCTTTATATAACAGTAACAATAAGTCGCTGCATTATGTGAACATTAAATGTTGTTTACTCTCCGACGTTCACTGCTTATGATTGATCAGCCAATATATGCCCTTCACAAGTATCAAAGGGTTACCTGAATTATGGTCTTCTTATCAGCACGAGGAAGATTCTTCGCCTGTCTCTCTGCCTCCTCCCATTCTCTCATCACCTGAACCAAGATAAGAGAAATGGAAGGACAGAGTTATCAAATTAATTCTGAAAACTTATGAACAAAAAACATGTTTTGGAGATGTACTATGGTAATACATTATATTACAATATAATAAAATAATGTAAAAAAATGTGTTCCTAACTAAATATTCATTCACTAGTAATACTTTTATAATACTATTTTTTGGAATAGACTTTTTAAACCAAGTAAAATTACAAAAACTCTGAATGTGTATCTTTAATTGTACACTGCCATAGTCAAGCTCCAAATAAATGGTTTATACATTTTAACGAATCACTTCAAACTGTTCGTTTCGCTGAACTGATTCAAAACTCTGATTTAGCTATTTATTTGTGTTGCTCAAATTATTCATATATATTCAAATGTTTTAACGGTATTGCCCAGCCCTATTACTAACACAGTTTGTGTAAGAGAACTTCATCCCACTGCTGTACCTCCACTGTAACTACAATGCATCACTCTACTCAGATTCCCACCTCTGACATTCTCTCTCTGTGTTTGGCCTCCAGGCTCTCCTTTGCCTTCTGGAAGCGGGTGTGCTCGTTCATATCTCCTGGAGCTTCCAGGTAACGATCCACAGCATCAGCAGGGCTCGGGGCCATGGTTGGCACTATAGAAAGTGAGAAGTCTTGTTCAGTGAAAGTAAAAAAACAGATAAATGTGAGCAAGACAGGCAAAGACTCCTGGGAAAGAACAGCTAGTTCAGGTGCAGGTTAAAACTGGTTAGCAGAGACAGAAACATTATGTGAGATTGCTTTTGCCAAAGGTGCACTCAGAAAGTTAAGTTTCATGCTGGAAAATCAGAGTATGGTACATCTGTGTACAGTATATACAGTAACCCCAAAAACTGTTTTGACACTTAATAATATATAAATGTAACGGAATTTAGTAGAAAATATTAAATGTGGCGTATGCAAACAAATGACACTAAACTTTGTTGCAAAACTTAATTTATAATAATGTGCATCAATTAAAGCTGCAGTTGGTAACTTTTGTAAAAATGTATTTTTTACATATTTGTTAAACCTGTCATTATGTCCTGACAGTAGAATATGAGACAGATAATCTGTGAAAAGATCAAGCTCTTCTGACTCCTCCCAGTGGTCCTATTGCCATTTGCAGAAATTCATCCGATCCCGGTAAGAAATAACCAATCAGAGCTGCGGTCCGTAACTTTGTTTGTGTTCAAAGTATACAAAATGTATATAATAAGCGAGTACACCATGAATCCATTTTCCAAACTGTGTTTTTAGCTTGTCCTGAATCACTAGGGTGCACCTATAATAAGTGTTTATATTCAGAATATTTTAGATTGCTTCGGGGATACCGCGGCGGAGTAACCCAGTACCGTTGTGATTCTTCATAGACATAAACAGAGAGAAGTAGTTCCGGCTACAATGTTCTTCCGCAAGACGCAAGCAGTTCTGTTTATTAACCGCTAGAGCGTCAAAAGTTATCGACTGCAGCTTTAATAATGCACAATAAGACCATGGAATTTAAAAGTATTAAAAAAGGGAAAAAAGATTTCAGTTTTAATTTCATAAAGACATGAAGACACGTTCCACTAAGAGTAAAATAATGTCTTAATTTAACTATTTTAAACATAACGGATGTCTTTTTGTAAAATGTTTTGTTTGAAAAGTGGGCCGGTTAATTTCACTCTTTTAAAATAAATGCAAGGTGGCTTGATATTTTGCAATGCAGTGACATATGTAAGTGTAACATAAGCTTGCAAATACTTTTTTTGCCACTGAACATGTTTGGAGCTTGTGTGTGTTTTCTGTAGCAGCTCCTGTGAAGCTGCGGTGACACTTTCTGACAGCGAGCTTGCGGAAACAGCCAGACCAGCTGTGAGGAATATGCCCTGTCAGGATGAGGGCTGCTCTGCTGTCACTGTCCCACAGAGTTCAGCATTGTGCTTAACTGAGCGTAAACCGCCCACTGAACCTCTGCCACTGACTGGTCTGACCAGAAGCCAACTACAGCTCCATCTCTGGCCCACACACAGAGATAACACAAATGGAGAGACAGAATGGGGAAGGTACATTCAGAAACACATTGTTTAGCAGGTTAAGAAATACACTCACTGGCATACAGGTGCTCTCAAATAGACAAGAGCACGAACAAATATTCATGCTATCAAATTTGAAAGTATCTATTTGAAACCTCTGGAGGGTGACACTCAAAAACCACCATAACTACCGTACAGTATGGGGAGCATTTCCATCTAAATATATATATTTTAAGATAACTTGTTTTTGCAAGGATGGAAACAAATAGAAGTTTTTTGTGGGACTAGTCATAAAACAATTCTGAAGTTTTGGATGGCTCACTTTTGGTAACTATGTTTAACTGTTGGTAGCTCATTATTATGCAAGTATATTAATGGGATATAAGTAATAAAGTAATAACAGATTATATAAGTCATCAACATACTCTTTTAGTTTTGAGGAATGTTAATGATACACAAATGTAATGTGATTTTCAACTTCTGCATGTCAAACTTCAGAAAGAAATATTACAAATAAAAGCAAAACAATTTTTATAAATATAAGCTACTCAGTGCATTTATATATATTATCATAAACAACCATTCTCTTTTGCCTATTCTTGTATAATACAGTTACACACTTCACAAAACTAATTTTAACATTAAATAACACACAACACACGTATATATGTATACATATCTATATCTATCTATCTATCTATCTATCTATCTATCTATCTATACACACACACACACACACACACACACACACATATATATTTATTAATTACAGCATCACGCTCAAACAGCTTCCCATTATCTAACACTTATTAAAGTCAGAACAGTATCAAAACTGTAAAACTAACTAGTCTCACACCACTCTATATGCCCTATACCCAGTGTTAAGTAATTTTTGGGATTTGTATAATCACAATAATATTTTTTTATTTACCATGGTGCTGTAGACACAGATGGAGAGTTACAAAGTTAAAGAAAAGTTCCAGTTCTCAGAGTGCTCAGAAAAGACAGCAGGAGGTTGAACTAAAAGAACAAGATGCTCTGCCTATACGGTCACCTCACAGAGACCTGTAATCCATGCGAGCTAAAGCTTCCAGCCATCTGCTGAGCTTGTGAGTTTGGCACGAATGAAGTGAAGAAAGTGAGAAAGAGACGATGTGCTGATTAGTGGAGAGATGGACTTCATCTCAGGAGACATCTGGACTTACACACACTGCTGCTGCAGACAGCCATGCAGTACTCCTCCGACTCAAAGTTATTACGGTTACCACCGCAGCCACCAAACATGAAAGGGGTGCACTGGCCCGTCTGAGGCACAAAATACCAGCGGGATATCTTGGCATGGCATGGCCCCGACCGAGGAGGGGCCCAGCATACCGCTGATGGGGAAGAGACACTCAGTGGATTCGTGTAAGTGTTCATTTGTAACCTTTTGCTCAAGCTCAAGGAACTACACAATGATGGTTCAAACATCATGTCTCGAAATGCCACATGATCTCATTAGTATTCATAGTTGTAGTCATAACTGTATGTTTTTAATGTTTGTTAATGAACCACTGACATGTTTAATGTCAACAGATGAAGTCTCACCTCGCACAACCTCCTCTATAGACTCCGTCGTGGTAGTGGTGGTGGTGGTCATGGCAATGTTTGAGGTCTGCTCACTGGTGTCCTGCTCATCAGTGTCTTCATCGTCTTCATCATCTTCACCGTCACCATCTTCATCGTTGTCCCAGACATCCTCTTCCTCGTTGTTGATATCTTCATCCTCCTCGGTCACTGCAGGCTCAGGTTTGGTCGGGGCCTGTTCTCTCAGTACGCTGTATGAAAAAAAAAAAAAAAAATGTATGAAGATCATGACATACACATTTCTTAGACTACAGCGAAAATATGGGATTCAAAATATAATTTCAATATAATTTTAATATAGAAAATCATATTATTTCTTAGTCATTGATCAAACAAGCAAGTTTGTCATGTGAACGTCTTGGTTACGTATGTAACCCTCGTTCCCTGAAGGAGGGAACGGAGACGTTACGAATGGGGATCTCGCCCGAGAGCCCAATCACCTTCGAGTGGTACAAAACGAGCCAATGGTACACAAAGTACCTTGGTCTGCGGAATTTGCATCGCGAGCTCCGCCCCGCAGAGCGGGTATATAAGGAGCAACGCGAGCAACTCGCATTCAAGTCTTCGCTGAGGAGCCGAGCCAGTGACCCGGCCGTTCAGCGGAACAGCGATGTGGCAAGGGGACGTAACGTCTCCGTTCCCTCCTTCAGGGAACGAGGGTTACATACGTAACCAAGACGTTCCCTTTCAGTCGGTCACGTTCGACGTTACGAATGGGGTCCCTTACAAAACGCCACATGGCTGTCTTCCAGCGACCCGTGTGAGTGATAGCACCCTGTCGTGAGGCCAGCACGAGTGAGGGCCTACAGCTCGCACAGAATACGCTGGGTAGCACATTCCAGCTGGACATATGCTAGCAGGCTGCCTGCCCGTGGGAGGACTTACAGAAGTAGGTATCTACCAAGGTGGTGATACATAAGAACTCTGAGGTACCCAGCCCGCAGGGTGGAATTTTCAACGACAGAGCTGGCAAGGGCTTGCCAAGGGAAAGACACATGCTGCGGAGAGACTTACTGTGGACATACACACGTGGGATTACCCAGAAGGGGAATCACGACACATGGAGGCACCTAGTCCCACACATGGCTGACCAAGGGGCATGTACGCAAGTGTTGGACATCAACAGTGCTGGAGGAACCCAGGGTTCTGACTGAGGAACTCACCTGAGGGGAATAGCGCACGCATCCAGTCCGCGGAGTGGAATGGCGCAGCAAGCGGATTGACACCGAGCAGGTCCTTACTGGCCCGAAGGGGCGAGTATCTGGGAGGACACGGGCTCTACACGGAGATTATAAAATCTTGCGAATGTGTTAGGTGTCGCCCAGCCCGCAGCTCTACAGATGTCTGCTAGCGAGGCGCCATGCGCCAACGCCCAGGAGGAAGCTACGCTCCTAGTTGAGTGAGCTCTCACCCCTAGGGGGCATGGCAGGTCTCGAGCCTGATAAGCCAGGACAATAGCATCCACTATCCAGTGGGATAACCTCTGCTTGGAGACAGCCTTTCCCTTCTGCTGGCCTCCGTAACAGACAAAGAGCTGGTCTGAGGTCCTAAGGCACCGAGTTCTGTCCACGTAGGTGCGGAGCGCACGTACTGGACAGAGCAGCGCCAGGGCTGGGTCTGCCTCCTCCAGGGGCAGCGCTTGCAAGTTCACCACCTGATCCCTAAAAGGAGTGGTGGGAACTTTGGGCACGTACCCAGGCCGGGGTCTCAAGATAACGTGAGAGTTAGCCGGCCCGAATTCCAGGCACGCTTCGTCAACTGAAAATGCCTGCAGGTCCCCGACCCTCTTCACCGAAGCCAAAGCCGTCAGGAGCGCAGTTTTCAAAGATAAAAACTTTAGCTCTACTGAGAGCAAGGGTTCGAAGGGAGCTCTCTGCAGTGCTGATAGAACCACTGCGAGGTCCCAAGAGGGGACTTGCTGAGGGCGAGGCGGATTGAGCCTCCTTGCTCCTCTCAGGAACCTGATGATCAGATCGTGCCTTCCAAGAGACTTACCTTCAACAGGGTCATGGTGAGCCGAAATGGCAGCCACATAGACCTTGAGGGTGGAAGGAGACAGCCTACGTTCCAACCCCTCCTGAAGAAAGGAAAGCACTGACCCAATCGGGCACTTCCAGGGGTCCTCACGCCGTGAAGAACACCAAGTGACGAAGAGGTTCCACTTCAAGGCATAGGCATGTCTGGTGGACATGGCTCTAGCTGAAGTGATGGTAGCTACCACCTGTGGTGGCAAGGTACCTAAACCTTCCGTGACCCGTCCAGAACCCACACATGTAGGTTCCATAGATCGGGACGTGGGTGCCAGAGGGTGCCCCGTCTCTGAGAAAGAAGGTCCCTCCTCAGAGGAATTGGCCAGGGAGGGGCTGTCGCGAGGAGTACAAGTTCGGGGAACCAGGTCCGGCCGGGCCAAAAAGGCGCAACCATGAGGACCTGCTCCTCGTCCTCCCTGATCTTGCACAACGTCTGTGCAAGAAGGCTCACTGGGGGAAACGCATACTTGCGCAGGCCCAGCGGCCAGCTGTGTGCCAGGGCGTCCGTGCCGAGGGTGCCCTCGGTCAGGGAGTAAAACAACTGGCAGTGGGAATTTTCTGGAGAGGCAAACAGGTCTACCTGGGCGTCTCCGAAGTGTTCCCAAATCAGCTGAACCGACTGGGGGTGGAGTCTCCATTCCCCGGGGCGAGACTGCTGTCGTGAGAGCTCGTCGGCTGCACGATTGAGCCTGCCTGGAATGTGAATGGCACGAAGCGACCTCAGATGCTTGTGACTCCACAGGAGGAGATGGCGAGTGAGTTGCGACATGCGGCGGGAGCGTAGACCACCCTGACGGTTGATGTACGCTACGGTCGCAGTGTTGTCCGTACGAACCAGAACGTGCTTGTCCTTCAGCAGGGCCCTGAAGCGGTGCAGAGCAAGACGTACTGCTAGCAACTCGAGGCAATTGACATGCCACTGAAGTCGGGGTCCTGGCCAGGAGCCTGACGCAGCATGCCCATTGCACATGGCACCCCAGCCCGTGGCAGAGGCATCTGTTGACACAACAACATGTCTGGACACCGGTTCTAGGGGCACGCCGGCCCGTAGAAACGAGGGGTCCAACCACGGGGTGAAGTATCGACGGCAGGCCGGAGTGATGGTCACTCGGAGCGTGCCCTGTTGCCATGCCCATCTCGGGACTCGGTCGTGAAGCCAGTGCTGAAGCGGTCTCATATGGAGTAGCCCGAGCGGTATGACTGCCGCCGCGGACGCCATATGCCCCAGGAGCCTCTGAAACAGTTTCAGTGGAACCGCTCTCTTGCCCTCGAATTGTCTCAGGCAACTCAGCAGTGACTGCGCGCGCTCGTTTGTAAGCTGCGCGAACATGGCGACCGAGTCTATTTCCATACCGAGAAAAGAGATCCTCTGCACAGGGGAGAGTTTGCTCTTTTCCCAGTTGACCTGAAGACCCAGTCGGGCGAGGTGTCTGAGCACCAGATCCCTGTGCTCGCACAACCGCTCTCGAGAGTGAGCTAGGATCAGCCAGTCGTCGAGGTAGTTGAGGATACGGACACCCTGTTCCCTGAGAGGAGCCAGGGCCCCCTCCGCAACCTTCGTAAAGACGCGGGGAGAGAGGGCCAACCCGAATGGGAGAACCTTGTACTGATATGCCTGCCCCTCGAAAGCAAACCGAAGAAACGGTCTGTGTCGAGGAAGAATGGAGACATGAAAGTACGCGTCCTTCAGGTCGATCGCTGCAAACCAATCCATCGGACGAATGCATTCGAAAATGCGCTTGGGCGTTAGCATCTTGAACGGGAGTCTGTGTAGAGCTCGGTTCAAGGCACGCAGGTCCAGGATTGGCCGTAACCCACCTGTCTTCTTGGGTACTATGAAGTAAGGGCTGTAAAAGCCGGACTTCATGTCGGCTGGAGGGACCGGCTCTATCGCGCCCTTTGCCAGCAGGGTCGCGACCTCCGCGCGCATGACAGGGGCATCTTTGCCCACCATCGTCGCGTGGACACCCCGAAACCTGGGGGGACGCCGGGCGAACTGAATCGCGTAGCCGAGCCTGAGCGTCCGGATGAGCCAGCGGGAAGGCCTGGGGAGCTCTAGCCAGGCTCCCAGGAACCGAACCAGCGGGGTCAAGGGGACTACAGGCGTACCCACAGTGGGGCAGCGTGGTGGAGCAGACAGCCCCGGCATGGGAGGCATAGCGTCCCTTAGCGGGGGCGGAGTGCGGGCACTCGTCTGACTCCAAGTGGCAAAGAGGGCATGAGAAGGCGAAGCGTTCTTGAGCCGTCTTTGCATGGAAATTGGCAAGGGGAGAGGGGAACGAGAGCGGCGAGGAAGCACGTCGCCAGCTGTCATTCGTGGCCTCTTGGGACCCGGAGGTAGAGGAAACAGCTCTTTTAGTGAAGATATGGGTACCACTGGCCGCAGGGCCAGTGGCGGAACAAAAGGAAAACGAGAACAAAGGATTCTCCCCCGGCCCTCCTCCGGGGGAAGGAGTGGTCCTGCTACCATCTCCTGATGAGCTGACGTCTCCAACTCCAGGTCGCCCGTCTCAGGAACGCCGCTTGGCCTGGCGTTTGGCAGGTTTAGGGGCAGAGACGGGTTGCGCCGCCCTTCTGCGGCCGTCTCCTCGCTGCGGCCGGGGTGAAGGCTGCTGCTGTGGCCGAGCGGGAGTGGAGGAGGCCGCAGGGGGGCGCCCTCGGCGACGAGCAGGCTGAGGTTGCGCCGGCGGCGGGGTGGAAGCAGCAGAGGGCCGCCGGGGCAGGATGTGTCTGAAGGCCTCAGACTGCTTCTGGGCGGCAGAGAACTGCTGGGCAAAGCTCTCTACCGCGTCGCCGAAGAGGCCATCCTGGGAGACCGGGGAGTTGAGGAGCTGAGCCCGATCAGACTCCCTCATGTCTGCCAGGTTCAGCCATAGGTGGCGCTCCTGGACCACCAAAGTGGACATCACCTGACCCAAGGAGCGCGCAGTGACCTTCGTCGCCCGGAGAGCGAGGTCGGTTGCAGTGCGCGCCTCCTGCAGAACCCCTGGGTCAGCACTGCCCTCGTGCAGCTGCCGGAGCAGCTTGGCCTGATAGACCTGCAGAGAGGCCATGGCATGCAGGGCAGAAGCGGCCTGGCCCGCAGCTCTGTAAGCCTTGGCCACAAGCGTGGATGAGAACTTACAGGCTTTGGAGGGCAGCTTGGGACCACCACGCCAAGCGGAGGCGCTCTGTGGACACAGTTGCATCGCAACAGAGCGCTCCACCGGGGGAATCCCAACATACCCCTTGGCCGCCCCGCCATCGAGGGCAGTGAAGGCGGAGGAAGAACCAGAACGGTTTCGGGCAGTTAAAGGTACCCTCCATGAACTAGTTACTTCCTGGTGCACTTCCGGGAAGAAAGGAACCAGAGGGGGGTGCTGGCGATCCGCACGAGCAGCCCCCAGGAACCAATCATCCAGCCTCGAGCGCTCAGGACAGGGCGGAGGATTCCACTCAAGCCCGATGCTCTCCGCTGCCCGGGAAAGCACGGCCGTCAGCTCGGGATCAGACTCGGACAACGCTGGCACTCCCGAGGGAGGCAACGCAGCCGAACCCTCATCTCCCGAGGACTCAAGCCCGCCTTGTGATGCGGCGATCGACATACGGTCCTCTTCGCGAGCCCCGAATGAGATGTCAGGAGCCTGAGAGGGTCCAGCAAACACATCCGGGAACTCAACCGGCTGCGGCGTATGTGAGGGGGGTGTGGCCCGAGGAGGTTCGCTCGTCGGGGAAGCCCACACGGTAACCCTCAGATCACCCTGGCCACCAGCCGAAGTAGCTCTCTTACGAGAAGAAGAGCTAGAACGGGGTGTGGCAGAGGGGACTCTATACCTTTTAAGGTAATCGAGTCTCGATCTCAACGCCGAGATGGTCATGTCCCCGCAATGAGAACATGAGCCATCCACGAACGCAGTCTCAGCGTGCTGGAAGCCCAGACACGTGACACAGCGATCGTGACCGTCACGAGGAGCGATATATCGACCGCACCCAGAAACACACGGGCGAAATGACATCTTTAAAAAGACGCAAATCGGCCCGTAACTCTTTTGTGAGAGAAATTTGTCTCTTTTAGAGGTGTTGAAGCGCTCAGGGGAACGCGGGAGCTGTCGCAGGAAACCCAGACGAACCGCTGAATCGCGCCGTCACACCAACACCAGCTCTTGTTTGTAAACACTCCGGTGATTGCAGCAAGCGATGTGCTCGGCTCCGAAGCGAAAGCTTGAATGCGAGTTGCTCGCGTTGCTCCTTATATACCCGCTCTGCGGGGCGGAGCTCGCGATGCAAATTCCGCAGACCAAGGTACTTTGTGTACCATTGGCTCGTTTTGTACCACTCGAAGGTGATTGGGCTCTCGGGCGAGATCCCCATTCGTAACGTCGAACGTGACCGACTGAAAGGGAACTAGATATTCTTCAATTAAAGCACAAATATCACCGATGGCAAAAATAGTAAGATATATGTATGATTTAGATTTCATTTAATTAGATATATTTATACATTCAATTATAGTCATTATTTTAAGGTCCAGTTCTCATTATTAACTAGGACTTACAGTAGCTGTTAAGTTTAGGCATTGGGTAAGATTAAGCATGTAGAATATGGTCAGGGAAAATATGTGCTTTATAAGTACTAATAAACAGCCAATATGCTAGTAATATGCATACTAATAAGCAACTTATTAATAGTGAGAATTTGTCTCTATCCTTAAGTTTTACTTATATTATTTTATTAATAAAATGGCAAAAAATAATGCTAATACAGATTCACTTACAATACAATAATTCACTTGTATTTCCTCATACATTTTTGGCCACTTTCATATATTGATATAGAAAAGTATTTTCTTGCCTCTTCAAGTGTATTTGGCAAAACATTTTGGTATTTGAAAGCTGAAACTGAATATGTTTTCAGTTTGAAAATATGTAGCACTGTTTCCAACCTAGATTTAGCATACATTTTGCCCCCTGAAATATATGCTTTATGAGATATGCTTTTCATCTTTCCCAAATCAGGCTGGAAAACATCATTTATTTTATACATAGTTACAGTTATATAATAGTTGATAGTTTATTAAAGCAAAGAGGGGACATAGAGAGAGAGAGAGAGAGAGAGAGAGAGAGAGAGAGAGAGAGTGATTTATAAATCTCTTAATATAAGTTGTAACAAAAACGTTGTTTAAAAATAAACATTGTAACTAGTGTCAGTAGTTTTGAAGAGCTACTTGTGTTTGTGTACCTGCTGTCGGTATACTCGGCCTCTGCGCCGCCCCACCACACATCTGAGTTGGCCTCCTCCTGCTCCTCACTGTCTGACTCCTTCTGCTCCTCTACAGGGCAGCACACAAACTCTACACCACGGAAACGGTCGATGCCACACGGTAGCAGCATGCCGTAGTCATGGAGATTCATGGAACGATCACCGCAGGACTGCAGAGGGGCAGCCACAGGGAACAAGCGAAGGAGAACGAAACAGAGAGAGAGGTGTAAGGTGCTGAGTCATCATAGAGCTATAAGTAGAACGCTCTCGTGGGTTAGATAGAGATGAATTATACATCCTATGCAATCATAATCTGCCTACACCATTATTTAACATGCAAACAGAATTGATATATTTGGGTGTTTCTGGTTGACAAAAACAGAAAAAGAAAAATCACAGCATAAATATCTGTTCAGAAGCATTTAAGATGGGGATCCATTAAACTCGGTGGCAGATCTGGATTGTTCTAGTACAACTTTCAGCTTTAAAACTTTGTGAATGTGTAAATGTCTTGTGATTGTGACCTCTGACCTCTTTGGCCACTGTGTGCCAGTGCAGATGACTCTCGCACATGTCCATTCGCTCCTGGTGCAGGAACTTGCACTTATCTGGGACGAGGAGGGCATCACTGACAAACTCCCCAACTAATAAAAAAAACAAAAAACAAAAACAAACATTTGCTCGCCAGATGCTCAGACAGATTTCTGCTGATATGTGCATTGCATGGTAAAAACATCCTGAGCAAATGTTGATACCCTTATTGCATTTTGATGAATCTCATCTTATCTGATGCAGAAGCATGATAAGAAAATCACACAACAACCAAGTTAAAAGCATTAGTTTAATGTCCCACAAATCCAGGTTAATACACCCCAGGAGTGGTGGAGCACTCTGATGTAAGCATCACGTTGAAGGATGGCCTTGTAAACACACATACTGTACGTACCCAGGCAGCGGTAGGGGACCACAATGCGTGTGTGACTGCGGCACTGGCGACGACCCATTTTGCACCAGTTCTGGATGCTGACGGGCTGGTTGGCCTCGACTACGTTAGTGATCTGGAGGTCTGGGTATACCTGTGGGAGTTAAGTCAGGGTATAATTACCAAAAGATGCAGAACAGAAAACAGAAAAGCCATTGGCAAGTCAACACATTTTACTTTCATAATCCGACCTATTTTCAAGTAAAATATATGACGTGAAAAAAAGATCCCTTGATTTCAATCATTGGGAAATCTGAAATCATACAGTTTTCAGTTTTAATATATTATATATGTAATTTATTCATGTCAGAAATCATTATAATATGCTGATTTGGTGCACCACAAAACATTTTTATCAATACTGAAAATATTTTTATTGCTGAAAACTGAAAATAAAAAAATTCAGGATTTTCTGTTTAAAAGAACAGCATTTATTTTATTTATTTTACCTTCTGTAACATTATAAATGTCTTTACAGCCACTTTTGATCAACTTTAATGCACCACTGCTGGAAAAAGTGTTAATTTCTTTAAAAAAAAAAAATCTTACTGTTCCAAACAGCTATCCAAATAAATCATCAGCCAACAACTTAACAGAACTTGACATGCTTATGTAATACTCAGAAGGCCCTTGGCTATTAATTACTGTGACTGCCATTATATAATTGACTATAATTACTAAAGTCATGATACAATAATGTTTTCCAATCTGTGGAAGCTATTGACAAGTAACACTGACACGATAGCAAAACTCATTCTCATATTTCTTTTTTCTCTCATTACCTCTTGGCAGTACTGAAGGATGCCCTCTTTGGTGCTGATGCAGCTCTTGGTGCCAGTTGGATCCGGCTCCCACTTGCCACTCTGGATGTTGATATGCATGTTGAGTTTCCCACAAAACATGGCCACCTGGGGATCCGCCAACAAGCCCACTGAGTCATCCGATGGCACCTGCCAACATAACATGAAGAACCATGATCACATGAGCCTATGATCTTCAGCTGTCTTCATGTGATCAGTTAATCAGCATATCATTGAAATAACCAGCTCTAATTTTTATTGACTGACTGTCCTAATCACGATTTGGACTGAGACAGGATGACAATGTAAAAAGGGAAAAACAACAAATGTGATTGGAAGAACGGGAATTGAGCAAACAGTTCCTGTGATTATGAGCATCTGATGGATGTAGATAACAGCAGGTTTACCCATCTAATTAGAATACTAAATATTACAATGTCCACAAAACATGCTCTGTGAGGACCACTGGGACAGAGGCATCAGTACTGTTTGATTTACCGATCCAAGGATATTACTTTGAATAACACACAAACACATGTTAACAATAGCAATATTGCACCAAATGTTGTCCTAACTAGCCAAACAGTCGACTACACAAACACATATTGAGGTTTGTGAGCTGCTAGCATATACTGTGGCATCAACAAATTATGTGGTGCACTTTGGGATTCTGTTTGAATATAAAGTGCATATGGGTTCTGTAAGGTTTTTGTATGTTTTTGAAAGAATCCTCATATATGTGATCCCAGGCTGAATGTAATTGATCAAAAATATAGGTAAAACTGTCATACTGTGAAATATCATTACAATTTAAAAGAACAGTTTTCTATTAATAATATATTTTGAAATATAAATTTATTTCTGTGATGGCAAAGCTGAATTTCAGCAGCCATTACTCAGCAGCCAGTACTTCAGCGTCACATGATCGATTCAAATATACTGATTTGCTGTTCAGGTAACATTTTGTTTATTAATACCGATATAGTATAATAATTTCTTTAGAGGAAAAGAAATACTAACCCCAGCCTTTTGAATGGTAGGCTATACATTATTTATCTTCATTTCCCGCTTGGAAATATGTATTTGGATTGGTTTTAAATACAATCTAATCTCTTGAAGTGGATGGGAAGATATTTAAAAATAACAAAAAGGAAAAGATAAATTAATGAGAAAGTAGTATGTGTTTGGGTAAAAGAATTTTGAGGTCCTGAAAATTAGTGGAAGACTAAAGAAAACCATATTTGTAATGACAATATAAGTCAGTTCAGAAACTAAGTCATTGCGTAAGAGAGAGAGTATGAGCGAGAGAGAGAGAGAGTGAGTATGAGAGAGAGAGAGAGAGAGAGAGAGAGAGAGAGAGAGAGAGAGAGAGAGAGAATGAATAATGGCTGTCCTCTTTTGTGTCTTTGGCCTGGCCTCGACCCAGTGGGTCACAAAGGTTCCTTACAACCAGACCCACCCAGTCTGTTCAACTGAGCGTGAGGAATTATGGGACTGTTGTGTTTTCCCCCTTTTGTCCTGAGTAACAAACAGTGGAAGTGCTGCTATAGCCAGCTGTCTAAAATATGCCTCGGTTTAATCAAATAGATGGATAGATTAGATAGAGTCTGTCTTGGAGTGTTTTGTTCGTTTTAACCTTTTAACAAATGGTTTGGTGGTTACAGTGCAATAAAACATGCCTCTGCTGTAGGGCAATTAAAAACAGAATACTGTAATTATGCTGGCCGCAGTACAGTAGTCAGCTCTTTAGGAAAACCGTGTTAGACACAAAATGGTCTTAACTACTACAACGAGCTGTAGAATATCAGCTATAGATCAGTTGACATGTACTGTTTAGATTGGATTATTACAATGGTGCTGTCAAATTGTCAATGCATGATGTATGAAATGCTTCAATATTGACACAGCCGCTGAACCATTCCTAAAAGATAATCATCTGCGAATATCAATCTCCCAAATTAGAGTCTCAGCCAGGTTGTCATAGCAGCTCAGGATCCACATTAGTGCATCTATCAAAATGAAATGTGCAGCTTTCAAGAGCCATTCAGCTCTGGCTTAATCTTTAAGGCTGTCAAAATCGATGAGGTTGTTTTTATGTACCACTCAAAGACATCGTTTAAAACTGACCACGATTACATGTTCCACTGACATTTCCCAGTCAAACAAAGGAAGCCCTTTTTCAGATGGAAGCTGGCTGAAAACAGATTTACTAATTATAAGCAGACGAAGCAAGAGAGCTTTCAGGTAAAATGGCTGGTTTATGGTTCTGGTGACCATTTAAAGAGGTGACAACACAAACTTTCAAAGCTTGTTTTGGCACACTACATACAAATGACACCTCTAATGGAAAAAGCTTGAGGGTCTTATTTCTTGCAGCAGTCAGTGTGCAAATTATATAATGTCTTGCAACGGGTGATTTTTTTTAAAAGGACTTTTCAAAAGATATTATAAATCTGATCAAAGATATCTGATCAAAACTAATATTTTAGATGCCTATAACAAGCCTTTTTTTTTTAAACAATTTTGATGACTCCAATTTAATTGAGATGAATTTAGTGAATGTTCAGGAATGCAGTAGCAGATGACCATAGATCGAACACACATGGACTCAAACCCAATACATTTGATTTCATACAGTTGTTGTGATATAATTGTGGAATAAGAATCAATAATAATGTGAAAAACAATGATAGAATCTAGACAATGTTTGGTGATACATACCGATCCAAGCAGACAAAACATGAGCAGTGTCCTGACTAACCTTTTTTTTTTTTGAGAATAAAAATTTTTGGTTGTTAAAAATTATACTTAAAAATGACATTCCTATATTGAAATATTTGTTTGATGTCCCCAAAGCCCTAATTCGTATTTGCACCATGACACTGGTTCCATGTATAGGCTTATATCATATGTTAAGGTACTCTAACAACATCACGTGTAGGCCTATATTATGGAAATGCAGTATATAATAAAATTTCTCTATTAGTGTAAAACTAATTGGGTGTCAATAAAGACTTGAACTTAAAATACATGTACCAAACTTAAAATAATCTGTGCATATGCAATGCATTAACCGCGTCTGTTTGTGGGCGCGAGAATCAGGTTACATGTATCCAGAGCAGATTTTTGCCTTTACGCCGTTTGGATAAAAAAAGGAACCGCCGCAGTTCACTGACGCCATCTTGCTTCTGTCAACTAACATCTTTTCTTACATTCCTTCCAAAATCTCTCCACCGTGAACCAGTCCCACATCATGTACGGATTTGAATAAGCATTCCCACAAAACAAAGCAAATTCACTCATAAACACTCGTGAATATTAAATGCGCAAGGAGTCGCGGAGGAATTTTCTCTGATGCTCAAATGGTTCAGGAGGGCCGCAGGATTGCTGCCACAGCATTTATTCGTCCAAAATGGAGCACTGCAATCTCACAAACCAGCCGTAGGTTTTGTTTCTTTATTCTGTGTGTAAAAATACATCGCAGGTGGTGAGGGACTGCACTCTTTAACACATGTCTCCTTGACAAAGAGCTGTCAGTCACTGTGTTTACATGACTTCACCAGCCGCATCTGCGTGACACGAGTTAATGTTCCTCTGATCCATATTTATTTGCTCTAACACGAAAACATCACGGGTACAGCGAAAGAAAACCGCCATAGCAACATTTTCCACCATGCAATTCTCAATCAGCACGTCCTTCGTATGTGATGTTTTCATATGAAGGTGAGCAGATGACTAACTTACCAAATACTAAAACGGTCAATGCTTTAGCTACTATAAAGATGTCAGACGTCTTTTCCCAATTATATTGCCCGTTATGCCTAATATTTGTGTAAACCGGGCAATCCTGCTGCACCAGTAGCCTCCACCCAGCACCTTTTAAATTTGATTTAAAACACTGAGGGCAAAGAAAACCCATCGCATCAGAAAGAAACATTATCCTGCAGGAATACGACACTGACTGTCCCGCAGCGCTCAAATGTTTGTCTGCATCCGCACTCGCTTTGCGTTTTTCCCCTTCGCTCCCAGACCATCCTTTAAAGCATGGAGCACAACCCTTCTCCATTACACAATCACTGTTCTTACCTCGATGCCGAGCGACAGAGTCGTCAGCATTAAAAGCAGGAACACCGTACGGTCCATACCCATGGCCGTTTTCCCAAACGTAGCACGTCCTGATGGATAAACGTCCTGAGAGGATCAGGGGTTTTCTGTCGTGATTTTTAGCTCCGTGTCCCTCTGTCGTCTGTGCTGATTGTGCTTTGTGAGCAATGAGAATGCGCGACTGCACACAGCTGCTCCAGTGAAAGTCAGCTGACCACACGTCTGGAGACTGTGCAAGAGAGTGTTGTAGACTGGAGGTGGTCAGAGAGCAAACCGCAGAATTTGACCGATACATTGAAACATTTGAGGAAATGAACAGCAAGCAGGGACTAAGCCTTGTAGTTCGATTTGTATTAGTGTAACACATCTGTTTATAGCTACTGAAATAATAATTAGAAATAACTAAAACCGTGGTGACTATTGAATGAGTTTAAGTTTTAGCATTGCAAAGTCTCCCCACTTAGGTCAATGATGTCTGCGGGGCCACATTATTCCAATAGCTATAGACATTTATTTGTAATAGGCTATGTCTAGCTAAAACTTAAGATCCAAAATAGGCTACATGCCTGAATTATTAAAATAATAGGAAACTGTACGTAGGTGTGGTTATGATTCGTATTTGTCAATCTTGCTATATAAAAGGAAATATGGCAAAAATGTCTGCCCTATCATTATTGCTCCTATCTGTAGCTAACTACACTGGTCTTGTGGCTGTGACAACAGGGTCAAAACTCTTATTTCGGTGGCAATTACAGAGAAAAGGACTAGAAATAAATAAATAAATGCATGAAAAAGGGAACTAAAGTCCTCCAGCGCCATCGTATGGTATTGATGCAACAATTCATTGAGAATTTTTTGTTCATTTGTCCAGTCTGGAGATTTTTTTTCCACCCGAAATAGTTGCTTAAAACAGTAGTCTACACACGGCTAGTCAGGTGCCAGTTCATGCATGTTATGTAGGTCTACCACCTAAAGAAGTCTGTTTCAGGTAGGCAAACTGAAAATTATAAAAGTATAAACTTCTCAGTAACATCCGGATTAATTGGAGCTGTTCTGTTAAGTGCGTCAAACAGTGGTTAAACACGGAAACAAAGTTCCGTTATGCAACAGGAAATATAGCCTACTGGTCATTAGGTTTTACTTCAACATTTCTATCCTCTTGGACTGGCATGATGACCCTGGCATTGCTGACGCTTCTGCTGATCATGAGTAAGTCTATATGTTGATGGACAACGGTGTCAAACAATTGCAAAGGAAACTATAAATACAGTTCTGCAGATTAGAAATAAATTAGGAAGATTATTTCACAGTGATATAGTCGATTTTATACATACATGCACTTTTTTTTAAATTTGACTTAAAACTATTGAGTTGTCTTTTATCTTTAGATACTGTAAAAGAACCATTCATAAAAACCTAAAAAAACATAGCCATGCATTAAAATCCAAGCTATATGTTATAGCATTGTTATTTTTAAATGAACTTATTGTAATTAATGGGGTTATTATTTAATATTCCCAAGAATTAGATGTATAAATCTTGGCTTTCATTAAAACCTAGAGATTAATTGAAAGAAATAAATTTGAGGGGGATTTTGAGGGGCAGTGACCCAAACCAAAAAAAAAAAAAGCGGCAAAAGGAAGGTGGGTTCTTTCAATTAAATATTGAAATTTAAACTTAATTTGGTTGGTTTCATGTTGTTAAAGTTAACTTTAAGAAAACAAAATATGACTGTCTGTAAAAGCTAATTATTACATTTAATTAACTAATTAATACAAATTATTATTTTTTTATTATTATTTAATTCACATTGGTTTGAATCAGATTTGGTCAGATGGTCATTTTACACCCTGATGGTGCATCTTACCCACTGACTCGACTTCGATCAACTTACCCTAAACCTGGGGCAAACTGAGCCATGGGAACACTTTTAAATTTTTTTTTTAATATAAGAAGCCATATTTTACCCTTTGTCATAGATGCATTCTGATCATTTATAATGATAGGAATACTTTCATTTGGATAGGATAGACACTTTGTACTTATGCTTCATTTTCCCTTATCTTGAGGATCAAATAAATAAGTTTAAATTTCAATATTTAATTGTTTTGCATCTCTGAAACAATATGTTAAACACCAAAGTTGTAGCCTTCCTAAAAACAAACTAAACAGAGAGTTTGTTGGCCATTAGTGACTACAGGTGGAAATTTATTTTATTTTTATTTGTTTCATAGCAATATCTGGCAACACTGCCAGAACTTAAACTGATGGTAATCAAATGAGCCCACAGACATGTTATTGCTGAAAGAATACCACATATGGTAAGGGAAAGGCAAAAAAAAAAAAAAAAAAAAAAAACACATCATGATATTATCTGTCAGAAACGTTAACCCATTATCAAAACTGTAGCATACAACACTAGTGATCTTTAGATCTTTAGAACAAGTATGTTATGTCTATGCTATTTTATATTAAATTTTTACAAAGTCGTGCCAGCAACATTCAATGGTTATTAAAGAAAAGTATAACAGTAATAGGCCTATATATATTACTGAATAATAATAATAAAAACAAAACTGATAAAATTATATACCCCTAACCTAAAGTAATGGTGCAATGTTATTCCAAAATAGAGAAAACATCTTTCACAAACATCTATATCTGTCTCTTTAGTGTTTAGTGTGTATAATGAGTGGGGTTATTATAGCAGTTCCCACCTAGACCACACACATTTTCAAACCTTGGCTACGGGCATGCCTTCCATTCCCCTAATGCGTTTCTCCTTTTCACAATCTGGCAGAAATTATGCATGGTTCCAAAATACATGGTCACATAACACTAAAACTGTATAGTTGCCAAGATGCAGGGAGTGGATCAACTTACCCACTGGCTCAACTTACCCCACTCTCCCCTACTTCTATTGAAGATGAGACAGAAGCAGGCTCAGAGAGTGAGGGAGAGACCACTCTAATCAAAACATTTACAATAAAGTTAATTATTACAGAGTGTGCTGTCTTCTCTTATAACTGTACATTTGTAACTGGATAATTCGTATTAACAAGAATCCACCTTCCTTGTGCGTCTTTTGGTTTGAGCCATTGCCCCTCAAAATGTCTGTGCATGGCCCTGCTGATAGGTAATGAATAACCTTTCCCCCTTCAAAAACAATTATCTATCTATCTATTATCCATCTATCTATCTATCTATCTATCTATCTATCTATCTATCTATCTATCTATCTATCTATCTATCTATCTATATATATATATATATATATATATATATATATATATATATATATATATATATATATATATTAGGGGTGTAACGGTTCACAAAATTCACGGTTCGGTTCGATACGATACACTGATGTCACGGTTCGGTTCGGTTCGGTACGTTTTAGATACAGCAAAATGCAAAAACATCTCAACTTTTCAGAATGCCGCAAGCGCACCGCGGGTCATGTGACAAGAACTAACCAATCAGCTTCATCCTTTCCCATAACAACGTTGAAAACTCAGCCAAGATGAAGGAACAGCTGATTATAGTTGTATATGGATTGCAATTTTGAAATAAATTTAGTAGCAGAGCTACTGCAAGCGATTTTTAGAGCTGCAAATCCATTTATCCTTCGCTGAAATTTCCGCGTCTCATGGAGAGAGCACGTCATTGTTGCTTAGCAAAGACAGACGCCTCATGAGCGCTTCTGCCCAAGCGCTTTGGAAAGGAGGAGAAAGACGCGCTTAGCGTTTTCCACGCGTTTTTAGGAGCGATATGTGAACGGACCCTAAGTGTAGTGTGCAAACTTACCACAGTGTGGATTTCAGAAAGTGTGCAAAGACTTCACGTGCACACTTACCATAACATGGATTTACAAATAATGTTCTAAGGAGGGGCTCTCATGTCACTCTGATCGAGCAGCTCATAGATGGAATCATGCATCTCAAACAATATGTTTGAGAGTCATCTTCTTTTTCTAGTCTGTTAAACGCATTGGCCATTTTGCAACGAGCCTTCAGCGCGTACTGAGTGAGCGAGCGCCTGCTGAGTCATAACATAACATAAACATAAGTTGGTGTTTTTTTCTTCTTCGGGGGTGTCAGGGGCGTTGCCTGTTACGTCGTTTGGGTTATTGGGCTACCTTGTTGAACGCATATCATTATATTTTTTTTTTCAAATATAATTAATTAGTCCAAAGAACCGTTCGGTATGCATAATGCGTACCGCGTACCGAACCGAAAGCGTCGTACCGAACGGTTCAATACGAATACGCGTATCGTTACACCCCTAATATATATAAAGATAGATAGATAGATAGATATAGATAGATTGATCAGTTTATATAACACAATATACCAAAAATACGGTGCACGGGAGATGACATGGTTGATATTATTTCGTGGTACAACAAGTTTTTCTTGCAGCCGCGAGTTGTCTTGCAGCCACATGTGTGACCATAGCAACCTGGGATTATCAGAGACTTATTTATTAATATTTTATTTGGAATTAAGAAATTATTATATTATTTATTATAGAAAATATTAAATTATTATATGAACCATATGCCTTGGCTACCTGACATTATTACGTGCGATAGTCAGCATTCAAATGAAGTTTATCATGAATAAATGTTACATGAAGTTTAATAATATAAAATAGGCCTACAAGAACTTTTTTTTATCCATCCTACAGTCTTGTAAGTCGATTAACTGCACATATTTCCCCCGTAATATTTGTATATTATTATTATTATTATTATTATTATTACACTATTATTATTGATTAAATTTTATATTCGTTTATATTAATTTTTGCTTCATTTCAATATCTTTACTTAATGTTCTTAATACTTTTGAAAATAATAGCTTACAGTAAATGCTTGACATGAAAATCAACCTTTGATTTTGCTGACTGGAATTTATGCTGGAATGCAGTTTAAATCTAAAATACATTTCATTTTATTTTGGCTAATTAATAGAGAATAATTATAAATACTATAGTGTTTCATTGAGGAATTAATCATTCACATATTTTCATTTATAAATGAAAACACAACAGGCTCATTTATCATTTATGCCAATAAAGTTTTGACGTGATGATAAATTAGCGTGTTGTGTTTTGTGTTTAATATCTCGTGGCCACAAAACGTCTAAGGTTACTTATGTAACCCTGGTTCCTCGAAGGAACGAGACGCTGCGTCGAGAACGATTGGGGAACGCGTCCATCGTGACGTCTCTGAATAATATGTATAATCAGTCCAAAGGAAGGGCGAGACGTCATAGGCGGGTGACGTCAGAGACCAGGAAGCATAAAAGCAGGAGAGGCACAGCCGGCCCCAGCCTCAAAGGATGAAGCAAGCGCCAGCCAGAGATGCCAGAAGTGTGGCACTGCGACGCAGCGTCTCGTTCCTTCGGGGAACCAGGGTTACATACGTAACCTTAGACGTTCCTCTTCAGGAACTCGAGCTGCGTCGAGAACGTTTGGGGAACGAGAATGCCCACGCCGCCAGACTTACAAATCTTTGCCAGTGTGGGAAACTGCACAGCTAGGACGAGAGAACAGAGGGGCCTGGAGCGGTTCGTGAAACTAGACCGTAAAATCTTACGAAGGTCAAGGGGGTGGACCACCCCGCAGCCTCGCAGATGTCACGCATAGAGACACCTGCTAGGAAGGCCTTGGAGGCTGTCACACTTCTAGTGGAGTGAGCCTTGACCCCCGGGAGAGGGGAGATCAGAGGACTCGAGGCTTAGGACAGCATCCTGATCACCGCTTAGCATAAGCTTCTTCTGGCCGGAGGCCTCAGCCTCAGCGCACCATGGAGGAAACATGTAACCAGAGGGTTTCTGCTCACTGACTGGCCACCGAGAGGGGCGTGGTAGGCCACCATGGCCGCCACGTAGACCTTCAAGGTGGAGTGGGTCAACCCTGCGGAGAGCCTGCAGGAACTCCAGCACTGTACCATCCGGGCAGTTAACTGGGTCGAGCTGGCGGTCTCCGCACCAAGAAGTGAAAAGCTTCCACTTCAAGGCATACAGTTTCCTCATTGAGGGAGCTCTGGATTGGAGAACGGTCTTACAACCTCGGTTGAGAGACCGGAAGCTAAGAGTTGTGCCTCCTTAGAGACAACACCTACAGCCTCTAAGCTCCATGCGGGGGCGCACCCTCCGCCTGCGAGAGGAGATCTCTCCTGACGGGAACCTCCCATGGAGTGCCATCAAAAAGAGAAATCAGGCCCAGGAACCATACCCGGCCTGTCCAGAACGGGGCTACTAACAGCAGCCGGACTCCGTCCCGGCACACTCTCTCCAGAACTCCCGAGAGCAGAGCAATCGGGGGAAAATGTACAGATGAAGCCTCGGCCATGTCGTGTACCATGGCATCCAGCCCCAGTGGAGCTGGATGAGTCAGAGGAAGCCAGAGGGGACAGTGCGATGTCTCTCGAGTCGCAAACAGATCTACCCGAGTCTGGCCAACATCTCCAACTCTGCTTCATCACCTCAGTGTGAAGCCACCATTCCCCAGGCCTCGGCCCCTGCTCAACAGGATGCATGCTCCCATATTAAGATGCCCAGGAATGTGAACTGCTCTGAGCAAGAGGAATTCGTCCTGGGCCCACACAAGGATCTGGTACGCTAGTTGTATAAACGGGGTGAGTGCAGACCTCCTTGGTGGTTGATGTAAGAGACCACCGCTGTGTTGTCGGTGCGCACCAACACATGGTGACCTCTTAGGTCTGGGAGAAATTAACGAAGTGCACGAAGCACGGCCAGCATCTCCAGGCAGTTGATGTGCCATGAAAGCACACTTTCCTTGGCGTTAAGTCTTAACCCCAGCTCTTTCACCTCGGTGCCGAACTGTCATCTGCTCAAATTGAGCTGATATCAACCAATCGTCAATGTGGTTGAGTCGTGAAAGTGTGGGGTGAGAGTGCAAGGCCAGTGGAAGATCCTTATTGGTAGGCTTTTGTCCCCAAAAGCAAACCTCAGGAACTTCCGATGAAGAAGGATGGAGATAAGTGCATCTTTTGATAGATTGTGACACACAAGTCCTCGGACTTGGCCTGTGCAGGCGTGCTAAACTTCAGTCCCCTGACTGAGAGGTTCAAAAGCACAGATCTAGAAAAGGACACAACACCTCATCCTTCCTCGGAACAGTGAAGTACCGGCTGTAGGACCCGGACTCTGCAACCCAAGGAGGGACCACCTCGATGGTCTCCATCCTCAGAGAGAGTCTACTTCTGTTCCATTACCAGAGCCTGCTTGGTGCCCACCAGAACTGGATTCGGTGGCCTCTCACTACAGTGTGCAGGACCCACTGAGACACATTTGGCAGTAGTTTTCACACTTCAATATAGTCTACTAAGGGAATTAGCCTCTCACGACTGATCTCTGGTTGCATCAGAGCAATTAGCTCGGTGCCCTGAAGCGGCGCACCGGCAGGAGACGGCCGAACTAGCTGCTCTGGAAACCTCCCAGAAGGTCGCGAGCCTCTTAGCACCGCTACGTTTCCGGGCGGTAACTGAGAGAAGCGCTCGCCCTGGAACACTGGCAGGGTTGGCAGATCGATCTCCTGAGGGCACTGAGGAGAGACGGGCACCGTGTAATGCGGTGTACACCGCTCTTCCCCAGAGGGGCCTGCCCTCCGAGGTCCTGAGCCGCAGCATCAGGACTATCATAGCTGAAGTCTCCTAAAAACGACGGTCCTCAGACCCATATCGTCTGTCAGGAAGACTAGACCAGAGCCTGCTCGGGGCAGGACCCCGTGAAGTACACTTGGCAGGGGCTCCCACCCCGCCATGTGACCTCCTAAGGGAACCAGTCTCGCAAAACTGGCCTCTGGTGCGCCTAGAGCCACTAGCTCGGTGCCTTGAAGCGGTGGACTGGCAGGAGATGACCGTACTAGCTGCTCTAGAGACCTCCATAGAGGTAGCGAGCCTCTCAGCACCACTACGTTTCCGGGCGGTAACTGAGAGAAGTGCTCGCCGGAGATCGCTGCGCCCTGGAACAACGGCAGGGTTGGCAGAATGATCTCCTGAGGGCACTGAGAAGAGACGGGCACCGTGTAATGCGGTGTACACCACTCTTCCCCAGAGGGAGCTGGCCCTCAAAACGTCCTAGGCGTCAGGACGTTATGATGAAGGCTATCCAGCGAAAACAACAGTCCGTAGAACTGCTTTCCACTAGAAGCCTTCGGCCTGGGAGCGCCACTTTGACTCTAGCGTCTGCTGAGTACAAAAGTGACACCCCCGGCACGTGGGGCTGGAACACGTTTGGGACTGCTCCGCCCAGCAGCCCCTGACCGCCTCAACCTCCTCAGAGGAAGAGCGGTACACACGTGTTCTCACAAAAGAAATCACATCCCTAGAGCCCCTGTACATCTAACTTCACATAGTCAGATAAATATGTCATTTTATTCCTTAGAATTAAATGTAGTCAGCAACCAGACTAGTCAACACGATCTGGTGTAGAAAAACTCACATAAAAATGAAGCCATGTAATACACGCGTTGCCTCGGCAGCGCTCATTTCTTTTTTTTTATATATATATTATTTTATGCTACTCAGTCACACAAATAACATAAATCTCCTCAGAGAAATATGGATGCTGCAGCGAGCTGTCTCAGAGGGTGAAGAAACTGCAGCGCTGGTTTCCAAGCCTCGAGAATGAGCTCTAGATCTAGTGAACACGGGTGGAGATAGGACGAGCCGTCTCCAACCCGTTCGTCAGATCATGTGCGATTCCTGCTATCGTGGTCGCCGCCGTGCCTCAGCAACAGCGAGACTGCGACCGCAAGATCGCATGCACGGACACACTCCTCAGAGCGTGCCCAGCGAGAGAGCATGCAGCAGCAGCAGCGAGCTGTCTCAGAGGGTGAAAGAACCGCAGCGCTGGTTTCCAGGCCTCGAGCAGGAGCTCTAGATCTAGTGAACACGGGCGGAGATAGGACGAGCCGTCTCCAACCCGTTCACCAGATCATGTGCGATTCCTGCTATTGTTGTCGCCGCCGTGCCTCAGCACCAGCGAGACTGCGACCGCAGGATCGCATGCACGGACACACTCCTCAGAGCGTGCCCGGCGAGAGCGGAGCGCTTACGTTAATATTAGGCATAACATGCTTGTGTAACTGGTGCTTGTGTGACTGGTGCTTGTGTAACTGGCGAGCTCATCGACGCCTATCCACATCAATTTCCTCAGAGAAAGACAGGCAGCGCCGTCGCGCCCTCTCATCGGGGAGAAAGTACCGCAAACGCAGGCTTCCGACCACCGAAAGCGAGCGCCGGATCTGGTGGCTAAGAAAGAAGATAGGGACTTGCCCGTCTTACATTCCTTCCAGCAGATCCGAAAGCGAGTCCCGCGAGCACAACCACCGTTTTGCCTCGGCGAAAACGGGACTGGCCCTGCGAGAAATGCCAGTGAAAGCTCTCTCCTCAAAGAGAGCCTTCTGAGAGTGAAGCAAAGGCTCGCATCGCAGCCGTCAACTCCCTCGAGAGCTGACACTGCGCGCTTCACTCTCAAGCAGTCAACACACAAGCTGCGTGTGTCACTACCCTTTTTTTTTTTTTTTGGCAGGGAAAAACACACAGCCTGAGCGCTGCCTGCTCTCGCCCAAAACTTCTCTTGATTGAAGCTTTGACAATGGAGTTTATCAGTGGACAAACGACACTAAATAAGACTCACAAACAAATAGTGGCTGACACACACACAGAGCGCTTGCTGAAGACACAAGGCTGGGGCCAGCTGTGCCTCTCCTGCTTTTATGCTTCCTGGTCACCCGCCTATGACGTCTCGCCCTTCCTTTGGACTGATTATACATATTATTCAGAGACGTCACGCTGGACGCGTTCCCCAATCGTTCTGGACGCAGCTCGAGTTCCTGAAGAGGAACTAAGTGTACCAACCATGTCATCTCCCAGGCACCGTACAAAAATGATATACTAAGTAAAAGAATGTGACCAGACCAACAATAAAGTCTATTTTTCATTTTAAATTATTTATAGGTTCGGAAACATTAAACAATTCTGTGAAATCTACACAAAAACATAAGAAATCAGGATGCTCCAGACAGAGTGAAATTGAGTATTAGCTATGATGAGTATGCCTACTCTTTTGTATATATATGTACTGTAATAATTGTTTATTTTATTGCTGTAGATGGTTCTGCAGTGGGACAAATGATGAAATCTAAAGAGAAAGGCTTTGTTGGACAGGATGTCCTTTTACCATGCAACTGTTCTAATGACCTTGATGAACTGATATGGAAAAAAGATCAGAGAGTAGTGAATGTTCATCCGCACAACAAAAGCATAATAGATGAATCCTACATAAATAGGACACAACTCTTCCTAAACAAGCAGAAGAGAAACTGCTCCCTGCTGCTCCTTAACTTCTCTTCAGCAGACGCAGGACTGTACACCTGTCATGCCTTAGTCAGTATTGGGGACAAGGTCTGGTCAAGGCAGTCATCAGAAGTTTATCTAACAGGTGAGTAGTCTAAATGTGAATTAGAGAATTCCCTAGAACTTAATGTTGACTGTGTTCATTAGTCATTTTTATATACTTCACACATTTTGAACTGTAATGTGTGGCAGTGTACATTGTAGTAGTTGATCGTTGACAGATAGTGATGACGTTGTTGACTTAGATATTGCCCTTAATTACACTGTCTTTTACAGCAACTTTTCTTGTTATAAGACAGTGGTCACTGAAGGGAACTGACTGTTTTGAGAAAAGTTTCGATGGCAATGGCATTTTTTCTTCCCCTCTTACCTTAGTATAAAGTAGTATTTATAATGGCAGTGTTGTTTACAGCAGAAAGGAAACACTGTATCACTACTGTTCCTTAAGTGCCACCTGCTGTCAGAGAGGGAAACTGCTTCTCATTCAGACTTTCTTCAGTTTGTTTCATATATATATATATATATATATATATATATATATATATATATATATTTTTTTTTTTCTTTTTTTTTTTTTTTTGCAGCAGCAGCAGCAGCAGCAGCATTATTTCACAAAACTATAGTCAGAACAGTCTGTTTTTTTTAATCCTGTAAATCTAATTAAAGTAATAAAAAAAATGTGTGTAGCATCTTTGGTTGGATCATGATTAAAATGCAGTGGTTGCCTTTAATTTCAAATGCCTACAGATTTGTTTTGCCTTCATAAAAAAACAAAAACAACAACAACAAAAACAATCATTAACAGAGTTGACCAAATATCCTGTTAGGTGCAATACTAATTAAAATACTAACTATAGGGCCTGTAATTGGAAGTACAATCTGGGCTGCCTTGTTGCTCCTCTCCCTAGTTAGGTCAAGGATGTCTGTAAGATGGGCTACATTATTCCTATGTCTAGCTAAAATTTAAGATCAAAAATAGGCTACATTCCTGAATTAATGAATTAATAGGAAATTGTACACCATGTACAGGCGTGGGATTCATATTTGTCAATCTTGCTATATTAAAAGTATCCTATCTGCGTGGTGAAAATGTCTGCCCTATCATTATTGCTCCTATCTGTAACAACAATCCAAGTTGGAGTTATTCAGTCAGGGCAATTACAGAGAAAAGGCATAAAAAAAAATACATGGCATGGAAAGGGAACTAAAGTCCTCCTGTGCCATTGCATAACAATTCATTGCATTTTTTTTTTTTTTGTCCAGACTGGTGATTGTTTATTTTTATTTTTTCACCCAAAAATTATGTTATGTAGGTCTACCACCTAAAGAAGTCTGTTTCAGGTAGGCAAACTGAAAATTATAAAAGTATAAACTTCTCAGTAACATTCGGATTAATTGGAGCTGTTCGCGGAATTCTGTTAAGTGCGTCAAACAGTGGTTAAACACGGAAACAAAGTTCCGTTATGCAACAGGAAATATAGCCTACTGGTCATTAGGTTTTACTTCAACATTTCTATCCTCTTGGACTGGCATGATGACCCTGGCATTGCTGACGCTTCTGCTGATCATGAGTAAGTCTATATGTTGATGGACAACGGTGTCAAACAATTGCAAAGGAAACTATAAATACAGTTCTGCAGATTAGAAATAAATTAGGAACATTATTTCACAGTGATATAGTCGGTTTTATAAATACATGCACATTTTATTTAATTTGACTGTTAAAACTATTGAGTTGTCTTTTATCTTTAGAGCGGTGCTTCTTAAACCTGTCCTGGGAAACCCTAACCACTGCACATTTTGTATATTTCTCTCTCATAGGACACAGTCAATTTAAGTCTTGAATTAAATCAGGTGAGTTAAATGAAGGAAACATACAAAATATGCAGTGTTTGGGGTCCCCTGAGAAGGACTGCGTTAGAGCAAAGCCTTTTGTTGTCGTTGTTGTTATATTTATCTTACAGGGAATTGTTCTTCGTTTTTTTCTCATGACCATAGATGACACAAAGTCGCATCTCAGCATTTTTAATGAATGGCTATGTTATTTTTCATTTTGTTATTTAATCTGAATATCAACATTTGTGAGAGATATTCAGTCTAAACAGTTTTTAAGTTAACTGATCTAATTTTGTGTCATATTTTTGAATGAATAAAGTTATTTATAGGTTCAGAATTATAAAAAAATTTGTATGAGTATGCCTATTGTTTGTATATTTATGTAATAATTGTTTATTTTATTGTTTTAGATGGTTCTGCAGTGGGACAAATGATGAAATCTAATGTGGCGGGCTTTGTTGGACAGGATGTTCTTTTACCATGCAACTGTTCTAATAACCTTAAAGAACTGGTTTGGCAGAGAGATCTGAGAGTAGTGAATTTTCATTCACATGAAATTAGCAAAATAGATGATGCCTACGTAGACAGGACGCAACTCTTCCTAAACAAGGAGAAGAGAAACTGTTCCCTGCTGCTCATCAAGGTCTCCTCAGAAGATGCAGGACTGTATACCTGTTGTGCCATAGCCAGGGTTGGTGACGCCTGGTCAAGCAAGACATCAACAGTTTATCTAACAGGTGAGTTATCTAAATTTAAATTATATAGGAGTGTACACCTGTTATGCCATAGCCAATGTTGACTACAACATCTGGTTAACGAGGTCATCAGAAGTTTATCTAACAGGTGAGTTGTCTAAATTTAAATTATAGAACTCTCTAGAACATAACCTTGCCTGTGTTCATTAGTTATTTTTATATATTTCACATGTTATATAACTGTAATTTGTGGCATTGTAATAAAAATTCTTTACATTCATATAGCGCTTTTTCTGGGCACTCAATGTGCTTTACATAGAAGGGTGGAATCTCCTCGACCACCACCAGTGTACATTTCAGTAGTTGATCGTAGACACATAGTGATGACATTGGTGACTTAGACATTGCCATTTTTTCCCGACAGTCTCTGAAAATAGAGTACCAGCAGAAGACCTGATCCAAATGGCAAAAGAGCTCTCTACTTATGCTCCAAATGTGTCTAAACCCTTGGGGGTCCCCACAACACATTTTCCAGAAGTGGACCAGGGGCTCCACAGACTCCGCATATGTTCAGTCAAATAAATAAATAAATGTAGCTTTTGTGTTGCATTACATTTTAAAATCAAATTTAAAATTTCATATACATGTACAACAATTCTTCTAAAATAATAAAATCCCAGTGGGTTGTTTTTAATCAGCTTTTTATTAACGTTTTTCTTTTTGTTATAAGACAGTTGTCACTGAAGGGAACTGACTGTCTTGAGACAAGTTTAGATGGCAATGGCATTTTCTTCTCCTTAGAATATTAATAATCGCAGTGTTGTTTACAACAGAAAGGATATATTGTATCACTGCTGTTACATAAGAATCACCTGCTGTCAGAGAGTGAAATTGTGTCTCATTCAGATATGTCTTTATGTAGCATAATTTCACAAAGCTAAATACAGACCGTTCTGTTTTTCCCTTTAAACCCTGTACATGTAATTAAAATAAAAAAATAACTGCTCATGCAACGTGTAGCATCTTTGTTTGGATCATGATTAAAATGCAGTGGTTGCATCTAATTTCAAATGCCTTATATATATATATGTATATAAAATTATAAATAATTTTGACTGAAAAAAACAAAAAACAATCATTATCAAAGTTGGCCAAAAAAATCACGATAGATGCATCACTAAATAAAAATAAAAACTAACTCTAAATCCTGGAATTGGAAGTACAACCTGGGCTGCCTTTTCCTATCAATTCTTCAATAGGTAGAAGGCTTTCTTAAAGGCCGAGGTCAGGGATTTTAGGCTTAAAAAGGTTGATGACCACAGGAAACCTTAAAATCAAATTACAACACACTTGGAAACCTATTTATTTATTTTATTCATTTTTGCTACTTTTCAAATGCCTTTTCTATAATTTGTTTTACCGTGGTCCCTGTTTTCAATTGTAAAATATTTAATACCATCATAAAAATACGATAACTTGTTTAGAAAGAAAAAATATTATAATCTTAATAATAGTCCAAAATCTTAAGTGAAATAAACATTAAAAAGTGTATTGAAAGGAAGTGAAGAGAATGCTTGAGATGAAATTCGACACGGGTGAGAGTAACTATGCCTAGTACTTATAAGCAGAATGTTTTTCATTATGTGTAATTTCGATTTAGACTGAAATTTTGTTGAACTGTGAAAAAAAAGCTCTATTACAAATTCAGGAAAAGGCATAGCATGTGAAAACACAAACACATTTTTTTTTGAGTGCTACGTAAGTGCTTTTAATGCTTTATACTATTTTCTTATTCATATTTTATTGTGCTATGGCAGAGATCAACACAAAGTACATACATCGAAGTTTTTCTGAATTGCTAAAACACTAAATCACAATCTCGGAACCAAATTTCCACTAGCTTAAACCAATTTGTCATATAATGCACTCTTTCTGTTAAACCTTAAACACGTTCAGTCAGTTAGGCTCTATTTGCAAATCTCATGCACTCTTTTTTTTTGCTAAATTCTAAACACATTCTCATTCACTTAAACAATTATCACACCGTGATGTATTTGTGCCGCAAAATGTTAAACACAACTAAACTATAGTTGTCATTGTTTACACACAGTGATTCAAAATTGTTCACACTTGTTTCTAATGATGTGACCAAACCAACTGTACAAAATATGAGCCAGTTCAGAGTGCACAAGTGGCACAGGTGACTGAATGATGATACGAACAATAGATGGAAACAATCTGTGAAGGAGAGGAGGAAGAGTATATGTAAAAACAGAGGATGAGGAGAGAATGAGTAAGGTTTAGAGAGCGTTATCAAGGCTATACAGTATCTGTCACACCAGAGGGGTTTTCTCTTTGTCTAGCAAAAAAGACAACATTACTTGTGATGCGGACTCAAGCACAAAACATGATGCTGAGACAGAATGAATCTCTCATTCACCCTGATTTTACAACTATACAACTTACAGAATTTGATTGTTCTGTAAAATGCTATTCATTGAGAGGTATATTTAAACAGTTGGACTTCAGTATTTTTGCAGTATCCCAAGTGCTAAATACAGTTTTTCTTGATTGCTTAAACACATTTCTTGAAATTGTGACTCGTTTTCTCTAAACACTAAAAACAAATCCATAACTTCTCACTAAATTCCCCATACTTCCTATTTTCAGGTCAAAGCTCTCCACTCAAAACTATTAATTCTCGCTGAAAAAAAAAAACAACCTTTCCCTCGCGCATGAACACAATCCCACAGAAACACACACACACACACACACACACTACAACATAGTCTCACACACTATGAAATCAATTCATAACACTTTCTTTTGGCAATCAGGTATCATTTTACAGCTTAATGTCTATTACAGTATTCAAAATAATTAGAGCAGACATATGTTACAGCAAATATAACAGCTATTCAGTGAAATTCATCAATGAGCTTTACAGTAAGAAAATATAATTTTTATTACACTGCTGTAAAGAGATCTAAAATTAAAGTAGATGAAAAGCACTAGAAAGGAAAAGGTCAAATATAATAGACAACTGCATTTGCATTTGCATTACAGTGCATGTAAGAAGTACTTAGCTACAAATCAGTTCAGCATTTACAGTATGAATTTGAAGTTGTACAACTTGTGCTTTAGTATTTCCTATACATAGAAAACGTAAAGGTTCTCTCATCTGAAGTACTGGTTTGGTTTTGCAGTGATCGTTGGATTTTGATGTTTTGTGAATTTAGTTTGATTATTTGGATTTGTGTTTAAGGTTTTGAGAAAATGTTGATGTTTTCAAGAAATGTTTTAGTAATTCAGAAAAACTGTAAGAAGAAAACAGAACAAATAAATACTCAATTACAAATCTCAATTGACATTTGTCTAAAGGCATGTAAGTACAAACTGTACTTTCAGAAACTTCTATGGCATATACAGTAGTTGCTAGAAACTGAAATGTCAGTCTTTTTCAGAAATGTACTCACACCCATGTCATTTCAACACTATACTTCTTTATTTACTACATTTGTGAAGATTGTTTACAGTGACCCTAAAACTTCTGAATCCATATGTTCACAAATCATGACAATTCTCCATGCTACATTTTGAAATGGCACGTAGCCCTCAGCTGCTACACAAGGAAACACGTGGTGTCAGATATTGCGTAATGTTTAACTTGAATGCATGCATATTAGATTAAAATATCGGCTCGAATTAATATGGATATTAATTTGTGAAATATTGCTGAAACTGCGAGATACATATTTCTGTCAACGTACTCCATACAGTTTGACAACGTGATCTATAAACTATTATTCGCTGGACAATAACAGTAGAAAAGTTAAAGTAAATAGGCTACGGCCTAGGAATGGACCTGTAGCGACATCTGTTGGACTGACACAATATTGCATAGTAAATGGTTCATATTACTGCTCATCTTGTTCAGTCTGGATTTTTCCCCTTCAAGTACCCTATGGCAGTTCAAAACTGTAAACAAGTTGTAACTAGTCTTGACCCAGGTGCAATAACATACCCATAAAGCTGTGGGTCACGTTCAGGTAACTGACAACTAGCCTAACTAGGCCTATAGTCTGCGAACTCAGTCACACCCCTCGAGGTTTTTTTTTTTTTTTTGGTGAATGAGTGGGATGATGAAGGAGGCGTGTCTTAAAGAAACGAACTTCACGAGTGATTCATCGATTTCACTTCACTTTACTCAAGCGATCTGACACGCGTGGTTCTTCTGCAGCGGAATTATAAACCAAAGGGTAAGCATGACACTGCTCTTAATTTGAATAGAATTTCTTTACCGATCAATAGGTATATATATATATATATATATATATATATATATATATATATATATATATATATATATATATATATATATATATATATATATATGTATACACACACACATTTGATATATTAATTTTAGCTGCATATTTTATTAATCTGCATCTTAGCGATTCTTTACTCAAAGTGCGTTTTGTTTGAATTAGTCTTAAACTGCGATTGCTTCGATTGTTTGCTCTGGTTTTCAATCATACAGATTTCGTAATCAGAATCAGATTACGAATCTTTGTGGAAAAAAAAAGTTTGACAATTTTTCTCATGTGAACGGGGGAAATATGATGTCTTCGAATAAATTTCACCAATGCATTGAGCTGCCAGGAGATCGTCTTCTTCCTCTCTTCTTTTTAACGAATTAAATCGCGTGTTTTACCAGGACAAAGCGCAGATGTTTGTGTTATTCCCATGGAGCTATGCACTCAGCCTAGTCTGCCTTGGTTTGTTTAAGAACGTGGGAATTTCCAGCAGCACATGCCTTAAAAAACACTTTCTCTTTCCTCCAGGACGACAATGAAGACCTTGGCATTGTTGACACTTCTGCTGATCATGAGTGAGTGTTTTTAAATGTCTTTATACGTATGAATAACTTTATTACATTACATACGTTATACTTTTTTTTGTTGCCCTGGTCACATTCTGTTATGTATAGTATAATTTTTGGTATATCTGATATCGTTATATATATATATATATATATATATATATATATATATATATATATATATAGCCTCTTGAAATGTTTTTGAACTTTCCAGGTTTTGTATATGAATTTGTCTATAACTGTTTTTGTAGATGGTTCTGCGGTGGGACAAATGCTGAAATCTAATGTGACGGGCTTTGTTGGACAGGATGTTCTTTTACCATGCAACTGTTCTAATGACCCTAAAGAACTGGTTTGGCAGACAGATCTGAGAGTAGTGAATTTTCATTCACATGAAATTAGCAAAATAGATGATGCCTACGTAGACAGGACGCAACTCTTCCTAAACAAGGAGAAGAGAAACTGTTCCCTGCTGCTCATAAAGGTCTCTTCAGAAGACGCAGGACTGTACACCTGTTATGCCATAGCCAAGGTTGGTGACGCCTGGTCAAGCAAGACATCAACAGTTTATCTAACAGGTGAGTTATCTAATTATGAATATATTTATCCAAGCAGATTAATAGTTAATATCTTGAAAGGAAACAGCAAGCCTCTTTCTGTTGTACACTTTCAGTGTGCTTCCCTTTTCAAAGGGCAAGTCTGCTTAGCTGTAGTTTACTACGACTGGTTTAGATAATGACGTGTAAGAGACTCACATGTTGGAAAAAATCTACTAAAAAGCAGAACAATCATGCTAGCTAAAGGAAGTTGAAATCTTTGCCACTGCAGCAGAACTGAAAGTTATTGCCAACAGACAATAGCCTTTGTCAGTATCAAAAACAGTATTGTCGTCATCTGCAGTGCAACCAGCTATAATAAAATAGCTAATCCTTTGAATGGTATCAGAGGCTAAAGAAGAAAAACAGCACTGGAGTCATGTTAAAGTATAAACAATGATGTATGCTCTGAGCTTAACTCTGCCTGTGTTTCTTTAATTATTTTAATGTGTCACAATTTGGGACTGTAAACTGTAATGTGTGGTAGTGTACAGATATTGATGACATTGATTTCTCATGACATATCTCTTTTACCAGTGTCTGAAATGAACATCGACCCTGAAACAAAAGGCCTTACTGGAGACAGTTCTGTCACAGCTGTCTCTGTCAGTGTTCCCATATTGGCAATAGTGCTTATACTGGCTGCTAGTCTGCTTCTAACTCTACTGATCAGAAGACGACATCGGACAAACACGGTAATCAGACTTCTGTCACAAAATTGCACTTACTGTTTATTCCGCATCTCACGGCAATAGCGTCAACTTTTCGAGAAACCATGTTAAGCTAAAAACAGATGAATTTAAAATCTGCTTCAAGACTGTTGCACTCAATCTTCTTTTAATTGCAAGAATATTACCGTATTTTCCGGACTATAAGTCACCCTTCTTTCATAGTTTGGCTGGTCCTGCTACTTATAGTCAGGTGTGACTTATTTATCAAAATTAATTAGACATGAACCAAGAGAAAACATTACCGTCTAGAGCCGCGAGAGGGCGCTCTATGCTGCTCACTGCTCCTGTAGTCTACACTGAAGACATAGAGCGCCCTCTCGTGGCTGTAGACGGTAATATTTTCTCTTGGTTCTAAATAAATGCGACTTATAGTCTAGTATGACTTATATATGTTTTTTCCTCATCAAGACGTATTTTTGGACTGATGCGACTTATACTCAGGTGCGACTTATAGTCCGAAAAATATGGTAGCCTTAATGACAAAGTTTTGCCGTGGTGCACTAAAGAAATTGAATTCCATTTGAATAAACCGTTGTAATTGTAAAGTAAATGAATCAGCCAAATTCCTTGAATAGTCCTCACGGCAAAAGTAAACCTACACCAGCTTCAGTCACATACTTGTAGAGCACAGCTTTAGTGCTTAAAGGGACACTTCACCCAAAAAATTTCATTAATCACTTACCCCCATGTCATTCCAAACCTGTGAAAGCTTTGTTCGTCTTGGGAACAAAATGTAAGATATTTTGGATGAAAACCAGGAGGCTTGTGACTGTCCCATTGACTGCCAAGTAAATTTCACTGTCAAGGTCCAGAAAAGTTTGAAAGACAATGTCTGACACAGAAGAGCGTATGCAGTGTGCATTCAGTGAATATTCTCCATAATGGCACTATGGTGAGGCAGAGAGACACAGAGAAGACAAATTGTTGAACAAGTCATTATTGTCGTTTTTATCACGTACAAAAAGTATTCTCATCACTTCATAACATTACTGTCGAACCACTGACGGTAGCTGGACTATTCTGTCGATACTTTTCACACTTTTCTGGACCTTGACAGTGTATTTTATTTGGCAGTCTATGGGACAGTCTCAAACCTCCCGGTTTTCATCCATAATATCGTAAAATGTGTTCTGAAGATGAACAAAGCTTTTACAGATTTGGAACGACATGGGAACGACAAGGTATTAATGACAAAATTTTCATTTTGGAGTGGAGTATCCCTCTAAGGTCCTGTGTTTGACATATATTTAGTCGTTGTACATGATATATTAAAAAAAGCCTGACTGTGATTTTCTTTTTCTTTTTTTTTTGTTATAGGACACTGATTTACAGGTTGAGAGTCCAATGCTAGTGGAGACCAGTGCTGTGTGAAGTTCTCTTGCTTGACAGTTTAATGGACTAACTTCAATGTTGTAATGCAAGGTCCTTCACAGCAACAAAGGATAATACGAGGCCTTAGCCCTAAACAAATGCGCTTGCATGTGGGCATCCCACAGTGGTGCGTGCCGATCCGTCTCGCTTCAAGACAGATCAATGTGCAGTCTTCAGTTGTAACACTGTTTGAAATATACCACTGAACTGTGAATATACCATGAATATATATATTCTGTAGGCATTACAGTTTCATAACTTAACAAGATTCTCCTTGTAGGAACTGTCTTTATTCATTCTTTGAAGAACAGATGTAATAGTAGGGGATGTGCAGTTTATATTTAGCCTTTTTCCTCCCTTTTTGAGACACATTGGTGGTCTCAATCCTTAACAGGCTTTTCAAATCAGCTTATTTTATTGTTCATATGTATACAGCAATCATTTACTAAGCACACATCGTGAAAGCTTCTTTACATTTATTATACAGCCTGTGCTGATTTTAATTTATGTGGAAGAAATATGTGGCACTCCCTATGGGATATTTTTGCTTTTTTACTGTACTAAATGTCATTTACTTTTAAATGAATTCTGTTAAGTGCTTCAAACCTGCTGAGGCAATAAACCTTTTACATATACCGTTTAGTTTTCTTTTGTTTTCTGTATGTATGGCCTCTTTAGTTACTGAAGTTTTAGTATAATGACATGTCTTATTTAATTCCCGCCTTAACCCGGGTATGTAGAACACTATTTTGCTGACATAGGATTAAAGTCAAATTTCCCAACCAGAGCTTTGTGCTCTGGCTGTTGCGTAACATTGAGGTTTTTATTCAGTCCGAACACTTGTTCCTTGTCTCAAATCTTTGGATTCTTTCCACTGGTTTGGTTTCAGTTTCCATATGACTGTACTACAAAAATTGGCACATTAACATGTATTGAATGAAGAAGTTAGAATGCACAAACTCCAATGACCAGAGGAAATACACTTCTAGTATCATACGATATTAAGTGAGGCATTCATAAGCATTACAAAACATTTAGATATATTTTGCTGTCATAAACTGATCATTCAAAACTATGTTTTTATAATTCCCTAAATTTTTACAACCTGCTGGTTACTCTGCTGCAGCAGTGTTTGTGGGATATTAAGGATAAAATATATAGGCCTATACCTACTCTAGTTCATAGTTGGACATCAATAGGCATTACCTGGTTTTAAGTCAAGAATTGTCCCTGTGTATTCAGACTATGCTAATTAGTCCACTAAGGTCACGATAAGATACAGTACCTAACCTAAATATAAAGCAATGACTGTTTTTGTCATTTTCGGTGTTTAACTGAAAGAATGTTTTGGATTAAAAGCTTCTAGTAGAGGAAGTAGCTGCCAGGTGGTTGAAAATGTGTGTTAAACAGCTTGGGTGACATTTTTACCTTTAAGATAAAGTTCATGAAAAGATGTCTTCACACAATGTTGACAGTAAGATTAAAGAGATAGTTCATCTAAATTCTCTCATAATTTACTCACCTACATGCAATTTCAAACCTGAATGATTTCTTTTGATTCTGTGTACCAAAGAGAGAGAGAGAGAGAGAGAGAGAGAGAGAGAGAGAGAGAGAGAGAGAGATGTTAGGCAGGATTTGCATTTCTGAATGGTGCCCAAACGTAACGAAAGCAAAGGTGAACTTTCCTTCTAATGTATATACTTTGGCGGCATACCAGGAAGTACAGGGAGATTTTGATCCCAAGTCTATTTTTAGGAACGATAAACTCAAATGAGGGAATGACATGTGGAAACAATTACAAAACACATATAAGACACCCTCATCATTTAAAAACAAGCCATTCAATCTTTAGGCCTCTTTTAAGCCATGAAATACCAAGAGGATTGAGCTTTTGGTTTTTTTATAAGACTTTGTATAAAAACATCTTGTGTCAACTTTACAGAAGACAATAACGGAGTGAAGAACTTCTCAACTGAATTAAAATTCAGTCAAGAAAGAAAAGCACCCTCCTCTCTTTGTCGCCTTGGAAAGTCCCATGCTGATGTCAGCAAATATGGTTGGAAATTGTCATGTGATGATGTAATTATTATTTTGTTTTTACACTGCTGTGAAATGCAACAAGCTTTTTAATTACACACATATAACACACCCATGAGTTTTATGTTTGCCCAAATCACTTAATAATTAAACCTATTATGTTTTCAGATAAAAATATTCTGTTTGCTTCCTAGTTATTGCCATGCTGTTGCAATTTTTTTTTTTTTTTTATGTTCAAAAGCAGCCTAAGTTATTCATCTATCTTCTCATGCTTTACTAATAACTTAGTGCAAATTCTACTCTGGAAAACTAAGAGTTAGTTTTCATGGCTATGACTGCAACTTCCAAGCCTAAATGAGCAGAAACACATGAACTCCTGTGCTGTCAACATGAAACTTTTCATGTTGTGAGGTGAACAATGAGAAGCTGATCATGTATCTTCTTTCACAAGCTTACATAATACCCAAGTTTCCAGGAAGTTAACTGAAATAGAAAATAAACCAGATAGGAAAGGCTAAGTAGCACAGATTTAAATTCACATAACCTGTTTTGTGGTTGGTGAACGTTAATGTGTGTGGGAGAGATTGAGATCTTGGAAGTTTCTGTGAAACAAGCTGTGTAACATTTTAAAGTGACTTTTAAGCTAAGCTTTTTGGCACCAAGGTATTGTTGTTGTACCTTAAGTTAAAGTGTCTGAGGAATTGCATCATATTTCCTTGATCTTTAAATGATCAAGCTTCATATACTAGGTAAAAGTACTGTACTGCAAAATACCCTGTCAAACTCATCAAAACTCAGTTCCTCTGTATAAAGTTTAAATTTGCTGTAAATTAATTGCAAATACAAATCTATAAAGATTTTCAGCATGTTGTGACATGACAGTATCACATGAAAATATTTAGCAAATACTTTCATTCAAAGTGACAATTTAAAGTGCAAAACACATGACATGATTGTACGTTACATGTCCATGATACGTATGAGGTGAGCAGGGACTTGAATCCCCCAAGTCATGGTGAAGGAATAGAATGAAGATGCCACTATTTCTTGAAACGAACTGGAAAGAACTGCTGAAATGTTTTATAATCTAACAAGCAGAAAAATATGGAACCAATGGGTTAAATTTTTATGCCAACAAGACATCTGTGGGTTGCGCAATCTGGAAATCTGAGAAACCAAAATGCTCCGGAGTATCTTTTTTCTTTTTTTTTTATACAGCATGAAACCCTTCCAAAAACAAGGTTTTCTAGCCTTAAAACAATGCACTTATGTAGTGTGGTTAGATCACCCTGAAAAGTCAGATTTTCAAAACACTGCAGCATGTTTTATTTTGAACACAGGCCTTGTTTAAATATTCAACAGAGATAAAGTTTGAGCTTCATATTTATTTGTACCCTACATACCTGTACGGCCAATGCCCTTGCTGTACATTTACTGGCACAAACTCTCCAGAACAATGATGCAGACACAGAATCTCATGTAACACTTAAGACACATACGCAGAATATCAGCGTCTTTTAGTCTTTTAGTTTGCTACAACACATATGTTTCATATACATATATTAAGCTGTGACATTTGCCAAATATGGTTACCCATACTCAGAATTGGTGTTCTGCGTTTAACCCATCCAAGTGCACACACACACACAGCAGTGAGAAGTGAACACACCGTGAACACACACCCAGAGCAGTGTGCAGCTATATATCCAGCACCCAGACCTTCCGGTAACTAGTCTAACTCTCTAACCTTTAGGCCACAGCTGCCCTGTATAGAGTATTCAAAAAGTCCTAAGTATCGCTTCCATTGTTGTGTGAGCTGTTCTTTCTCCTCTTCCTCAGTCCGCCTCTAAGGGTCTCTCTAAGACTTTGGAATACTCTGTCTGAACCCACCACTCAAAAGAAGCAAAGGTGGAAATCAAGGCACTGTGTTTGGATGAGAAAAAATACCTATTCCGATTTAGGTGTTTTGATTTACTGCCAAATCACTTTTCATCAAAGAAATAAGATCATACTTGATTGAAGTGATTGAAATGAAAATCGTTTCAAAATCAAGGTTCATAAAATGTTATCTGGACTTTTTTTTGATCTTCAAAATCATCTGTCTGCAACCCACTGTGTAAGTTATGTTCCCTAAACAGACACTGGTTAATATTGTATGATGAGGAACAGGACATGTTCAACGCATCACTTTAGTTCCAATGACAGAGTCCAGAACAAAATTCATATACGAATTGGGTACATAATAAAACCATCTTTCAAATTCTTTGCCTTACTCTAAATTATTATTGTACAGTATGTCTATAATAGTCCAGGCCTGTCCAATACCCACACATGCTGTGTTTGCACTTGACCACTTGTGCATTAAGGCTACATTACGTATTTGCTATATTTGCCCCAAGTGTTCAAGTCTGCAAGACATGTGGGTATTGGGATGGACCCAACAATTATATTATAAAGATGTCGCGATGGATTTCCTGGGAAACAGCATACTTCATCTGTGTGTGTTTACGTCATATTCATAAATAAAGGAAAGAAGCTCATGCTTCTATATGCAGTGGAAGGTGTTGTAATAGCTTGAAGCAACAATATAACAATATTAATTAACTACATGTTATAGTCACAGTTTTTTTTTTACAATCAAAAGGAGTACATTTTTTAATACTTTGGTCACTATTTCTAAATTTTAATCAGGGAGCACAACAGAAGTCTGGGCTATACGTGTATCATTTCTCATTGATAAGGCACAAATTACATTCAAGTACATTCATTATTTCCTCACTCAAACAGAACCACCACTAAAATTATATGCATCTACAGGCCAATTTACAGAAGTTTACATAAGAATGAGTTGATTTGAGGCATATGAAGTGTTTGGGTAGTACTGGATATGGAATTTACTGCTGTGCCATGCCAAACGTTGGTAAAAAGGAGAACTGAGTGAAGAGTTTTGAAAAAAAAGCATTGAGAAAAGTGTACTAATTGCAGCACTTCATTTTAAAACAATTGTTTTCAACAAGTTCATTATTGTGGGGGCTTTGATGTGGCTAGTGAAACACTAATTGCATTAACAAGCTCATCTGTACCCATGAGCATGCACCGTGATGCAACTCAGGCCATCAGATTCATCCACACAGAAGAGCAGAGGCGAACTCACATAATTATCAAAACAACATTCCTCTGTAAGTAACAACCATTAGACAACCATAAATAACATGGAGCAGGTTTATATATTTACTCAGCGTCTTCTCAGTGCTGCACTCATGCATGAGACATTGGAAGAGGAAATTAAATTAACCCCTTAGCAGAGCTGTCACGTGGATATTTGAACATGGTGTCCTGGCACACAGCAGACTTGCCCTTGTGTCATACTCAACTCACCGGCAACTCAAATATTGTCAGTTTCAGAGACAGAGTATGACAATTTGTTTCATTCTGATGGGAACTATGCTCATGTAAACCAGTCAGTGTAGTACACAATATATCAATGTCACTTCTGTCACTATTAACATTCAACTGTAAGTTTGCTTTCAGCAAATACTTGTGGTAAGTGCAAAGAATGTGGTGTCAAACTCTTCTACAAGAGCAAGCAGTCTGAATATTGATTGGCATCTCTTTAAAGACAAATACCTTGAATACCTTGTAAGTAAAATAAACGTTATCACACTTAAAATTCTAAATTAGCTTAAGTGATAATGTGTTGTTTCAACAGGTGTTTTAAGTTATCTCAAAACAAAATGGTAAATTTAAGATTTTGATAATTGCAGCAACATTGCTGTAAAATGGTAATATACATGCTGGGTATGTAATTCTGTAAGAATGAGAAAAATGGAAAACGCTTACAAGCAGGAACAAATATGATCACTTTCATAATGCATATTTAACATATTTGACAACCTTTTATCCGAAGGCACAAGAGACTTAGATACTACATCAGCATTGGGAATAGCACACTTCTATAGTTCTGTTTCCAAACTACTGTCTTCAGTTAAATGCTATATGAACATGAAAGGGGGTAAATTATCAGCTCTCTAGTAGAAATGCTGGTTTTGAAATCGATAACATCATGATAACAACATCGATAATATCCTAGCTACCCTATCTAAGTATCACTTGTTTTGAGAAATGCAACGTACTGTATTTGGTGCATGTACTAGTAAACAATGTGCTGATTTTCTTTAGTTGGAATGGCCTGGCATTATTGAAAGATCTGTAGGTGTTGGCAAGGAAATATGATTTATGTGGGGAAAAAAAATCATAGAAACATAAGTCTTAAGGATTGTGTCCTTGGCACAGCATGTTGAAAGCATCAGGTTACACGAAACGTTGGAGTAAAGGTGAGACTAAACCGATTTGTATACTGTATGACCCTCATAAACCTGTTAAAAACAATTCCAGATCCAATTTCACCCTAAAATCCACATATTATGTTTTGTATCATAACTATTTTAAGTCTATTAAACACATTGTCTCCACTGTCATTACCACAATAAAAAAATATATTATGCTTATTAATGTGATATGGAAAAACTCTAAGTACAAATAAATTTAAATAAATTGCAACAGCAGAGGAGAAGAGCTGTTCCTAGCTGTGCGGCGAAGAGTCTAGTAGAGAGGAGATGATCTTCACACTTAAAACTTAAAGTATTGCCTTCAGTTTATTGTGGTTTACATAAACAACCATTGTATTATAATGTAATACAGCAGAAGAAAACAATGAGAAACACGCTGAGATTGAGAAATAGCCACAAACTGGTTTGGTGCTATCCCTCAATGAATTACTGTGTATACATTTTTGGGCACTTATCACTTAATTTTGATCAGAAGTTAGAGTCCAGAAATTATTCCCTCTATTTTTATTTTTATATATATATTTTTATCAGTATATAAAAAAAAAAGAAAAAAGAAAAAGAAAAATGTAATGAAAATCGTAAGTTTTTAAGATATCATTTTATTATCTCACTCTCTATTTAATACTAACAAAGAACAAAAAGCAGTCTGTAGGTGTGCGTAGGTGTACTTTTGGTATCAATTCTAGTTTCATATTGGTTGTAATTTGTATTTTCACTTGTATAGATATAGTGCATGGAAATATTTGCTGGTTGGAATGAGACACGTTTTGATGCCTAGTGATTGGTTCTTCCTCTTAAGTGTCTGGTACCTTGTAAACCCAACTTTGTTCCAAGCGGACTGGTTCACCCCAGACAACTGGTGCATTGGTTTAGTGAGTAGAAAGCAGGCAATCAGACTGGAACTGGCAGTTTTTGGATAATTCCTGCCAGTTTTGTGTGCATTAGACAGTCAGTGAATGAACTATGGGCAGTCTGTGGCCTGCCTTCTGAATGGGAGACTGGATAAAACATAAAATTGGACAAAATGCAAACTTGGCTGGGCTTTGTATTAAATTTAATTCATATTTTATTAGGTTAGGCCTCTTCTATTTCATCCCTAGGCCATAAAAGTCTTGTTGAAAATGTGGAAAAAATAATGACTTTCTCATTAAACAAAATAAAACTTAATTCAAAGTGAATTAATTCCCCTTCAGAAGTTAAATTCATTTGGACAGCTCACTCTAGCAGGTTTTATATGAATACAAAAGACTTTGTGTGAGGGTGAGGCATTTCTTTATGCTAAGCAGTCCCATTCTGTCTAGATCTGGATAGAAATATAATCTATTTTCTCATTTCTTGCACTGGAAGTTATTTGTATGAAAAGGCAATATCCTGGTGTTTTATAGATGTAAATGAAGAGCGGTCTTAAATTACATCTATGAACTGTTAACAGAACATCATGTTACCTTCCCACACCCCTTCAACATGTCATTTCATGTTTGGATTACATCACCCAATTCTGTATGATCTATTTGAGCTAAAATGTAGGTTATTTCCATTTCAAACTACAATTATTATTACTCTAATATTAATTGGCTGAAGGATGAAATTGTGGAGCAGCTTCATGGTATCTCTGGGTCTTTTTCGTGGTCCGTTTTAAACTCAGAAGTGCAGACAATGCAACATATCAGAATATGTTTTGAACAGTGACCTCGGATACTCTGTTGCAACAGAAACCTGTTTTCATTTGTGCAAGCCTGTTTCACTCTTTTGTTAAGACATCAAAAAGTAACTTGAGAGAACTTTCGCCAGTAGCTATTTTTTTTTTAATGTCATAATTCAATCACATAAACTACACCATTCCTCTCTGTTCTTTTTGTTAAATGTTATGTTATGTTTTTATTTTATTATTATTATTATGTTTAAATCAGCTTTCATTAGCCATCTCTTGGCCCTTGGGACAAGCTTATTTAACCATCATATCAGTTTACTGTAACCTCAGTAAATTTCAGTCGGATTGCCCAAAGGGTTAGTGCTATAAATCAATAGATTTTTCCCTACAGACAGCATTCTCTTATGTAAACCATTGTGTATTGTTAAAATCAGGATGGAAAGTCAGCTGAAACACACGTGGCTTGGTCTGCGTATGAGTATTGTGTACAACGCTCACAAGACTTGTATTGCAGTGAAAGTGTCCACAATAGGAAGTGTGACCTGAGGTTTAAGAACTGAGATCGGCTCACAAGCAATAACTTCGGAGGAATGTCTTGGCTTGTGAATGTAAAAACAATAATATTAATAAAATTCTGACAAAAGTGTAACATATTTATGAACAAAATTAATATTGTTTTTTGCTAGTTTACAGCATCCGGACTGCGTGATATATATTTTTATTACAAGTTTAGGCCATCATTTGACTTCCACATTAGCCTTCTCATGCTTCACCCTTTTCTGAATGAATGACTGTAGGTCTAGGAATGAATGTGGAGATGTGTCTGGAGTTCAGTGAGAAATGAACTTTAGAAAAAACTCTTAAGAAACCGGCTTTAATCAAATGTTGCAATATTTTGAAAAAACATTTTGGAACACGCATATATATATATATATAACTCAGTGCATTCCCAGAGGATACTGGAATATGAAATCCCCAATGAAGAGACTGTAGGCAATTTACTTAATTAAAATTAGCTAATGCAACGCTGTTCTGAAACATTTTGTCACAGCTTAATTGTATTGCATGCAATCCGTTTACATTTGTTTACTTAATCCATTTCTGTTGGTACTATATATTTCTTTTAGTACAGCACTGGTAAAACCAGTCGTGGAATTTCCAGTCACATGCAAAGCATGCTATGAGAAAGAAAAGAGAGATAAACCTAGTGCTATTTTGGGATATAGAAGAGTTTTGGGAGTTTACACATAGAAACAGATGAACATTTAGCTAATTATATTGACAGTCCTTCCATGGTGAAATAGTTTACTCAATTAGAGTAAACTATAAGTATGGTGCTACTGTAAGTTCATTTTAAGAAAACTTATAAGTATATTTTGAGTATAAATAACTTATGAAAATGTTACCGATTACATGAATATTTTCACTCACATACAGATATGATCGACTGCTTTTTATGAGACACCAATGTTTCAGAGGACAGGCTAACTCTTATTTGATAACTGTTTTATTTCCTATCTGGTTGTGTATATATATATATATATATATATATTCTGTATTTTTTAAGATTAACTGTTTTTTTTCTTCCAAAGCATTGTTAGATGCCAGTGTTTCCTGTCATAGCTATGCAAATATTTAATATCAAAAACAGTGTCATGGTAGTTGTGACGGCTGCTGGTGTGTGAATGAAGGCACACGAGGAAGAAAATATATAAATGGGTTCTTTTAATGAGCGCAGGAGAATAAGGGCACATCCAACATAACCATACTATAAGATATGATACTATCTCAATCACGGACAAGGAGGAACTCGAAAGACAGTGTATTTAAGCAAGAGGGGAGAAATCAGGTGAATGGAGACAGGTGGGGATTAATCAATTAACCAAACAAGAACAGGAAAATGACCAAATAAGGAAACAAAAAGTCAATGAATGTAACAGTGGTAAACTATGTCTCGTTTTAAATTTGTATTAATTCTCAGAATGATCTCTAAGGAAAAAGAGCTGATTAAGTCAGATTTTTGGTGGTAATTTAAGTGATGAAGGATTTTGAAAGTTCACAGTATTAGTTGCTATACAAGATAGAAATCTGGATGTAAGCTAGCTGTCTAACTTTTTTTTTTTTACACCTAAAAGGATACTTATTTAGTGCCAAGAAGTATTGCATTGATACCCTTACAAGTATACTGCTAGTACAATGATTTTAGAACACTTAATACACAAAGTAGTTGAACGTTGCTTAAATTTACTTAAAATTAATGATGTATACTTCTGTTTTGTTAGGGACCAAGCACAGTTACACACTAGGCTGACAGATGCAAACAAATGGCAACAGACATGTTTCATCTGGTTTTGTCATTGTGTTACATCTGTTGGTATCTGGCGGTGTTGGATGGCACTTAATTTCACTAATTAATGTTTGCATTAACATGTTAAATGTGTGTTTGTTGTGTCTTGGAATGTCTGAGAAGTGACTTACTGTAATCGGTTGACTGTCAGTGCTGGTCTGTGTCTGAGAATTGGCCTTTATTGTGAAAATGCATGCTGACTGAATTTTTCTCAATTTTTTTTTCTTCTTTGTTCTTGCTGGTTACCCCATATGTTATGTAAAATTATAAAAGTTAAATATATATATTTAGCATGCAAATGTACAGTGCACTAGTATTTAAATGCAAGGTATTCAGTCAAGTTACACGGACATGTCTAATTTTATTGTGTTGTATTCAGTTTAGTTAGTTTCCAATCCTACAAGCTGAGTTGAATTCACAATTTAATTGAATGACAAGAAAACCCATTTCCAGATTATATAGAGCCACCGTCCACAACTGAACTTAGCTTAGCCCTCAAATAATTTTTCAGTGTGTTTTGGGATGAACATGGTGGGCAGGAATAAAGTGAAACGTTATTGCTCACAAATGTTCAGAACCTGTTATTGGTCTATAACTAACACAATACAATCACAAATTACCATACATTTCAATGTCGCCATCTATATTTAAAGTAAAATGTGGGCTTCAACAACATTTTCAGCTGTAGAGTAAAAGGTTACACAGTGTGAATTGGTTTGAAATGTCAAATCATTGACTTTACAAATCATAGTCAAAACTATCTTTAGGGGGTCACTGCCCCCCCCCCCCCATAGCTCCTGCTTTAGGTTGTCAAAACACAAGGTAACTATAGACCTTGTGATGGTCTATCAGCAGAGTTTTGTGTTGGATATGAGGCCAATACTCCTGCTGAGCAACCATCACAAGGTCTATACATGAGCAAGGATCAGCTCTTTACTAAAAATAATAAGAAGCTCCATTTCCTGATGACTAGCCCTAGAAAGAAACCACCTGAGGAGATTCCAGTCCAACAGGACAAGGAGGGAAAAAAAGAGAAAAAACAGCAAGTTTTGAGAGATTAACCCTGTCAAACACACTTAGAGAATAGGGCTGCTCACATCTCTCTCCTTCTGTCCAATTACACAAGCATGCTCCTAATGCAGTGGGAACTAATGAAATTGTTGCAATGATGATGAATGGTGGATGGTGAGGAAGGACAGATGGGAATGTAATTACTAGTGTTTGGGGATCAAACAAAAAGGCAGGTTCAAGGAACCATAGCAACATAATCCGTCATATGGCAGACAACCAATAGAAATCACATCACTTTCCTTTCAATCCTAGGCCTGTTGTTCTCTCATTTTACAGTTAAATATGAGTTATGATATCCCATAAACTGCCTGTTTGTGTTTACACTTTTTAGTTAAACTTTTGATCTAAACATCTGATAAAACTGTAAGGGACAAAAATGACATTGTTTTAGAATAATATAATTAACTAATCATAAAAGTATTTAATCCCCTTTTAGTTTTAAAAAATGTCTTCCGTTTTTTTTTTTCTCTGTCTAATTTTTGTTTGTTTTTTTGCTAATTATTTTATAGTCACCTGCTTGACCAACCTTTTTAGAGAGCAGTTTACTCTTAACGTCTCAGGTTAAACCGGAAAAGATTGTAGTACTTATATATTATTATAGTAGAATACTCAGGAATGTTGGCTAAATAGTAGGTAAAAGTTTATATTGATAGTCCACTTTAGATATTGTACTAACTATAAGTCACTTTGGCTCATGTCACCTATCATTCATTAGAGTACAAGTAAATTGTCTGCTTAATATTGTCAGGACTTCGATTAAGGACAGGAGGCAAAGATGATCAGCGGTAACACCCACATGAAACAATCAACATGACGTAACAAGAGACGAGCAGGAGACGGTGCATTCATGAACCGTGACAGTACCCCTCCTCCTAAGGATGCCTTCTGGCGTCCCCAGACTCCCTTACCTGTCGATTGTAGTAATCAATAAGAGAGTGATCCAGGATATCTCTAGCAGGCACCCAACTTCTCTCCTCCGGACCGTAACCCTCCCAGTCTACCAAGTACTGAAATCCGCGCCCCCTCCGTCTAGGTGGGATGAATTCTCGATCAGCTTTAGCCTTGGTGCGCGCCCCCATTTGGAGTAGAGTCTCACGGGCTCTAGTCCAAGTGCAGTGACACCTCTGGACTAAGGTGTGAACGGAGGGGACCGCGACTTTGGACTGGGAAAAATAGGTGGCTGGTAACCTACAGTACACTCAAACGGAGATAGGCCGTAGCTGATATTGGTAAGGTGTTGTGGGCGTACTCCACCATTGGCAATTGTTGGCTAACGGGGGAAGGATTCTTGGAAACCAAACATCGCAACACCCTTTCCAAATCTTGGTTGGCTCTCTCGGCTTGACCATTGCTCTGGGGATGAAACCCTGAGGACAGACTTACAGTCGTTCCCAGTAATCTACAGAACTCACGCCAAAATTTGTAATAAAATCTAGTGCGATGTGGGACCAGGGTTTCGAAGGGACCGGCAGCGGTTGAAGTAACCCATCGGGGGGTCGATTGGAAGTCTTACCAGTGGCACAAACCGAGCAAGCCAAAACAAAACTGTGAGTGTCGCGAGCCATAAGTGGCCCCCAGAATCCTTGCTTGACTAACGCCTGTTTCACATATAATCTGTCTGCAGTGCGTCTGCAGTCCGAGTGCATTACGTATGTGGTGCTGAAGCAGCACGGACTCATTGTGCTTTCACACAGGATGCGTTTGCAGTCTGCTACTGATCCGCGGCTGTTTGAGCCACAAAAACAACATTTGTCCATTATTTTTATATCAAATCATGTATTAAAAAAAAAGCTTTTTCATCATTGTGATACTCTTTCATCACAGTACAGTAACAATCTTTCATAGATATATTTAAATTCAAATATAAACAACATATTACTCATGCATTTCATGCGAAACAAGCTGCAACACATTTAAACACAACATTAGCCTACTTTTCTTGTTAGGATATAACAAACATTTAAAATTAAAACTCACCACTGACAGAAACAGTCGACTCTCCTGCCTTTTGCATTTAAATCTTTATTACAAGTAATCCAATGGGCCTTAAATAACTTTGTTTTTCTGCCTCTATAAAAGTGCATATATAATATTGCCATGTTTCTCTAAAATTGCTCTTTTTCTTGTTTTAAATCTAGCCAAAAGCCATGTGTTGCGTGTGAAACACAGTAGGCTTTAATTAGTATACATTTATTGTGAAATGACTGCATTTCCGTGTCAATCCATGTTAATGTTTACAGCAAACAATGCGCTGTCACTTTAATTCAGCGCATGCAGCACAGCAAAAATAGATAGTACGTAAACGATCACTGCACTGCTGCAGACGCACTGCTCCTGGAACGCATTGACGGACCGCAACCGCGTGCAGTGTGAACAGTGGAATCCGTTAACATGGGTGTGTAAAAAATTACGCAACACATACGCACCGCAGACGGAGTATGTGTGAAAAGGACGTAAGAATTTAGTACGGTTATCTCCTGGAAGACAAGCCACATTACAGCAATGCCCCCACTGGATGACGTTGGACCGTAATCCCTCTGGCACAAATAATCGATTCGGTGGGCACCCGGGGCGGAGGCGTTACCCCTTCTAAGGCTGTCTTGACCTTCGATTTGATCTGTGTCGAGTGTGGAGACCACTAATGTCTCAGGAAAAATGCACTCCGGAGTGGACGGGTGTTCGGAACGGTCAAAAATGCGTGACAAAGAACCGGGTTTAATATTTTTGGAACCCGGGTGGTACGAGAGAGTAAAGTCAAAACGTCCGAAAAAAAAAATGCCCACCGAGCCTGCCTGGAATTCAATCTCCAGGCAGGCTCAATCAAAAAACGCGCATGGATGCACCTTGTCGTCTGAGGGAGAACGTCAAGGTGGTCAGAGGTGCTGCTAGTTGGCTGAAGTTGCGAATAAAATGCCGGTAGAAGTTGGCGAACCCCAGGAACCTCTGTAGGGCCTTACGGGAATCTGGACTTGGCCACTCTACCACAGCCTTAACCTTCTCGGGATCCATGCGTATTCCCTCAGTCAACACGATATACCCAAGAAACGGAACAGACTGTGCATGAAACTCGCATTTCTCCGCCTTGACAAAAAGCCCATACTCTAGCAACCTCTGAAGCACTCATCGAATGTGCTGCACGTGTTCCTGGAGAGAAGAGGAAAAGATCAATATGCCGTTCAGGTAGACATATATGAATTGATCAATCATGTCTCGCAGCACGTCGTTGACGAATGCCTTGAAGACTGCTGGGGAGTTGGAGAGCCCAAAATGCATGACCAAGTATTCAAAGTGCCCCCTAGGGGTGTTCAAAGCGGTCTACCATTCATCCCCCTCCCTGATGCGGACCAAATGATAAGCATTACCTAAGTCCAATTTCGTGAAAATCCACGCTCCCTGCAACCTCTCGAAGGCTGAAGACATTAACGGCAAAGGATAAGTATTCTTTACCGTGATGTTGTTCAGTCCCCGGAAATTAATGCAAGGACCCAGCGAACCGTCTTTCTTCCCCACAAAAAAGACCCCCCCCACCCCGCTGGAGGAAGGGTGGATGAACTTAGAAGCTAGAGAATCAGAAATATATTTCTCCATAGCCTCCCTTTCTGGAACAGAAAGTGAATATAATTTGCCTTTAGGCGGAGATTTACCTGACAGTAAATCTATGGCACAGTCATAGGGACGATGCAGAGGGAGAGAAGCAGCACGAGACTTACTGAACACTTCCTTAAGGCGCAGGTACTCCGCGGGCACGTTAGACAAATCCACTGCCTCCTACTGAAACACAGACATAGAAACAGACGGACAAGCAGACACTAGACAAGACTCATGACATTTGTTACTCCAGGTCAGGATGGAATTTAATTGCCAGTCTATCTTGGGGTTGTGTAAGAGGAGCCAGGGGTGACCGAGGACTATGGGTGCAAGAGGAGAGTCCAGGATGTAGAAGGAGATGGTTTCTGAGTGGTTGCCTGATGTGATGAGGGTGATGTCTTAAGTGATGTGAGAGATGACCAGTAGTCTCTGTCCATTAAGGACGTGAACCGTGATGTGGTTCGTGAGGGGTCTGAGGGGAATGTGAAGTCTGTGTGCTAGTGTTTTGTCCATGAAATTACCTTCAGCCCCTGAGTCCAGTAGTGCTTGACAGTCGTGAATCTGCGCTGACCATCTTAGTCTTACCGGGAGGAGGGTAGATGATGACTGGTAATCCAAGGCTGATCAAAATGGAACAAGACACGATGAAGTCGAACAGGTGGAAGAACAGACATGAAGCACGGAGGACCTCAAACAATGATCTGACAAACAAGAGACGAAAGACAGGGCATTAAGTAGGCTAGGTGGAATGAGCTGCAGCTGCCCACATGAAACAATCAACATGACATAACAAGAGACGAGCAGGAGACGGTGCATTCATGAACCGTGACAAATATCTGCTAACACTTTATTTGGATGGTCCCAAGACATCATTATACTTATAATTAGTGGAATGCCTAAAGTGGTCTATCACAATAAAGTGTTAAAATAGAACTCTCAATTAAATATTATTGATTTTGTTTTTATTCATTCAAGAACTTGCAGTTTAAAATAACGTATCTGTTCCAAAATCTATAGATCTGCCTTATCTACATAAGCAGGTTTCAAAGCAACTGATAACTAATAGTTATAACACAACCGGTCTCTACCAGTGTTGTGCCACAGGGTGCCAGAAAGAGCTGCCTGGATATCACTACAAGTGATTGATTTATGATTCCGTGTTTGGCAGATGAGGTTTTAACTCAGAAAAGAATGAAATAAGTTATTTGGCAAAAAACACAAAGGGTTTATATAGACATAAATTATGTGTTAGTGTTGAGAGGGTAATTAGTTGGAATGGAAAAGATGTGATGAGAATTGTGCACCGAGATTTCTATCATTGCAACTGCTTAACCACGGTTGTTTTCATCTAATGCATAATTGCTTTTGTTTCAACTGTTATCTCTCCAAGATATCTGAATCCTTAAAAGCGTGAACTTGTTAATTGTTTAACCAAATTCTCTTTTTCCACCAGAAAGTTAGCATGTGCATCAGAATATGCCCTCTCTTGTTCGGACAAGTTTTATTTCAGTGATAAACCCAAACGTGCATGCACATGTGATGAATCACTTTTAAAAATCTCAGTTCCACCCAGTTGTACTTAATTTTTGTCATTGATGTAATTTTGTCAGTTGATGAAGATACTAAGTATTCGTCACAGTATAAAATATTCATATAATCTTGCCTCATATCTCAATTACCTCTAAGATTGTAAATTACTGAGCAAAGTTATATGATAACCTTGCATAAGTAGCTACAGATCATTTCTCTGTTTTCTAACAGTATTTCTATACAAAATATAGATTATACAAGGAATCCATACAAGGAAAAAAATTGTGTATTAAAAGCATGCTGACATGATGTTGGCTAGAATAGTTTCTGGGTTTTCTCACAATTTTTCCATATCATGTAGGACAAAACTAAAGAAATGAAAATGTCTCCCTATATATATATATATATATATTTATTTATATTTGATTTATACTAATAAATAAAATATATTATATTGTTACAAAAAGTAGGACATGATTTAAAGGGGTGTCAGTATTGTGGACTTTAGTTTCCTTGTTTTGCCCTGGTCTTAGTTCCTGTTTTCCTTATTTGGTCAAGTTTCCTGTGCCTGTCATTGTGTTGATTTCATTCCAGATGTTTTGATTGATCCCAAGTGTGTCTCGTCTACCCCTAGTCTTGTCTAGTGTTTAAATAGTGTTCTCTGTTCTTAGTTCTCTGTCCGCTGTTGAATGTCAGTTTGTATGACATTTATAAGTTCCTCTTTTTGTATCTCCCTTGTGGACTGAATTAAATATCAGCTTCTGAGTTCTCCTGGATCTTCTTGTTCCTTCTCCAAGTGAAGTGTGACTGAACAGCGGACGGAACACGAATGCTATGGCTGAAAACAGACTGTGGCGTCTGTGGCAGGGTGGTTGGGAGTTGGAGGTGTATGTGGAGGAGTTCCTAGAGCTCTCCGACCAGGTGCGCTGGTTCGATTCTGCTCTTGGTTCTGATTCTGTCTGTTTTTGGCTGGGGCTGGATGATGAGGTCATCAGCTGCGATCTTCCTACATGTAGCTTTTCCCTGATCGAGCGGGTAAATCATGTCCTTTATTTAAGTGGTTCTAATTCTGAGGTCAAAGAAGTTCCTCATTCAGTCCCTCACGAAAACTACCCAGCTGCCCCAGCTCACCCCTTGCCAGGAACCTCCACATACCCAGCCAAATGGTCCGACCATCCATCTCCTCCCAGCACTGCCCCCCCCCCCCCATTGAGCCCAAGGTCTGCTCCCGACAACCCAACCCCCCCCCCCCCCCCCAACGGTTGAGCCCAGGGTTGGCTCCTGATCCCCCCCGGTTGAGCCCAGGGTTGGCACCTGATCCCCCCCGGTTGAGCCCAGGGTTGGTTCCTGATCCCCCCCGGTTGAGCCCAGGGTTGGTTCCTGATCCTACCCATTGAGCCCAAGGTCCGTTCCTGTCACCCCCCCCCCCCCCATCGGCTACCGGCCCTAGGTTCAACCTTGTAAGTTCCCCATAAGTATTTATTTTGGGGGGTTGGTGATAGGGATCCATCTGTTGAGTGCTGGGCTGGCCATATCCCCCTGGGTCTCTTGATCAGCCATGGTGCCCTGTGCAGGTGCCGCTGTGGAGGCCCACTGTCCTCTGTGTGTCCTATGTGCTTCCAGAGCGCCCCTCCCCTTTAGATGTTGTGGTGTGAGGTCATACCTTGCGGAGGGGATGTCAAATCAGTGTGGACTTTAGCTTCCTTGTTTTGCCCTGGTCTTAGTTCCGTTTTTCCTAATTTGGTCATGTTTCCTTTGCCTGTCATTGTGTTGATTTCGTTTCCAAATTTTCCCCGTCTGTTTTGATTGATCCCAAGTGTGTCTCGTCTCCCCCTAGTCTTGTCTAGTGTTTAAATAGTGTTCTCTGTTTTTAGTTCTCTGTCCGCTGTCAAATGTCATTTATCAGTTTGTACCACATTTATAAGTTCCTCTTTTTGTTTCTCCCTTGTGGATTGAAATAAATACCAGACTTCCGTGTTCTTCTGGATCTTTTTGCTCCTTTTCCAATTGATATGTGACAAGGGGTACCTGAAATTCTCTCAGACATCCCCCCGACAACATGCATGATTTTAGATTTAATAGCACTCTTGAATCCACAGTGACACACATACCAGATAAGAAACCAATTTACCTGATTGTGAGCTTAAAGTGGGAAGCCAAGGCAGATAAATGCAGCTGCATAGAAAAGGAGGAATTGTGGCTGAATACTGCTTTGTAATGGTATTTTAATCGTGAAGGAAACGTGGCAATAATCTTTGATCTTTATCCCTAGATCACTATACTTTTGGAAACCTTTTTTTGCACTCTTTTTCTTAGAAGTGTGATTTAGCATTGTTCCTGCCACAGACATCACAAAAAAAAGCTCTTAAGTCATTTAAAAAATCTATTGCTGTTACCCTAGCCAGTGGTGGTTCTAGACCTCAATATATTTTATAACTGATATAGGCTTATGCTTTTATTATCATTTTTTTACCTTTTATATTATCAGAACCATATAATGAAATATTGGTTCTCAAATATGAGTAAGTAAATGCATTTTGCACATTTATAGATCATGTTAGTTGATCTATAATGGGCAAAGTAGCAGAATGGTGTAATCTATTAACTATGCATAAAAATCCATCTTACCAGATATGGGTGTCATGCTATAAAATATTTTTAATATGACTGACTTTGTTTATGTATTATATAAATGCAGTGGGCATAGAAAAAAAATCACCACCCTTTAAAATAATCAGCCTAAACTGAAGATTTTTTTTTTGTCTTACTCAGTGCAACTTATAACATCCTAGTAAATTATATAAAACCAGAATTGGAAGTTATAAAAACAGTTTTGAAAAAAAAGTAAATTGTTATATTGTGTGTTTTTGGTTTAAGCATCACATCTTTTGTGCATGACTCCTGTGGAAAGGGTGGAGAGTGTACAATGATTTAGATTGCCATTTATAATTACACTTACAAGTGCAATTAAATGTTAAAACAAACTGAAGAGTCCTTTTAAATTTTTGAGAGGATATCAAAGGTCAAATCACAAAGAGATGATGGTTAAAGAGATGAAGTTTGTAATTTTGTCAATTTAGTTTTTCCTTATCTTTTAGGTTAAAGGGGTTATGAACTGCCTTTAAAAAAATTTTTTGAGGTTCACTTATGTTTTAAAAAAGAATAATAAAAAAACAACATAATACAGAAGTAATAATACATTTTCTGTCCTTTTTTGAGCCCCCTCATCAGAACACTCAGACTCAAAGTAAACACCTACTATTAAGATTGATGGTTTTGCATACTAAAATATGTTCCAACACCCCCATCATTATGAGTGTGGAACTGTTTTGAAAATGTAAATTTTGAGAAATTGCAGCCCTCCTGAACCAGAAAGCAACAAACCTGCACCTCAAATGACATAGCCTGCGACAGTGTGGTAAGAAATTATCTTTATTTATATTTATTCTTTATGTATTTGTGAAAAAAGTTAGCTTAATATATTATCTTAGTGAATAGCTGAAGACTGCAGAAAGCTGCTTGTGTTGTTCTGTTAAGGTGCGTATTACACATTTTGTATTTCATTGGTTGTGGCAAATAAGTTCAGATACTTGGAGTTATTACAGTTACAGTTTACAAAGGATAAATTAAGCTGCTTCATACTTCAAGTATTCATGTAGATGATGTTAAATTCGGCATGTTTGTTTGACGACCTATAGATGGACGCTGCTGTGATTTTAGGTGACATCACATAAATAGTCCGGTACATATCAAACTACCTGTTAGTAATAGCAACACATGATAAAAACACTGTTTCTTGTGTGGTGAGTTGTAACAGTACTGTGAGATCCAAGACAAGTCTTTTAGTTTCAGTCTCTCTGAAAATTCTTCATTGAACTGTGTCTGTGGTGGAAGTGAAGCAAATAAACAAAATGACCAGGTTCTTACTGACGCAGTCTGGAAATTTATTACAAAATAAAGTTGACCCACTCTTTTCTAATGTTAGGATTAGATGGAAAGCAAATGTCTGTGGTTTTCCACTGCTAAAGAGGCAGTGATGTAGAAGTAAGATTTGATCTTTTTCTGCAGGGGTGGGCTTTCATTGCACCGTGACGTCATAATGTGACACATATCAAAACTAGTCACTTTAACAGCTTGGTTGCAATATAAGCTGTTTTTAGACCAATGAGAAGGTTTTTATGTCCGAAACATAAAGGGTTTTTTGACCTCTTATATGTCAAAAGATCGAGGGAAATTTGATTTCTCAATCCATGACCCATTTAAAAGGCCAGTATGTATGGGTCTTGACTTTACAAATGCAAGTCAGTTTAGGCAGTCCTATTCTTGTAGGAGAGGTTGATGGGATTGTTCTCCTGCTTTGCACTGGCCCTGAGGCTGAGGACGTTAGCACTGCAGTGAAGCCACATCCATCTTTGTCACTCCACTACTAAGAGCGCTCAGGGCAGAGAGGACTTTGTGCTGTCAGGTTTTAACTACATACCTCGATCCTTAAATACCTCTATATCTCATACAACCTCTCACAATCTAAATAACTCTCACCTCTCCTAACCTCGAAAGCCTTTTGGAATGCTGATGCTGAGAACACTTTTTAACATGTCCTTCTCCATTAGTTGCCTTAAGTGGAAACCCATTGTCTGATTGTTCAAGGGAATTGTTCAAAACTGATGTCTGAGCTTTGAAAGGTGAAAGGTCCTTGGATGTTTATAATTATCAAAGACCCAAAAGACCAGAGTAAAAAAAAAAAAAAAAAAAAAAACATTTGTTTACTCACCCTCATGCTGTTGTTTTATGCTGTTATTTCTTCCATGGAAGAAAGAAAAGAGGAGTGTTTATGCAGGTGGCAGTACACAGCATCCATAAAAAGAAACTCATCATAAAGGTAATCCATTCAACACATTATAGGTTAAATGAGATGTAAATGTTCATGTTATAAGGCATCAAGTATTCCAATTAACTAGAAATTCACACCTAATTAAAAAAAGTTAAAAAAGAACTCAGACTCAAAAACCAGGTCAAGGGTCTTCTGTGTTACAGCTTACATCTGTAAAATTTCAGAACACACAAATCTGCTTTTTAAAAATACAATTCTAGAAAATTTACCAGAAAAGCTAAAAGCTTTTTTATGACTTATGTTTTTGGGCCATATTTGACTAATCTAAGCACATGGTCTAAAGCACATGGCGCAAGTGCACTTAGGATGTGTCTGAATCCACTTTTGCTAGTTTAATGATGAGAAAAATGGATAGTGTGATGAGCATATGGTTCAAAATGGACCTTTTGCACAATGTTCAGGAATGTACGGTTTTCAACTGTGAACATTTGCACTCACCCACTTTACATATTTTGCACAAATGTAGAGTTAATGTTTGTTTATTTTGTATTTTATATTTTTATCCTCCTGATTTTATATTGTATAGCTTTTATTTGTCTTATTTTAAAATTTCTTATCTTATTGTTCTATTATTTATCCTTGTTTTACTTTTGTTTTTGTCAAGCACCAATTTAACCAGACAAATTCCTCGTACATGTATACATACAGTACTTGGCAATAAACATTATTCTGATTCTGATTTCCAGTCAGGATTTAGTCAAGTCAAGTCACCTTTATTTATATAGCTCTTTTAACAATACAGATTGTGACAGTAACTGAACAGCAATAAATAAGAAAATAGTGTGTCTATAAAGCAAAAAGGCAGTTCATCATTGAAATCAGTGATGTCTTCATCCAGCTCAGATCAATTTAAATAGTATCTGTGCAATTAATTCGACGATATTGCTGGAAATTAAGTGTCCCCAACTAAGTAAGCCAGAGGCGACAGAGACAAGGAACCAAAACTCCATCGGTGACAGAATTGAGAAAAAACCTTGGGAGAAACCAGGCTCAGTTGGGGGGCCAGTTCTTCTTTTTGCCAGACAAAATGATCAGTTCAATTTCAGCCTGCAGGAAAGTCAGATTGTGCAGAAGGATCATCTTTTTCCTTTGGTCTTGGCATGGGCATAGGTTTGGTCTCAGCTTTGGTGGGGACACCCTGGGAAACACGCCCCCCCCCCCGAGAATATCACAATACAGAAATGAATATACTTCATCTCATTATATTGTATCCTGACCCCGATATACCATCCTGTATACTGTCCCTAAAAAGCTAGTATAACTGTATAATCTCAAAAATGCACTCTCAAAAAATAAAAATAAAAACCTGAGACTGTGTAATGCTGAACAACCAAACGTTTTATTAACATACACATTTATACACTCACATTTATGTTGACTGCAAGATTTCAATTTAAGGTACAGGCTGATTGACATTCAGTTACTTACAAACGTAGCATTCTATCATCCTAGGTAACACATACTATCACCAGTTAATACTATTTTCCACAGTAGAATAAAACCGAATTTAATTTTTTTTTTACTGGCCTTTGTATGTGGCACAGAGACAGCCCTGGTAACTTACAGTTGGCAGTCGTCAACTTGCGCGCGCACACACACACACACACCACCAGCTCGCTGCTAGTGCAAGCACAAAAGTAGTCCCGGCCCGCGCTTGTAGCCTGTCAGATACTCCGGCGCCAATCAAATTACAGCGTTTCTTGTACTATCGTCGTGGCCGTTAGAATCGATCCAAATAGCAGTGCAAAGATACAAATAGCAGTTCAAAGGATATTGGTGGGGACAAATTGGTCATCTCAAAATATTGATAGGGACTAGTACCTAGCGTCCCCCCTAAACTTACGCCCATGGGTCTTGGTGACGGTGACCTCAGAATAAGAGAGAAAAAGACCAGTATTAGCGTAGCTGCCATTCTTCTAACAATGTAGCAAGTACATCTGGTTTTATGGGAAGTGTTCAAGGTTCCGGTTTTCCTAATTAATGCAGCCTAAAAATCCTTTAACGGATTTTAATAATAGAAATGTGTTAGTGTGTTATGTGTAAACCAGATTAAAGAGATGGGTCTTTAATATAGATTTAAACTGATAGTGTGTGTGTGTGTGAATATATATATATATATATATATATATATATATATATATATATATATATATATATATATATATATGTTAGTGATGGGCATTTCGGCTCTTTTTTTTTTCATTAGCCGGCTCGTTTGACTCAGCTCACTGAAAAGAGCCAGCACGTTTGGCTTAAAACAGCTCTTTAAAAAACAATAATGTTTTATGATAGGTGTGAAAACAATTCTAATTAAATTATTAAATGAATTCATACTCACAACGTCTCACTAATTTCTTTAAAAATGAATTGATTTGTTATGAAAAAAGAATACTATTAAACATTTGCATTTAAATTACAACTTTTTAATGTATAGAAACAACAACATTACAAAACAAATACAATCGGAATCTGAACAACATAACAGAACCCATATTGAAGAAAAATAAATAACTGAAAGGATTAATCTGGTTCCTCTTTTTAGGCATGTTGTATAACCAGCATGAACTATCTCACTAGTTGTGTTTTGTATAACTAGCATGAATACACACACAATGCTGATCATATTTTTTATTTTATGAGAGATTTGCATTCAGAAACCTCCATTAATGGAGACCTCCATAATGGCATCTGCTGAGGGATTTCTTCATGCTGCATTCCCAGTTGCTCTCTCATCAAACAGCAGCCAAATAGAAGCCCTTTGTGGCACTACTGCTGGTGCTTCTGCTCCCTCTGCTTCCTGTTGCCCTTGGGTCTGAGCCAGCTGACTGCTGGGGCTGTCCCTCCCTGCTGCTGAGTGAGCCTCATCAATCGCTCTGGCATCACTGAAGGCTAACTTCTTAAACCTAGGGTCAAGTGCAGTGGTTTCTGATAGTTCTTTGGTTCTTTGAGTCAATTATGTTAAATAAAATAGAATGCATCCATTATTTCATTAATATTATAACATAATAATTTAATTTCTATAGGCTATATTTTTTTTAATTAGAGTCAGCTCTTCAGATATGCAAGCCAGCTCCCGGCTCTTTATACTATAACAACCCATCACTAATATATATATATATATATATATATATATATATATATATATATATATATATATATATATGGCACACACACACACACACACACACACACACACAGGCCAGATTATATTTTGAATTTGTGTGCATTAAAGGGTCAGTTCACCCAAACATGAAAATTGACATTATTTACTCACCCTCAACCAAATGTTTTTGGAAGTCAGTGGCTACCAGCAACTGTCTAATTACAAAAATTCTTCAAAATATGAAGAAATGTAAACAGGTTTGGAACAACTTGAGGGTTAGTAAATTATGAGAGAATTTTTGGGATGAACTATCCCTTTAACCATGACAAAATGCTAAATATACAGTAAGCGTAACATACACTGTCATCACACTAATTTGGCAGATTCTATACCGTATACATATTGGTAATCAATGTGATGCATACCACTGGACTGATGCTAAAACAAGGGCTATTCCTTAGAATAAATGGGCAGGGACTTGAGGATATTTCTTGTCAGCTGGGGTGGAGGTAAACTGTTAAAGTAGTCTCATCCATCTCCAATGGCACTACTGGATAAAAGCAGCACATATGATAAATGGGAAAGGAGCCCTTGTTGAAAATAAGCAGCAGACAGTGCAAAGAGTGATGGGCAAGGAGGTTACACACCATGACTTTGGAGATGCATCAGGAAATGACATACAGTAAGGGAGTAGCATCCAACTCTGTGTATTTGGTTCACTTTGCTGTTTTTAGGCCAGTGTAGTCAAAGTGTGTAGTAGGTGTTAAACATCACCATAACATAACTGACTGGGGTAAAGCTGTCGTTTAACTTTACTGAGAGGAACTTTCACCTTCATGTTTAGGTGCAAACGGAAATACCCAATTTTGTCTATAAATGTCTTCGACTTGTCACACATGGCTTCATATCTATTATTATCAGCTTTCACACTTCTCGTTTCACTTCCTAAATGGAACTCTTCAATGTCATGACATATAAACAAGCATGCCCTTTGCACTGTTTTTTTTTTTTTAAGCTGAAACATCTTTCAACAACCACACACATTTTAATATTACATTTTTCGGTGTTATTCTTCACTTTTAAGTAGATTGACAATTGACATTTACGGTATGATGCAATTTCTTAAATTTAAATGACATTGAATGCAGTTTTTATTATTAGAGAAAAAGGCGTTTGCTATACCTTTATAGCACTAAACCATATGTGTCTGGATAACCTTGGTAACCTTTCAGATGAATATTTTCACAGGGGGATTCCTGAAAAAAGAAGAAAAAGAAACTGAACCCAATGCACAATATATCATAACACGGTATAATTAAAAAACTTGCCAAGATTTTTCAGAGCAGATGCACAAACATTGATATGTAATCTTGATTCTGATTATCCAAGAAAAACAGGCACAAGACATGAATGTGTTGACATGCTCACAGATTATAAATGGCTTGTTGTTGCAGAAAAGGATGGGCAGTTTTAGGCTGCTTTTTTTCAAACTTGTCCAAAATACAGATGCATACAAGTCACTAGTACTGTACTTCACCTCCATAACCCATTAAATTATGAAAAACCATAATATGAATTGTCAAAAAGCTACATTTAGTGTCTAAGCCACAGTAAGCAAAGTTACTTTTTAATTTATAGATAAATCATTTTTGTTATTGTTATTTGTTGCCCCCTTTCCTTACAAATTTCTACCATTCCCAACCCTCCCTTACCACAGACTGATATTTATTTATTGATGTAGATGGTTATATGTGTGAAACATTTAAATTATTCGTGTTTAAATTATATAATTCTAGAAAATACATTTGTCTTTGCAGCAAGATTCCCCAAGAACACGATAAACTTGGTTTGCTTATTTATTTATTTATTGTTTTGTTTTTGTTTTTCCAGTGAGATCTCGCAGCTCTGCACTGGTCTAACAATCCACCAGCTGGAATGTTTTGGAGTCTCCAAAATGAGTATTCAGCCTTCAGAAGAAAGTGAAAAGAGAAAGTGAGTGAGAATTTTATTAGAAAATTGCATTTTTCAGTCAGAGTGAAACAGAAAGGAACTTGTTTGTTGTTTGGATCAGATGGAGATCTGGCCAAGTGTGATCTTATTGCTCATACCAGCATGTGTGTTAGTGAAAGTAGGTCATCACAGTGGAAAATATTCTAGTCTGGTTCAAATCCGAAATTGTTTTTTTACCCCTTTGCTAAAATTTCTGTTCACCCTCCAACATCAAAGCTCAAAACACTGCAGTAAGTCAATTCATCTTAAAAAATAAAAATAAAAATAAAAGTAAATCAAAGAAAATGTCAACAAAAGCTTGGAGAATAAAACAGGAAATAGATCAAATTCTAGTGAAGTGTTCATCCTCATAGAAATCCTTTTGGCAGATGTGCAAAAGACTCCACAGACCAGAGCACTCAATGTCTGTCAGGACATAAGATGACAGAGCAACAGATACACAGCGAACATTTAGCAGTTGGCGATGACTTAGCTGTAACCTGTCCCTGTTTCGTGTCAATTGAATGGGCCCAATTCCCTAAACAATTCCTGGGATACTTTTTAGAAATATGTTTCTTGGCTGCAGGAAGGTCGTTCACAAACACACAAAGGCAGGAAGCCCAGAGATGAAACAGAAACTTTAATAGGAATGCCACCATTTGTTATTTAAAGATTTCGGCGAGATTGCTTGATTCTGGTAAAGCATGATGTTAACCACTCCGGTGCCATGGATTGGATTCCCAGATACTAATCATACTGATGAAATTGAATGGATTGTAAGTTACTTTGAAATGAAGTTTCAAATGCTAAACAAATGTGGCGAAATAATGATATTATATAAATAAATGCAACTTAAGTTGGGTACAGGTGCAAGAAAGGATGAAATAAATGTGGGGAACAGATGTCCAAACACTGATATCACAAGCTCAGAATCTATTTTACAAATGCAATGGTTTAACCTCTCAGGTCCTCATCAGGTATTCATCATTTTGACTGATGTTGATCTGAGAGGTCAAAGCATTGCATTTGTAAAATAAAAATTGGCAGTTATTATATTAGTGTGCAGACATGGACTTTCCCACATAAATCTTCCCTCCATTTCTTCGAAGGTCCACAATATAACATAAAACATTTTTCTGCAGCCCTGTATTATATATCATACAAAACATGGGATCTGTTACCCAGTTATTGTTCAAATGAACCACAGTAATAGTAATAAGTTGTATACTAGGGGTCTTCAACCTTTGCCAAATCAATGGCAACTCAGTGGATGGAGATACTGTAGATCCATGAGAAGTAAGTGTTGTATTATACATCTGGCCTAAAATCATGCATTTACATACTTTGAGATGCTTACATTCAAGTTATTTAAATAATCACAGATTTACAAATATTTCATGCATTTTAATACATTTTAAATTTGAAGAGACTATTAATCATTCAGAAGGACAACTTATTTGTAGCCTTGTTTGAAATGAACTTACTATAATATAATATTGTATTGTAAACTATAGTATTGTTCAATTAATGTTTTCCCCTACAAAAATCAATAATCTACAGTACTTGTGACTTTCTAGTGATTTGTGTGTTCTCTGGGTGTGGATACAGCTGCTCATAAACATCCCCAGCCAAAGTGAATCAACAAATGTTGAAATATGATGCATTATCTGAGTGAAAGTGACCACATTGTCTAACAAAGCACGGAGAGAACTGGGCGTGAGAGGTTTGATTTCCTGAATCCATGCTGCTTTTATTAACAGTGCAGTCTTGTGGCGGCGATGAATAACTGTTGCCAGGAGTATTTTCTTGACTAGTATTGACGCTGACAAAACATCATTCAGATGTCACAATAATTCTTCCATATATTTGCCACATTTATAAACCATTTGGGATTCTGTGCTTCAAACTTTTGGAATGACAGCTGTTAGAATGGGCTTCCTGTAAATTCCGTGGGCATAGTTTCCTTGCAGGCTTATCCATGTGCATTCCTTTTATCGGCACACTCTGTTGACATCCTAATCCAACAGAGCCTTTGTTATGTGATGACATGAGAGGTGTGTTGCATGAATTTGCTGCCAAAAAAAACAAAAAAAACAAAGACCAAAAAGAGAAAAAAAGAGAACTGGGTGATTCTATTGGAACTGTTCCTTACATACATGTAACCAAGAATGATGCTCAATAGAACTGATACTAAGTGCAAAATAAATATTATATACAAAAAAAGAAAAAAAGAAAGAAAATTATTAGTAAAATAACAGCTGTTTCATTTTTAAATCACTAACTTTCGAACTGCTGCTAAGTCTCTTCAAGGTGAATGAACATTTCCGACTTTACTTACAGTAACCAGCTGTTTGTCTTCTGCTCTATCACCATGGAAACCCACTCATCCATAAGTCTGGTCACTGTGGTAACTTGAGATGGTATGTGCTCATGGCTCCCTAGGCTTAAAGAAACACAGAAGCAAGAAATCAGAAAAGGTTTGCCCTTTAAAGAGTTCATCAGACTCCTGCAGAGAACAAAGCAAATTTAAATGTGACACTTAAGGGAAGAATCTCTAGACACACTCATCTACAAGCCTAATAATTATTGTCTAAGAAAAACAATTTTGGATTACTGAATTAAAAGATTAAACACATTTATTATTATATATATATATATATATATATATTTCTTTTTTGTGTGTGTAATACTTAATGTTACTGGTGCAATTATCACTAAAGGTGAAAATTCTGATGCATGGTTAGCTGTTCTGCTATTCCTAAATTAACCTTTCTCAGTCCACTTACCAATTTGTGAAGGTTAAACTAAACACACTCGTACAAGCCAAGTCAATAACAGACACTGCATAAAAAAGGGAAGGATTTCATTAGACAGTACCGGTCTGCCACTAAAGTGACACAGTCATAAGAGGGGAATTAAAGGGACGTTTTCAGATGGCGGTGAGGGAACTGACAATGAATTGTGTTCCCTTAATATGGGTCTCTTCCTTTTTCTAAAGTAGTACCTAAATAACCTAAAGTATTCAAAAAATTGTTTCTTATATATAAAATGTTTCAGCTGTAATGCCCCTAAATTTTCAAGACACCCTTAAACATGTACAAGAAGTCTCCAGTTTGATTACCGTAAACACAATGTAAGCGCAGCTCAAGCCAGCCATTAGCTTAAACCCTCACCCTCTGTTTACTTGAGAGAAGTGCACACCAATATCATGCATCACTAAAGGAGAACAAATCAATGTCAAAAATCTAAATACCTCAAAGTCACCTGACACTTCAAGCTACAACAAATGACTACAGCCAACTCAAAGTGTGCAAAATCAAAAGACAACTCCTCTATGACAAATAAATCAGATTTTTTTTCATGACAAGTACAAATGTTTTATTCAGCCTAAAAACTTTAAAGCAACAAAAAACATTAGGACCTACAGTTGATTCCCCTTCAATGGGAAGAGAAGATTATTAATTATAGTTGAGCTTTTTTGATGAAAATATCCGATTACGTTTTTTGTCTTTACTGGCTTGCTAATATGGCATACAGCTGTTGGTGAAACAAAAATGTGTCAAAAAGAGAGTTCCCTACTAGATTGTGTCTAAGGTGTGCATTCGATGGACAGTTTACTATCCCATGAGGTCCTGAGAGAGGATTCATGGCAGTGAAGCAATGGAACTGACGCTGGTGAATTGTAGTTTGTCTGAATTTCATTCATACTACCTGGGGCCGGCCCAGGCTATTGGTGCCCTAATTGAGATTTTAGACCCCAGATTTTTCAAAACATAACATATAACATAAATACTAAGAAGTAAATAAATAGTGATAAATAAATGATGTTGAAGTGCCTTGTAGGTATTTTACAAGTTAATCTGTTGAAATAGGCTATTGAAGAGACCAGACATGAGCTAGGCCTACTCCCACAACCTGCAAATGCTTGCAGTGACAAGTATTTATTACAATAAAGAAAAATATGAAATGCCTAAAATAGTTTATTAGACCACAAAGGCAACAAAATAATGGCAAGATTTTGTAGATCGTTTGTAGATGTTAGCCAGCATACCCATACCTTTCATTTCATTTTTGTGCATACAGTGGAAACTGACATACTTATTTAATTAATGCTACGTTATAGTACTAGTAATGGTCTTTTTCAAAAGACATTTAAACACCTTCTGTTGAATAATTAAAAGCAAGCAGTAATTTAACTGAAATTAATTTTGAATTTTTGTAAATAATAATAAGCAGTTAACTCAAACAAATTATGTTCCACGGTGTAAGTGTTCCCAGTTAAGATTTTCTAAAAAGGCTATTTTAAAAATACTACATAAACATCATGGGTCATTAGTTCTCACAAAGTGCTCTGCATTTAACCCATCCAAAGTGCACACACACACACTGCAAACACACACCCAGAGCAGTGGGCAGCCATTTGTGCTGTGGTGCCCAGGGAGCAGCTGGGGGTTCGGTGCCTTGCTCAAGGGCACCTCAGTCATGGTATTGCAGGCCCAATACTCCAACCCACAACCTGAAGGTTAGGAGTCAAATGCTCAAAGCACTTACCTTTTCACTTAGCACTTATCATATTCTTAAAAAAAATCCTGGCTATGTGTTCTGTACTACTAACTGAGACTTGTCATGGCACTTGTATTCTGTTGTTGTTCTCTTGTTGGTTTGATTGCTTCTATTGTTCTCATTTGTAAGTCGCTTTTGACAAAAGCATCTGCTAAATGAGTAAATGTAAATTAAATGATCTAAACCACAAGATCAGGAAACACTATTTTGGGTTCTGATGATCATATAGTTCTGTGTAACTGAAGATTTCTGTGTAATCTTTGTGACCACTTCATGCTTTATTGCTAAACTTATATGAACCTAGGCCAGGAAGTAATTTGTGAGTATAATGGGCAGCCTCTTACAGCATGCCCAGTCTTTCAAAACGGAACTGGACCAAATTGCATTTGTGTGTATACCGCATTAATATTCCTGAGTTTCTGGTGGTGCCAATTAACATTCCCATTCAACACATTAACAATGCTCTTGAATTGAGCCATAGGGAAATATGCTATGATTTAAATGTAAATGAAAAAGACACAAAATCAATTAAGCTAAATGGCCTTAATAACAATTAGCACTCACATAAGATTTGTTCTAAAGATTGCCCTCAGCGCTAACATCACAAAGTTGCAGTCTGTCCAAATATTGACTGACTCTTCCAGAGACCGGAAAGAGAGAATTTTTTTTATTTCAAAGCCTCAGACTTGAAGGAAAAAGCATTTCCTGTGAGTGTGGAATTAGATTTACTACACAAATTGTATTAAAAAACTGTTTGATATTACAATGAATGAAGAGATACAACAATGATGTTTGTAAGACATGGGCAGACAAAATAAGGGAAAGAGCAGGCTGGAATAATTATGACTCTAAAAATTAGATAATGATCGAGGTCAGGGTGACCACAAGGGAACTGCAGCCTCCTGTTTCTCCTTGTCTCCCCTGCAACCCCTTGTTTCTTCTCCTCCTCTCTTTTAATGGGTGTGTGTAATTGCAGAATGTCAGCAGGAACGGCTTGAGATGTGCTCTGGGTTTTCATTGAGGTGGCTGCCCAGACTTGCTACATTCAGAAACAGCTGGTGCCGTCCATCCAGCCCAGGCAAGAGCAGGTGGGCCTGTCACGACTGACTGCCCCATGCCTGACCCAGCCTCCAAAATATGGCCCACAGCAGCCAGAGAGGAGGCTGTGCCAAGACTGTGTCACTCACAAAGACTGAGATAAAATGGAAGATTTGGTACCCAAAGGCATCTCTACCCACTATGGAGGTGGAGCAGATGTTTCTTGTTGCTTTTGATGAGCACCAAGGCATCTAACCTTTGACATCTAGTAAGGTTTCTGATTGGCAAATCTGAGGTAAAGGTTTAATTTAGGCTGGAATACAGGGGCCAAAACTGCTATTAAATTTTTATTTTCCAATTTTTTATTCTTTTTTTTTTTCTAGCTGGGAAATCAATTTAATGCAATGCTTATAATGCAATTTAACAGTGACACTGCAATTTAGAATTCACTTTTTAATACAGCACATATAGATTTCTAACCACCCATTTTGGGTTTAAATTATGATTTAATTACCTGATTACGTTCCCCTGAGCTCTTCTCATCAAATCTTTGAAACAGGTGTACTTCCAAAATGTTTTTGTCTGCTGATTCATGCAGTAGCAGGAGTGCTTCATTACTGCACAAAAAGAAATGTTATGAAATGTGTTACGCCCCGTGACTCAAAAGGGGACGCAACAAAAACTGGGACATAAGAGAGCCAATTCGTAAAGAAACGTTTTATTTAGATAAGACAAATATGCAAAAAGAAACCTTATCAAATGAAAAGCATCATAACGAAAAGCAATCAAGTTGGCCACCCGCGCCCTCTGCCATTGAGCTTGCTTCTCTTAAAGAGGCAAGGGAAATTGGGCACAGGTGTCACGGATGCAACCAGGTTACAGGGGGAGTCATGGGTCTTCTACTGGAAAAAAACCCCAATGAATACCCAGGTCGTCACAAATGCAAGCTGCATCTTTTTAAATCAATTGTAATTATAAGTACAGTAGGTTTCAAGGGTAAAATTAGGCTTACATTATTGTCTCAACAAGGTCCTTGGTGATGTATCAGAAGTGGCCTCTAGAGTGTCAAATTTCTGGCTCACGAGTGTCCCTGGAACTGAACAAAAAATGCCTAAGATGAGTGTTCACTAAAGACCACATTTCACAAATAGACTACAGTAGAAGCTATGATTTCCACATGTATGAGAGATCTCTCAATGTCCATGTAAGCCACATGGAATTGCTAGCCCTGGGAAGACATTCAAAGCAATGATTTAGGTTGAGAGTATAATTGCATCTGAAAGCATAATTGATGGGGGTAGATAGAGAAAGCATCATGTGAAAGGAACTCGGTGAAAGCAGCAGAATAACAGTGATAACCTCTGAGTGGATCATGAGCACCGTTCAAATGACAGTAGTCACCTGTGGTTAGGTCTGTTTTAGAGTTATATATATTCCCTGTTACTGTTTGCAAAAACACCTAAAGTGAAACAGGGTAGAGTCCTGCATGGGTCCATATTTGGAGTCCCGCGCCCGCCCTGTTATGCTTTTTCACTTTTTCAACTTTAGTTAATTTAATGTTGCAGTTTAAGCATAAAAGAGATCTGCAAAGTTTCAAAGCTCAAAGTCCACTTCAAAAGGAAATATTTAATTTAATAGAAATCACTTTTTAAAACTACAATACATGACTTGTTTGGACTACAAAGCATATTTACTGGGATTTGTGATATCACAAATACTGATGAATGGGATGAGAACTGGTTGAGCTGCACTAGAGAACGCAACGAGTGTTATCATGGAGACACGCTAGCTTTCCCAAAGCAGACGAGCTTAGAATGGTTACAATCATCCGGGTTTAAATCACGCTCAAATTGGTTTGATTTTGACACAGTATTTACACTGGAGCTTACAGGAGGCTATATGGTAAGGGGCCAATTCAATGCCTGGGGAGAGAAATGTTGTAATAATGTAAAATATGTGAAAAGTCATGTGTTTTTCGAACAACCTAGTATGAGAGTATGTTCTAGTAAACCCCCAAAACAAAATCAAGACTTTGTAAAAGAGCATAATAGGACTCCTTTAACAGTTTCATGTTCCATTTATGTCAGAAATCTCCATTTTCATGTAATGTAGTGGAACATACGGCCAATGCTCCACTGAAAATCACAAGCGTGAGTCCAAAAACCTGTCTTTATCAACAACTTTATTACACTCTTATCGCATTCTTGGACCAACCTTCACAAAAGACTTTAACTCTTCCAGAACAACTTTGAGAAACACCTAAACTGCAGTGCACTTACGGTAAAGAAACAAATGAAAAATAAATGTTTTGTATACTTTTCTGCGCAGTATGAACACAACTACTTCTTCCCCTTTTGTTGGTTATTGATGTGCTGTGAAAAGATCAATGGCACGGTGTTTGTTAGAAATCTCAGACAATAGAAAAGACTGAACTCTGCACTGTGCAACACATCTAACCTCGCCAAAGGCCTCATTTATTTGATTTATCGACTGTGCTGCTTAGAACGAGGAAATGACAGAGTCAGCCAAGCAATTACCAGACGCAAGATAGGCCCAACTCCCATACTCATAAACCATACCAGCAACCTCTTACACCAGGTTACCACACCACTTTGATAGAAACGTGATCAAACTGTATCTGAAATATGCATCTCAAAGAAATGTTATGCTTAAGAGTGATAACAATAACTTGCATATATATGGCAGTCATGACCAAATGTAATTTAGCAGACCTTATTGGTTCTAAAATGCAATCTGTGTAGCCACTAAGAGTAACCAGAATAAAAATCACCTGCTAGCTTATTACAAACCGGTGTTACAATACGCTGCCAGCATCTGGCCTTGTGGAGGAGACAACATGTGTTTCATAATCATAAACATGATTGCGAGTCAGACTATATCAGCCTATATTACAGTCAATTTCCTCATACCATCAGTCAGCCTACGCCTGCAACAATCAGATCTAATTAACATATGCAGATTTCTTCATTAAAAGCAGGGAGACGCTAATGAGCTGTTGTATTCCTGATAGCGGGGGATGACTGGATGCCCAGAAATGAGGACAACCTCTGGAAAACCTGTGGGAAATGGCAGCACGGATCCATTAGCCTCCGCACGGACCCTAGACCTAAAGCAAATACGGTCCAGAGCTGGATATGATGACAGCAGCGGCAAAGCTGTGATTGAGGGGCTCCTGCAACTAATGACCCAATGAATTATTATTGCCGTGTGATAGAACCCTTTAGGCCTGGAATGTGAAATGACCATTTAACACTTCAGTAGTGAGGAATTGAATTGTAAATGTCATTTTAAAATAGGTCAGAATATTTTGAAATCACTGCATTGCAAAAAATATTCTATCTCTTTCTCTCCAATGCTGATATGTCTAAACACCTTTTAAAAGAAAAGAAATGTATATGAACTAAATAAACTCCACTTTTAATCAGACTTTAGTAGTGAGAAATTTAACTGTTTATATCATTTTAACTGTATATATCATTTTAAAACAGGTCAAAATATACTCAAAAGTACTGCGGACTGAAATTATGTTCCAAACATAGGTTCAGGAGGAGCCAATTCATTCAGTCCTGTCAATCATCATTACAAGTGTATATAAGCAGCAGTCATTGCACCGTCCCAGCATCAATTCCTCCAGCATCCCTCCATCTCCCCTTCTCCTCTTAGATTTCTTTCAGTTCTAGCTCTGAGCTCAAGACGAGCCTTGGGTTCAAGCCTCCTTTAAGGACAGCAAGCCAACTTGATTTACCATTATCTAGCAGGACTGAATGGGCAGACGAACTTTTGAAATAAATTAACTTTTCAAACGTTTAATCAAACTTAATCAAACCTTCACTAACTTGTGTTAGATTTGTTTAAAAAAAAAAACTGAAAAAGAAAAAAAAATGCCATTGGGGTAAGAATATTGAAACTCTATATAAAAGTTCTGGACTAACATGTTTAAACGTTGCGTTTGCATATTTTTATATAAAGTAAATTAAATGACATGAAAAACTGTGAAAAAATAAGTGACTGGTTTTAGTTATCTGAAAGGGCAGTGTACAGCATTGCCGTGGATGACCGTGAAGTATCTTAACACTGGATACAACTATTGACCAATAAGAACAAAGTATTTTAGAAAGTGGCATAATAGCTACCATTTAGATATTTTTTTATTTTATTTTTCTTACTGGAAAACAAGAACCAAAATACTCCATAATAAGGAAAATTATGTATTGCAATGCTACCTTATATAATTAATTTGCAATGCACACTTGACATCGCACTCATAGAGCCCAGCAGGGTCTTAAACTGATGTACATATTTCTGTTTTTTCATTTGATTTACCGGTCTGGTGGTGCTCTGTTCATGTACATGTTCCCATGTATATTTATAAAGTCTGATATGCACCATAAGGTTATTATCCATTAAGGATAGCAGATAATTAATTAGTTCTGTCTTCTGGCTGCTCCCTGTGTCTCATTAGCAAAGCATGGATGACTAACTCCATTCATATTCATACCAAAAAAAAAAAAAAAAAAAAACATACAGACCTACTCTTTCTCTGTCACAGTGCAACCGGATTTCTGTGTTGACATTGATGCAGGTTCTAACATTTCTAGTGTGCTTGTTTTCTCTTTTTTTAAATTCAGTTTCTACCTTTGTAACCCCTAAAGTGCACCAATTTGTGTGTCATCTGGTGTCTAGAGATTTGAATGTGTGAGTGCCCTCAGACATTCAACGTTTACTCAACATTTCAATAATCTTTGGTTCTCAAAATAATTCAAGGGACCACTGGCAAATTCTCAGTGTTCAGCAAAGCCAAGTGCACACAACATTTACAAATGCTCTTCTAGCAATGGCACTTGTGAAACACATTTTAAGTGCTTCAATAAATTTAAGCCAGTAGAAATATGTCCAACCAATTAAAATGAAGCAAACACATTTTTGTATGTTATACTTTTTCCTGTTGAGCAAATCAGAGCAAAAGCAAGCCTTTGTACATATTGTTTAGTGATATGTTGTCAAAAATACCTTCAGTGGCAATGTATTTCAGGATTGTCATTACAGTGGGGAAAGATAAAAATCACGTGACAACCTTCATTTGTGATTAGTTATGTAACATATGCATCATAATGAAAAACAAAAAACAAAAAAATCTACCCTGGAGGCTTGCTCTATTAGGCCTACATTAGTCCCAATTGTTTCTTCTTTAATTGCTTCTAAAAAATCCATTCATTGGTTTTCCATACTAGACTTTTTGATTTGACCAAAGCAGTCCTGGCACAAGTAGATTTGCCTGACAATTGCAAAATAGGTAATCGCATAAATAAACAGGTGGACACGTGTTGACATAAATTTAATCGCATGTTCTCATATAGAGGCAGAGGTTTTCATTAAGGCTTCATTATTTCCTGCCCTTCATGTTGATGACCACACTGAGATTCTGAATGCATTCGCTCCTGAGGGACAGCTTACTTCAGTCAAACACTCCATTACTGAGGATAACCCATTGTTATGATTACCAGCTACTTACTCACATTTAAAGGATCTCAATGAAGACGATAACAGTATTTTAGGTATTCTTCAAATGAAACAAATTCTTTTTGAGGTTTAATTATTAGAATATGGAAATGTAACTGTACTGCAAAGACCATGGGCCTAATGTTGTGTCCATGAATTTTTGAATGATTTTCAAAAAAATATATTTTCAAAGATATTCAGCAAGGGTACATTAAAGTGACAGTAAAGACTTTTATAATGTTATTTAAAAATTCCTATTTCAAAAAATGCTGTTCTTTTGAACTTTCTATTCATCACAGAATCCTGACAAAAGTATCATTTTATCAAAATTAGTTTTAATGATTATCGGAAGGTTAAAGTGTGAGCCGTATAAAGACAGAGAGACGGATGAACACAGAGACAATCAGAGGAGCCTGTCCCATCTGTTTTGAGAGAGATGTGTTTTGGCGGTGTCCGAGATGCTCATCCTCACAGTCTGCGAGGCATTAACTGCACAGAGCCCTTGACACAACTCTCCATCTCTTTAATTATTAAGCATTTATGTCAGTATGTCCCTCAGGTGCGCCTTATCACAGGTGAGATTCAAGATTTCAAGATTTTTTATTCGTCACATACAAAATTATATATAGCATATACAGTATTGTTCAAAATAATAGCAGTACAATGTGACTAACCAGAATAATCAAGGTTTTTAGTATATTTTTTATTGCTACGTGGCAAACAAGTTACCAGTAGGTTCAGTAGATTGTCAGAAAACAAACAAGATGATATGCACGCTCTTAAGGCTGTGCAATTGGGCAATTAGTTGAAAGGAGTGTGTTCAAAAAAATAGCAGTGTCTACCTTTGACTGTACAAACTCAAAACTATTTTGTACAAACATTTTTTTTTTCTGGGATTTAGCAATCCTGTGAATCACTAAACTAATATTTAGTTGTATGACCACAGTTTTTTAAAACTGCTTGACATCTGGGTGGCATGGGGTCAACCAACTTGTGGCACCCTCTCAGCTGTTATTCCACTCCATGATTCTTTAACAACATTCCACAATTCATTCACATTTCTTGGTTTTGCTTCAGAAACAGCATTTTTGATATCACCCCACAAGTTCTCAATTGGATTAAGGTCTGGAGATTGGGCTGGCCACTCCATAACATTAATTTTGTTGGTTTGGAACCAAGACTTTGCCCGTTTACTAGTGTGTTTTGGGTCATTGTCTTGTTGAAACAACCATTTCAAGGGCATGTCCTCTTCAGCATAGGGCAACATGACCTCTTCAAGTATTTTAACATATGCAAACTGATCCATGATCCCTGGTATGCGATAAATAGGCCCAACACCATAGTAGGAGAAACATGCCCATATCATGATGCTTGCACCTCCATGCTTCACTGTCTTCACTGTTTACTGTGGCTTGAATTCAGAGTTTGGGGGTCGTCTCACAAACTGCCTGTGGCCCTTGGACCCAAAAAGAACAATTTTACTCTCATCAGTCCACAAAATGTTCCTCCATTTCTCTTTAGGCCAGTTGATGTGTTCTTTGGCAAATTGTAACCTCTTCTGCACATGCCTTTTTTTTAACAGAGGGACTTTGCGGGGGGTTCTTGAAAATAGATTAGCTTCACACAGACGTCTTCTAACTGTCACAGTACTTACAGGTAACTCCAGACTGTCTTTGATCATCCTGGAGGTGATCATTGGCTGAGCCTTTGCCATTCTGGTTATTCTTCTATCCATTTTGATGGTTGTCTTCCGTTTTCTTCCACGTCTCTCTGGTTTTGCTCTCCATTTTAAGGCATTGGAGATCATTTTAGCTGAACAGCCTATCATTTTTTGCACCTCTTTATAGATTTTCCCCTCTCTAATCAACTTTTTAATCAAAGTACGCTGTTCTTCTGAACAATGTCTTGAACGACCCATTTTCCTCAGCTTTCAAATGCATGTTCAACAAGTGTTGGCTTCATCCTTAAATAGGGGCCACCTGATTCACACCTGTTTCTTCACAAAATTGATGACCTCAGTGATTGAATGCCACACTGCTATTTTTTTGAACACACCCCTTTCAACTAATTCAACTAATTGCCCAATTGCACAGCCTTAAGAGCGTGCATATCATGAATGCTGGGTCTTGTTTGTTTTCTGACAATCTACTGAACCTACTGGTAACTTGTTTGCCATGTAGCAATAAAAAATATACTGAAAACCTTGATTATTCTGGTTAGTCACATTGTACTGCTATTATTTTGAACAATACTGTATAACCAGCAGTGAAATGTGAGTGCAGTGAAATGTGAGTTTCAGTGAGAAGGTGCACCAAGCAACCCATGGCATCATGGGAGATTCTGAGAGTGGGCAGATTAGGAAGGAGGAGCACCTGCTAGCAGGCTTACTGCAGAATTTGCTTACTGAAGTCTGCAAGGATTTCCTGTAACGCTTCACATGTTTGCTGCTTTAAGAGTATATTCAGGTGTGTTTGCATGCAAGCTTACTTGAGTCCAAGCACACATACCTGCTTTTATGGGAATGTGATCTAAACTCACAATCCTTCTGGAAGTTGCACGCCCTTGCTTTATTATCTTAAGTGGGATGCCCTAAAAATGGTGGCTGATGATTCACAGGATGATTCTGGTTGTGTGCAGATTACAGAAGGCTATCTAAAGCCTTCAGTCTTAGCCAGGGATTTGTTCACAGAGCATGGCTCTCCAGTCTGACATTCTATGTCAAAAGTTTCTATTAATATGAGCTTGCAAGCTTGTCTTTGTGGGTGTTTCTTAAAGACTGTAAGGAAAATAAATCATGCATGCTTGTTTTTTAAGATCAGTTACTCTTTCAATTCTGAATGACACATCAAGTTGAATATGCCCATAAATCTTTCCAAACGGATCAATTTCAAACCGAGAAAACCCTGCAACCATAAACGGATAAAACCTGGCCATATAAATATGATTTATGTAGTCAGTAGGCGAGTAATACATTAAGTAAATGCTGGGTCAAGAAAGGTTATTGTTTAATCATATCATTTATATATTTGAATCACCTCTAATACATAATAAAAATAACAATTTAGGTGATGTAGTAGCTTCCACACAGTAACGGTTTTATCGTTATTGTTATCATCTGTCATTATGTTTAGTCATTCACATTGGGTCCCACTGATCGTAATAAGTCCTTTTGTCATGGTGCTGCAAAAACGGGACGATCAAAGTGCTTTTTTTTATTTTATAAAAAGTCGTCATTGTGCTGTAGCTCTACTTTGTTGCTTAAAATAATAATTTATTCAAAATGACAATTTTTTTAAATGGTTATAAAAATCAATTATAAAATGTATAATTACGTACAGGTATCCATTTGTTTCTTTTTAAGCTAATTGCATTAGGAAAGAATACAATTAGAGCAACAGAAAACCTATTTAAAAGAGCAGTAAAAGCAGAGTGAATATTTGTAGCCGTATGGTATTTACTCAGCGCTATTTCCAGGCTGTTATCAAGAACTCCCTTAAGGCTGTCTGTGGTTGAAATGCATTGACAACAGAAGCAATAACGACAGTTTCCGCTAAAGAGAAACACAGTACAAATAAACATCGTAATCTAGCTCTAATTCCCCGGCTGCTACTGAGAGCAGAGGGAATAGAAGGGCCATATCCTGACTATTGTCTTGAAATTAACTGAAACAATTCTAGGGAATGGTTCCTAATTCACTTTTCAAAAACGTTAGGATCATTTGAGACAAAATAAGTTTTAGTCCATTAACTGGCTTTCTGTGAGAACTTTTAACGTGATAGGCCAGATAACAATGTAAGTGAGACCAAGTATAATCTATTGTATCCTTTTAATAATTATATGTCATTATAAACTTTCATTTCTGTGGTATTCAAGGTCAACTATGCAACCTGAAATCATGTTTTAACAGGGAGTGGGATTCAGAATACATAAAATCTGGGTGCAAATACTTTTCATAGCACTGGAAATACTATACAAACCGAAACGGTTTTCTCTAATTGAGCATTTGCCAAAAATAGATGACATTAACAAATTTATGCACACAAATGACCTCCTCCTTTTTTGACTCATTTGAGGCCCATTGTGTGTTGTCAGTAGTGATTCACAGCTCACACAGAGTTCATTCAGTCAACTTGGCAAATCCGCATGCACTCACATGAAATTCCGGATCACGTGGATTCCTATTGAAATTATGGATTCTGCTCCTGAAAATTCACAGAACAACAGTAAATATGATTGAATCTAAAGGTGCACATCGTTTTATGGTATAAAATGTTAGTTCTTATCCGCTTAGCTGTGCGTAGCATCTTGCCAAAGGCCACAACCATTTCTTGACTGCGGTGGAACCTGTAACCTTTTCAGATTTCCCAATGGGGTGTTTGTGCACGTAGTGAATTGACTCACATAACCTGGGGACTACTTAAAAAAAAAAAAAAAAAGACAATCATGGTGAGCAACTGTCTTAGGTTAACCATAAAGCGTCACATATGTACTTGCATAAAGTTGGCTAGATTTAAATATGCTCTGGGCTGAACTTAGTTTCATCTGCTCATTCATCATATCAGACACATTTAGGAAAGCCTGAGAGGGTTGAATGAATCATTATGGAAAGTGCAGTCTGCACCTTCAAAACTGTTCAGAGTTGGGCAGTCATTATCTACAGTGTTCACCCTGATTACAGACCATGTGTGTTCAGTGGACAGCCAAGGCTAAGGACACTAATGCCCGGCTGAGTCTGTACTCGCTGTCCAGTACTTACACTTCAAGGTGCAGCACACAGCAGGAACCCCAAAGGAAACGTGGATGATTTCTTTCAAATGTGGTCAGCCATTCTGGTTCTTGATTTCCACAGGTCACCGGATCCAGGACAAGGACTGGAAGCTTTAAAGACCATTGCATCTCAACTACATTCATTCCCCACACCACATATTCAATGTCTAATGCCCACAAAGGCTATATACTAACTGAAACAGACCTTCACAAATGACTTCTGGATGCTCTACACACCAACTCATAAAGTGCGTCTTACAAACATCACTTTATAGGACAGTTATAGACAGTTTATAGGAGATTCAACATTTGATTCCCATGTTGCTAAGCATGCTAATTTGGGAATTTGTTAATTAAAATAAAACTGAAATAATGTGAAAATCATAAATGTTGCCTTGGTCAATAATATAAATATGTTTAAGCTGAAGTACTAAAATAAATACATAGATAGAAAAAATAAAAAACCTGACAAAAGTAAACTAAATTACTAAAACATCAGCTAAAATAATAAACAGAAAATCTAAAAAGAAAACCTAATTCAAAATAAATACTATAATAGTACGTATATACGTAGTACTAAAAGTAGCACTGCATCATACACAAAAATATCGTATATTATTATTTTAGATTAAATGCAAGTGTTATTTAGCAATATTCTTGATAATGAATGAATTACTGTAGTTACAATTAACAAAGTAAAGAGTTTTTCTTTCTTTTTTTTTTTGGCAGAGCTTGTCGCAATGGGATTATTACCTCTCCAATGAACACTGTTTTCTAAAAAACATTTTTACGATAATTCTTTTTTTGCCAGGACACTGTGAATTCATTTTTATATTTATTTATTTTATTTTTGTAATGAACATTTTTGCTAACCCTAAGACACAATGCAATGGAGTGCAAAAATCAAAATACAGGTAAAACACCTATATTATATATACATATACAGGTGTTTTACCTGTATTTTGAATTTTGCACTTCATTGCATTATGTGCAATACTTTCAACAATTACTATTCTTTCAAAAGCAGTCAAAATAGATACAGTTTTTTTTACTGGGACACTTTTTTATTTACAGAAGAAAAATTACACTGGATTACAAGAATTCCACAAGTACAGGAGGGCTTATGGAGTGCTCCTTTTAGATTGCTGAAAAGAAATGGGCAACATTCTACAATGTTCTATAGCGCTGAACGTGGAGAGCCAGGTGTTAAATACAATGCTGAAATAATGTTTATTTATTTTTTATTTATTTTATTTTTTTAAGAAACATTTGTTGGCCCAAACCAAAGTGAACATGTTGAACATGATGATGGTTCTCAGTAATTAATACTCCAAATCTGACTGGTAAAATGAGCTTGCGTCTAAGCAGTATTCCCATTCCTGTTTGCCTGCAGACCCATGATCTCTCATTTCACCAAAGCTATCTATCTAAAATGATTCCAAAATGGCATGGATTTTTTTTAAAGCTATACCTTTGTGATGCATCTGAAACCATCTTCCTGGGCATCTTAGCTCTAGATAACTTTCAGGCAGTTGGACAGAATAATTGTTTTGAAAGATAGCCAAATTTGATCAACATAATTCATTATCGGTTATGTGTCACACTAAGACAGAATGAGTCATATTTTTTTTTTCCATTTGTGAAGTGTTCCAAAGAAATAACAAGTATATTTACAGCAGTGTACTTGAATTGGTATTTATAACGTTTTCTTTATAGTTCATGTAAGACTTTTGGCAACCTCTACTTTCTTTACGTCACTCTCTCTTTCTACACTCCATACTCGCTATTACACGCATCCAAACACCCCATAGACAACATGTACATGCTCAGATGCACTCACTTACAAACTTTCACACGCTTCTAAAGCAAATGCACTCTTTTTTGTTTCTGAAATATCCTGATATGAAAGTACGACACATATTATGCGCCTTGGATCCTGATAAAACAATAGCATTGAAAACAAGGACATATTTTCATCCACATAAAAACTTCAACAAATTCATTGTTTAAGCCAAACATTTGGGCATGTGTCAGCGTTCGATACCGGGACCACCCATGTACCATGTAGCTTGAGGTCAAATGTGGCTGATCCTCACTTTGCTAACTTAGCATTCAGTAATTCCTCTGCATTTGGGCGAGACATATAGTGGCAAAAAGGCAATAAAAAATACCCACATTACCCAACCAGTTACTCAAAACAACAATCACAGACCGCTAAAAGAGGTGGGAGACTTCCACACAAAATGTTAAGTGATATGACGCATTAAAAAGCGATGTTTGCGCAACCACAATGGAAAAGTGCAACAGCCGGGTCCCAAAAGAAAATGGAAATTAGACAGAGCAAGAGAAAACATGAAGTGTATGGCGTAAACCCTACCTTGTCAAATAACAAAGAATCAGACTCAAAGCAACAGCAAAACCTTAAAAAAAGGAAAAAGCCCCAAACAAGCATGAACAAGCACAAATAAACAGGAGCCTGTCTGCTGAGCGGCAACCTCCGAAAAATGTTTCACAAAGCAGTTATCACATAGCCTCTTCTGATACCCCGACGACGAGTCTCTAACAAAGGATTTTACAATTGGTTGGCGTGTTCTTGCTTGTGTTCTCATTAGTTTGCTTGCTATTGGTCTCCAGGTGGCTCACTTTGTATGTTCTTTTAGAGGGTAGCAGGGCCTCCATTATGCTTTACTGTCCTCCTGTGTCATGTGTAGGCTGTTGTCACCGTGAACTTTGATCTCGATTGTGTCTGGTTTCAGCGTCTCCTTGCCGTTTTCCTCTTTTAGTGGCAATTTCCTGTGGGGAAAAAAAGAGAAGAAATGGCAGGTGCACATTGATCAGTTTGACAGGGTCAACAAAAACACATTTCAATTAACAACTGGATTCTTTTTTGCAGCCCATCTGTCAACACAGGTCAGTTTGTTTGGTTGGTTTTATGAACTTTTAGTTCTGTTGACATGCCTGAAAAGGTGGCTTGGGCTCAGGTTTATACCAAGCACTGAACTACACAAGCATATTTAGATTTTTTTCTGAAAATAGTCTACTATGCTCACTGAGATTACATTTGTTTGATCCAAAATGACAGTAAAAAAAGCAATACTCTGAAATTTTCATAACATTAATTAAAGTATTTATTTCTTTCAAGAAAAAAAATCTTATTATGGAAATAAAAAGTAAATGTTAGGTCGACTTCAGTAGGTTTACAAATGTTTTTCGTGTGTGATCCTCTTGGGCCACATAGTGAGCACTGTGATGCTCAGTCCCATCTGTGCGTTATCTAAAAGACCGCTGTGTGGGTCTTCATCACATGGGATGCCACTGGAAAGGATCCAGCTTCTGTTCACTGGGACCACCGTTACTCTAATAACATTATCAAAGTTGGGGCTTCTGGGAAAATGTAGAGTGCATAAAAGATGAACGCCAATAATAGTCAATGTGCTAGAACATCAATGCTTGTTATAGGAGCTGAAGACATTCACAGCTCTTGATCTCTTTGAACTTTTAGGCAAGTGAACCTGACAGGAGTTTTTTCCAGCTGGGAATGACCCAGACTGGCACTGTGTAACTATAGGTCAGCCATACTGCAAACTTTCACGACAAAGTCTAAAGATGAAATATATCAGGAGCCGTGAAGACACTGACCCGGGACAAAACACATACTATACTCATCAAGCAGTAAACCACAGATTGCATAACAAACTGATAAGACTGTACACCAAGTACTTCTTTGACGCACATGTTCAATTAAATAAATACTGATTAACTGCTACTCTACAACTGTTGCTCTTTCACCTACCTCTTTCCAGCAAACTTGTGGACTTTGTATTGCATTATGTTTTGCTGTCAACTGATGACATATTGTTATAGCCAGTGTAAGGTAACATTACTTTTTTGTTAATTTCATTGTAAGGTAATGTTACTTTAACATTACTAAAGTAATGCATTACAATGTGGTACTCATAAAAACTAATGTTGTTTCATTATTACTTTCTGTGGAAAAGTAACACGTTATTTTTTCTAACCGATATCTGACTGAGGCTCTCATTTAAGAACTGTGTCACTTGATGTTTCCTTGTAACTGTTTGTGAACAATTTACTAGCAATTTTTCAATTAAAATTATTTCTGCACCATTTTTTTTCCAGTGTTGAATGAAAATGCCAGCTTCAAAATAATTAAATAAATAAATATTGAATTTCAATACTTATATTTACATGGGAATTAAAGCCAGGCAATTTATAAGGCAAAGTTTATGCAGAACTGTTTAGTGTTTTGTAGATTTGAATGGATTAAATTAAATTTTAAACTAAATTTGTCATTGAATAAATTACCATTATTAAAATAAATGACAATTCAGTGAGTAACACAGGACTTATCTTGTTGCTTGAAAAAGTATTCTGCTTATTTACATTTATTCATTTAGCTGACGCTTTTATCCAAAGCGACTTACAATTGCTATATATTTCAGAGGTCGCACTCCTCTGGAGCAACTAGGGGTTAAGCATCTTGCTCAGGGACACATTGGTGCCTCACAGTGGATTCGAACCCGGGTCTCCCACACCACAGACGTGTGTCTTATCCACTGCGCTAACACCACCCCTTATATATATATATATATATATATATATATATATATATATATATATATATATATATAGCTATATATATATATATATAAATATATATATAAATATATATATAGCTTATGGAACTATATATATATTTTGGTTAAAAGTGTATGCTAAATAAATACATAAATGATTCAGAAGGGATACTCACAGATAGGCAGCTTTACCCTCCTCTAGCTCTTTGCTCTTGCCGCTTGTGGCTGTCTTTTTGCTGCAGAGCTTGCGGGTGATGCACATGAGCAGGCCGCACTGGCGCAGGAAGAAGCAGCTGACGTCCACTAGCACGAGCAGCAGCAGCAGGCCGGCTAACCCCAGCCCAACCACTGCGCCCAGGCCCAGGCCGCTGAACAGCGAATCTGCTGAGACAGGATGCACACACAACCATCAATGATGCACCTCAAAAACACAACACTGGACACTTAGGGCAAACTGAAAGGTATAATGAAACAGTAGTATTTTGACCAGAAATCATGGTTATTTTTACAGTTAAAAAAAAAAAAAAAAACGGTTAAGTAGTATAAAGTAATAAATCAAATCAAATAACTGAAATGGCTCGAACTAGGAGAGCATGTAAATAAATCGATTAAAGCATTAATAAAACATAACTATTTTCAACCAACAATGCATTAAATGTAGCTAGCTCAAGTAGTTTAAATTTGCATCGAGAACTTTAAGGTGATGCAACTTTGGTGACATTTTTAAACTCAAATTGTAAAGACTTTGCACAAGGAAATAAGGCTTTCTGAGAAACTATTCAGAAGAAAACATCCATTTTGAAGGAACATTCTCAGGAATACTGTTGCTCTAAACACATCAATCACACATGCTTTTGAATGTAGCATTGCCATTAGCAAAAGCAGTCTGTGGTTTGATCTGGACACAGTGACAGAGCATCAGAGTGAGGAAAGAGACATAATTAACAGAAGAGAGCATTGAGGAATTCAGTGTTGGATTTACAAAATGATTTTAGAAAATCACATCCACCACAGAGTTATTATGGTCAGCAAAAAACTAAAATGGTTTCCTGAAAAAAAAAAAACATTGAAATAATTGAACAAATAAAATAAATGATTACATAATAAAAATGTATCATTAAGCATCATTTAACTTGAAGTACTTCACTGAAACAAATAAAATGGTAACATCTAAAATAAAAATAAAAAAGACAAAAAGACAGCACTGAATCAACCAAAGTAACTTCATTTATACCAACAAAGCTAAGGTAGAAATGGTTATTTAAGGCATTAGTTGCAGGTTACCAGTTACAATGTAAAACAACAACAACAATAACTAAATAACTAAAACTAATAAATACAATAATTACAAAAATACTGATAAAAAATGAAAATATTTATGTATTTTCAAAAATGACAACAAAATTAATAAAAAAAAAACTATAACTTTAAAATTAAAGTTTAAACAGATATTAAATGAACAAACAAATAAATAAATTCAGAAAAACGATTACAGCATATTGTTAATAACAATAACACCTCAACTTGGAATGTATTTATGGTTAATTTGTGAAGATATTTATTTAAATTTAACAACATTATCAACAAACCATTACTGAAGAAACATGCTGTAATGTTTTTAATTGTCCTTATTTAAACCTATATCTAAACAGATTAGTAACATCATTTGACCACCATGATCTACTAAAATGTGACCATGATGCAACAGCATATCAGTTTATACATGTTAAGTGGCCTCAGATCTAAGACCTCAGATTTGCTGCCCCTAGTTTGGTCTTACTTTCATGACCTCCACCACCACTGTGACTTATCAGCCAACACATCTGTTTTTCACCATCTTGTGCCGTGCTCGCCCTGGGAAATGTGTCCCCACTCCTATAGCTGATTTGTTGTTGATTTATAACATCATTAGAAGCTCAATTTAGCATCTCGTTAATTTCACTTATCCTGAAGTTCCACAAATGGGCGTGATCCATCCGCATCGGAGTTCAACGCACTCAATTAATTAAGTATGAACGGTGATTGAGGCTCAGCAACTAGAAGCAATAACTCAAGCTCGATAGATTGTGTCTGGACTGAAGGGAGGTCTGTGGGTGGGATCCCAGCAGATGATTGACAGGTTAATGAAGCTTGTAATCATGTGTGGGGCTTAATGGCTGTGTCACGCTGATACATGACTAAGCAGGGCTTAAACAGGTCCACGGTTTTCTAGTTTGGAACAATTTTACATGGAAAAACTTCCAGCGTGAAGTACAGGCAAAAGGAGCGTTTGAGACCTCGTTAATGAACAGTACTCTCTTCAAGGTTGAAATACTGTATATCCCTCAGCCTTTGAGCTGCACCGTTTAATCATTACAACACTTACCTCTGCACTTACAGCACCAATAAATGATGTAAGCTGGAGACAGGCAGGGGATTTAAAAAAGACTTCACTCAAACCAGAGTAAATCTGTTATGAGGGGGTTTCGGATTATAGTAAAAAAAAACATGGAAATTATACCCTTACATCATAAATAGCCCAGTAAATGTTCTGGCAAATACATCTGATGTTCTATGACAAGAGAAAGTAATGCCTCTTTCTCAAATTGCAGTCATTACCCTTGTAGTCTGATTATATTACTTTTTTTTTTCAAGTGTAATCAAAGTGAAATGGTCTGCATACACACACACACACACACACACACACACAAACCAAACATGTACATAATGCAGTGTGAATTTGCCTAGAAATACATTTGTACAATACGTCAAATGTATTTGATATGCAATGAAAGAAAATCAGTTTTTTTTTTTTTTTTTTGGTTACCAAGCTACTAATCGGCCAAAGTGCACCCGGCCTACCTAAGCAAGCACTTTTATAGCTTTCTGGGTTGTGTTAAGTGAAAACATTGGGCTGACCAGGGACAGTTTAGTCCTTTTGCCTAATCAACCCATAAAACCCAAAGAGCACTTCAGAAATGGGACGGTTTTCTTATCTTCAGGTTCTTAGATAATTTAAAGCTTTGGCCATTATGGAAAAGGTCTTCAGTTTTAAGACTCCCCCTCCTTCTCTCCTCACCCTATGCTGGCCCAGCAACCTCTGCGCTACCTACACGGAGGACACAAGCCAAGCATGACTCCATAATGATGGTTTAAAGACTCTGATTCTCATTAAGACGCTATGCTTGACGAGCAGAAGGGACCCACTAGCCGTTAAACGATTAATAGACAGACTGCCGTTAGGACAGCCATTATCAGTAGCAAAGATGTCTTTGTGCAGCATGAGGTTAGAATTAATGAAATGGGTGTCAAATGGCACCAGTAAGACATCACTTTTCCTTAACTTTTAATAGAATTATCTATGACATGTGTAGTGCAAAAATTAACATTATAGTAACCATTTCATTAGTTGGCTACATACGAACGCAATATAATTCCAAATGAATTTCATATTCAAATGGAGGATCTGAAATAATTTAGCTGGTGACTGTTGTTCTGTATATGTTTCAATAAACATCTTTCTTTAATTTTATTTTGACATAATTCTGATATGCTCAATTCTCAGACAGCACAATCACATTTACTTACATTATTAATATCATAAATAGCTGGCATTTTAAAGGGGCGTTCTCACCCTCATGTGGTACCAAACCTGTATGACTTTGTATCTTCTGCAAAACATAAATCTTTTAATGAAGACATTTTTTCTTCTCTGCAATTCTTTTCCTCTCCCTGTATCAGAGACACACTGTTATGGACAGCAGTAAAACAACAGGTCAGTTTTCATTTGCTGAAATCTTTTCCAACTGGAACCATCAACAAAGAGCCATTCTAATCTTAGAGGAAGCTAAGCCATGGTGGGAAATAAGGGCTTTAATGGACTTGGTTTCAGACCTTTTTTTTTTCCCGAGAACAATATTGAGGTTTTTGACATGTCCATAAATAAACTGCAACAATCTATGGCTGTGTAATGAGAGAATAGAGAGGGCAGCACATAGAGATGATCAAGATGAATAGTCTTCATTGACTTGACTTCCATTGATTTGAGATGGTCTTAATTAGGGCAGGAATGCCATGAGGGTATTAAAACCGCTCACATTTTTTACAATTTACAATTATCAAAATTTACAACGTCCAACCGCAAAATATAATGAAATCCTAATTGTGATTCTGTGGTGTGAACTTCAAAACGTATTGATCGACTGCAACTAAACTAAAATGAATGTTTGTGAACTTTTTTTCTCCCTAGAAGCTCATTAGCTTTTTTTTTTTTTCCTTGAAGGGAAAATAATAATAATAAAACAGCTGACAGAGATGATGAGGATCAGTGTCAGACATCTTACACTCTACAAACTTATGATCAATCACTAATTCCTGTTTTCATTGTTAGGAACCTTGTCATTTCTGCTCAATCACCCTTCAGCATTGACAGAGAAATATTCAATATGTTTATCTTTCCTTGATTACTTTAGTGGTCAATATTTCAAGCCATTATGTGCAGGATAAAGATTTAGATAAATCAATGCTTTTGCATTTGACTACCTGTAATAAACCAAACTATAAACTCAAATGTCTTTATATGTTCTACACTAACTGGTTCCCTGGTTCAAGAATAAGACATGATTGTTAGGAATCTGAATTAAGAGACTGTAGTTATTGCATCGGAGAAAGCTAGTTTATTTGAGAAATTTCACATGGATTTCTGTGCTGTTTTTGACATGAATTTGAATAGATTCTTCAAACATGCTGCATCATAAAAGCACAGTTTATAGTTATTATCTTCACATTTAATGGATCTAAAACTTTCTCTTCTGATAACAGAAAATAAATAAGCTTCACATAACAGACTACAGCACACCACTTCATCAAATTAAGATAGAAATACTGAATCCAGAAGTCAAGAAAAGTGAAGCAGCATGTCCATTCTCACTTTTTTTTTTAATAAGCTTAACATATACTACCTTTCAAAGGTCAGTATGATTTATTTATTTATTTTTATTTTATTTATTTATTTACTTTTATTCAGCCAAAGTGCACTTTTACATTGTTAATAAAATAATTAATAAAATTAATGCATACAATTTTTGCATACAAAAATGCAAAATAAAACATTATAATCAGCGAATAATCTTAAAAAAAAAAAATCCTTTCTGAAGGATTATCTGAAAACTGGAGAAATTTCAGCTTTGCCACCACAGCGACAAATTACATTAAAAAATATATATAAACAGAATAATTTTTTTCTATTATTATTATTTTTTAAATAATATTTCACAATATAGTTTTTTTCAGTTGTATTTTTGATCAAATAAATGCAGGCTTTATTAAATGTCTTAACGATTTAAAACACTTGTAAGCCTCAGCTGTACTACTTCTTCATGACAGCAACATTCCACACACATTTTGTGCACAATTTCAGTTACTAATGTTCTTTCTCGTCAATACTGAGAATATAAAATAAAGTAGCATGACAACACCTTTGCCAAAGGTGTACCCAGAGAATGAAAATGAAAGTGCATCATATTTTCAGTCACTGGGAGGGAGAAACCTTGTTTTATGTTTCTCATATTACGGGTAACAGAAAGTCGGCCTGTTTGATTTATGATACCAGTGTTTAAAAGTCATATCAATTTGAAATCCTACTTGACTCCATTTAATGAGTGCTGCGTTGTACATCTCTGTGTGCGAGTATCAGCAACATCATTAAATGCATTTTCTCAAGCGATGCAACTGCTGACATTTCCCATAGTCATAATAAACCGCAACAAAAGAGCCTGTGGATGCACAGAAGATCGAAAAGCCGTCACACTGGTGGCTTATATTGTTTTTTATAAACACCAGCAAAAAGGAGCTCATTAAACATAAAACTCAGGGTCGTATTGTTATTGTTTCAGGTAGAGAACAAATTAGCCACTCAGTTTTTCCTCTTTCTTTGTTGACAATAATGTGCAAGAACTTTATGGACAAAAAGGCCAGTTTTGGCATGGAGGGCAGCCAGGATAGTGAAACAGCAGAAATTGGCTCACAAGCATGGACAACAACACCAGCAGGACAGGCAATGAACCGGCACGGCTGAGGGTCAGCAAGCCATTGGTATGGGCAAAAAAAAAAAAAAAAAATAGAAATTAAAAATAGTCCTTGGCTAAGTCTTCTGGGCTCATTCCAGGCAAGGGAAGATGGAGCAATGTCAACACAGACACAAGCACAGCAACAGTGAAGCTCCGAAGACGTTCACCGTATGGATGGGCTGCACAGGGGGATGTCCAAACCCGGTTGAAGGGGTATCACAACACTGATCTGCAATGAGATGGAGGAGAGAGGGAACGGGAAGGAAGAGGGAAAGAGATACAGTAGGTGTGTAGAGCCAGCACAGAATGCAGGATGGTTACGCACACAGAAGGTCATGCAAGGGAATGAAAAGTGGTTCGGTGGTGGGTTAATAGAAATGATGATCACAAGAGTGCAAATGAGATAAACAGATTATTTTGGTGCAGGTCAGGAAATAAACGGGTGAATGCAACATTAAACATTGACATATGAGCGAAGAGCGAGTGAGCAGTCCAAACCAGTGTCCATTGTAAAGGTTTGTTTGATTGAAAAGATCGTAGGGTGATTATAGCCACAGAGAAAGGGAAGTTTAGTGACAGTTCATTGCAAAACAAAAAGCCCAGCGATTTGCGATGTGGCCAAGAATGCGTTGCATAATTCATTAGGTGGGAATTGGAGAGCAGGATTGTTTAGAGTGAAACAACGAGACGAAGCACAATAGAATCATAAATAAGAGCGTGGGCCAGTGGGGATGAAGGGATGAAGGCGGAGAGGGAGGGCAAAAGGAAAAGATGAGGAGGAGTTGGGAGAGAATATACAAATGACATCAAATTAACAAGGTAAATCCAAGCTGTTGAGAAGCAGTGCTCATGCTCATGCTCACACACACACACACACACACACACACGCACACGCACACACTCAGATGAATGCCTATGCATGCAGTTACACTGCCTCTAGGAATATTTAACTTATAATTGGACAAGACCAGACAAAATTAAAATACCATCTGTCAACATCAAGAAATTTTTCAGGCCAGGCCTTTTGTCCAAGCAGCAAACTGCAAGACACATTTTGTGACCTTGGACCACAAAACCAGTCTTAAGTCGCTGGGGTTTATTTGTAGCAATAGCCAAAAATACATTGTATGGGTCAAAATTATCGATTTTCTTTATGTAAAAAATCATTAGGATATATAAAAAAGATCATGTTCCATGAAGATATTTTGTAAACTTACTACCATAAATATATCAAAACTTAATTTTTGATTAGTAATTTGCATTGCTAAGAATTTATGATTTTTTTGCACCCTCAGATTCTAGATTTTCAAATAGTTGTATCCCAACCAAATATTTTCCGATCCTATAATAAACCATACATCAATGGAAAGCTTATTTATTCAGCTTTCAGATGATGTTTAAATCTCAATTTCAATAAATTGACACTTAAGGCTGGTTTTGTGGTCCAGGATCACATATACTAAACAGATAAAAAAAAGTTCTGTCTCTCTGTCTGTCAGTCTCCTTTTCTAGCAGTCATACAGAATATGGCAATGTGAGGACATTGTCCCCACCACTTTATGAAATAGCTTGCCACCACACTTTTGTGTTCATCAGTTGCATCCCCTAATATAAATTCACTCACATACAGCTGCAATTTTGCTTGGTTCATTAAAACAAACATTGTTATTAGAGCAGATATAAACCTGAGACCTACGCACTCAAAGCAAAAGGCCGACATTGACAACATTACACATTTATCCTCTATTGCAAACATTTATCAAATAGATGAAAAAAAAAAAAAAAAAAAAATCAGAATCAACACTGGCAATATGACACAAAAAGACCACAATGTATTGTAAAAGACATCTTTCATGACAAGTTTTTCCAGCACATTGGCATATTTATAAACCATCATTACATTAAACCACAATTACAGTATGAATCATTGACCAGTGAGAAAGCACTCTTGAAATGGTCTTTTCTATGTATTTCCCAATCAGTTCATGCTTGCACCATTCAAAGATACCCATTACATAGAGCTACCGATTGATTCTTGAAAGTTTATGATTCCACTGTAACCACTGGGACCTAGTAATCCAAATATTAAAAGCCTTCTCATAAAAGCAGGACTTCAAAATAGACCACAATTGCAAACTGCAGATGGTCACTCAGCCGATCTTAGTGAAATGGAAGCACCAACTGCAGTTAGATGTATGAGTGTATAAGTAATTTATTTCTGTAGTGACAATTTCTTTCTCATCCCTTTTCTCTAAGTGAGATGGTGCTTCCTCCGACAAATCACTCCTGATTAGGACAGAGAAACAGCTACAGTGGGTTACCCTGCACGTTTGATTGTGGATGTGGGAGACACAAGCTCTATCAAGCATGGGTGGCTGAATTGAACTGGAGCAAGGCTTGTAATTATAATAGGAGATGTATAATATCAGCTCTAGATATTGTGAGTGGGTGATGAAGCACTTGAGGTAATCAGAGTCAATTTGTCGTACGGAAAAGAGATAGAATGCTCTGCGTGTTTTGTGGAAGTGCGTGTACCTGTGATGTCGGGTTTCTGAGGCATGTTGAACATCACAAAGGTGGGTTCAGACAGGCCTTTGACGTTGCGTGCGGTGATTTCCACCTCGTACTGTGTATTCCACTGGAGCGGTTGCAGCAGTACAAAATCATTCACACCTGGAACCAGCTTGGTCATCCACTGCTCCTCTTTATCCTGTTTCATGAAATTTGCACAAGCATATGAGTAACATTTGCTTTAGGGAACATAACATTAAGTTCTCACTGTACTTAATTAATAAATGAGACAACTTGCTATTACTTATGAACATACATTTGTTTCACGAGTTCCCGCTTACGTATAATTAGCTGAGGTATGATATGCATATTTGGCGTGCTGTCCGGGGAAGGGCTCCAATATCGGGAATGGTCCGAACCTAGAGTACCCCCCCTTCCCCGTCTATTTATAAAGTGAACTCTAAGTGAGGAGATGGGGAGGAGGAGGGATGGATAGAGGTAAGTCAGCGATATTTATACTATGGGATTGGTTACTTGATTATGGTCCACCTGTGTTGATTAAGTATCTGACACGCTCCTCCCGAACCTTGTTAATAAAACATCATTTAAATATTTGCTACATTCTTTTCTGTGTGACATTTTTTGAAGGCTGTGGTTGAGAAAAAAGCAAGAAAGTGGCCAGAAAGGCCAGAAAAAAAAAAAAAGAGATTATTTTCTCTAATCCTCAAACTTTTCCGCACACTTAAACAGCAGAAACACTTCAATGCATCCATTATTCTCTTTATGTGCCTGCCTCCAGAGCATCGGAGCACCAGTGTGTGTGTAATATAATATAATGTGTGTATGTGTGTGTTTGTATGAAGGCTGTTCTGCTGGCTAAAAATTTGAAACTAAGCCCACACAAGATGCCTTCAAAAACTCATTGCTTCCATATTTTGACATTTTCAAAACGCCTCAGCTCTTTAAAGGCTAAATGGTTGAATGTGGCTTTCACATGTTGACAGTCCGTAGGCGAGCTGTCTCCCCAGGCTGTGACATCTCCATTTCCCCTGTTCTCACCACCACATGCACAGGCGATCAGAGACCGAGTGAGTGAGAAAGAGAGAGATGAAAAAATAAAAAAGGGAAGAGTACAAATAAAAGAGAAGGAAGATATGCCTGCGGATTCTATTAAAGTTGAAGGGGAAGGAAAGCCATCACCAAACACTGTGAGACAAACAGAGATGAAGCAAATGAGGAAACGCTGAGGTCCATAAGGGGAAAAACAAACAAAGGATTGTATGAGAAAGAGAGAAAGCTGCTGTGAATGTGAAAAGATGCTAGTGTGGTAACACTCGATTACCTCACGACCTGTACACAAACCTTTTCATTGTGAAATGATGCACAAGAAACAAAAAACACCACGGGTTGAAGCGACCCCAATAACGTGAAACATATATGTGTAACATAAAATAACATCTTTAGCCCCTGGAATACCATTTTTACAGGAGGGCCCCCTCGAAACATAGTTAGTTTGTAGCAATTGGGTGTGTTTTGTTGGCAACCGGGCAACCCTGTCCGGTAACGTTATTATTACCAATATAACAGACTCATTGGAAAATACACTGGCAACATCTGTATTAAAAAGAATGTAACCACTTCATCCGATGTTTAAGTTAATAAAATAGCATTGAAAGCCTTACTTACTGGACTATTAACCAAATATTGACTTTGTTCTCTCTCAACGGACTTGTGAGTGGTTTTTAATCATATTTTTAGTGGGGACAGCCATCAGATGGGGGATTTCCACCTATGCACAGATGTGTCAAATTTATTTTTTGATTCTTTCTTGTACAGCCATTTGAGTGAGATCGAGGCACAGTGCACATCAATGGACATTTTTTATTCTGAATTAAGTAAGAGGTCTGTAGGTGTTTAACTTATAATAATAAACAATAATAATGAAGACATTTTTATGATTAATGAGGGAGAGACCCTTCTTCTTATAATTCACTCTTTAAGAAGTGAAAGGAAACAGACTGCATTTGTAAATCTTGTTTCGCATGTTTAGAATATAAATGACAATGGGTCTCATTCACTAAGCATGTGTATGTGAAATGCATGTGAAAAATCACCAAAAACGTGTGTACTAAAATGTATGAAAACCTTGCCGGAACAACTAAAAGCACACACACACAAAACCCACATACTCTGGGCCTTGAAACCATGTACGAAGATAAATGGTATCTTCATGGTATTAAGATAAAAATTACATTTATTCTTAACATGATTAGAATTTTAAATATTATATATAATTAAGCGTTAAGATAAAATTGCATAATATGATAATAATATGATAATATGATAATAATTCATAATTCTATAATAATTTATATTTAATCTTAAACATATTTCATCATATGAAGTAAATCATGTATGCACATGTACAGCTGGCTAATGTAATCTGGCCCTGTATTAACTCTTTCCCTGACAGAGTTTTTGAAAGGAACATTTTGAAAAAAAAGTAGAGAAATCGTGTTTTTATCAAATACTAGGCTAAATGTGGATCATATTCAGTAAGATGATCAAAGCAGAGACACAGTAGATTCCATCAACACCCCCAAAGCTTGCACAGTCCTTTACCACTTTCTGAATTGACATTTCACTCTGTAAACAAGGCCGTTTTCATTTGTATGCTGTTTATTGCTGATGACTGCAATGTTTTTCATATGTATACGTATGTTTGTTTTTTGATGGGCACATTCTAGACGCATTCAGGACATATATAACACGGAAACCCAGAAAATTACGTGTTTGGTGGGGAAAGAGTTACAAGTATTTGTGTTTGAACTGGTTTTGAGACTAACACACTTGGCAGCGTATCTTGTTGTTCGTCTCTCAGACAAGAGTAGATGGTCTTTAGAGATCATCATATGTTTAAGAGTGATGAAAGGCTGTTAAAGAAAAGTTGTGCCGAAAGCCTTTAAATTGAGCTGTTTTTGACACATTTTATGCAAATGACGAACATTTGGAGATGTGGTTGTTTGTTCAATTTAATAATCCAAATTCATTAACATTAGAACGAGGTTAAAAACAAAATCATTTTTTTTAATGAGTTCTTCTGTGTGTACAAATATGAAATAATCCATTGAATTATTAGTAAATGAGACCCATTTTTCTTTTCTTTTTTTTTTTTTTGCTTTATTTCACAATTTAGGACATCACTGATTGTTCCAAGAGGTGTTTGTCAGGTGTATGCAAAACCTGATCCCCCCACATAACCACATTTCAATCTTTCCCATACACCAGTTCCATAGAACACTTCAATGCGTCATACTTTATACACAGACTCAACAGTTTAGTTAGTCAAACGCATAAAAAAAAAAAAAAAAAAAAAAACAGAAAACCTTTGTGCAAGAATTAGTGAAGCATGTTTTTATCCACACTGCTGTGAGCGCTGCTGCATAAACAAAGGCCATTGGCTCAAACAAAAAGCTTATTACTGAAATCATCGCCAACTTGTCTCTATGTGTTTACTCGTATAACATCCTCTGCCTTCCACTTATACTTATATTAGAATTAACTGGAGAGCAGTTTAGTTTTTTCTAACTGTGGTGGCATTTGCCTTTAAAAAACTGGTCACACTTTTTATTAAGGTTTAATTCTCAGAATTAACAACCCATTCATTACGACTTTTGCCTCAAACTCCTAATATGCTGCTTATTAATATTAATTAAGGTGGTTGTTAAATTTAGGTATTGGGAAGGATTACGGATGTAGAACATGATCATGTAGAATAAATGCTTTATAAGTACTAATAAACATCCAATATGTTAATAATAGGCATGGTAATAAGCTACTAGTTAATAGAGAGAATTGGTCCCTCTACTAAAGTTTTACTCAACAATTTAAATTACAAATTACATTAAACACAGAGTGCTGTTTAATTAATAAATATTTTTCTTCTTGTAATTAAAATTGTAATTAAAGGTAAAAAATAACTTTTAAAATAACTCCGAGTTTCACTAGCATCACCTGATTTGAAGGTGGAGGATGATATCATCAAAAGCTAGCATTCTTACTAACACTTAAATACAATTTTTAATGAACTAACATATATTATATTATGGCATAAAACTATAATTCTGACCATAAAAAATTCAATGCTTAATAAAAGTATTAATTTCTTATTCATTTCTTCTCTTACTCAGCCTTTTGAATGGTATGTAAATACTGTGGCGGTTTGATGAATCCTCTAAAACAAGGTAAAAACGGCATCAGAAGAGAGAGATTGTTATGCATAAACATTTATACAGGGCTACAGAAAGGTTTCCCTGATTAATAGAGGCTTTAAGAGTAGCTCACTTACTGTTTTGTATTTGACAATATATTCCAGGATGGGCATTCCTCCATCATCTTGTTTGACCAGCCCCAGTCGGTATGCCTTCCCCACCCCTCGCTGACCCTGAACTGAAGGGGGACTTGGCTCTCCTGAATAATAATAATAATAATATAAAAAAGACACAATGTATTTTTATATAATATAATTGAACTCGTAATGACTGAAAGATGCTTGTCCAAATCTTCAGCCTCTAAGGGTCAAAGCAGAGGGAACTCACGTATGGGCAGAGTTTGAAAGCTCTCGGTGCGGCTGAACTCTCCTTGACCTTTTCCATTCACCGCGGCTACTCTCACCTCATAGGTCGTGTTGGGTTCAAGGTTAGTGAGCAACACTATTGCTGTGGGAGAGAAAGAGAGAAGAAGATGGAAAAGATTCGAACAAACATACCAAGTCCCAACTTGTCTCCTAAACCATGTACATGGTTTCAAAAGACTGCTTTCTCCAATCATGTTCTTGGCAAACAGGCCTTTTCAGGAATATGTATATTAGTTCAGAGTCCTTGAAGCAGCCTAATTTGCTTATTTGATCATCTAATGTGTTCTCAAAGTTGCCGCAGGCCCATTTTGGGGTTGTGGGTAAAAAGAAATCCATTTAAGCACTGTAAGTTCAGGTTGGACTGGATCTCCCACAGTTTTTCTCACTCTTGTAGTTCGAGCCTTGAAGCCAGTATTGACTGAAAGTTTGGGCAATTCTTAGTAATGTGGTTTGTGTGTGTGTGCATGTGTGTGTGTGAATGTAGTGAGAATGATGGCTGAAGGAATCAAGCTGAAGCCTAAAATCAAGCTGATACAAATCAGCAAAAAAAAAAACAATTTTTTTTTTTTGCCGTGTTCCTGATTAAGATCTAAAATGAACAACAAATGGCACTGCAATCAAAGGCACCACATTTGATTTGAGATATACAGTTGAGAAACTTGTCACAAACTGATATCCATTTGACTGCAGAACACTTACAATGCAGAGCACAAGTTGTATGGACTACATACATATATACATATATATATATATATATGCGCTGTATGCTGGAATATGAGCAGTCATTTATTCCGTCATCACCAAGGTGGTGATAGCATGCACGCACAGGTGAGACCTGAGCAGCACAAACTGAACTCATTTAAGCTTTGCCAGTTTAAACATTTAAGAGCCAAATGACGCAAGCTCGAAGGGCAGAAGATTTGTGCGTGCCCTCATCCAAAGCACGCAAACGCTCGTCTCAGAACGACTGCAAATAATAAGCTCTCTCTAATGTACTGTGTGTAAATGGACAAATTCAGACAAAAATTATGTCAAAATGCCCAAGGAGAATATTTGTATTTTTATTTGAGAGTATAGTTCGTCCATAAACATAGCACATACCAAACCATACTGGAACCGTGACTCTAAAACCTTGAAACATACTGAACCGTGAAAAAGTTGAACCGTGCCACCCCTAATACACACACACACACACACACACACACACACATACATACATATGTGTGTGTATCTGTGTGTGTGTGTGTGTGGGTATTAGGGGTGGCACGGTTCAACTGAATATAAAAGGGCATTTCCAAACGCCTTTCAGTTTCATTTATATGGAAGACAGTATAAATTATACTTTTCAAAAATACATTTTTGTGTACTAAATTTTTGGGTGAAATATTTGTTTACATTCTTCATGAAAATAAGAAATTAAAACTATATATTTTTTTAAACATTAATTTTTTTTTTTTTTTTACATTAAATAGACATTAAATTATCAGCAATCAATTGTGCTGAAAATGTGAGCAACACTAATTTTGAGTGTTTGATTTATTTACTCTTCAAAGACAGTAAGTAATTTTTGTTTCGGTCTCTAATGCTCACCAAGTCTTCGTTTTCAAATACAGTAAAACTAGTAATATTGTGTAATATTATTACAATTTAAAATAACTGTTGTCTATTAGAATACATTTTAAAATGTATGTTTTTCTGAGATGGTGAAGCTGAATTTTCAGCAGCCATTACTCCCGTCTTAAATGTCACATATAATGTCATAATTTGGTGCTCAAGAAACATATCTTATTACCGTCTGTTGAAAAAATTGTTGCTTAATATTTCTGTGGAAACCATGAAGGGATTCTTTCATGAATATAAAGTTCAAAATAACAATTGAATTGAAATATAAATATTTTGTCTTGGCAGTTTTGATCAATTTATCATATCCTTGAAGTAGGCAATCAGCTGTAAGTGGAAGCTATTTCTTCATCTACAGTTTGATTGGTGGTTTAACACATGCATTGATAAAAAAATGGTGGTGGTCAACCTTTGTACTTACTCTGTGTCCCTTGTGATTTCACATCCTTCCAGTTCTGTGAGCTGATGTCTTTGTATTTGACCAGGTAGTGACTGATAGGTACACCGCCATGGGAGTCTGGCTTCGTAAAGGTAACTGTGGCCACGCGCTGTACCACAGAGCTCAGCCGAACAGAGTAAGGGTTTGAGGGAACATCTGTGACAGAGAAATTATGCGTCAGGGGAAGAGAGACTAACAAACGACTCTATTTATGTGGCGAGGCCACAGTTTCTGAGAGCATCAAAGGATCTGGTTGTGTATTTTTCTGTGAGGTAGAAAACAGAGTTATAGAGCTTCTTTATAGGGCCTTACAATTCAAGCTCTCTCAGCATGAGACATTTAAAACCACTAACACAGTCAGCTAGAAATCACTTACAATATCTTATGAAAAATAAATGATAAATGAAGAATGAAAGTTAAATAAAGTGAATAAAATTCCAATTAAATTACAGAGATTTAATTAAGCCCAAACAGAGTGATTTACAGTGATTTAATTATAAGTAAAGAGTATTCCTACAGCTTAAAATCTGTGTAACAGTATCTCATGGCCAAAATCTAAAAAATGAAAGTACTAAGTGTGTGGGATACACAGGGTTTTATGAATGGCATCTGTTTGAATAGTATTTCTTCAGAAGCATAGACAGTGCAGGCCTTATCAAAACAGGAGCACCAAGAATAGCTCATAGTCATCAGGTGACACAAACTGTGTTGTGGCCAATCTGATACAAAATCAGGTTCTACCCTGACTAAACCTCTCCTGCACGTCCTTTACAGTAGGTGGAATGGCATAGTTTCGGCATTCTTAGTCATCTTTCATGCTTGCTTTTTCTTGCCCTGCCAAGCCCTGCCATATAAATAACAAGTATCTGAGAACGGGAGAGCCGAGACCGCTGATGGAGAGATAAATAGTATATGAAACAGCGAGAGGCAGCAGAAAGACAGGGAGAAATAAAATCAGTGAGCATATTAGAAGATCATGGAGAGGAAGTGCCAGTGAGAGAGAAAGTAGGACATGAGTGAGATGTATGGAAAAAGATGCTAAAATGGACAGAAAAGAGAACTAATGCCACAGAATCCACTTTTGCCTGTGTGCTAGTATGAGGTATAAATAAGGTTACAACAAAGACAAGCACATACACAATGAAGACTCACACATAGTCCTGTGTATATTTCCAATGTCAGATACCCCCACAGTCTGATTAATTTTCTGGCTTACGACTCAAGCAATGGATTATTGACAACAAAAGCAATCTGTTTTTGTGGCATTGTCTGCAAGCATCTGAGGGGTCAGAGGATCGACCAGACCAAGATGGTGTGCACAAGGAAAAAGCAAGCTAAACAATGCACAGAATCAGTGCCTATCACTGTACCTGGTGAGAAAGAGGAGGAGCATGACCCAGAGTCAACCCAAAGTGTCCAGAAGCTCCAAACTCCACCTGCTGTACCTACTGTAGCAGACCACCAGAACTTCACTGAGTCTTATGGCCTACCGCAAACAAGGGGGCTGAGTCGCCTCAGTTTGATGAGGATGTAGACATTGCCCTCAAAGTTTGATCAAAGGGGAAGGTGCATCAGTGACTCCAGAAGATTTGCACTTTGATCATTACCATCGGCCCTGAGCGATTTGGCACTTAACATCAAAAAGTCAGGACCACCCCAAAGACTGAATTGCTGTGAGATCGAGATCAGTCTGCCCAGGAAAGACCTGAAATCTCTAAAATAGCAGTTCAGCAAAGTGAGGGAGGAGGAAAGACCGGCCCTGATGGAGCCATCAAGAGGCAGAACCTCATCTCTGTACAGCGTGCTGAGTGGCACAGAAGAAGGGGCAGAGAAAGGGCTAGCAAACAAACTGCCTTCATAGTGAATCCCTTTGGTTTCACAAAACAGCTGCTAGGGTGGAAGCAAAGTGGAACCCTGATCTGTCTAGTAGAAGTAATTAACCAACACCTCAACAAAACTTACAGAGACAAAAGGAAGGAAAAAGATCTGCCTCCCTGCAGAGAGCTGATTACACCACCTGAACCCACATCTAATTCAACACCAAAGTGCTCTCACTGGCAGAAGTCAGGAACACAATTAGAGCTGTGTGAGGCAGTGCAGCCCCGGGGCCCTCTCTGCTAAGTGTGGAAAGAAAGGTCTTTTTCAAGATACTCGCTAAACGACTGTTGGAAGACCTCCTAAGGAATTTCTATATTGACACCATGATGCAGAAGGGAGGAGTTCAAGGGGATGTCAGGCTGTGCAGAACACACCGGAATGGTCACCTAGTTGATCGGTGAGGCAAGGGAAAACCGATGGGATGTGATAGTCATTTGACTCGACCTGGCTGATGCTCAGGCCATATATTATGTCCCACAGAAGAGCCAAGTGCTCATACGAGACTATTACAGCATCTTCAGTTTGAGATTTAATGTTACATGGCTTTGTGTGCCATTTAGAAGGTGATTAGCTACACCTAAGTTTACAAGTCATTTTTAGGAGGGGGTGATACTTTTTCCAACTCAGTGATTCTGTTTTATTTAAATTATTATTATTTTTCTGACATGGAGGTGTTATATCTTTCAATTGGATGTTATAACTTCCATTAAAGTTATAACAAAGATTAAATACAGCTGGACAAAACAATAACCATGCCCATCTTTATTTCAGGCTGCAAATAAACAAAATGTAATTATTTCTACCCACTATATATAATGACAGACACATTAATCATGTGTATTAGATGAACCTGTGGTAAACACTCACCGGCCTGTGCTAGGATGAACTCCTGAAAGCGCATCCCAATGTTGTTTCTGGCTGTACAGTTGTAACGGCCAAAATCTCTGTCTGACATTGGGGTAACCTAGGGACCATAGTTGTGTTAGTATGACCTTACACAATTTTCTTGTTTCAAGTGCTTGTTTTTTACACATCTAATGTCAGTTATTGTTATGTTGTTCATTTGACATTAATATTGCTTAGTAAGAGTTTACAAGAAAAAAGGGGCAAATCTGCTTGTACCACCACAGATAATACAAATTCATATCATTGCTATACCATGACAGTTTTTATCAATATTCTGAAATAAGGTTTATTTTTTATATTTTAGTACTTTAAACTAAAAGAAAATGAATATTTTAAACTAAAGAAAAGTGGCTGAAATTTTAGTTTTATTTGTATATATTTTATCAGTTAATGTTAATTTCAAGTAATAAAAATGTAATGGTTTTAGTTTTGTTCTTAGCTTTAGCTATTAATTATGACCCTGCTCTGCAACCAGTAACTAATTTCCACATCTCCTTACTACCTCACTACATATGTATGTATTAGCAAAAGACTTTCACAGATTTTGCTCAAGACAAAACTGTACAAAACGGTTCTGTAATACATCTAGTTAGTTAGTATAGTTTTATTATTTACTTCTGTAATACTTGTATATAAATGTTATATTTTTTGTATCATTTATTTAGATTTTTGTTTTTGCCTTTTAAACAAATCTCATGGCAGCTTTGATGGCACATTTTTTTTTTTTATAAAATACCTTATAAGTAAATTAAATGGAATACAAAAGATTTAAATAAAAAAACATACAAGTACTAAAACTGTAATTACTATCCATATTTTTCTACATAAAACAATGTGGGGAATATCTTATGATGGTGTAGTGAAGTCATAATTTAAACAAAATTGTAATAAAATTAATATATTAAATTCATGGCTATGTTATGACATTATTGAATATTGTTTAGAGAAATATATTTTCAATTATAAATACACAAATAATTTAAAGATTTTAGTCCCATTCTGTAACTACTTGAATGCAACCAATGGGTTGAGGTCTGAATGTCATTAATGTCTAACTCTCCTGGCTCTCTAATCTAGTTGAGCAAACACAAAAAAAAAAAAGGAGTGAGAAAAAAAAAATAGGAGTGAGAAAAATGGTAATAACTGGAATAAGCAGTGGGTGGGTTACTGTACCTCGAGGAGCGATCTGCCAGGGGCACTGTGTACACGCATGTTTCCAGCACCCTCACTGGGGATGGTCAACTTTTCCCGTCTCCACAGCATTGTAGCTGAAGGGTTAGACATAACATCACAGCTGATGTTGACCGGGTTCCCTTCCCATGAGAAAAATATAGTGTGGTTGGTTTGGAACTTTGGTGCATCTGTGAAAGAACAGTAAAGGGGTGCTCAGTAATGGCACACCAAGCTCTTCTAACAGTCATCAATCAAAAACCCATTCAAGATTAGCTGCCCAAAGTCTAAATGGAATTCTGTACCATGCAGGTAAGAGCTTCCACATACACTTTATCATGGAGTTCACTTTCATATGGGTAAATTGAGCTTGTAATCAAACAAAATCTGATGCATGGCCACTTCTCACAGATTGCCTCTAATTTTTCAAAGCAACCCACATAAACTCAAACCCCCTCTACTCCCACAATCCAGTGGGTTGTGGAAGATTTCATTTGGCAGGATGTTAGAGAGAGGCAATGAGGCAGGGGGTGTGAGATAGAGAGTACTGTGGTATTGGGAAACGCTGCATTATATGTGATTTCTCAGTCTTACACCCACATACAGTACACACACACCGGCAGACACAAACATACAGTACATAGACACACAGAAACAGCACACACACAATCACAACCATTTTTTCCATTAAAAAGATTGATGCAGCCTACAGTGTCACATCGGTGACAGATTGAGACTGAATGAATGGGTATATTAGCAACCTTGCTAGATGGTCCGTTCCACTGCACCTCATAATGAGACATATATCTACCCTGCTGCTGCCACTGGTTCTAAGGATACAGAACTGTACTTTGAATTTTAGGAAGTAGAATAAAATTAAATATTATTTGTTGTAAAAAAATAGTATGCAATTCATTTTTTTTTTTATAATGAATGAATTCATTAATAATGAAAAATATTTTTATAGACAACAGTGAAACATTTAATTTCACATATTACGGAAGTGTATTAAAAGCTGTTTTGACAGTATTGAACGTATTTCATATAAAAAAGTTATTATTCAAAAAAAATATATAAATAATAATAATTGAACAAACAAACCTCTCAGTGAATAAATAAGCTTAATTAATTCAGCTTAATGATAATTTATGAAATGTAATTCCTTAAAGGTCCCCTTCTTCGTGATCCCATGTTTTAAACTTTAGTTAGTGTGTAATGTTGTTGTTAGAGTATAAATAATATCTGTAAAATTCTAAAGCTCAAAGTTCAATGCCAAGCGAGATATTTTATTTAACAGAATTCGCCTACAAAAAACGACCCGTTTGGACTACAGCCCTCTAGTTCCTGCAGTAATTATGTCACTAAAACAGTTTTTTGACTAACCTCCGCCCACATGAATTCACAAAAAGGGGGGCGTGGTCTTGTTGCGCGGTCTTGTTGCGCTCCGACGAAGAAGAAGGAGGAAGAGCTGCGTTTGTGTTTGTCGCCATGTCGTTGAAACGCTGTTATTTTCATCTGAGTTCAATCATCTTTGTTTTGGCTTCCCAGGGACGCTGTACTTGGAGATTAATGGTTAAAATTTATTTTTAACTTGGTTTCCGAAAAATTATAATCTACATGTAAAACTATGTGCAGCACATTTTTCTGAGGACAGCTTGCTGAGGACAACTTCCTCAATCTCAATCAGTTTAATGCCGGATTTGCACAAAGATTATTCTTGAAAGATGGAGCAGTTCCCTCTTTGTCTGGAGAAGGCGTTGTTTATGGACCACAACAGGTAAGTGTATTTTATTATTTAAGTTGGTGCGTTTAACAGTTTCTGTAACTTATTACACAAAGGGCAATGCTGTTTACCTTTGTTAACTAGGGCTGTGCAAAAAAACGAATACGATTTTCATGCGCATCAGTAAAAATGCTCCTGTGATTATAAGTACATCTCCAGCACATGCTCTTGTCCACTTGCTTCTCAAAGCTAGTCCAATCGCGTTTTGAGGAGCGCCGCGCGCGCTCAGCTGCTGTCGAATCACAACACAGGAACCGCTGGCACAATAAGAACTCGTTACATATTTCTGAAGGAGGGACTTTATAGAACAAGGAAGTCATCAGCCCGTTTTTATGACAGTGAAAACAACAGTATACAGATAGGTGAATTGTGTAAAAAATACTGTGTTTTTTTACACAGGAAACATGAACACATTTTATATTGCACACTGTAAACACAATCAAAGCTTCAAAAATGCGCGAAAAACGGGAGCTTTAATTTCCTTTTCCTGTTGATCAAGTTCTAATCCCAATTAAGTTTACTGCAAGGTGCGGCCAATTTAATTAAATTTCCCGTAACATTTAGACCACTCACATTCAATATCCAGGAACATGCTCTTCTGATGTCCACCGATCCTGCTGAGAGCCTCACAGTCGAAACGTCCCCAGTCAGACAGCTTGACTCCAACAATAGTCAGCATGGATTCACCATAACGGCCTCGCACCTCCACACGACCGTCTGGACTCTGAAAAAAATAAATAAAATACAAATAAAATAAAAACCATCACATGCTTCCATGTATTTGAAAAACAGATAAGCCCGATAATCACAGAGTCAAGGTTGTAGGATTATTAAGTATAAATTGACTCCTGAGGACATGTCTAAACGAGAACAGTTTTTAGAGGATTCATGGGACGGAAGGGTGCAGATTGGCTTTTAACACACCTCAAGTGTTTCATCAACTTTTCCCACATGTTTCTTATTTTAAATAAGTACAGCACCATTTCTAAATTTCTCCACACTGTCGTCCAACTTGTGAACATGGCTTTGGGAGTACGTGTTTAACAGTGGTATTTCTTAACACATTAAAATTAAATGTAGTTCTTCCACAGGAACTAATATTCATGTTATGACTGCGTCATTTTCGGATCCCATTTCTCCTTAAAAATAAAGAACACAAAGCTATAAGACATGATAAAGGGATGGTATGAGAAAATCAATCCAAGATGGTAACTATACAAAAGTTTGGGGATATATTTTTTTAAATTTTTTTTGAAAGAAAGAAAGATTCAGCAAGGATGTGTTAATCCAAAGTGAGAGTGAAGACATTTATAATGTTACAACAGATTTATATTAAATAAATGTATTGTATTCATCAAAGAATCCTGAAAATAATGTATTGGGATTTTAAAAATGATATTAAGCAGCACAATTATTGGTAATAATAAGAAATGTTTTTTGAGAACCAATTCAGCATGCTACAATGGTTTCTGAAGTATCATGTTATACTGAAGACTGTGGTAATGATGCTGAAAATTCAGCTCTGCCATTTGCCAAACTCTGTAGGACCTCAGTGAACAGACACAGATACTATATCGAATCACCACATTCTAAGAACAACCTAAAGTGTCCTCTCTCAACCATGTGCGAGTCGTAAAACTGAACTGTGGTCAGCTGTGGTCCCAATTGTCTCAAATATTTTCTGTCCCGCTTGGCTTATCTTTGCAAGAAACACAGGAAGAGTGTGAATTAGAAAACCACAGTTTGGGTCTGCAAGCACTTAGACAGAAATAACTGACTCCTGCATCTGAACCCATTTAAGCAACAGAACTTCAGTGTTATCTTGCGACTGGCCTCAGCATAATTAAAAATCGAATAAACAACAGAACAAAGAACACTGTATCTGGAAATGTTCCAGCAACAGACTATTCTGGAACCCATGACTATTTAACACATAAATTTAAAAAATGATAAAGACAAACGGACAGATTTACACTGACATTCCCCTCGGCTTGACGAATCACAGGATCGCCCCAGCATGACTTTCTTAACCTCAGGACTTTCCCCCACTTTTCCACCTCCTTTCACTACATTCCAAAAAAAGGCATGCTTCTCCTTTTACAGACAAAAGAACAAAGAACTTGCATGGACAATGTTCAAAAGACAATCATTTAAAAGTATAAAAATGGCAATTATATTCACAAATAATATTTTTGATGTCTTGAATATGCTTCATGTGTTTCATGTAATCAATGGGGTTTAATAAATGTTTTATAACACTGTTTAGTAGATAAGGTTATTAACGCATATGCAAAGTGTCTGATATGTGGTGTCAAATGAAAGCTTGTTTTTTTCCCAAGATGCTGATGTGAAGTAAAATTAGGTATAAACAGTGTCAGCTTTACGGTACTTTATAGAAATATTAACGAAAACTGCAAATATATTTCTCCAGTGATAAATTAAAGCATCATTTTAATTTAGGCAACAAGAGGAACCCTATGGGGCACAGCTAAGCCTTACAACAAGCTGATTGGAAGATCATGTCGTGGGGTGACTTATTCAATAAGATCAAAACCCCAATGTCGGAGCAGATGCTTGCTCGTTCTCTCTCTCGATCTTTGGGTCTTTAGCCTTGATGACTGCGCTACAAAGTGATCACACACTGTAACATCACACGAGCGAGACTTCAGAACTCAAACACTCCGTTGAAACTTCGTGACTGCCAGGAATCTTCAAAGTCTTGCAAACAAAGAAACTCTCACACTAATTTCTGAAGCTCCTACATAACCAGTCAACCAACCAATAACCAGGAAGGTTTTCCTAAAAGACGTCATCTGAACTACCAATCTGCAATTCTGTGATTCTCTCTTTGCTGGAGACGAGATAATGAGCAAAACTCCAACTTCTCTCAACTCAAACGCAAATAAACAAACAAAGCTTTATCTCTAGTTAAACTGGTGTGAATTGATCTAAAGCAGTAAAGATAAGACAAATATCTGCTTTTGGGATTTTCTTGGTGTGATCTAAGAATGAATAACTTAAGTTACTAGACTTTGGGACTCCTCAGATCTCCATTAACTCTCATCCTTTTGAACTGTATGTTGTGTGTGTGTGTGTGTGTTTTCACTAGCGTTGTACTGTGTAATCTATAGAGTAGCTCAAATAAATTCTTGTTTCATTATAAGAATCATTTTCTGGTGTTGTGAATTTAAAGTTAAACTTTACCTGGATCTTTCTACCTAGCTCTTAGCTTATAAATTATCACAAGCATATACAGTATTAACCTGTGGCCAGGGAATAATACAAATATTCAAATCGGTAAAGTATAATGATGTTAACGTCTGTATATGAAATGAAAAGACCAAACATCAAACATCAAAACTTTAAAGTATATGTATTGTATATGAAAAGACCAATCACAACCAGAGTATGTGAGCGGAGTGGAGCATCAACAATTTCTCTTCCGTGCTCCGAGCATTTAATAATCACTCTGCTTCAGCTCCGCTCCGGGCTGACCATTTCCTGCTGCCGCTCCACTCCACGCTCACTGATATTAGAAACATTATCAGTTGTTACAGTTGAAACAGCTCCGCCTTTGCTTCGTGTCAAAAGTATTTCAGTATGTTTGGAATACCACAGTTTAACTTCTGTTGGTAACATATATTATAAAATAAAAACAATTATAGGAAGTTTCAAAGTGGCTTACTGGAACATTAGTGTGCAAATTTTTTCGGCAGTTATTTTACCTACGGAATAATGCATTTCTTACAGATTTCTACTCATTCGAAATAGGATACAGATGAATTAGCACTGTAAGAATTCATTTGTTTGAATGCATTATTGAGAGAGCGAATGATTGTGAATAAGTGTTGTATTAGTTGCTTAAATCATGCTTTCAGCTGAAAATATTCAGTATCTAGAAGGATCAAACATCCTTGAGAACTATAACTTACTGCTCATGTCCATATAGCAGTCACAGTCTTTCTGATTTGAGTGATCCTTATCTATCATGCTGAATTCTTGCTTAAAATGCAATTACATTATAGGCTGTTTTCATGAATTGCACTCGTGAAGGAGCGGCGGAGGAGCACTCTTGGAGCAAGTGAAAAACACAACGCTCCAGCTTTTAAAAGATCCTCTCCTTGCTCCAGTAAAAATCACACTGCTCCACTCTCCGCTCCGCTCACATACTGTGGTCACAACAGACCAATCAGAGAAGAGTAGGCTTATGGAAAGGAGGAGTTTACAGACCTTAAGCTCAGACTTTATTTGAACTAATCGTTTTGAAATCATTGAGAAATTATTCATTTATTGCTAATATTAAATGCATATTCTAAAAAAAGTACAATGTTATTCGACCTTATAAGCATTTAAACCTGCACACAATATTAGGACACTCAAAAAAAAAAAAAAAAAAAAAAACATGACCCACTCTTTAACCCTCAAGCAAACAAGTCAAGAAGACATCACACAGACCTTTATTTTGTAGACCACAACACTGCTCAGATGTAAATAAACTTCAGATTTCCCATTGCCCTCTGAAGCATTCACTGCATGATAAGCAGAAGAGGGATGTTTGGCGTTGTCAGTTTTGATTAGTGAGAGTGAGCAGTAGTGTGGTTAATGAGAGGCAGTGCATGATGACAATTTTAAGGCCTGTCTTCCTGTCTCCACACCCCGCTCATCATCCAAGCTGACCAAAATTGCCCTCAGTCAGTAACTAATCTCCAAGCTCACGCTGACACATGCATCACAGCAGCCAGACCGATTTCCTATATGCTCCCTGCTGAAAGAAATCGGTCACACCAGCTTAAATGGATAATTCACCACCAAAAAAAATTACAACTCTGCCATCATTTACTCGCCCTCATGTCATTCCAAACCTGTGGAACACAAAAGAAGATATTCTGAACAATGACTTTCAATGCGATCTCAATGAAAGGCTTTCAAGATGGAAAAGCATCATTAAAGTATCATAAAAGCAGCCCATATGATTTGTGCATTGTATTTCAAGTCCTTGGAAGCCATACAATAGCTTTGTGTGGGAATTCTTTTTTTTTTTTTTTTTAATCAACACTAGATCAATGAGTCACAGGTCTTGAACTCAAGAACTGGATCGGTATGATTTGTGGACAAAGAGAGCAATTGATTGAAAAGATATGCTTCAAATGAATGATTCTTTTATGAACAGACACTACTTTTTTTTTTACCAAGTCACCATTTCATTATGAAAACACCATGGAGGATTGGCTCGATGTCAAGATTTTCAGTGAATCAATTAAATCTTGGATTTTTTGTCACAGTAATCCACCAAACTGCTTCAGAAGACTCAGGATATAGTTTACCAGTCATTTGGACAACTCGATGGAGACTGGAACTGTGTTTTAAATCCAATTCTAGACTGATCCACTGGAAATGACCAGACTCATCATAAAAGTAGAGAAATCATCCAGAACTTTATGAAGGAGTTGCAGATGGTAGATATTTGACGACATTATAATCCAATCGATATTACATACTCTTGGCATTCTAAAACATTTAATACATATTCTCGCTTGGACTACTTTACTTTCTGAGTTTGGCAGATTTGTTGCCTAATATGGGAGAATGTTCATATGATAGTATTACAATATCAGACCATGCTTCATGTAACATAAAATATACTCAAAGATTTATTGATAGACCCTCCTAGATGGTGCTTACATCAAAAATGGCTCAAGGATGAATCTTTTGTTAAATATGTTGGGTATAAAATTGATGAATATTTTAGTATAAACACAACACAAACCACTGCACATGTCAAATGGGATGCCTTTAAGGCCTGTATAAGGGGTTATTTAATTTCTTATACTTCAAAATCTAAAGAACTAGGCAAGAAAAGACAAAAAATAGAAGAAAAAATAAAGAATTTGGAGAAGCAGTTGTTTACAGATAAGAATTCTCAAAGCAGTGATAAAAGCACAGTATAATAAAGCTACTGCGGACAGGGCGGCCTCCAACATACTAAGGTTAAATCAGTCTTTTTATGAACAGGGGGGGAATTCTGGTAAGATTTGAGCATGGCAAATTAAACAATTGTAAGCACAAACAAATAGAGATAAATAAAGAATTTAGAAATTATTATGAGAAACTTTATGATTCACAGGGCCATACAGATCTAAACACATGAAAAAATTCTTAGACAATTTAAACATACCAATTATTGCAGAAGACCTTGGCCAACATTTACACTGACATTAGTGAAGACGAAATAGTCAAAGTAAAAAGGCCCTGATGGGTTTCCAATCTGCTTTTTAAAAAACAATTAAGGGAAAGTTGGTAAACCCAAAATTGGACATGTTACAGGAAGCTTTTTGTAAATGGTGACCTCCCTAATGGTCAGTGCATTAATTATCTTATTACCTAAGCCGGGGAAATCTAGGGATTAATGTGAGAATATGAGGCCAATAAGACTACTTAACTCAGATCTTAAGATAATCAGCAAATTACTAGCAACTCATTTACAGGAAACCCTTCCATTGATCATCCACAGGGATCAACACATCTTTTTGATGTGTTAAGACACTTTGGATTTGGACCAAAAATTAGAAAATGGATACAGTTATTATATTTACATCCAACTGCAGATATTGTAGTAAATAAAAACGTGTCTATACCAATTTTAGTTAAATGGGGATGTCGGCAGGGGTGTCCGTTATCTCTGTTGCTCTACACTTTAGCAATGGAGCCCTTGGCTATAGCAGTACGGTCACACCTACCACATAACCGGGATCACAATTGGTCAGATAGAACACAGACTGTCGTTACATGCAGATGATGTAATTGTATTCCTTTCACAACTAAATTCATCTATTCCTGCTTTGTTAAAACTAATTGTGGAGTTTGGTCATATTTCAGGATATGTAATTAACAGATCAAAATCATCTATCTTGTTGCTAGATAAAGGAGAGAGAGAGAGAGAGAATCCACCCATAGTTGTCTCACAATTTAAATCAGTTTCTAAATGTACTTATTTAGGAATACATATCCTTCCAAATTTACATTTAATTGTTCAGCATAATTATGAATCAATAAATAACGAAATTATAGTGTCAACAGATTATGGATTCTTCTTCCAATGTCTCGTATTGGTCCAATTAATATTTACAAAATTAATATACTTCCAAAACTGTTGTATGTTTTTCAGAATATTCTCTTGCCAGCCCCTGCTGACTGGTTTAAAACATTTAAGAAACTGCTTCTTGATTTTATATGGTCAAACAAACGTGCTAGAATAAGACTGTCGTTACTCAATATGCCCTACCATGAAGGAGGCTTGATGTGCACAAACTTAGTGTGGTACTACTGGGCAGCCCAGCTTAGATATATAGGGTACTATTTTAGCAAAACTGACGCCCCCCCAATGGACAGGAATGGAAAGTAAAATTTTGAACCCGCCGTTACCTTTGTACCTTTTATCTTATATAGAAGCTGATTTGATGAAGAAAACTAAAAATCCAATAGTTAAAATCATGGTTAAGGTGTGGTATAATGTTAAAAGATATATTAAAGAGCCAGTTATTTTATCACGGCTAATCCCAATTCGGGGAAATCAGAACTTCTCCCCAGGGAGAGCCGATGCAGTGTTTAAGCAATGGGCTTTAAATGGATTAGAGAAAATTCAAGACCTATATCCAACAGACTCAGACAACATGATGTCATTTGACATACTTAGACACAAATTCAACATTCAAAGGGAATATTTTTTCAAGTATCTCCAACTTAGAAGTTATATAGGAACAAAACATAGCAATTTATGGAAACCATCCAAATCTAAGTTAGAAGAAATGATAAGTGAAAATAGCTTTAAAAGGGGAACAATCTCACAACTTTATAAACTGCTGATATCACACTCCCCAGATAATTCAACCTTAAAATTAGAAGCCTGGAAAAAAGATATGCAAATTAATGGACAGTATCTCTATAGGAGTGGGAATTGTCTTGTAGTAAAGCTCATAAGCAAACTATAAACTCTAGGTTGAGATTATTACAATACAAGTGGCTTATGCGTGTTTATGTTACTCCTGCTAAATTAAACCAATACAATCCAAATATCCCAGACATATGTACAAAGTGTGGAGATGAAAAGGGTACATTGTTCCATTGTTTTTGGGAATGAAGAGAAATCAGGACATTTTGCAATAAAGCAAACTGTGAAGGATATTATTTCTAAAGACCATCCTCTGGAACCTTCTTTTATAATTTTAGGCTTATATCCCAAGCACAGAGGATATACAAAAAGCAAGAAGCTGTTCATTGATATATGTTTATTAAAAGCTAAAATTTTGATTGCACTGCACTGGAAAAACATAAGACGACCAAGTATTGGACAGTGTGTTAAGCAGATGTTGGCTACTCTTCCATTGGAACGCATCACATACTTGCTAAAAGGAAAAAAAAAAAATTGTTTGAAAGTATTTGGAGACCTTTCATGCTTTTTGCTGAAGGCACAGACTTAACAGAAGATCAAGAGGACGATGCTCATGAATAATCTTACAGTCAGCGATCTGCTTGTTGGGATATGGTTAGTCTCTGTTAACTTGTGTCAAAGTACATTATGGATATAACATTTTATATATGATAACATTGCATTTTGTGTCTGAAAGGTGGTTTTGTCTAAAAAGACAAATAAACATATTGATGGAAAAAAGTAAACCAGTTCACACAATCTCAGACCAGACCATAAATTAACATGGACCAAGAACAACCAAGAAACCATATAAAAACCATGTCTTTTTAAGTGTTTAATTATTATTTTTTTCTGCATGTAGACACCTCCAAAGTGAGTCATGTCACATACTAGGCTGTTAATTGGCCCCCCATTGACATGCTAAAGCGTAAAAAAAACTCTCTCCACACAACAATTTGTTCCAGTGATTGGTGTCCATTTTGAACTATTACTTTAACTGTTCAGCGGAGAGAAGAGGCTCCCAGATCAATTGTGTGCAACTTTTGAATTCAGAGCACAGGTTCGGTCCCAGTCCCTGTGTAATTGTAGAAGACTAACTCCCCTACCTTACCTCCACATCCCCACACCTCCGAAAGAGCAGCTTAAATCAAACTCATTTTGTTCATATTGAGTGGTGGCAAACGTCGCTGCTCTTCTACACCTTTGTATGAATCCTCTTTCATTTCCCAGCCATGCAGGCTATTCTAATCGCTATCTGAGCAGCTCTCGCTAGATTAACTGTGATGGGGAGTCTTTTCACAGATCCTCCCTGGAGTCAGGCTCCGTTTGCCTCTATTGTTGATGCCAACAACCCACCTTTCACTGAATTCTAATGATCTTTGACAGTTTCTGTTCCCATCATCTTTCCCGCCTGGCCACTGCAATCGCATTTGCCATTCTGCTGTTCGCATTCCCATTCAGCACAGGCATAGAGCATTCTGGTAGGAAATGTAAAGCATTACTGGAGCACAGAAAGCCTTCATCAGCCATCAACCAGTACATAGACTGAGCGTGCCTCAGGGCTGTGTCTCTGTGTGCTACTCTATTATATCTTCTAATGTCCATGACTATGATTGTGGGCGTGAGCAAAGGCCGAACGTAACGCATATCTGGCAGTTAATGTGCTGGTAAAATGCTACACTGTTTACTTGACTGAGAGGAAATGGTTGTTAAAATAACCTACAAAAACAACACATTGACAAACAACAAAGTTGTATATCTACCAAAGATTACAAGAGTACATTTTACAGGAAAAATACTATTACAGTGTTTCCACCTCAAAATTTAATGTTTAATTCAGGGCGTTACTTGCTGAATTTTTATTTTTATTTTTTTTTTTTTATCTCCAAAATTTGCTAGCAGTTTCTGAGTCTCACTTTTTGGTCTTGGAAATGGTTTATGTAACACTATAAAAAAAAATGTATATATATATATATATATATATATATATATATATATATATATATAGTGTTAGTATATAAAAAAGCTGTTCTTTTGAACTTTCTATTTAAATAATTCTGAAAAAGATGCGTCACAGTTTTCATCATTGATGACATTAAGAAATATTAGAATGTTTTCTGAAGGATCTGGAGTAACAGCAGCTGAAAATTCAGCTTTGCCATCACATTCAAATATATTATGTATAAAAAATAATCACCCTTTTTTTGTTTTGCAGCCTGAAATGAAGATGGACACAATTCTTTATTTTATCCAGCTGTATTTACATACAAGTGAAAGATATAACATTAATTACAGCCTTTAGTCAGTTGGGATCTGTCTTAACTAACTTTGCACATTTAGACTCATCTGTGTTAGACAATATTTGTCCACTCTTCTTTACAGAATTGCTCAAATTCTGTTAAATTTGATGGTGACTGTTTGAGGACTGCATCCTACAAGTCAATCCACGGATATTCGTGGGGTTTAAGTCTGGGCTCTGACTATAGGCCATGCAAGGACATTCACCTTTTTCTCTGTCAATCACTGTGTGCTCAGTTTTGCTGTGTGCTTTAGCTCATTGTCAACTTTCTTACCACTGACTATGACTTTGATTTTCCTCAAGAGTTTAACATGTGTCTGTCTTCATTTCAGGCTGCAAAGCAAGTAAATGTGATAACTTTAGAGTGGGGGTTGGGGGGGGGGTTCTTTTAAATACCCACAGCATATCAAAATATAGATAGTTATTTCAAATATTAATAATATTTCACAACATTATCAAATAAATGCAGCCTTTGTGAGCATTTTTGAACAGATTTTTTTCTTTTTTATAAAAAACAATATTTACTCCAAGAATAATATTGTACCTTATCTCCATCTGAAAAGCTGTGCCCATCACTTGCTCTCCTCCAGGAGATTTCAGGCAAAGGCTCACCCTCAGCCTTGCAGGAGATCATAGCAGCACTGCCCTCCACAGCCGTCACGTTCCTTAGCTTAGTAATGTGGGGCTGGACTGCAAGAGAGGACAAAGGAGTGTGACAAAGACAAAAGAGAAACATACAGAACTGGAAAAAACAACCAAGCTTAGATGACAATAATCTCATGATACTCATCATTGAAAGCCTTGATGCAACCCAGTAGAAATACAGTAGCTGCAAAGTATGTAAACCTTTTTATTTCAAGAATAAAGGCATAGAATGTACCACAATTTTTCACATCATCTACAGTGATGACACTCTGACATAATCTACTACTCAATATAGAGTTCTCTTTTGGTGTACAAATTGCACATGGGTAACAAATCAGGAAATATCAGACTGAACTTTGCATCAACAACATCATTCTGGTCTGACAATCAAAAATATTGTGCACCCAGCTGGAAGAGAAAACAACAGAAGATTGCAGAAAAGGTCAGCATTTGGCTGTGTGGAGTTTAGGAAAAGAAACAGCACATTGACAAACGCAACACATCTATTGCTATCTGAATCTAACAGGCTCCCACTGGTAAATAAACATTACTACACTGCAGGGGTTGTGTGGCACAGGGATACTTAAGATTCTCATCATAAATCTGTGATAAGGCTTGTGTTATGTAGTAATGCTCATTAGTAGAGTAACTGATGTATAACAGCGGCAGCCTTCAAGCATCGAGGTGACACCATTGCAGCGCTTAACCTGATAAATATACATTTAAAAAATGTTTTCCCACGGGGTGCACAATAATGGCAAATAAATAAAGAACAGAACAGTAGAACAGTAAGAAAAAATCTTATGAGCATAATCACTTTCTCTTGCTATACTGACATTAGGGATCGAATCAACTATCTAGGAAATTAGCATAATCCTAATGATAAAGACTGATTTGCATTTAGATGTTCTTCAGGAACTACATGATTCATTCATTCATGCAAACAGATGCCTAAAATCCACTTTTTAAAAACTTCTTTAACATTCATTTGTAAACAGACAGCAAATGCATCCCATGATTTATAGAATGTCAAAGAGTTTCATTATACGCTTTGAACAATAATCATTTTTTAAGAAGATTACCAAAATACCGCTAGGAAAAACCCACAAATACATCAGTAAATGGCAAAACAGTGATGAGAAAAAGTGTGATGAGATAATCCAGCTCTAGAACCTTGGTGAGGCCAATCATTAAAACCAAAAACAAGTTTTATGAGCATGCAGGTAACAGAAGATACTGTACGTGCCTAGCTAAGTGGAACTCCCATCAGCCCTGTCTCTGTTGGCTGTCAGGGGTCATAAAGGAAAGTTACAACTCGGATTCCCACCACACTTTGCAAAACAGAACTCTCATCCAATAACGGAGGCTCATTTAAATGAGCTGCTTTGAAGAATACCATTTGCTTGCACATGGAAAGGATTCTGATGACTACAGAATAAATCTCCATACATTTACATGAGCAGACAAAGTGCTATCTGAATGATCGGTGAAAATTTTGGCAGCTTCATGAAAATCGAAATTCCTTGCCATAAAGAATGTGTCACCCATTCTCATCTGTTTATGGATGAAAATCATGTCTCATGGTCAGACTGGAGAGAGGGAAGCTCAGGGATGTACCTGTCAATCACCTTTTAAAACATAAGGGTTCTTGTTGCACTATCCATAAGGAAGATCCAAAGGGTTTATTTACTGCAGTTTAAAATTCAACCATAACCTAAACCAGGGTTCAGAAACCTAATAGTTTCATACACATAAATGGGTAATCATGGCATTTTAACTCATGAAATGAGTTCTATGTCATCCCCGGAGGTAAAGGTTGACACATATGCCAGTTTTCACATCTGGATAGCTCACAGGGTCAAAACAACTTGACCTCATTTTTGTCATATGGTGACGGATATTTACTACTCTCCCCTGACAGTATTTCTCAGAGCGCTTTTTTTGTATAAAATTGTGTACAATACATGTACAGGGCCTACTCATTGGCAAAATTCTGTAGCAGAGCATTATCATTACATTATCAAGTTTTGTGTATACTCCATGTTGCTGTTGCTGTAAACTCAACTCCTTGACACAAATACAGTAGAACCATAACTTCTGTAAAAAAAAAAAAAAAAAAATTCCAGTAGCTCAGAAAAACTTGATGTTGTAACAGAAACAAACGATTCTCTCTTTTCTATCAATTTAGATACGGTTGCTCCCTTTCACTAAAAGAAGAAAAACTTATTTCACTAAAACTAGAGGTATTTCGTATTGAATGGGGGGAAACTACTTCTACTTATAGAAAAGCACTAAAATGGCATATATCTGCTTACTTTTTCATCTCTTTTTGAAAAAAACAAACACATCGCTAGGCATTTATTCAATACAGTGGTTAATTTAGTGAGAAATAAAGCATCAACAGGTACAGGCATTTACCAACAGCACAGCAGTAATAAACTACTTTACTAAAGAATAAACTTCTTTACCAATGTGGGTGTTTATATATGAATGTATCTTTGAAGGGAACTGACTGTCTTTAGAAAAGTTTCAACATCATTTCCATTTAATCTTTCCCATAATGGTTGATAAAGTTGCATTTATAAGCTAAATGCTGCTTTGATTACAGCTGTTACTGAGGAACTGCTATTTCTGCTGCTCCTAAAATGCCTCCTGCTGGCAGAGAATGAATTTGCATTTTCAATAACCCCATCTTCTGGTTTATTTATATATTTCCTCAGGGGGGAGTGCCACCACTCATAGGGTGAAAGTCTGTGGGAAACACTGCAATATCATTAGGATATGTCCCCAAATCATTCAAACTGGCTGTTAAGCCTCTCATTAAGAAGCACATTTTCATCCTAGAGAATTAGTTAATTACGGTCTGATCTCAAATCTCCATTTTCTGTAAAATATACTAGACAAAGCAGTATCCTCTCAGCTATATTCTTTCTTAGGAAGAAAAAAAATCTTTGAGGATTTCTAGTCAGGATTTAGCTCTCATCAGAGTTACAAATGACCTGCCCTTAACATCTGATCGTGGTTGTATTTCACTATTAGTGCTACTGGAGCACTGCGTTTGACATTATTGACCACAACATTCTTTTGAGTAGACTACAAAATCATGTTGGCATTAGCGGAACTGCATTGTCATGCTTCAAATCTTACTTATCTGACCGTCATCAATTCATAGCAGTATGAAGAGGTATCATATCAATCACAAGTACAGTATGGAGAACCACGAGGCTCAGTACTATGACCTCTGTTTTTCACGCTTGTTAACCTTGGGAGATATCGTCACGGAGCATGGTGTTAGTTTTCACTGTTATGCTGATAATACTCAACTCTCTATTTTTATGCAGCCCGACAATACATAAAAATTTGCCAAACTAAAAGAAAATGTCACACTACTGTGCCAAAGAACGGACAGGCAGACGAGATAGCAAACACAGAGGCTTTTATAATTCACGGACAGGTAGGCTATAATCCAAACAGGGCAGGTTGGTGACACACAAATTATTGACGTTTGTGCAGCCGTAGCAGGGAAGATGGAGGATGGCTCATGAGAGGAGGTAAGAGAAGGAGGCTGATTGGGAGTTCATGACAGTCTGGGAGTTCTGGTATACTGTCCCCACACATCAAATGCTGACACCCATAACAGAGAGTGCCACTGACAGGGGAATGACCTCCATGGTTGTTGCAGGTCAATTAGATAGTTCCAGGCAGACAAACAGTTTAAAACAGACCTCCATGGACGTTTCAGGACAGACTGGGAGTTCATAAATGGCCTCCTTGGCCGTAACAGGACAGGAACAAATTTCTGAAGATGATGGAAGACTGGGGATAACTGAATAAAAGTCTATTAAATCCTGAGTCCTGCCTCAGCTCACTCACAGCAGTGGTACAGTGGGCAGGGCTTACCTCTACCACCTTGCTCTTAACTGTTTCATCCACCATCGTGTGAATTGTTACCGGCTCTCGCACCTGGTCAGATAATCAGTGAGGTTCTGGCTAGGGGGTGATCCTCCGCTCTAATGCTTTTTCTTGCAGTGGCTCGTTGGTCGCAACGGGCTTTGGCTATCCATCTTTAGTGGGCTCTAGCTGATGCTCCATGCAGTGGGGTGATGGTTGGCTGGGCTCTTGGTCCAGATTGGGGCTGGTGTTGTTGTCAGCTGGTCCAGCGGTCAGGGGCGAACCGCATGATACCAGCACCAACTCCACGTAGTCCATGAAGCTCCCCTCGATGGCTCTCCCTGCAGTTGTGTGGCTGTTTTTTTGCTCAGGGTACAGAAACAAGAACAAGCAGTTCTAGGATCTAGAATATCAAAATCAACTGCAGGTGGTAGAGGAATAAACTACTTTTTGAAATATATAAAATAGAAACAATTATATGAAATGTAAACAAACAAACAAACAAAAAAAAAAATCACAATATTACAGTTTTTACATAATAAATATGGCCTTGACTTATTTTAAACATATTGAAAAAAATCTTACAGACTTCAAACATTTAAATAGTAGTGTATGTTCCAATTTTTTTCTTATTTATTTTCCTTTTGTATTTATTTTAGGAATGTGCTCATTACCCAGGATTCGCTCTGCATGCAAATTTTATTACATAGCTCTAATTGTATGTTCCCTGACAATTTCAAAATGTAAACACACTTTTCCCGAGGTTTTTATAATGAGCTGATTTTTCATAATTTGCTTTTTTGCTGCCTGTAAACGTACTCAATGACCCACAACTACAATTATCACCACATGACACAAAACTCAAAGGAAGCAACAAACACAACAACACAAGTGCAAAATAGGCAGTAACAGTCAACAATAAGGCTTTAATTAGAATGATTTATTCATGCCATCACAACAACTTATTCTGTGTGATGTCACATAATTCTGGCAATGTCTGGCCTTTTCCTTTCATTACATACAGTATTAGTTTGTGGCTTGAGATTTTCAAACAGTGTATAAAATTGTTAGGGCAGTTCAAAATTGAACTATAATTCAACAAGACAGCAAAGTAAGAAGAGTTACGTCACTCAATAAAAAATGTGTCCTCACCAAAAACCTTGAGAAACAGTTCGTGCTCAACTTCTCCTGCCTTGTTAGAGGCTTTGCAGGTGTAGGAGCCCCCGTCGTCCTGCTGAATGTTTCGAACTGTGAGCGTCGTTCCTCGCGCTCTCATTACATACCGCTCCGATTCCTGGAGCTGCGATCCCTTCCTGACAAACCACACATATGCAACACATATCAGTTGAACAAAGCCTAAATTCTCTGTGGTATTATTCATTATTGCAAGAAGAAAATCTCCCTGACCAGCCAATCAAAAAATATGAAACATAATGCAAATGTAGGAAGCGAAAGAAATGCCAGGTGATGGGTTATTAATAATAGATCGAGATACAACATTTGAGAATATTCTGTTACATACAATATACATACCATAGAGGTATGCTGTCTACGTGGGGACAGAATAATGAAATATTTTTGGAAAAGATTACAGCGCAGCTTCAGACTGTCATAAAGTTAGGAGAGGAATGAACGGAAATGAAATCTATTTAAAGCAGAGAGACCTGTGTGGCTACAGGAAATGGGGAGAAAGGAATCAAATCACGCTCTCTCTGGCAATACAGACAGAGTCAACAGAGAGACAAACAGACGGATGTGCCATTCCAGTAGCTGCTTACAACAAAACTGTTGAAATCGAGCAGATGTTTCTCAGCCAAAGGACATGACAACACATTAACTGTAGTGACACTAATTGTACACAAGTCTCACTGCTGCAACCAAGTGCAGTGCTCAAGGGAACAATGATAATCCAGCAGGTCTGTGATTCCAGTCTCCTGGTTGTACCTTATTGGAATTGACTCTAAAATGTATAGGTGCTAGCAGCCAATCAGGACGGAGCAGATTATAATGTCAATCAGTCAATCATCCATCAATCATTCTGTTGTTCTACCTATCATTCATCCATCCATCCATCCGTTGACTGTTCAATCCATCCATCCATCTTTTACAAATTTAAAATATAATTACACAATGTGAAATGGTAGTCGACTAATTAATCAACCTCTTTTAACATTAAAAAGGGTAAAAATGTACATATGACTTTTTAATTTTACCATTAAAGCACCTTTGTTGTGTAAAAAAAATCTCTATATGTGTAGTAATTAAAAATGCATTTAAAATACAAATAAAATTGGGTCACTTGATAAGGGGAAATTAATAATTGAGTACATTAATAATAATAATAATAATAATAATAATAATAATAATAATAATAATAATAATAATAATAATAGTAATAAAAAGAGTAAAATTATTTACCTTAAGCTGTGTTTATAGTAAATCCTTTCATGTCAATAGGGCATGTTAACATTTGACATTTTTCTACATTTTTGATAAGTGAATGCCTGCAACATTCCTCGCTGTTCAAAAGACGTGGTTAGGCAGCATTAAGAAGATGGCAATTTTTTATGGCAGAATACACTTTACTTCCCCCACGGTCATTTTTTTTTGTTTTGTTTTTTGGCAGCAGCACACATACAAAATTAAATGAAACTATCAGGTTTCAGCAGACGTAATGTAATTGGCGGAGCTTTTGTCATGTTTCAGTGTATCAGTGAGTGGTTTGGTTAGGCTCCTTCATTAAAGGTCAATGTTTGAGAATGCTCGGCAGGGATCGTTTTCATCTTGTTCATTCTCAACCGAGGCGGAAGTAATTACAATGATTGAGAGCCTGTAATCAACGCTTTGGGCTGCTGTCACTCAAGTCCCACACATTAAGGATGGAATAAACGTGAAAATTCCCTTTTATCACAGATCTTTTTGGCTGCACTACCATCTTTCCTGTTCCTCAATTACTACTGCTTATTTTTTGCGTAACACCTTAACTCATCAAAACTTTTGATTTCCGATGGGAATTTTTTATTTTTTTTATTAATTGTATTTTTTATTATTTTATTATTACTTAAAATTAAATAAATATAAAACATAAATAATATTTAAATATGATTTTCTGAATAATAAAAAGCATTATAAGTGCACGTGAAAGCATTATATACACATAAAGTGGCTTTAGACATCTGTATATTTCCATAAAATTGAACATGACACTCTGTGTTTTCAGCAATGGTGAGTTTGACATACCTGTGCCAAGTAACATCAGGTTCAGGTGAGCCGTAGGCCCGACAGGTGAAGGTCACAGATTCTCCATAGTCTGCAGTAGCATTAAAAGACTGCTGTGGCACAGAGACGATGGGCGGAACTGTTCGAGAAAGAAAAATATTGTATAAGGTCTCTGTGACTTTTGAATTATACAAATACAAAAAAACTTCAAATCATTTTTAATGTGAAGTCTCTTGAAAGTTTTCATCTTATTTCTCAAATGTCTCAACAAATACTTATTCACATCCATTCAAACGCCATCAACATGTTCTCACGTCCCGGGAAATGGTGGTTGACAGCATGTGGCAACCATTGAGCTAAATTAACGCTCAGATGGTGTTTTCATGAGATCCAAGATTTAACTTTTAACTTTCACTGTACAAATTCTGCTCATGCTGAAAATGTTTTAGAATGTATGACAACCAAATGCTGTATTATCCTGTAATGTAGTGAGTTTTACAGGGCAGTTGATAGAACTAACTCCTTATTCACTCACCTTCATCCCCTGTGCATACAGATCATCAACAAGGTGAACACACTCAAAATGCCCCCTCACAAGCCAAAAAAAGAATGAATAAATACATCAGCCACCCATTGTGTCTGAATCAATATGTCCAGAGCAGTCCACTTAATTATATAGTGAAAGGTGAATGGAGAAAACTATGGGGTCACACAATAGGTCAACCTAGATGTCCTCAAAAAAACTTCCACTTACAATCTCACACATTTTTTTTTCACAGTTTATATCCCCCCCAAAAAAATCGAATTTGAAAGATTTACATTTGATTTACATTTGAAGGAGTCTTTAAAGCGCTATTTGTGAACTCCAAGGTCAGGCAGACAGCGATTTTCATTGGCACAGTCTATTATGGGAATTGTGCGATGATTTGAGTGTGAATTTTTATATTTCTGCCTCTGCAGAGAACTGGAAGGTGATACAGTGATTTCAGATTGAACATAACCCAATTTCGACTCATTCAAAAATTACTCTGCCATTCCCTTCCGAATGAGGTAATTCACCTGAGAGGGAACGACGTTCACATAGTTTCAATAATAGCAAGCAGCATGTTCTTTTGCAAACTTCCTACACCGATTTATAAATACAGCATTTTTGCTTCCTTTTGCATTTTTATTTCATTTTTTATATTTGTTTGGATTTAGGAAATAGATGGAGCCATCCTGTCTGGCAAAAAGGCATCATTCTGAGTTGTGACTGGTTTAGAGACATAACACAATTTAATGGAGTGTGTGCCGGGGTAAAAAGATTAGATTAAATGGATGTTTTATTCATGGTCACTTTCAGCCTGACTTGGCAGTATATTAACACATCCCTCTCATCCTTTATTAGAAATCATAAACGCACATACTATTTGCTTTCCCCCCTGCAGATTATGGGTCATTCATTAGGTAGACCCAAACAGCTGACAGCCAAGTTCAAATTAATGCCACAATTGTTTTGCCATTTGCTATTTGTCTTCAGTGCATCAACAGCATGCATTACTCCTGGAAGGGCACTTTGAAGCAGAAATAAGTGTGCTTTTGTTGATGAAATGACAGTCGCGGAGGTCCTAATGGGCATCATCATCATTACTGCTGGGGTTCAGTCTCAAACCAGAACAGCACAGCAAGCTTTGTCTGCTCTCCAGGGTTAAATAGTTCTAACCTTGGACGCAGTCTTACAGTTGAGCAGGTGGTAATGATGGTGCCTTAGTGAGTGGGCAGCTCAAAGATCACACACAGGGTACTGCAGACACTTTTGTGAAGAGGTTTTTATCGTTTCTCTGAATTTGATCTTACAAATGTACTCTTTTCATACTTAAAGTGATAGTTCACCATCATGCTGTTCCAAACCCACAATACTTTCTGTCTTCTGCAAAACAAAAAAGGAAAATGTTGACCCATACGATTTGGAAACTTTATTCCTATATAAGTCAAATGATAGATTTGTATGAGAATGTAAAAATTTAACATTGCCATTCTCTCATTAATTTATGTATGTGCCAAAGAATCAAGAACGAGTCATGGATGAATCATTCATTTGAATGAGATCTTTTCAATGGATACAAAAGAACAACAACAACAACAAACAGTTCACACTTATCTGGTTCTCGAGTTCTACTCACTGACTGATTTATCAATCTTCTTATCATAGAGTAATTTCCAAACGGTGATTCACAATTTCATAACAACTCGTTTAGATTATTGTAATTCACTAATTACAATAATCTAAACGAGTTGTTATGATAGCGTGAATGTGAGGCGTTTCTCAGTCTTCCCTCTCCCATCTACAGTTAATGCAAACACAGCTGCTAGACTACTCTGGGTCTCACAAGTGTGAACAGGTAACTCCAATTTTTATCTGCACTGGACTGATTACCCTCAATAATTTGGCCCCTCATTACCTGACAAACCTGCTCTGTTTGTACATCCCTTCTAGAACGTTGAGGTCCAGTGATCTTTGTCTGCTCATTGTGCCTAGATCTAAACAAAAACGAAGTGATCACGCTTTTGCAACTGTAGGTCCAAAACTCTGGAACAGTCTTCCTCTTCACCTTAGATTAGCTCCCTCAATTTCTGCTTTTAAGTCTGCTGTAAAGACAAATCTATTCTCTGTTGCTTCCATTACCCCATAATCATTGGTTCAGTTTTTATTTTATTACTGTTGTATTTTAAATTTGATAGTCTTGTTGTAGAGTATCTATTATTATTTCTAACTTCTTTTTTCTAATCTGTAAAGCACTTGGGCTTTCTTCAACAGATCTCTGGAGCTAAATAAAGTCAACTTGGCACTGCATCCTACAACACCTCGACAGACTTGCAAATTACGCAAGTATCTTATTTGTGGACTTCAGTTTGGCCTTCAATACCATCATACATGACCTCCTCTCAAACAAACTCACACAGTTCTTTGTGCCCATCTCAATCTGTTCATGGAACACCAGTTTCCTGACAGACAGGCAGCAGCTAGTGAAGCTGGGCAAACTCACATCCAGCAGTATCACTATCAGCACTGTCGTCCCTGGGTTGTGTTCTCTCCCCACTGCTCTTCTCTCTCTACACAATTAACTGCACTTCATAAGAACCCTCTGTCTAGCTTCTGAAGTTTGCGGATGACACTACAGTCATCGGCCTCATCAAGGACAGAGACAATCTGCTTACAGACAGGAGGTTAAAGAGCTGGTTGTCTGATGCAGTCACAACAACCTGGACTCAACACACTCAAAACTGTGGAGATGATCGTGGACCCCACGATTCAACCTGGCACAGGAGCTGTTGAAACAGTTATACTCTGCTATTATTGAGTCTGTGCTGTTTTCATCCATAACTGTCTGGTTTGGTTCATCTACAAAATCAGACATCAAGAGACTACAGTGGACAGTCAGGACCGCTGGGAGGATTATTGGTTTGCCTCTACCAAGTCTCCAAAGCCCCTTTCACACTGCACGGCGGACCCGGCATATTGCCAGAACATTGCCGTGTCGCCTTCTGTGTGAAAGCAACCACGTCCAGGGATTGATTCCGGCATTGAATCCGGGTCGGGGACCTAGTTACATTGCCGGGTTCGACCCGGGATGAGCGCTGTGTGAACAAAAGCCAGATCTAATGCCGTGTCGAAGTGATGACTCACGTTATCGCGCGACTCTTTTACCGTCTGTTTCGAAGAAAGATCAATGTTCGCAACAAAAAAATATGTGCAAACTGTAATGAAGCAGAGATCAGTTAGTTCCTCACTTTCCGCGCTGACGGCAAGATTGTTCGCTTGCTTCAGTGAAAGTATCACGTGCCTAGCGGTTTTGACTCATACATTACATGTCACGCCCTGATGTCTCGTGTCGTTACAGGATCTTTACAGTGAAAGCACGCACATATCCCGGGTAATCACTGGCAGTGTGAAAGTGCAAAATCTAGCGACCCGGGAACAATTGCCGGAACACTTTACCCGTGTATTTGCCGGAATGGCAGTGTGAAAGTGGCTCAAGATGTTTACATCTCCAGAGTGAGGAAAAGGGCTAAGAAAATCACCTTGGAACCTTCACATCTAGCCCACTCTCTCTTCGAACTGTTGACTTCTGGTCGGCGCTACAGAGCACTGACCACCAGAACAGCCAGGCACAAGAACTGTTTTTTCCTGCAGGCTATATATATATATATATATATATATATATATATATATATATATATATATATATATATATATAATTATTATGGACAACTTTTAAGATGATAAGGATGCAATTCTTTTTTAAGGTTAAACTTCACATTCATTGTAACTGCATGAAAAAAACAACAACAACCAAAACAATCTTCAGGAATACTCTTCTCTTTCGCAGTAAAAAGTCAGTCATGGGTTTGGAACAACATCACGTTAGGTAAATAATTACAGATGTTTAATTTCTCAGTAAATATCCCTTTAAATGTGGTGCACACACACGGTGGAATCGTGGTAAGATTCATGGAGGGAACACACACACACACACCGCACAGCACTGGGCTGTCATGCACCAAAATGATTCCAACAAGATTATCATTGACTTTCTTGCCAATCGATGCCTATTTTCTAAAGGCAGTAATCTAATTTAACCTATTCCCAGATAAGCATGCCAAACTGAAATAGCTCTACACAGTTGGGCATTAAGACATCAGATCAGGCCATCAAACCATCTAACATAGACTGAACTTACCTTTTGCTTAACCAACTACAGGTGCTTCTCAATAAATTAGAATGTCGAGGAAAATATAATTTATTTATTCATTTATAATTCAACACAAATTGTGCAACGCATGTATTAAATAAATTCAATGCCCACAGACTGAAATAGTCTAAGTATTTGGTAATGTAATGATGGATAGTCAATACATGTATTAGAATTAGGCTACCTATTTGCAATTCATCCTATTACTACTTATAATGATGAATGAAATTGGCAAATTAATTGAACTATTGTGCCAATACACAGACATATATATTCACTGACTCATCTGATTGGCCCATTGTGTTTTTTGAAAACCAAAGTCACTGCACCTGTTTACCAAGAAATCTTGGAGCACTTCAAGCTCCCTTCTGCTGACCAGCTTTTTGAAGATGCTGATTTCATTTTCCAGCAGGATTTGGCAGCTACCCACACTGCCAAAAGCACCAAAAGCTGGATAAATGACAATGGTGTTGGTGTGCTTGACTGGCCAGCAAACTCACCAGACCTGAACCCCATAGGGATTTTATGGGCTATTGTCAAGAGCAAGATGAGAAACAAGAGACCAAACAATGCAGATGAGCTGAAGGCTACTGTCAAAGAAACCTGGGCTTCCATACCACATCAGCAGGGCCACAAACTGATCACCTCCATGGTACGCTGAATTGAGACAGTAATTAAAGCAAATGGAGCCCCTACCAAGTATTGAGTACATGTACAGTAAATTAACATCCTTCCCAGAAGGCCAACAATTCACTAAATGTGTTGTTTTTATTGGTTTTATGAAGTATTCTTATTTGCTGAGATAGTGAATTGGTGGGTTTTTGTTCAATGTGATCCAAAATCATCACAATTAAAAGTACCAAAGACTTAGACTACTTCAGTCTGTGTGCACTGAATTCACAAGTTTCACAATTTGAGTTGAATTACTGAAAAAAAGTAACTTTTCCTCAACATTCTAATTTATTGAGAAGCACCTGTACATGAGCTACCATCCTGCAGACTTCAGTTCCAACCCTGCTCCAACACACCTGTCTGTTGTTATCAAGTAGCCCTGAACACCTTGATTAGCTACTGTAGTACAGGTGTGTTGGAGCAGGATTGGAACTGAAGTCTGCAGGATGGTAGCTCACCGGGAGCACAGTAAGAAATCCCTGAACTAAACACTTTTAAAGGGTAATAATTCAGCTACAAATAAAAATTACAATAAAGCAATTATTTTGAAGTACTGTATGAAGACCAACAAGTCAGAAACTGGAGTAAAAACCACTGATATCTTATTAATATTTTCATTGTTAATCCGAGGCAGCTACAATACATTGCTTCAAAGTGACAGTAAATATATTTATAAAATAAAAAATATGGGATCTATATGGCATCTATTTAAAATAAATGCAATCTTCTGTTTGTTTGTTTAAATATTAAGCTGCACAACATTGATTATAAGTAGCAAATCAGCATATCAGAACGATTTCTGAAGGATCATGCGACACTGAAGTCTGAAGTAATCCCTGCTGAATATTCAGCTTTGAAATAAATAAGATTTTAAAATACATTAAAAAAGAAAATAGTTGTTTTAAATTGCATTAATATTTCAATATCACTGTTTTTACTAGACTTCTTTTCTTCTTTTATGCTATTCAAATTAATTTTACATTTTTTGAAGAAATATCTGTGACAACTGAGAACTCATATGAGCTATGCAATAAAATTACAGTGCTGCTCATTCATGCAAACTAATTACAAGAAAACGTCTGCATAAGAAATCATCTCCGTTTCTTGAACCGTCACTTTCATTTAATTTCTATTCATATCTATATTCATATACATACATATTACACAGGGGGCAAGAGACAGGCTAAGCTCTCTGCAGCCTAACTCATGCATTAAAGCTACAACATTACAGAGACACTGTTTAGTATGTATGGCCCGGGTATTTCAAAGTCATTTTAAAATGTCCAGACTTTTCAACCGATAACAAAAAGATCAAAACATCTCCAAGAGGACAAAGACATATTAATTTTGTATCCTCTATCTAACACTTATCTGACCATGGGCTTCTGAACAGCACCGCAGAGTGGCATTTATTTTATGTCGGCCTCTGATATGTATTGCTGTCATGTCGGCTGGATTATCGGTCATGCTTCATTGAGTACCATGATTAGATCAGCAAGGAAAGTATCAGAAGTAAACTAAACAGACACCCGTTCATGTTTGCTATCATTAACAATGGGCATGCAAACATTACACGCAGAAGTGGTGATGTCACTGTGTCGTTTCCTTCCCATTACAAGGCACAGGACTAATGTCTTTGAGAAAATGGAATATACATGGCTTTCTTCTGAAAGATAAGGGTGGGATGACTATGTTTAAAGGAACAGTTCACCAAAACAATTTACTTATGAATGTGATAATGTATTTATTAAACTGACAGATCTTAAGAAAGACTACTGGATCCATCTCAGTGGACATAACAGCTTCCCAAACTCACCGTTAACCACCAGGATGATGTCCCGGAAGTCGATCTCTCCCCTGGCCTCGACTCTGGCCTCGCAGCGATACACTCCTTCATCTGCTTTAGTTACTCTCTGGACTTGCAAATTGTTGTTTTGTAGGAGCTGAAATTCTGGAAAACAAAATATTTGATGGCCTGATAATGAATAATGAGGAGCTATATTTATCGCTGGCTGATATCACATCTACAAAAAACAGTATTATTTTTAATTTTTACAAACTCACATGTTAACACTTGTCACAAATAAGTTGAGAAAGGTATAACATTTTTAAGTCTTGCAGTGAAACAAGGTCTTAAAACCTTTATAATAATAATACTTTAAGTATTTATTTATTTATTTTGTTGGTTTCTTTTTGACAGTTGTTTTCTCTTTTTTTTTTCAAATCATCTCCAGAGCAACTTGAATTCTACAATAATTTTCAACAATTAAAGTGACAATACGTATCTTATATTTAGCTGCAAAGGTGTGCTTTACAATATAGTCAGTATGGCAGATTACTTACTCTCAGTGTCTTCAATGATTTCCACATTGTTGTAAAACCAAGAGACCACAGGTACGGGGGAGCTGGTGACATCACAGACCACTTCAGCCACATCACCCTGTCGAAACTCCTGAGGAGACCTCACATCTCTGAACGTCAGCTTCTCTGTGGATCGTGGGGGAGAAAATGATTGTGAAATGCTACTCTTATATACACCGTTCAAAAGTAAATACTAATCTGTCTGATTAAAGGGGTCATATGATGTGATTTCAGTTTTTTTTTTCTCTTTGGAGTGTTACAAACTCTTGTGCATGGAGAAGATCTGTAAAGTTGCAAAGACTAAAGTCTCAAATTCAAAGAGATATGTATCAAAGTTAAGGCTCATTCAAACATACCCCACATCTCTACATCACTTTGTGGAAATATTTGCGTAATCCCACCCAAATGTTCACGCAAAGAAAGAAGGTATGGTTTCAGTAACGGCAGTTAGTGTTGAAGCAGCCATGTCAGGAACATGCTGTGTGTATCCATGTGAAAGCAAAAGCACTTTATTTGCTCTTCCGAAAGTAGATGAATTTAGGAATCTTTAAGATTACTTACAACAGAACAGCAATGCATTTTATAGATGACCGCTTCGTGAACCTAGGAGAGAAGGGTAATTCTGACTTTGCAACAACAATCTGGCGCTTCTGAATAAGCTACTGTAAGTATGTTTTGTTATTAGTTTAAGTATTTGCTATTTAATGTTCAAATGCAGCTGTCTTAACCGTCCGTGTCTTGTGTACTGCAAACACATACGAGCTTCATCACTGTGTCTGTCACACCACTCTGTTCCTCTTTGGGCTTTAACTGATAGAAAAACTAAGGACATTATTTACTGTCTTTACATTTATTTTGAAAGATGAAGCTTGCAATTATGGAAAGGGACATTACATTTCCGAGGAGTTCTTGCAGTGTTGAGCCAATCACAATGCACTGGGTCAGTTGGCCAATCAGAGCAGACTGTGGGGAGGCGGGGCATAGAGGGCCTACAGTAATGTACAGTATTTGAATAATAATGTTTTTTTTTTTTTTTTTTTTTTTTACATTAAAGCATGTCAACATATTCTGTTACACCAAATAAACAAAAAAATGATTACAAAAAAATAAGTTATATGTTGCTAATTGCTCAGGATGTTGGATCAAAGTTGTACATATTTAATTTGTAACACTTAAAATCGAAGAAGTATGAAGATGAAAAAAATATATATATATATATATGAGGGCTTTGTTATCCTAGCTTAGACCACCCAGTGAGGAAACCACATTTTGTTTGTGTGGGAAGCTGGTGTAAACATCTGCTACACCGCAGCATAAGAAAATGTGTCTTCAGAGGTCTGTATGATGCCGCACATCCTCATCAGCAAAGTGACTCTGTGTATTGATCTGTGAGTCATGTCTGTTTACACACGGCTCCCACCGCTCTAAATACAACTTCTAATGGAACATAGGCAAATGCCAAGCCTGGAACAAAGTCAGCCACAGAGAAGAAAGCTTGTGAAAGAAACTCTGAAAGTTTTGCAATATCTACTAATTAAACACACTGAGGATTAGAAATATAATTCTCATACATAAAAAAAAGAAAAAAAGAGAAAGAGTGAACATTTCATGTAGCCTTGTTTTACCCCTGTGCTTTAAGTCTTTGAAGCCAGAGAGAAGTTTCCTCAGCCTGGCACCTTTTCCTTTCTTCTTCACTTTGTCTGGGCTTGGCATGTCTTGTTTTCACTCTCATTCTTTATTACTTTTAGTCACCTTTTCCCTATTAATTCAAGAGTTTTATAAAGGAATGAATTAAGGTGTGCTTTCAAAAGGATTGGTTTACTCAAAGATTACAATTCTATCATTATTTTCTCACTTTCATGTGTAAAAAAGTTCTTCTGTGCAACATATAAGAAGAAATATAAGAGCAAAATTATTCCTTTTATGCACCATGCTAAGGAGCATTCAGTTGACCACAACATAACTATTTTCCCCTCTCAGTAATGCTGGTTCTCTCTCTGTCGTGTGGTGGCAGCTGTCTCGTTGTTGGGGGAATTACATTTAGCTTTACATCAACACATTTGTCAAACATCTTCGGATGGAGCACGTCCATTTCCTTTGCATTGTGAGGTTCTCTTTGAAAGCTTTTGGATGTCCTCTATTCACAGGGAAAATCAAAACAGCTATTTCAGTGGCAGCATTTCCAATGGTGGAGGGTTTTTTTTGTGCTAACACACATAATGTCCTTAGCTATGTAATGGATTCCCAAATAGCTGTTCCAAGATGTTGTTCCATTGCAATTCGCATCAATACACAGTAGTCTTGAATTGCTTTTATGGCCGTGACATGTAAAAGCATGCCTCCTTGTAATATGCTGAATAAATCTAAATTTAAATGTATGATCATTTGAGATAAAAGTTTGCATCAAATATAATCTCTCAAGAGAACAAATGAGAACAGATGGAGGGTAACAACATTTCTTCTGTCTTTGCATTGAAATAATGTATGTTACTGTAGACAAACAAACTTTAGAGGAAATACGTGAAATACATTTACTTAAGATGACAACCCATTTCAAGATATTTAAACACTTATTATCTAAAGAAAACAGGTGAATTGAAATGCAAACCTCAATGTCAGAACTTTAATTCTCCACATGAAAATCCAACTTGTAATTTTCACTGTTTATTTGTAAAATAGAGCAAAAAAGACAATCATTAAAGTATCTCTGACTGGTCTCCCACCACTGGGCTTTGACAGTGATGGGATGCTGAAAGGGACAGCATCCCCACCGCTCAGAGACCACAAGCGTGCCAGGAAGCCTGGTGTCCCCTGGGTGGATTCTGTGTGTTGAGCAGGGAAGAGTAAAGCTGCTTGCTTTTTGTGCTGAAGAGCCCCACAGTGTTGAATCTCTGATGATTTAGAATAGAAATTCTTAAAATTCTCTAACTGGTTCTGTCTCTAAACAAAAGCAATATGCTGTATACTAAACATTGATTCACTGAAGTTCAGTGTAGCTCAGTTCTGACTCGTGTCATTTTCTGACACTCAACTCTTAAAATTGTAATGTACATATAAAGGCCAAAATTAGAATACACAAAATGTATCGCTCCTGCTTGTTCATCCAAAAGTAAATTTTGATAATGCAACACAGTTCTTGATTTTATTGCATGCATTTAGATTGTTTATTTTTGCAATTTATCGAATCCTAGTTTTCATACTTCTTTATTTTTAAAAAGAAAATTTTAAAAGTACTGTTGAAAAAGCTAAATGTAATTATGTGGTTCTAATGTACAAGGAAACCCAAATTCATTCATTAAAAGGCTTTTTGTGAAATATTTAATTCCAAGCCCCTTTTCATTTCTAATCCCATTTGGAATGCATCTACATCAATGAAGTTATAAGAACGGTGATGACAATAAAAGGCAGGTATGAGCAGATTTATTTGTTATTTATGTATTTGTTACTCACGGTAGATTTCCAGCACCACAGTGGCCTCCTGTGTATGTCCCTGTGCGTCGCTGGCCTGGCATCGGTAGATTCCAGCATCTTCTATTTTGGCATTGTAGAGGGTGAGTCTGGAACGAACACCTTCATTGTGTAGGGCCACCCGCTGAGACGGGACCATCCGCTCCCCCTGCGGGTTATACCAGTCCAGACTCACAGGCTCCCCAATCACTATAAACACACACACACACACACACACACACATACACACACAGACACACAGATGTGGTCATAGTACAATAGGCTACAGAAAAAAAAAAGTTTAGAGAACAACTTGAAAATATTGTTTTTATAACACACTGGTTTTTTTTTTATAGAAAGTATGTTTTGATCTAAAGGGGAAAAAATGGACACATTTCACTGCCATTCCATTTGGTGCCGCTGGTGGTGCAGAACTTCGCCTTTAAAGATATCTCTTAAGCCTCTGGTAGTGGCATACACACTCTCTTTGTCTCCCAAACACACACTGAGATAAACAAAACCCGTCATGTGTTTTGCCTTGCAGAGAGCGGCTGGCTGAACCCACACTTGGTACCAAGGTGCTTGGCACTGTAAATCCTGCTCTGCTGGAAGGTCATAAAAAGCATCAGCATGGTGCCGCACTTCTCCGCTCAAAGCATCAATCAGCCACACAACGGGGGCCTTCAGCTGCACTACGGGGGATCGGGAGACTAAAGCTCCAGGCAGACAGACTGGCCTGAGGATGCAACCGGCGCTGTGACGCAGCTCTGCCAAGGCAGAAACACTGAGAGCGTACAGGGGGTTATCAGTGAAGGAGCAGAGGCTGATCTGAGGGACGTAAGGGGTTCAAGGAGAGGACAGGACGGCATAATCTTAGACGCTGGACCCTGATGTTAGAGGTTGAAGGGCTCAGGGACAAAGCTTAATGCACGTCACTAGTCACCAAAACAAACGTTGTTGGATTCACATTAATTTGTCTTCACTTGTGAATGGAGTTTAGTTAAGTTTGGGAAGTGAAAGAGTTTTGTTTTGGCATAACGGTTAAAGATCTGGGCTGGCAGCCAAAAGACTGTAGGTTCAAGCTGTGCAAAGGGAGGGGGATCCATGAGCTATCAACACTATGCCCTTGAGCGAGACACTTGAGCCAATTGTCCCAGTAATAAGAGGACTGTCAGTCACTCTTAAGGTTGCATGAAATTGTACTATTACTACTACTACTACTACTACTACTAATACTTACTTTATAATATTTAGTTTTTTCTAAATATTTTTTCTGCAATATAAATTGTTATAGAAATATTCAGGAATTTCCCCCAAATTACTTAAAAAGTTATATTTGGGAAGAATGATTCATTCTAGAATAACTGACCCTTCGCAAAGACTTGAGTTTTAAACCTAACATTTCCACTGTTTTTGACTCATAACTAAAATATCATGATTGCTATTATTACAAAAATAAGAAAATATTAAGACTGTTTCACAAATTATACCATTGTACAGTAAAAAACACACGTTACAGTAAAAAACACACGTGGCACACGTGTAAATGAACAGTGCTGCGCTTTTCTCTGAAACAGCTGGTAATATATTTAATTAAATCAAAGTCTTTGTGATATGACTAATGCATTAAGCCATTTCTCCATGGATAAAATAATTTGCTAACACGACTAGACTGATCCAATGATCTATTTCAGATATCAGAGCCTGGATATGTTTTCTTGTTAAGTATGCACTGAACACAACAGGCTGGTATTATATATAATAGAATGGATTAAAGTGCAAGACAAGTCTTCTACAGTTATCTACCACTGTGTACTGTATTCACTCTTCTAGACCAAATAACTTCCAAAACAGCACCCAAATTAATCTGTCCTCTGAAGCCTAAAATAGAACTTACATCAAACCAATACAGTTTCTCTCACACTCTCCTGCACATCCCAAAGCTATTTTTGAAGGAGAGCATGCTGGTTTGCCTCAGCTAGTTGACCTGATGGTTTGCAGAGTTTGTGTGCACCCTTCATATCACGAGGTAAATACCAGGTGAGCTAATCCTGTAAGTCACCTGTAATCCGGAGGCCGTCCAGCAGGGGTCAGCATGCATCACCCTGTTTAAAGCATGCTGTCAGGAAGTGCCTAGAGCTCAGCAGCAGAGCCCTGACAGCGTAACCTGACTACAGCAGCTCAGCCATGTGGAAAAGAAAAACAGCACCCAGCTTCACCAAAAAACCTGTCCAACATAATCTTCCCCTGTGCACATGGATCTCCATACACGTTTCCTTCCTCCAGTACACTGCCCAAGCACAAACTTGCCTGTGGTTTACAGACTACACTTGAATGGTTTAGAATGATAAGGACCTTTGAGCAAGGGAATGAACACAAAGCTGGCGATCTAGAGAAGAAGGTTTCAAATTTTTTAATGGCAAGGACCCACAAACATGACAATCCTATACATATTTTCACTATGTGAGGAAACACATTGATTGTGTGTGTAAACTACCTTTCAAAAGTTTGGGGATTTTTTTTAATGTCTTTTATGATCAACAAGGCTCATTAAAAAATGCTCATAAAATAAAATAAAAACAGCAATATTATGAGATGCTATTACAATTGATAACAATATATAACAATATCTCTGTGATGGCAAAGCTGAATTTTCAGCAGTCTTTAGTGTCACATTATCATTTAGAAATCATTGTAAATTGTTTTCTTATCCATGTTGAAAACAGTTGTGCTGCCCTTTCTTTAAAATTTAAATTTAATTTTTTTAACCATATATTTTGGAAAACTAATTTTTTTTTCAGGATAATTTGATGAATCGGGATTCTTAGATTCTTAGAATTGGGTATTTTAAACAGAAATCATTTGTAACATTATACAGTGGATATAGAAAATACCCCCCCCCCCAAAAAAAAAAAAAAAAAAAAAAAAAATTTTGTTGCTTTGCAATCTGAAATGAAGATGACACAGTATTTGTTTTATCCAGCTGTATTTATACAGTGCAACTTATAATATCCAAGTGAAAGTTATAACACTAGTATGTCTTAAAAAAAAAAAAAAAAAAAAAAACATCTTACTTATCCAAAACTTTTGAATGGTAGTGTATGTCTTTTTTTTTTTTTTACCATTACAAACTGTCAATGTGATTACTCTGACAGTGATTTAATTCTGCTTTGACAGCCTGTACAAATAATATAAAATGTAATAACTGTGATAAACACAACATAATTTGGATCATAGGTTAGCATGGTGATGTTGAACAACTCTTAAAAATACATTTGGTAAAATTCCCTCGAAACAACCCATTACAGCCCCCTGAAGGTCCCTAGAGTCAAGTTTTAAAACACCTTTTCTATTTTTGTAAAACAACCAATATAAAAACAGCTGTCAGTTCAAGATAAAACAATCAAACATACTGTACACATGCATTTACACACTGGCCCAGGTCATGAAGAAAGCCTTAGTCTTAGTATTCAATACTGCTTACAGTTGGAGAGGTTGTTTAAGCTGTTCAACCTAAATAAATGACTACTCGAGTCAGCACTACGTAAATTGTGTGCATTCATGCATCTCTCTCATATACATCAGCATGAGAGAAGTGATGAGGTGGTGCCGCAGGAAAACTGACCTGTGCATGTGAAAAACTTGGACTCTCCAACGCTCAACTCCACCTTTTTTAGCGAGATTGACACCTGGAGGACACCTGGAAAACAAAGAAGAAGAGACAGAGAAAGATGAGAGAGAGGTAGCAATAAGAAATTCAGCACACGGACCGCAGGTACAACAAGAGTGCTTCACGTGTTCCTGCCATAGAAATCACACCAAACCACAGGCGGCACAAAAAAAAAAAAAACCCCGTCTTTGCAAGCGGGAGAGATGAGAGGATAGAGGAAGACTTCTATAAGCCCCCTCCCAATCACTTCAATCAGACTAGCCAGGTACAAAAAAGAGAGGAAAAGAAAAGGACACAAGACAGACAGAGCTTTGATCTATATATATATATATATATATATATATATATATATATATATATATATATATATATATATATATAGACTGTTCTTGCATTGCATTTCAATTTCGGGGAGGAATCCAGTAAGAATGAGCTGCTCCCACTGGTCACATCATTTAATTGTATGCATAGTCCAAGTTCTTTTAGCATGCATTCGAATAATTTAAAGATCTGTGTGGAACATGAACTCTTACAGAATGTTCAAGCTCCTTTTTTTCTCACAATGAAAGTGAATGGTGACCACCAATGGTGTGCAGGAATGGCAATAACTGTATATTAATCTGTATCTGTTGCAACAAAATTATCTGAATTTGCATAGAACCAGATGTGGGTCAAAACTAAATGAAGTACATCTATTTCATTTTTAGTGTCCATATAACAGATATGGCTTGTATAATTCAAAACATAATTCATTAAAATAATACAATTAAAATATACACTTTAAATACTGTATTTTCTATCCCATTACCCTACCCCTTACACAAAACCTTCTGCTATTTTAGATTGTCAAAAAAATATTTATAATGTGTCCTCCTAATGGGGACAAAAAAATGTATAAAAATAAATACATAAATAAGTCATACTTCCGTCATTATTAACTTAATTGTGCTTAATTTCACACTCACAAACATTAAAGATTAATTATACGATTAATGAGTAATAATTAATAAATAAAATAATAATAATAATTCAATTATAATCTGTTTTATAAATGAACATGATACTGGATTCAGAGACTGACCATTGCATAGAACTTGATATTCATGTCTTTCCAAATAAGGCATTACCTAGAGACTAATATGTTATTTTGTACCTTAAGCAGCTTGAGCATGCTGAATACGTTATATTGTGTGTATGTTCATGTGAGTTTGGGATGACACGAAGGTGAGTTATACATAAAGGCTGTTTTATACTTCTGCGTCAGACCTACGCAGTAGCCTAGGCTTAGACGCACTCCGTTACGATGTAGCCTGACGTGCACCTCTCCAAAAATCTAACAGCGTGAGGACTGCAAGCGCTGTAATTGGTCTGCTTATATACAACATAGCATTATACATCAATAGATGTCCACGGCAAACAATGTTGATCTGCCATGGTACAAGTCCTTGTGGAGATGGAAAGAATGCCATCTTCTCCTGTTCCATTGTTGTCTCCTTTTGTAGTTTTAAATAATGATTTAATGACTTGATTTTTTTTTTCTTCTCTGACGACCTGCTTCTTCTTCGGCTTTTGTCGTGGTAGTGCAGTTTACACCGGCAACATGCCCATGGACACTACAAACTAGCGGTTTGCATGTATACTGCACGTAGACGCGGACAACGATGCAGAAGTATTAATGAAAAGTGACTACTGATAACTGATAGCCTGCGGTGTAAAGGATATGAGGTAGGTCCGACGCAGAAGTATAAATCAGCCTTTATTGTGGTGATTTGTTCCTTTAAAACAGCTCAGCACCAGATAATATCACCATGTTCTTCTACCCACAGGGCCAATCATATGGACAGGACAGTGGGATGTCTGGGTTTCCTCATTAAAAGTGGTCTGTGAATTTGTGGCTGAGGTAGAGGTGAGGGCAGCGGACTGCATATGAATGAGAAAACGAATGCATGAAGTAGCTGGAGCGTGAATGTGTGAGAAAGCCGACAAACTCCTTGAGAATGACCAACTCGAGTTCTGTTTTAGGTTTTTCACATGTCGGCATGCAAAAGTCAAGAGCAAACTGGACACACATACACACTTGCGAAGGCTCACAGGGAAGCACTGGCATCTGCGTAATGATTAATTATAGCACAGTGGGGCTGGAGCTAGTCATCTGACTGGAGACAAGTCTGAGGCTATGTGAGCTGCTGCCCGTAGAAACCAGAAAATAATTACTCCCCAAGACTACTTTGAAAATCTTTTTTTTTTTCACTTATTGTAGTTCAAACAATACCACATGTTTGATGTCATGAGCTAATGAATGAAATGATTAATATTGTGTAGAAATGATTTGAAGATGCTATTACAATCTCTGCTTTGAGTCGAGTACTTTACCACCTGCGATCAAAGCATCTGTATCTCACATTCATCAGACATTGGTGAGGGAGGATGTTAGGCAAACTGCCTGCGCTATGCTTAAGCAGACTCGCACTCATGGAACACATTTCCATGTGTTTGATTTCTCCTAAAGCAAAATTCACCTCCAGATATTTCAGTCAAAGAAAATGCGTCACAGTGTGTCAAAGAAAATACATTATTCATGAATATAAACATTGATCTTGTAAATTTAGCAAACACATGTTTAACAGATCCCCTGAAAAACAAACCAGCCTATAAATGACAAAGATAGATTATTATTATTTTTTTTTTTATGAAGTTTATTTGGAATAAAGTTATTTGGGGTGAGGATTGTTTTTCTTGGTAAAAAAAAAAGAAGAAGAATATTATTCATTTATTTTTTAAATACCTTCATCCAGCAAGGATAAAATACTTTCTCAATTGATAAATTATCATTTGAAATGAATGCTGTTTTGAGTAAATTTAGGTAAATGTTGGCATAACAACAACAAATTACATAAATACATAAATGTAATAAAATTACACATTAGTCTTTTTATATAAAATAAAAGCAGTCTTAAATTGTGAGCATTAATAATTTTGTTTAAACACATAAAAAAGAAAATAAATGAAAAAAACGTATTGACCCCAGAGTTTTGTACAATGAATAAATATCGTCCGATAATTAATGCGTATCTCGTCAGTAAAGCCGGTTCTCTAATCAGCGGTTAATTCCATCAGGTGTGTGATTTCACATAGAGCAGCTGTTACTACACAGAGCCATTGTAAAATGACTAGCTGCGCAAAAAAAAACACAGATAATGAATGTGGATTTGCGCATCTTATCAGTTAACAACAGCTCCGTGAAGTAACAGCTGCTCTATGTGAATCACGCACATGATGGAATTTACCGCTGATTAGAGAACTGACTTTACTGACGAGAAGCGCATTAATTATCGGATTAATATTTATCGCGCAACCCGCGATTATTATTAATTACTGTATTGTTAATCCTTTATTATTATTTTTTTATTTACATTTTTATGTGCACTACCATCATAAAAAATGTTCTATAAATTTTTTTATTAAGAATTTATTAACAATTATACATGTTCTTTTTCAACAATTATTAATAAAATGCGTATATATTCTCTCTCTGGTCATTCTGGCAATCTCTCACCTGTCTGTTTTATCTCATGCTGAGATCTCCTAGTTTGTGTTCCGATAGCATATGCGGTTATCTTTGACAACGTCCCTCACTGCCTGAACTTGAACTAAATGTAATTAAAGCAATTAATTACTTCACACTCACATGAGAGTCGGTTCTCTGATTAAACCTAACTGTCTGTCAGCCAAATAATCTAATTAAACTGATACGAATCAACAGTCATTGGAGCACAAATAGAGAACACTGTTTTTTCACCAATTTACTAGCTGAGATAATGAAACGGGAAACAAAAAAGACACTATTGACAAACCAGACCACCAATAGCTAAGATCCACACTTTTTGGCATTAAGCACATCTATTTCAAGCCGTTGAACACAACAAGCATGTTGTGATGGTAGAGCGCTGCTCTGTGAAATGGAAAACGGAAGAGAGCGGGAGCTGTAGAGATGAGGTGCCAAAGCAATTAGACATGCAAATGGAGAGAGCCAGCCACAAATATGCAGCCTGTGCCAAAATAAGTAATGCCCCAAAATATCAATACCTGCCAAAATTTTTTTTAATAATTACTGAGACACAAGAGCAACAAACTTCTAATGATAATTAAAAAGCCGGAGAGTGCATGGGTCCACTTAATAATATCTGCTCACGCGGAACCCCAGACCAATAAAAAATAGTCTGAAATCATTGGTCACCTGAGGTGCAGACATAACTCTGCTTTACTGTAATTTTGTGCTGTTTGTCATTCTGAACAAAACGCCTGTGTAGAAAAAGTGAGCTAGAGCTAATTAAGCAGGCAGCAGTGCAAAGCCCCCGGGCTGAGCAACCACACATCAGTCATTTAACAGTCCACTATGTAGAGCTATTCTTCCTCACTGCTACGGAGATAATCTTTAGAATGGATCTTTAGAATGGGTTTCTCTTCATGAATCGGTCAAACTGAATCACAAATAACACTGTCTGAACCTGACCTGAACCTGATGGGTTAATGTACTACAAGGTAGACCCACACCCTTTTTAGTGATTAACATGAGCTATGATGTGGAAGATAGAGGGGACCTTAAAAAAGTACATTGAAAATAAATGGAAAAAACACGGCTTATTTTGAACAGCTGTAAATGAAGAAAGATGTTTTTAGAATGCCCTAGATTTTTGTATTTTTGGCAACTACCAGCAAGTACAGTAGTAACATGGGAAAAGCCTGAATAAAGTACATGCTCATTTAATAAGAGCTTGGCGCTCACGTCAGATCTAGATGTGTTAGGATTACAAGGAAGGCAATTCAAAGACTCTTTTTTACAACTTACAGTGTCTTGTAAATTTGTAATGTCATCTTTATGGTTTTGCTGATGGAGTTATCCTGTGTTTGCGTCTCTCTAGCATTTCCTCTCCTCCTACTACAAGCACGTATCAGTGGGCGGGGCTAAAGAGGTAGTGATGTCGAAGCAGCACTGATCTTCTCCTGCGGAGGCGGAGTTTAGCCACACTATTGCATCATAAAATGGCACATTCCAAAATGAGTCGTTTTCTGAGCTTGGTTTCAATAAAAGCTGTTTTTAAACTAAAGAGAAAGATTAGAAACCTACAGGATGTTTTTATAGTACACTCACCTGTTATGTCAAAAGATCAAGGGAAATATGATTTCTCAGTTCATGACCAGTTTAACTAAATGACAGGGAAAAACATACATTTACTTGTAAACTGACAGCAACATTGACTCAGTTGTTCAATTTTATTTTCACACAGTGTAGATAGAAGTATATGTGGTTTGAAAAATTGTCTTTCTTTACTGTAGGCCTCCCTGTTTAAGTAGTTCCTCTTTAAACTCTCCTTCTGCAGTCTGGACCTGTCCACCTCATCTGAAGGAACTACTGGATGGTATTGGGCAGCCATCCTCAAATCTGGCCCACGAGATCCACTTTCCAGCAGTGTTTAGCTCTAACCCTAATCAAACCTAACCTAACCTAACCTAATCAACACTCCTGAGCATGCTAATCAGTGTCTTCAGGATCTTAGGTGAGTATGATCAGGGAAGGGGCTAAACTCTGCAGCGCATTGGCCATCCAGGGCAAGATTTAAAGAACCCTGGTATTGGATATTTGCACAAATCTTCCTCCCCTGAGATAAGACCAAATTCTACCACAGTACTCAATTAGGTGCTAGAGAGAGGTTGGCTACATTGGTCTCTCTCTCTACCCTGTCTCTTTCTGTGAATTCCCTGAGAGATCACGCTCTGTCCCCTCTTCCTGCTAACGTCTCTCTCAGAGGAAATAGAAATGACCAAGGTGTAAGATACTGATAACCGAGACACTACATGTCACACATGGAACCGAGAAAAGTTTGTGGTTTAACAGACTAGATGTGGTCAGAACCTTTGGGATCCGTTCAAATCTAATCCTTCAGAGCAAACCAAACCCAAATAATTATCTAGGGATGAGCGTTTTCCCCAAAGTGCTATCTAATTATGTTCAAAACCAGCTCTGAAAGTCGCCAAAAATGGATTTGAGCAGCAAAGGAAAGGGTCAAGCTCTTGTGAAACTCTGATAAATAGAGACAAAGGAGAACTGAGCATGAACAACTTCTCTTCGACAAACCTGCTGGGGTTTGTAGGTTAAGATTTCATTGTGCAGGAATTGAATCAGATTCTCTGTCTAGTTGGTGAGAATTTATTACCATGGCGGAATTGACTTGACACTGGCTGACCTGCTTAAGGAAGATGTGAACGAGTTGAATTCAACTCTACAGGCTGAAAAAGTGGCCAGTGTCTCTCAGTGGCTTGAATGCAAGAGGGAAGCTCAAAATGAAGCCGATCAAGCTCTGAATACATGTAAAATCCTTCTCTGATTGAACTGAACCCACAAAGAAGATACTAACCATCCACAATGCCATTAACTTCAGGCATAATTTTACAAATGTTCTGCATTTAATGTGTTTACAATCTAGAGAGATTGCTGAGAGATGCCAGGCTATGTTAACTTTCCTTCTGTATCGAATTCAGATTAAAACTAGATCATATGTAAAATACAGAGTTGGAAATGTTAATTGTCTGGGTCCTGCTGTGTTAATTAAATGCAGACATCACTTCTTTATGTGTGATGAGAGTTGCCTTTCTTCTTTGTGTGACATAAATCTGACAGAAGGGCAAACATGAGAAAAAAAAAAAAAAAAAAACCCAGAATGATTTAAAGAGACCATTCATAGCCATTCTCAAAGGATCCCTTCTGACTGAAGTCTTTTACCAAGGTCCCTGTTAACTGGAGCCCGACCTTACAGTTTGTGTGGCTGCTATTTCAGCATGAACTATTTTGTCAACTTGTCACAATGTGATGCTGGCTTTGCAAAAAGGCTGTTTTTTTCCTAAAAGATTGAGAAGTGAACTATATTTCACCATGTAGAGAAATTTGGAGAGGTTAGTTGGTCGTAAAAGTAATTTTACCTCAGTTTAGTCTGTAATTCACAGAATTCTTAAAGGTGCAGTAGTAAAATCAAAGAGAGAATGGAAAATATTCATGTAAGATTTGAACATAACGGGAAACAAAAATATGTGCAACAATTGTTGTGCTTGTAAATCCGTATATTACGTGTTTGAAACCCTCACCACGTTTTTTCAACATTAAAGGATATACTTAACAAAAATGTCCAAACTCCTATTTTGAAAGAATTTAAATTCGGCATTGTCATCCAACTGAAAGAAAATTATTAAAACTAAAAATGAAATAAAAAAATAAAAAAAATAAATAATAATAATAATAATACAAATAAAAATTAAATAAATAATAATAATAATAATATACAACATTTTATAACAAATAAAAATGAATGAAATAATTGATGTAAAAAAGCTGGAAATATAAAAATAAACGCAAATTCTTAATATTTGGTAACATTTTACATAAAGGTCCCATTTGTTAACACTTAACTAACAATGCATTTAACTAAAATACAAAACTACATCTATTAACATTATTTAATAGTGCTGTGCTGACATGAACTAACAGTTTATTAACATTTATTAACCAATTAATAAATACTGAAACTAATATATTGCTCTGTGTAAGTTAATTTTGTTTAACTCATTAACTAACATTAACTAATGGGAGCTCATTTTAAATTTTAACAAAATATTAATAAATACTACCTAAATACTGCATGTGTTTGGAAATTATATAGGCAAGTAAGGTAAGTAAAGGTAAGTAAATGATGACAGTGTTTTCATTTTTGGGCGTACTGTTCCTTTAAACTACACATAACAAAATTCTTTGCCCGGTTTCCTTATTCTAGAGTTGAAGACAGATTGACTTAAGCTCCTCTGTAGACACACTGTTGATGTCTCACACAGTATTCAATACTGTCAATCAGTCTGTGCCAAGAGGACTGTGCAATTTGTCAGCCCCAAACAGACAGTGAGGAATGCTCACCACGCGTGTGTAGCACTGACACAAATAAACACATTTCTCTCTTCACTCTTCAATCTTCTTTCTCACACCCCACCGCCGGCCTATCGCTTCAGCCCTCCTCAAAAATGAAACCTGTCAAGCCGATACATTCCTTTAACCCCTTCAACTCGCTTCCATGTCTTTATACCAAAAGACCCCTCACGTCATCCTCCTGTGATCTGCCTTGTGGCTAAATGCTAAATATCCAAATGTGCGAGTGTTGTCCTCTTTGTAACAGTAATTGAACAGTTTGTAGAACGTCAGAAAGGAAGGGATGTAAACACAGTGTGGCAGTGTGTTGGCACTCCAAACAGATCCAGTGCTATGTCATATACTCCCCCATGCTGGGACACTGCCAGTAAATATTAATAAGCCACTACATCAACCGAGGGTGGTCCCCTGTCACCAGATTAGCATAATCAGTGCAGTTAAAATGACCGCCCTACTCTGAGCAGAGGAGGTTAATGACGCTGATTGAGCGTGCCCTCACACAGGTTGTGATATATGGCAAAGTCACCAGATCCTACGCCGTCGCCGTGTGATTTGTGGAGCAGGGACTTGCAGGGGATGAAGGAAACCTCTCTGGGATTGAGCAGCATGCCAATCATCCTGGACACTGATTGGATGGAACGCAGACTGGCCCTGTGGTGCAGGCTCAGGTTACGTCAAATGTTTGTTTTTGTCTACACTGATTGCTAGTTTGATTTCGGTATGAGCAGTCGCAAGTTGGAGGAGTGTATAACTCAAAACCCTGGGAAAGGTTAAAGAAGGGTCATCAAAAGAGATGAGATCATCATCATGGAAAGGATTGATACAGTTTAAATCTGATTATTGTGTTTATTCCTCGGTCAATTAAGACTTTAATGAAATTTGAAAGCTCACAGCTGATTTTTGCAATTACCTAATGCTTTAAGCATGCAAAATCATTTTTCAGACAATACAGTTAAAACATGACCAACAGGATATAATGTCATACTCTACGGCTTCTGATTTGTAATAAATGCTACATAATAAATACAATACGGTTCAAAAGTCTAGTGTGAGATTTTTTTTTTTTTTTTAGAATTCTGAAATAAATGAATGCTTTTATTCAGCCAGGAAGCACTAAATGCTGTTCCTTTTAAACGTTATATTCATCAAAGTATTCTGGAGAAAAACAAGTATCATGGTTTTAACAAGCAGAACATTTGTTTTCAAACTCGATAATAGTTATAAATGTTTCTTGAGCAGCCAATCAGCATTTTTGAATGACTTGTGAAGGATCATGTGACCCTGAAGACTGAAGTTTTGCCATCACAGGAATATATTTTAAAATACTAATTAAAATAGAAAATTGTAATAACATTTCACAATATTACTGTTTTTACTTAATTTTAAAGATAAAAAAAATGCAGCCTTTGTTAACATAGGAGACGTAAAAAAAAAAAAAAAAAATGACCGATCGATATACATTTTTTTACATATAAATTTTATTTAGATTACATTGTTACACATTCTATTAATGACTGAATATTTATTCATTCTAATCTGCATCATTGGCTCAATCAATGGTTTGAATTTGAGGCAGGACAATCTGTTCATCCAAAGAGTGATATATGGAAGTATTTTTAAAAACCTGTGTGGAAACATCTGGTAGTGCAGAAATGATATACTTCTCTTTTAAAAAAGTCATTCAGAGAGAAAGCTATACACAACGAAAAAGCAACTGGACAGGAAAAGTTGAGCAGAGCTGCACTTTATGCAGCAAAGAAGCACAACTATGTAGCAACTGCCAACTTGAGTGCAGATAGTGATCCACATTTAGTAAGACCTTAAAAAGAAATGAAAAGGAAACAAGAATTTTCTAACCAGTACTGGCAGAAGTTCCATTACGCAGCACACAGTGTTTCTGAGGCCCATATAACAGAAGGAACTCCAATATTACTCTCAAGCAGCAGCGGGGTGTTAAGATCTGATTATAGCATTCACACGGAAAAGAGGTCAAATGTTGAGAGGAGAAGTTACTGTTTGCTTTTCTTGTATTTGCAGCAAGATTAGGCAACATATTGTGACTAGTCTCAAAACAGATTATGATTTGGAATAAATATTAGTCAGATTGACTCTCCAGACAGACGGACAGACAGAGGAAAATGCATCACTAAACACAGATGGACAAAGATGGATCACTAAATTATTAGTGTGTAAAGCAAAGTAGTAATTATTAAATAAACACATCTACATGAACCAAATTGCACAACAGATGATGGACAAAATAATGGATGGATGATTGATAGATTGTATGATATATCAACTGACAGATAAACAGAACAACAGATAGCTGGATGGATGGATAGACAGAAGGACAGAGAGAGATAAATATAAGTTTCTTAAAGGACCTCCTTATGAGTTTTAGAGGACATCCCAGAGCTCATCTCAGGAGAGCTGTATCAACATCTGAGTATGATATGAAATAGAATATACACTGTTATCTTAGAGGCATAATTACCCTCTGTGAGCAGCTCGCTACAGGAGTGACCCGGGCCATATGGAGAACACAAACTCATCTTCGACACTTTATTGACTCTGTGTTGCGGGGGCTGCATCGTTTTCCATGAAGGAAGGTGTTTGCTTGAGTGCAATATCTCCAGCTGAAAACACCTGCCCAGCAACAGCAGCAGAGACCATGGAAACGCTCGCCAGTCAGTGATTTGTTCCCAGCTTATTATAGAGCAGTGAGATATTGTGGTATTTATAGTTGATGGAGCTTCCTTCTTAGTTACTTCTTTCTCTATCTCTCTCTCTCGCTCTCTTTTTTTTTTTAAACGGGACCAACCAGTGAGACTGTTGAAGTAGATGTTGTTCACTCTTTCCTCATAATCTTGAGGATTTAATATAATCCTCAATTCATCATCGCCGACAGCTGAGTGGCTGTGTGCATAAAATACTGTCTCTGCCGATTCTGCTTTTACCGGTTTCATCAAAATCTTTACAGCGCCGTTTTCCGAGCTGTGAGTTAACTAGGCAGAAAATAGGAAAGACCAAACAAACAAAGCACAGTGTGCCGCCAATCAAACCGCATGATCAAACAGGATGCGTGTAAGACTGCATCTTTGTGAGAAATGCAGGGATCTGGCGTCCCAGAAAATCGTAATGAAGTAGCGAGGTTGTCAAGAGACCACACTCAACAGCTGCCGCTTTTGTTGTGATCCAACAGATCTGAGAAGCGTATGAATATTCAATTACATCATTTTTAATACAAGAAACAGTTAAATTTGCACAATGTGCTGAAATTGTTGAGAAAAGAAGCAGTTATCAGTTTAAAATCAAGTAGTGGAACCAAATTAAAGCAATGACAGGTATTTCAGGGACAACACCACCATATAATAATGATGAAACCTCACCAAATATGGAATAGTTTTACTTAATTACAAGATAAGCCAAAATTTAAGAGTTGCAATCAATTTTAAATTGCATTCGATGTATATTAGATGTATTAATAACAAAAGTAGATATTTCATTTAGTTTATGACCAAGTGTAATCAGGCAGTTTTTGGACTGAAAAAATTGTCACACAAAATCATTTCATGACAAAACAGTTACTTTTTAAAAATATTTTTCACACAAAGACAAAAGCCATTCGCACTCTGTCAGCAAAAATTTAAAGTTCTAAACCTAAAACTAATTTTGTGCATAAAATTCACACTACTCTACAGATCAATAAATACTGTCACACAACATGTCCACAAAAGATCGCATCTACAAAATTAGTCTCAAAAAGCAAGGATAAAACTTAAGCAAAACTATTCAAAAATAGGGTTTAACAATGCCTGTGGGCCCATAACAATTCACGTGGAATTATAGCGAAATCAAACATAAAATAATCAAATGTTAAGAGAAGAATCCGATTAAAATGAAAATGAACAAAATATCAATGAAGCGTAGACTTGATTTACATCATACTCATTGCACTTTGTTTAACTATACTGCATTAAATATTCATCTAGGACACGTTCAAAGAGAAATTATAAATCATACGAAATGAGATCGCATATAAGAGAACAGAAGTAAACAATATAAAGATATTTTATCTACTTTTTATATTTCAGGGCTCCGATGAATGCAAAATATATACTGTATCTGTTGGAAAAGAAGTAGGACACCTAAAATCTGTGTGTGCCATGTAAATTGTGAATCAGGACTTGTTTAAACCACACAGAAAAACACACTATAAGGTCAAAAGTACAATAATAGAGCATGGCGAAATGGAGCAGTGGGGAAGACAATGTTCTTATGTTACTTCATCAATACCCCGTCACCTCCATAGCAATAACATGGTCTCTTAAACAACACACTGTTGAAGACTCATTTGATGCTATTATTGTCAAAGTGTCACTTATCATGCTAAAGAAATAATTGACAAAGTAATACAGCATACCGTTCCTCTCCTCCATACAGGACACATGACGTTAAGCCATCAGTGTAACAGAATGTCCATTTAACCCCACATCTAACCCAGTGTGGTGCTGAATCACTGAAGAGTCTAACCACCTTAAATAGACTTTGAAGCTGTAAATGGATGCTTGGCTTGCAAGTTGCGTGTGCGGTTTTGGGCCAGCGTTCAAGACAAATGGTCAATCCATCAGGCTAATAGAGAGAGAGGAGAGTGAAGGAGAGCAGGTTGCGGGTCTCTGACAGCGCTCCAGAACGCTGATGCACAGCAGTGTGTGACGCACAAGGCCACATCCATCCTTCTCTCCACATGGGGTGAGAAAAAACAGAGCTTTCTACATAATGTTTTTGTAATGAGGATTCAGAGTACAAGTATGCAGGCTTAAAGTGTTGTATACAGTAACAAAACCACAAGTGTTAAGGGTATTGCATTAACAAGTACAGTACATAATCAAGTGACAGAAGTCCTACAGCTGAATCTATAATGTAATAGAAGGCCACTACATCATTAATATCATCAATCAACAGAGTCAGTCAATTTTCTAGAAACACTTAATACATGTTTTCTGCCCCCTTGTGGATTATCCATGCCCTGTCCACCACAATGTCCTTGTCTTTTGTGCCAATTGTGATACAAAAGCCACTTCAAAGAGAGTACTTTTAATTAGGTAAATTATGCTTACTTAATATTAAAAAAAATATCATATTACATATGTTCATATGTTTCACTGTAATGGATGAAATCATTAAATCAATTACAATAGCGGTTCTCAATTCCAGTCTTCGCACACCCCAGCTCTGCATATTTTGCATGTCTCTCTTTGTTAACACACCTGATTCAGATAATCAGCTCGTTAGAAGTGAGCTACGTAGTGAAAATGTTCACTTTGGAACATCCATTCATGGATATTAACAACGTCTTCACACATGGATAATTGTTAAATCATATACCCCTGTAAATAAAATTTAAAGGTCCCGTTTTTCACGCTTTTTTGAAGCTTTGGTTGTGTTTATAGTGTGCAATATAACATGCGTTCAAGTTTCGCATGTAAAATAACACAGTATATTTCACACAATTCACCTATCTGTATACCGCTGTTTTCACTGACATAAAAAAAAAAACTATACTGCTCTATAAAGTCCATCCTTCAGAAATACGTAACGAGTTCATATTGGGACAGCGGTTCCGGTGTTGTGATTCCTGGAAACGCGATTGGGCTAGTTATGAGAAGCAAGAGGGAAGGAGCATGTGATGGAGATGTATTTATAATCACAGGAGTGTTTTTACTGACGAGATGCGCATGAAAATCGCATTCGTTTTTTTGCACAGCCCAAACATCTAGTTAACAAAGGTAAACAGCATTGCCCTTTGTGTAATAAGTTACAGAAACTGTTAAACACACCAACTTAAATAATAAAATACACTTACCGGTTGTGGTCCATAAACAACGCCTTCTCCAGACAAAGAGGGAACTGCTCCATCTTTCAAGAATAATCTTTGTGCGAATCCGGCATTAAACTGATTGAGATTGAGGAAGTTGTCCTCAGCAAGCTGTCCTCAGAAAAAATGTGCTGCACATAGTTTTACATGTGGATTATAATTTTCGGGAACCGAGTTAAACATAAATTGTAACCATTAATCTCCAAGTACAACGTCCCTGGGAAGGCCAAAGAAAGATGATTGAACTCAGATGAAAATAACAGCGTTTCAACGACACAGCGACAAACACCAATGCAGCTCTTCCTTCTTCTTCTTCGTCGGAGTGCAACAAGACCACGTCCCCCTTTTTGTGTATTCATGTGGGCGGAGGTTAGTCAAAAAACTGTTTTAGTGACGTCATTACTTCAGGAACTAGAAGGCTGTAGTCCAAACGGGTCGTTTTTTGTAGGCGAATTCTGTTAAATAAAATATCTCGCTTGGCATTGAACTTTGAGCTTTAGAATTTTACAGATATTATTTATACTCTAACAACAACATTACACACTAACTAAAGTTTAAAACATGGGATCACGAAGAAGGGGACCTTTAAATTCACATCTCGCAGACTTCAATGCACTTTGAATGGAACATATACGTTCACATCGAACTGGAATCATGGCAGAATATCCTGTGATGTCCACTTCAGAGGGCACTTACGTCTGAATAGAACAAATGTCAGAAGCCATAAGAGAAACATACAAAATGTGCAGAACAGAGGGGTGCAAGGACTGGAATTGAGAACAGCTGAATTACTTGTATTGTATTGTATTGTATGTGTGTTGTAAATGCAATGAAAAATACGGATTCTCATGATCAATAAATTCTTATGTCACATACAAAATACAAGTATCCAAAAATAAGTAAATGAATAACAATGACGACAAATATTATTAATGATAATAATAACAAGTACTGACTGTACTTACTGTAGTAATAATAACAGTAAATTATAATTATACCACACACACACACACACACACCCTCCCACATCCTGCATGAATTGTTCATGTTGTCTTTAATGAATATGACTGGAGCTACTGCACAGTGCACTCAGAAGAAAATGTTGTTTAGATCATGAATAACAAACTAAGATCGAAACTGTAAGAGAGACAGCATCAGACCCACTAACAGTACTGTGAAAGTTTCATTATTCTGTTTTATTAACCATTCCAGCCGCCCTCCTGAGACAGATATTAGCAGTAAAACCAACGTTATCTGTGGTACAACACCACCTCTTTTATTTACCATATCTCAGTCCGCAGTGTCTCAGGGGACGAGGCTGAGTGGAGGGCCCGAACTGCACTAAATCATCAAGCAGACAGGCAGATCTCACTTCTGACACAGTGACACTTGTATCAACCCATCATTCAGCCCAGAAACATGGGAAGCCAAGCACTGAAACAAAGCAGGAATGAGTCACTGAGAGCTTTTTAAACTCCTCACACCATCAGGCACAGCGTTCTGAAAAAAAAAAAGACAAGAAAAAAAAAAAAACTATTTTTGAAACAGCCCATGGGAAATCGAAACACACTCCAAACCTCTCTAGAACAGGTGTGGTGGTTTAATAAAGTGAGCGGGCGAAGAGAAATTGGAAGTCATGGATCAAATAGATTCAGTATTCCAGATGCATAATAGATTAGCATAATGCAATTGCAATAGACCATATGTCAGTGGAAGTGAGGAGACAAAAAAATAAATAAAATAACAAAAAATTCTTCAGCAACAACCAAAATGTCAAATATGCCAAATGGAAAAAACCTTGAAAAGAAGTCGACCAATATGTCAGTTTTACAGATTAAATGTTGCCAAAGAAAAGAGAAAAATCCAAGGTCTGTATGTGGTTCACAGTATCATTACAACTGCTAAAATTTCACTTGTTCAATTCTTATGAGTTCATACTATGTCGTGTTGTATGGAGAGTTAATTTGAATAATTTTGTATGTTATTTTGATCTGGTGATATTTGTCATTAAGATTTTTTTGTATGTGTTTTTCAAAAGAAGTCTCTTATGATTACCTGAAAAGCATTTATTTGATCACAAATCTATCGAAACAATAATACATAAAATAATAATAATATTGTGAAATCTTATTATAATTTAAAGTTACTGTTTTCTTTGGATTATATTATTTATAATGCAATTTTGTGTATTACTCTGATGGCAAAGCTGAATTTTTAGCAGTTAACAGAAATCATTATAACATGCTGATTTAGGGCTAAAGACATTTATTATAATGCTAAAAACAGTTTTGCTTCGTACTATATTTATGGAAATTGTGATGCATTTTTTTCAGGATCCTTTAATGAATAGGATGTTCAAAAACAGCAAAATATAAATATTTTGCATGAATCAATTTAATGCATCTTTGTTTTATTTATTTATATATATATATATATATATATATATATATATATATATATATATATATATATATATATATATATATATATATATATAAAATAAGAAAACATTTTCATGATTGAAACCGGTATTGTTAAAAAATAAAGTTCTTCACCACTGAGTTATAAGTTGTAATTCCAAATTCAAAAGATTTAATTCTAAAATATAAACCAAATGCTGAACATTTCTAAACTTTGAAGCTCTCACTGATGGCTTACTTTTCCAATAATCCTGTGCAAGCCAGTCGCTAACTAATCTTCATGCCACTGGACATGAACGGTCTGAGTACGGCAACATATTTCCTGCAATGATGTTAGCCTCATGCAAATATAATGCATACACAGACTCACATCTCCTGCATAAACACCGATGCACACCCCCTGTGGTTTTGCCGAAACTTTCCCTGGATGTTATGCAAACATGTAGGTAAGCTACACAAATAAGCCAGCTGTGACAGAACATTAATACAATGCCTGGCAGGGGAATACAAAGCACAGTGAGAGAGTAATGTTGATAAGACCTAATGTTTATGGCATAATTACACCCCATAGTGTCCCTGGTTAATAATTATGAGCTGTGAAACCAACTATTCTCACCAATGTGTAATTAATAATGACAACAGACTCATTCCCTGTGGCAACCCATGTCCCTCTTCATCACTCTGAATTATGTGTCACGGCCTGTGGGAGATTGTTTATGGAAAGCAAAATCTAAAACATACATGAATCAAAAAGAGCGGACAGCGAGGGGAAATTAAGCAAACTGTGAACGAACAAGAATGGAGACCGAAAGAAATAGGTAGGCCTATTGTTTTTAAAAAGTCAAGAAAACAGCTCTCACTTCATGAGAAGATGAAAAGCAAGTCTTCTCCATGGATTCATGCTCAATAATGGTTAAAGTTTCAGGTGTTGACTTTACGAAAACTGTACCCAATTTGCAAAAGCGCATGTATTTCTAATGAAACCCAAAGACAAGCCTCATGTGATAGACCAGAACATGTCATGTTTAATGAACGCCGCTTCCCAAGGCATTTAACTGCACAGACATCAAGCATTCATACCAAAACCCTTACTCTGAGATCTCCATCTGCATCTCTGTGCATCTCTGAATCAATGACATTCTCTGTGAGTCGTTTAGACTTCAAAAACAGAAACCATCAACTTATTACAACCCAGACATTTGTAACGAATAGGCAATTGGCAAGTCAAACTACAGTCTCTTTGGATGCCAGCATTTACTTGCTGAAATTCAAGCTGTTAACCTGTGCTGGCCTTCTGACACCATACTCTCTACCCAAAACACATTGATCTCTGCTGGGATGGGATGTGCACTGCCAGTATTGAGAAATGGAAGAGAACAAATGAAATGAGGTTTAATAATAACTGAATCGATTGTGAATGTAATGAAAATGTGCCTTATCAGCAGTGCCGTGCCTAGTCCGGGCTGCTACAATAAGCCCAGAGTTCCCTGTGGCTCTAATGTACAGCATGGTCATCTTAAAGGTGCACTCAGTCATTTTCGCTAATTAAAAAAGTTTCACACATAAATTAATAGAACTTAGGTGATGAATAGAAATATAATTAAAATGAAATCACATGAGATGAAGACTCAAGTTACATCAGTCTTCTTGATAACAATGTTTTATTTTTATTAAAATAAAAAAATGAAAAGGCTGTCCACACACTTTTTCCCTCAAAATTATTTTTAGTGTAGCTGTGACTGTCATGTGCTGTTGCTCTGTTATTGTATTTTTTATTTAAATAATATTACTGTACTTAATATTTATGATTATTTAATTTAAGGAATAATACATTTTAATATATGCAAAATATAATTAAAACATGTAATTAAAATTAATAGCTTTTTTTATTTCACTTATTTAATAATAACTACAGTAACAACAGCGCAAAAACACACACCAGCAACTATACTGAAAAATACTGTACTTCCAGATTGTTTATGTAATGCAGCAGCTGGACACACAAGCACTAATAAAGTAACCAACAAAAATCAGTTAGGACTAAATGTATAATATATATATATATATATATATATATATATATATATATATATATATATATATATATATATATATATATATATATATATATATATATATATATATATGAAATAAATAACAAAACACAAGCACAACAAGCAGCTGTGTTGTGAAGCAGCATGAAATAGCAAACATCCAAGCTAACAGGTTTCAGTCTAAAAACCAAACCACATGTAGTCTGTTGGTCCACTATACTATGTAAGAGTGCAGAAACACATCAACTGCACAGGCACTAAAGTGTGAGAGTACTGATTTTGTATGTGAGCTGCATGGAGGTGATTTATGGTTTTGAACTAAGCAACAAACAGTGATATTTCTGGAATGAGTCACAGTTGCCGTGAGGCACTGGAGTCACACTCCCTCTATAGTGCACTGCAGTTGAACAGCTGAGAGTGCGAGTAAACTGTGGGGGGAATAAAAGTGTAAAACTTCCTCTGAAGACACTTGTCAAAAGGGCTGTCAGTTTTAAGAACAGTGAGAATTGAGTTTGTGGTATTGTATTTCTACTGCTTTGTGCAAATGGCAGCTAAATGCAGTTCTAGTCGGGTAAAAATCTTCACAAATGAGGAACATTATGTATTGTAAATATTCTCCTGGCCATTATCTACAATAAGAACTCACTGACGATTGATATTCCAAAACCAACCTTCTCAATCAGGTTGCATCAGTTGTTTTTTTTTATGAGCAGTTTTCCACTATAGGCTAAAAGCTGACTCCCACAAAGAATAATAACTTTAAAGATAACTTTAATGAAAACTATATTAGAGTTCACACCAACGTACAATAACATTTTGCTTATTATAAGCACTCAAGCACATACCTCAGCTCTTTAAAGCCAGGTGGATTCTGAATGACTGTCAATGTGTCTTTTTTTTGCATTCAACTGAAAAGAAAAAGCACTATGAAAGTGATAACAACAATATTGCTCATGTGTTGTTGTTGTTATAGCTGTGGTGTGAACTTTTTAATTCTAATAACATTTTAATGATTATTAAAATCTCATATTTATAGTTATCATCCGTGGTGTGAATTTTGTGACTTAAAAAAATAAACACATCACAGTTTATTCACTATAGTTTTTTGAAAATTAAAAAAAAAAAAAAAAAAATGACAAGAACTGTCATAAATTCATCTTGTTGATGTCAGATAACATTTAAGCAAAACATGGTCAGGTCAAAGTGTCTGAATAATTTTTGGTCCTTTTTTTTTTTAATCAATTTAACCTGGTAGTCCACTGTATGAAGAATAATTCACAATTTACTTTATTTTGCCATCCTCACTTACATAAATGAAATCAAATATATTTTCAAATGTACTATTTTTTTTTTTTGCTATTTATTGAAACTTTAAAAAATATCAAAATATATTTAAAATATATTCAGATTTACTTCTATTACATTTATATATTCAGATTTTATATAATTATTTCCTGTTTGGCAGGAATGCGATAAAGTGTAGCTTGTCAGTGATCTACGGCCCGGAGTATTAAATGTTGCTCCATCTAAAAGCATGTGATGGAAATTTACCGGTACTGTTAATCTGCTGATGACAATCACATGTGATTTATCGTGCAGCCCTTGTTTGTTGATCACAAAGTACAGGAGTAAAACTAATATGTGGAGTGTATTCAAAGCACCGCCATTACTGTCTAGAGTGCGTGGAATGGTGCGCTGTGATTGGTTGAGCAGATATATCGCATTCTGCAAAAAAGGGAGACTGGCGCTTGTCGTGATTTTGGAAAAAAAGGGAGAAAAAAAAGTAACTTTTTAATACCGACCAGGAACAATACTGATTTTGAATTTAGATACACATATATATATATACACACACACACACACACACAACAAAAACATTTATAAATGTAGATATATGACACATCATTTCCATCATTGTTTTAGGCCTACTAACTGATGGTCAGATTAATAAACTATGACTGAAGGCGTTGTAGATTCAGAGGCTAGGTAGTCATTAGCAAGGAATGCTGACAATGATCCCTGCCCCTCTAAATGTAACGGTTTAAATCACATATGCTCACATTACTGACTGGAATGATGTTTCTCTTTACCTACAAAGCACTCTCTGTCTGAGATTGTCATTTCCTGACAATCTCCTGGTGATCTTTACACCCCGCAAGGATGCAAACGAAGGGTGTTGATTACAATCCACAAAAGCAAGGCAAATTAACCTCCCGCTCTTTCTGTGGATTAAAGGAATCATTTCACCAAAGGAGTGCGATATTTCTGAGAGAGAAATTTAAAAATTAATTCTTCGAGATTGGTCAAGTGAAAATATGTTTTTAGTGTTTATTTTTAATAATAGTGTTTTTGAAGGCAACAGTTTCAGATCCATGGACTGTAATTCCTCTGATATTCTAACATGCATCTGAATGTTTATTTTGATCATGTTCTAGCTTCTTGCATTCCCTCACTCATTTTCTTCAATAGGGCTTGGATTATTGGCTGAATAATACAGTAGGGTATTAGTGTAAATAGCAAATCCGTCATGGCATAAGCGCAACTGGCTCTTAAAGGGAATGGAAGATGAGACTCTGATTGGTTTATTGCACATTATGCCCAAAAAACACCCATTACTCATTGAGAGAATAGGGATAACCCGTGTAGACCATGTGCCCGAGTGTGCCAACCATTTTTCCATTGTTAAAATAGCAAAAGTGTATTTGGACACGCCCTGAGTGCACCTGCACCATGCACTTTACACTTTGCATTTAGATCGTTAAAAGACGGCCCTAGATCTCACTGCATAGTTATGGCCAGCAAAAGGGTAAGAAGTTGAATGCAACCTTGGCGCTGACCCAGCCACGTCTTAATCTGGCCAGTTGCACTCTTGTAACCTCATCACACTGCTCAGTCTTCCCACACTCTCAGAATTGCAGGTTTACTTGCACTGTTATCCAGTAGTAATTGAAGGGTTTGAACCCGTGGTGATGGAGACTGTGTAACTTTGTAGTGACAGTTTCTGGGCACTCGTTTATCATTGCTCGATTTAAACAAGAGTTTCCAGGCACTGAACTCTGAATGGGCAAGAATTTAACATTTACAACGCTATTAAACATACTGTATGGGTTTAAGGGTGTGTTTACTTAAAGGAATGTACCTGGTTTAATACAAGTTAAGTTTTATCGACAAATTTTGAGGCACAATGTCAATAACCACAGAAAAAACATTTACACGGGATAGTATGGGAATGTTTACAAGGGACAGTAATTACACTGGAAATAAGAGATTCATCCACCTAGAAAAGTAGTCCCACTTAGTACAGTTTAACTAAATAGAGCCAGAAAATCTGTTAACCTATACTAATGAAATATATATATATATATATATATATATATATATATATATATATATATATATATATATATATATATATATATATATATTATTAAAATTCTAATTATGTATTTTTATTATTTAAAATTATATATATATATATATATATATATATATATATATATATATATATATATATATATATATATATATATATATATATATATATATATATATTAGAATTAAGTTTTTCATTTGTTTTGCCTATTCTAGGGATGTAATGACTCAAACTGAGAATTCGGTTATTTTTATAATTCTTTTTACAAAATGAGATTGAAGACATTATACAGTAAATGAAAAGGTGTTGTTTAATTAGGCTATTGCTGCACGTTTCTTTGTGTAATTGAAATATAATAAAACTAAATTAAAAGTTCAAAGCGAACCCCTAATCAAACAAGTTAATTACACAAATAAAATAAATCTCTTAATATGTAGAGACTCCGATTCACTCTCTGACAGCAGGTGGCGCTTATGGACAGCAATGATACGGTGTTTCCTTGGTCACCGCTGTAAACAAAGCAGTGCTGCGCTTATGAACACTACTTTTTATTAATTGTTCAGAGGCAAGATGAAAAGAAATACTCTCTTTAGAAAAAAAGTTTATGGGGTAAGTTCCCATCAGAGATACATTCATATAAACTCTAATTGGATCGCGATTTGTTTGGCATCTCAACCGATTTGAATCATCACATATTTGAATCGATTTTCAACCCAGCTCACAGGTAATTGGTACATCCCTAGCCAGTTCCTTTTTCTTTCTCCACATTAATTACCCAAGGCAATAAATAAAATGTCATATCAATTATCCTGGATCAAATGAAAAGCATGTTCCTCCACTAATTACTTTCTAGCATTCTTTACTGGTTCTGCTCAAACTAAGTCTCAAAATGTCAGTGATTTTGTGAGGCCTCCCTGAGTGCAGCCATAAGCAGTAAATATGATAATGTGTGCCTATCTATATGAAGGTCTGTGCCAGTGATTCACTGCATGGCCAAATGCTTGACTGCATCAGCAGCAGTGCCGGTGTCAGGCTCGGTTGGTTGAGAGGACACTAAGAGGTTTAGTTGTCTGTGTGCTTGACTGGGCCCTCTGTGAAGTTTGACTATAAAGAAGGATAAACTTGAGGGCACACAAGGCTGAGTTTCAGAAAAATATATGACTGGCTATGGCAGCATATCTGAGAATTTCAAAACAGTGATGGCAGACTTGGTGTGTGACGTGTCTTGAAATTTTTTAAAATGCAAAGCCTCACTCATCCTGTTGGCTGCTAACTACTTAGACATGATGTTCAAGTCAAGGCACAACATGACTTTTCCCATCTTTAACCCTTTCCTTTAAGTCATCTGAGATTGCCATAAATAATCTCCATTAGAAAGAAACATTTCACAAATCAGTTCACTTTAATATCTCTGTTGTTTTTCCAACACAGCTATGATATTTAATTTTTTAAAAAAATTGTCTGATAGAAAGTGCATTTACAACTCTATCTAATAAAGTAAAATAATTCAAAAATAATTGTTCCCGTCTGCTGTGAAACTGAAGTTGAAAAGTAAACTCGTTTGTCTCTAGAGTTTCAGAAGAGATCTTAATGTTTTGCATGCTGAAATCTTAATGACTGGGTTATTCTCAGTCTATAGCTATATTGATCTTATAGCTATATATTCATACTGAATGTCATTCCTATAGGGAAATAATATTTGTATAGGGATATATATATATATATATATATATATATATATATATATATATATATATATATATATATATATACGCGCACACACACACACACAGAATTTTGGATCATAATGATTTTTTCTTATTCTTATACTCATCAAGGCTGCATTTATTTGATAAAAAAATACAGGAAAATAATTAATATTGTGAAATATTGTTACGATTTAATAAATTTAATTTATTCCTGTGATACAAACTGAATTTTCAGCATAATTTCCCCTGTCTTCGGTGTCACACGGTCCTTCAGAAATTATTCTAATATGATGATTTATTATCAGTGCTGGAAACTATTGTGCTGGTTAATATTTTTTTGGAACCTGTGATACTTTTTTTTAGGATTTTATGATGAATAAAAAGTTAAAATGTAGAGTATCTATTTAAAACAGAAATCTTTTCTAACAATATTCTGTAAACCACCGTTCAAAAGTTTGGGGTCAGTTAATTTTTATTCAGCAAAGATGTGTTCAATTTATAAGAAGTGATAGCAAAGATTTATTCTGTTAGAAATTTATTTATTTGTTATTTTTTATTTTACTTAATTAATCAAAGAATCCCGAAAAAAGTATCCAAAAAATAAAACTGTTGCATAATTGCAACACTGACAATTCTAAAAAATAAATCATCATATAAGAATGATTTCTTAAGAATAATGTTAACCATTATTTTATATTGTAATAACATTTTGCAAGATAATTTTTTTTTTTTCTGTATTTTTGAGCAGTAACAAATAAATGCAGCCTTGATGAACATAATAGACTTCTTCAAAAATGGTATATAGGAGAGATAATAATAATAATAATAATAATAATAAACTTTATTTTACTGTATATAGCACCTTTAAAAGTAGCATCTCAAAGCACTTTACATTTAAAAAAAATATGAAGTTAAAAGATACACATAACAGTGCAGGCAGTAAAGAACGAACCAAACAACACAAAACAAAGCCAATAGAATAAACACAGTTAATACTTCACTTTACTCTGCAGAAAGTGTCAGTAAAATCAATGTGAAAGGTATTCGATCCAGACTAAGACAGAGCTACTGGAAACCAAGCCACTTCCTCTTTCCCTCATCATACAAAACACAAAGCTTTCCACAGTCTATAACAATTCAGCTTGTGCACATGTTTCATAAACTGTGTAGCAACCCATTCAACTTCTGATAGATGTGGCTTTGAAGGACAGATGGACTTCCAATGAGCTTTACCAATCAGAAGCTGAGAGCAAGTGAGGCAGAGAGAGAGAGAGAGAGAGAGATAGACTGGAGAGCGAGGCCTAGCAGATGGGTTATCTGCACACTCATCACCACGGCAGCCAGAGCTGGAAAAAAAGACATGCTTTCTTTGCTAACAGACAGGTTAATAAGTATGTTTACTTGAGTTTGTCGATGACATGAAAGAACTATTAAAAAGAAATATAGTTGGTATAGAAGAGACTGAAATGCTCCCGGAAAGCTCTTTTCCTGCTGAGCTAATCAAAATGACCACAGCGGATCATAGTTGAAAGTGAAATGGCGTTTCTTACCATTGAAAAGGTGATTAGCTACACCTGATTGAGTTTACAAGTCATTTTTATGAGGAGGCTGATCCTTTCTCCAACTCCGTGATAGTTTTTTTTTTTTTGACATGGTTTTATATCTTTCAGTTGGATGTAATAAGTTGTACTGACTAAAGACACAACATCTAATTAAAACAAAAACTGTGTCCATCTTCATTTCAGGCTCATAGCAACAAAATGTGATTCTTTGAAATGTGGGTGGGCGATTCTGTTCTATACCCACTGTACATTGAGAGAGAAGGGTGAGTATTGGCTCAAAACAGAACCTTTGACATGAATCTATAAATGACTGCACTTCTGTGTGGTGAACATCACTGTAATGAATGTGCAGTTGTATTGTGTTCAACTGCCTGCATTTGTTATTTAGACAGCTACTGTAGTTATAGAACAATAAGCAGGATAAACAGAGACATGCATTACTTTCTCATTCTATTACAGGTAATTTCAAGCCAAGTACTCGTACACACACACACACACACACACACACACACACAACACAAACAAGTAGTGCTCAAGGGCCACTGCTTAACCTTTCTAGAAGCACACACACATACTGAAGTACAGGGAAAGACCTTGAGTACATGAGGAAAAAGAAGCTTCTGGTTCAGTTCTATAAAGCTGTAGAGCTTCACATGATGCCCATGATGAATAGAAGACTTCTGAAACCCATTTCCCAAATGACTCCTGTCATGTTACTCTGTGTTGTCATAAAAATGCAAGTTGCAATAGCTTATTGGCACCATTTTGCATCTAAAATGATCACGGTCACTTTTACGAAGAAGATAAACCTTTTGAAAGATGGCTACAAGCGAGAAGCCAACAGTTACAGAAAGAAAATGAAAACATCACTCAGACGAACGAAAACGCAAGAGATAAAGAGATGAATGAAAGAGAACTTAATATATATATATATATATATATATATATATATATATATATATATATATATTTTCCACACAATGATTGGTTAAGAGTCTCTAATACTTTACATATTTTCCCTAGACTAGTTTTAACAGTTTGATCAGGCCAGTCCATCGTGTCATGAAACATTCATTCAGTCCCCTAACAATCCCAGTGACATAAACAATGTAGTTAATGGGTTAACGCTACGTCTCAAAGAAAAGGCAGTACAGCTAACATTTCATTAGCTCGTGCAATTGTTTTCCTCACACTGAGATTGGGTTATTATGGGCTTCCTTTCAGTATGCCGGCTATTCAATGTCAAGAACAGATTCAGATGCAAATATCAATATGGGACATTCTACCTCCGCCTCGCCTCCATTATCTCCCTTCACATTCATTTCTGTCCAAAAAATGGATTATTAATACGCAGCTAATCTGAGTCTCCCAGTGTGAAATAAGCCTGGTCGTGCCTTTGCCAAGTTTACATGCCGATTGTGCTCCCCCGCCCCGTGTCAAGATTCATTTGCATAAAAAAAATAAAAAATCTGATGCGGCCTAAACATGCCAAATCCATTCACTGCCACCATTGTGACATCACAGCCTGTCGGAAGAACGTGAAAGGAAGGAGGGGAAAGAAGGAGAATCGAACCAGCTCATCTATTCCCCAAATTTCACACCTCTACCACACCAGCCTGTTCTGTAAACACGAACAGTTCTCTAAGGGGAAGATATCTACATTGCATTCAACTTAGAATAAGGTATGTGGGATGAGACAGAATTTGTTTCTGTAATTTAAACATTATAGCATAATGCTAAGAATGCTAAAATCATGGGCTCGGATTGATTCTGACACGTTTTGTGGTATCAGTTATTTGTCTCCTCTAAAACCTGTTCCACCCTTTTTGAAAAAAGATCGGTCTGATTTAATTACAATTTCTAAAGTTCATTAAAAGAAATATTAAATTAATTTCAAGGTGACATCCTCACGTTGACTAACTTTCTTTCCTTTTTCAAGTACGGTAGGACTTTAAATATTTATTTCAGTCCCACAGGGGATTCTGTTAATTTCCTCTCCATTGTGTAAATAATCAAGTTATAATTAATGAAGCGCCTGAATTTGATGAGAGCATTTTTATTCGGAAAGTCTCCAGACCTGTTTATTGAAGACTTAATTATTTATATTTGAAAGGTTACAGCGTTACCTTTGTGTTGGCAGGGACTATCCACAAGCCGAATGATATAAATATGGTCGTATGCTGCATGATAAACAGACTCGCCTCAAAGTGACAAAAATGAGATCAATGTTTCCATATTTCGTCATGTGTGGCTAGTTTCTACCTTTTATAAACGTCCTATTTCGCGGCTGATGGAGATTTGTTGAGTGTGCATGCAGATTAATCACATTGAAGGAAAGCTCTCATTTGTCCTTCTGGCAGTGGCCTCAATGCATTTCTCTCTCTGGAGCACTTCTCTAAGACTATTCGTCAGATAAATCACTGTAAATGTACAAAGATGTGTCGCTATAGCCATTTCGTTTTCTCTCTAAACAGCAATTATAGCTTGAATCCCTGAACAAAACCTCTGTCCAGAGGAAACAGCTTAATAAAGTTTGTTCCATTCTTTAGGAAATCATCATCTGTGCCTTCTGTAAATCCACTTGATATATTGAACGCAATTTCAGTTAATCTATCAGCGAGAGAAGCGTGTGAGTGACTCGGCATTCTTCAGTGCTACTTTTGTCTCCACACTAGCACTATTGTTTTGTTAACAGTGTTTACTGTCCTAAGGGAAGCCTTTATTTTTATACTATGTGCTTAAGTTGCACTCAGTTAAAGATATGCATATACACATACTTTACCATTTAAATAATAAATTATTTAAATGGTAAACTATTATTTTTTCCTCATTACCGTACAGTAGGGGGTCTTAGAAATTAGTACAATTTTCTTTCAGTTTATCCTATCTATACTTTAATAAAGAAGACTACATGGATTTATTAGGCCCTCAGAAATAGTTTATATATATGCACAAATAGTTTAACAGATAGTTTATATGTACACACAGACACGCACACCTCTTTTTTTTTTTCTAAATATTTTAATTAAGTACAAATTGTACCATGATAATACTGAGCTATTATATCATAGATAGAAGCAAATAAGAAAAGCTAATTTCATGATGATAAAGCTCACAGGATTCGGCAATATCTATATAGGTCTCTGCATCTCAGTTCCAAAGACGGCTTTGGTTCTCAACTGAATGTGCAGGAGAAGCATTACTTCTAATCTGGCAAAAGAAAACTTTTAAAAATTAAAATTTTTCAATATTAATTTGTGCATTTTTAACATGTTTATTAAAGGTTCAAAAAGTCATAAACTAAGATCTGAACAGTAGTCAATATTTTACTTTTTCGGGTAACATTTTGTGAGCACAGTTCTAATTTCAATTTTGGTTTTCAAAAATGGCATTTAAAAATACAACAACTGTTCTTTTTTATCATTATTATTTTTTGGTCTTGGTTAAAAAAAACAAATATAAGTGGACACAAAAGTCCAAAACTCTCTCTATTCAGCTTTATCAATGTTCTGCTCTGCTACTAATACAGCACTTGACAAGAACATGTACCAGGTGTAGCGGATATGACCCGAATCATACAAATGAAAGAGTCGATCAGAACTGTGGTTAAAACATGAGCCAAATTCCTCAGGAAGGCAACTGGAGGTCATAAAACATTCAAGTCCCAATCAAGATAACCAACCAACCAACTTTTTCACAGAACAGCTTTCAACATTAACACCGCTAGAACAATTATTGACAATTTCAATTTGGAGAAGACATTGTCAAATGTGTTTTTCGTAATTGAAATGCAACACTGGACATCACATGTAAACCCATGAGAGTTATACACCATATCCTTAAACACTTCCCCCACCTAGCAGAACAAGACTGATTTGAACCTCTGGTCTCCACAGAAATCTTTGCCAGATAATGACACAGAAACTGTCTTTTCTACATATACATGGACCAAAATTAACTCAAAAGGACTTATAAATGAATATCAGTCCATCGCTTCACTCCACATTGATTTATGTGTAACCCACACATTTGACTATCATGTTTAATCACTTATTGTGTATGTCTTTTAATAACTATTGGATAGCTTAAAGATGCAAAGGTTGCACTTTATTTTACAGTACGTGTACTAACATGTACTTATAGTGTACTTACAGTGTATTTATCTAAGAGAGTTCTGGTAATACAAGGTAACTATATGGGGTAGGGTTAGGTTTAGGGGTAGGTTCAGTGTTCACAAATAATAAATGATGGTTGTCACTCTTTATGCATTATATATCACTGAAACCAATCACTGTGTGTTTTCATTAAAAACTGTGAAATCTATGATGTGCTCTGAATGCAATTATGGAATGATAGTGTGCCTAAGTTACCAAGCAATGCTGTCTTGGTGAACTCATCAGCCACATTTTGGTGCCTTGCTGGTCCACTGCCTAGATCAGAACAATTAAATTTAAAATTTTAACTTTAAGTGAGACTTAGATGAGAGCAAAAATAATCTAAATGTAAAAAGGGTAAATGAACATGCAGAATTAAATACTATTGTAACAACATCATCAAATACTATACATCTAATAAAGTACCAGTAAATAATAATAAATAAATAAATAATCAATAAATAATAAGGTACTCTTAAAACTGATTGGCTGTGCCACACACACAAGTACGCTTGACAACAGGTAACTAGGGTACTGCTTGTGTAGCATGTTTTGCAATTTGTAAGAAAGCAATTTGGCGTCTTGTTGATGCAGGCATTTAATTTGCCTGTAGTATACTGCAGTTCTTATTGTTGCTTGTCTCTTCTGAAATTACTTTCCGCAGGCAGCACAGCTCACATTCTTCGTCCATTAGTGACGTAAATGTCATGCTGTTACAGTTTGGCAGCACAACCAAAGTGACAGAAACCGCTTAAGAAACTGAATAAAAAAATAAAATAAAAATAAAAAAAAGCAATGTTTCCTGTTTTTGCTAATTTTTTATTTTTGTTATCTGCATACAGTATATTAAGAATCTGCTGCAAATGCTCAGTGTTACATTGATGATGCAAACATACCATGCCAAATAATGTGAAATAAGACCTTCAGTGGCAGAGGGAGGGTGTTAGAATCAAACTCTGGTTCAAACCAAGCAATCGAGCCAAGAGCGAAAACACCAAAGAGATTACACACCCTCTTAAGATCCTGCAGCCCATCTGGACATATTCACTCACTCTGGCACTTCATATTACCTGCAAAGCACTCTGGCTTGTTCTGGATAGGGTAAAAGGTTTAACACTCAAAGGATTTTTCAAAAGCGGAACACACTGGGAGTTTTGACCAGAAAACCCACTCCAAAAATCTCCCTGATTAGACAGCAGCTCAGTGACCCTGCTGCTCCTCTCAGAAATGTGATTATTATCGCACACTGCACACTTGCTTCATGACCTCTCCACAATCCCTTTCAATCCCGGGGTCACCACGACACTGAGCACAGGGAGCGTCCTGATGGGAAACATGACCTCTGTGATGCAGCAGCCCGGACGAAATGACTCAACATGTGTATGATGAGAGCTCCCATTGTACATGAAGTGTAAAATGGCCCAGGGCCTCTTAGGGCTCAAGGAAATGGTACACACGCTGGCATTTAGATGGAACTGTTCAAATGGTAAGTGGGACAAGGCAGTTACTGCAGAGTGCATATACCTCATAAACATCATCTCACTCACTTAGACATACGGTTTAGAAAGTGAACTATAGTAATCAAATGAAGTGATTTCAGACACTGATTTGCATTTGTTAGATTTAAATGTTTATAAACCAAACATTTGTCTGGTTGTGCAAATTCAGAAAGGAAGAAAATCCTGTGTACCACAGTTCAAGTTTGATAAATTCTGATCTAAGGCAATACAAAAGCGTTCCCAAAGCCCCCCCAACACTGCACATTTTGCATTTCTCCTTTGTCTGACACACATATTTCAGATCTTGAAGTATGTTCCAATGAGCTGATGACCTGTATCAGGTGTGTTTGATTAAGGAATCTTGCTAAATGTCCTGTAAAACCAAGTCCTGTTGCTTATATTCTGGTTCCGAAGGAATTTTGTGACTCCAGCTAACTCTCTAGCAAGTGAAGTTTAGCCACCTGGCAATAAAATGAATCAATCAATGAATGTCTTACAATGTGATATAGAATTTGGCTGAGAGTATGATGGGTCATTAACCACATGATTGGTTGTAGTCTGAAGTTAATTTGCTGGCTTTAGTAAGATCAATATAAATATCAGACTAGAATCAGCAAAGTAGGCAAGAAGCATCTTAGCACTGAAATTTAGGATATGCTTAAGTAAAAAGATGTTAACACACTGCAGGACACATAATTATGCAATGATTGTCATGTTGGCTTGCTATTCTTGCCCTCCAGGGTGGTTATTTATTGTTCCAGAATGCAGTCTATTTATCACAGTGGAAAAGAGCGATAAGGCCAAGCATGCACATTACCCACGTACACTAATACATGACAAGATGCGAATGTAATAGGAGTTTCTTTATAATTTTACAGGTGGTTATTCTGATATAAACCCTTTGTCCAACTTGAAAGTCATAATTTGAACCGTAAAACGCAACAATTTTGAACTACTTTGTCACCGGGGGACAACTGAAATGTTTTGGATAAAAGTCAGCAGTTTGCACAAATCTTCTAGAGGTTTAATGTGCATCCTAAAAAAAATTCATGACTATAACACTGAAGATCAAGCTGCAAAACATTTTTTTTCAACTAGCTTTTCATAAGATTTTATGTACTTTTTATGCACAAATATGAACTGAAGCATTTCATTTTTCCATCATTGAAGCCACTGCCTCAATGGTGAAAATAAATTGAAACTAATGGCATTAAAGTAGCCCATCATGCAGTCTGCAAATGTATTTTGCATAAACAGATTTTTTTTTTTTTATTATGACAGTGAGAATCGTTGATCAAGTTATGAATATTTCCTCTTAACCGAGTTAATATTCTACACAATTCATGTGTACTTGTCAGTAAAGCAGAGTACAGTGTGTATAAACAAAAACAAAGTAGTTTGTACCATGCAAATCAATATTTAATTTTAGTGGTAGACCGAATGCTTCGTCTTGACAGGGGAATAAGGACTTAAATATACTATTCAAACATACCCTAAGTGATATTTGTTTATTTGAGCTCAAGCCTGAAAAAAGTGTACATCAGTAGTTTTTCTAAAATTCAAACGTATTATTAGGTAAGCACTTAAAAAAAAAAGTACAGAAAAAAAAATGGCATAAGCAAAACAAAAAGCGTGATGCAATGCGAATTGTGGGCAAAAGGCAGAGCAGCAGTAGGAAAGGTGGGAAAGAAGAGTGTGAGAGAAAGATAGAGAGAGAGCTCCAGGAGAAGTGTGACAGCAGACAGACAGGTTGATGGAGATTAGGCTGTCAGAGAGGCAGTCCATCAGTGTAGTGCCACACACACCTCACTGCTTTCTGACAGCTACATGTCTGTCCGTATGGGCCACAATAACAGAACACTGTAATTTCCCTCTGCTTTGCCTTTTGCTCCAGGCAATTAAGCACTGAGGACTTCCCATTTAGGCTGGGTTTCCTATTTCTTGCTCTCTGTGCCTATATCAAGACCATTTTCATTCAGACTGGTCTGCTTTGATGACATTAGCATTTAAAATTAAATGTTTACCTGTAGGGGTAAACTCAATTTTTTACAGTACAGTTGTTAAACTGGCAAACTGAGATTTGAATCTATGGCGGTAAGTATCAAACCGTTAGCGGTGAAATATGGCTGAATATCAGCACGATGTGAATACCTATGGCCAAATCACAACCGTGCTGATATACGGCTACGAGTGCAATACTACTCATTAATATATATTCACATATTTCATTAATAATTTATCACACCCACTAAATTGTTTTACCACACAAAGATAATGCAAATCAACTAATGTCACAAACACATTCAAAAGTACAACTCACATGGTGCAATTTTTCATCTTGCAGGCTGTTTATGAATTCTAGGTGGGAGATTCAGTAAATTAAAACAGTTTATACATCATGCCTTTACCACTACGACCTAGGAACATAAACTGACTCATTAAAATGTTAAAAAAGCGCATGTTAATTTATAACATTCTTCTCCATCATGTCATGGATCCCTGGAGCCATGATCGCTATAAAAATGTACACAACCATTAGTTTGAAATAAACTTCTGTTTACCGCCTGCTTTCAGTGGGCAGTAATGGTGTAACTTTAATTGCACCAGGAACATAGTAAATAAGCCGCTATATTGTCTGTGTGGGCGTTCTTGGCCAGAACAAGATGGAATATGAACCAGACCATATGCCTGTAGTTTAAAGTTCGCCTAAGAGTAAGAGTACAGAGTTACGTTCAGCAAACAATCAAACTTGTTCTAGACCAAAGCAAGATGGATTTTCCCTTGAGCATTAATTCCTTCAAAGTTTACTTTCTTACCCTTGACAGTACTTTTCCATACCAATGTTTTTTGAAACCTAAACGTTCCATCATTGATTACTATCTGGATGTGAAGAGACTTTCAACCAGCATATACCAGCTTTCATTAAAATACATTATGCATGTTTGAGTAACAAACTTATTGGATTATGGACTTGGTTATTTATTATAAAAATGGTTATTTCAATTCAAAACACAGAGTAAATTCTTTTAGGGTATTGGATGATATTGATCCCTCACATCATGAATAGACCTAAGAGATTGATCAGTCGCTGGAGTTGCCGCTGTTAAATGTTTTATGGTGTGTATGTGGCCATGCCGGGTGTTTGTATGTGCAGTAGTGCTGTAGTATTGATCTAGTAGTGGTTGATATACAGTAGTTATCACATCCTATCAGAGCACAAGCTCTCCTCTCATCCCTCAGGCCCACAGAATCCTGCCTGCAGGACAGTTTATATCACTCACCATACGCAGAGTTATGCCCAACCTGTCCTCCGAAATTCTTCCTCCACTCAGTCTCCCTCACCACAGATGTTTCTCTCTGTCATTCTGTTGCCTAATCTTCCTATTTCTTCTCCCCTTCTGGCCATCAGACTCTGGGCATTAGATCTTCTAAAGTCCAGGAGCCGATTCTGAAGAAAGCCATTTCACACATGGCTGGTGTGACGGAGGAACTTCGCACCCTCCAGTCATTGCATGAAACACAATTTGCCTACTTTTACTATGTACTGAAAGTAAGTACTCCTCTAGAAGCAGCAAAATACATACTTTTTTAGTGTGTAGTAATAAGAAAATATAAATGTCATATAAGTGCATCTACCACAGGCTCCTTTGTTGCATACAATTTGCATTTGTAATGGCTAGGAAACATGCTTTTTGTGCTTTTAGGAGAACTCCAAGAATAATTAGGTACTGTTTAAACATCTACAAATTCACTAACATGGACACATTTCAAAAAGTTGGGACATACTTATACTATTCTTTAAACTTTATAGGAGGCATTATATGCAAATTGGGATTTAGCCACTCTGGTTTTTCTACCACTGGCCCACGTTCAGCTTCACAACAGCAATGTGTGCCTGAGAGGATGGAAGCAGAAATGCAATAACACTGGCACTACTGGTGATGAGCTGCACCTGGTGCTTACTGCGCCACCGTTGCCATGAATCCATTACTGTGTCACTCGTTCAGGCCACCTGGTCCTGCACCCTGCACCCTTGGACCTTCTCCACCTATGAGAACCAGAGCCAGGTGCATACTTGATGATAATACAGTACGCATGAAACATTCTTCTGTCCTATATTGAATATATCAAGAATGACATTTACATGTCTGAGGCAGAAAACAAACAATAATGAACAAAAAGTTTCATAGCAGATTGCAAAATAGGAAAATAGTAGGGTGGGGACGGGTTCTATCCATCAGTTATTGGATGGATGGAGATGGATCTAAGTTTGCAGCACCACAAAGGCTAGTTGTTTAAAAGGAAAACTGAGTCAAGACATTTTGAATTCAGATTATTGAGCAATATAAATACACTTATGTATGGATGAATTACTCAATAAGATGCATTTAGATAACAGACAACATGAGTCAGCATGAAATGGAAATTCACCCTGAGATAGGCTTGCCTCCCTTGGCCTTCTTATAATACCTCTACCCCACACTCTGTGAACCACAGCTGTAGGCAAATTAAAAAATTGTCTAAATTCTACCAAAATTCCCGTTTTGAAAAATCCCTAATCATTTTTTTTTTACAGCTTCATCTCAGCTGCAAATGATTTTCATGAGAATCATTAACGGGCTGTGAGTCTGTTCAGCAGGGTGTAAGCCTATTGTCTTGTGTGGCTGATAAATTGGACAAACTGAGCCGGTGTGAAGCGTGTGGAGATCAGGCCTGGTTTAAAAGGGCAGAGCCACAGGTGTAATTGTATTTCTGAGAACAGGAAATGAGTGTGATTATGGACCCCCAATTAAACTACTGGGTCAGCAAGGGAGGGGATATGCGTCTATGCGAATATTTAATTGCCTTGTGAGCCGATTTGGCAGCACAGTCATTTAGCGGTAAATAATACAGGAGGTAAATCAGCTATTAGATGCTTTCATGTGGGAAGGTCAAAGAGCTGAATAGAAAAAGCACACCTATCTGTAGGCTCACACAGCCACTGACTTGCAACCACAACCCAGCCGACCATCATCACCTGATCCATTATTAACTTTCTTCTCCGCAGGAGCCGAAGAAAGCTGTAAATCCTTCTTGTGTCCTGTAATGCAACTAATGAGCTTGAACGAAAAGACCCTGTTGTCCTTTAAATGGAACTTGAACAGCTATGAGCGTTTAATCATTCATTTGCACAGTAGCAGGATTTTAATCTGCATCACTTTGACTAACGATACACAAAAATAAATGCGATTGGCTGCATGGTACAAAGATGCATCGCTATAATATGCAGATACATCTCTATAATGTGCATTCATCTAAACGTGTAGATGGAGATGCCACTGACCCACCTGCTATAATCAGTCAGCACGGAAACACAACAGGGAGAATTGTGGGAATTCTGCATGTAGTCAGAGAGAATTGTGATTTGTGATGTAAGTAAATCAAAGGTCATGCAACAGAACCGTTTGTTTCACCGTTTCTGGCTAATGAAAGATAAATGTTTTCTCTTCTAGATATTAACTCGACAAGCCCTCCAGAATTTTCCCCTCGGTTTAAACACCCATGCAAATTCTGCCAGCTTTTATATTGAGGGAAAAGATGCAAATAACCTCACGATTACTACGGTCATGTAGGCCTTTTCTTAAATAACATAGCACTTAAATCCAAAGTCCATTTGAAAGTTTACTCATTCTGCATCTAGAGAATTTTCCTCTCTCGCTACTGTCAGAGCGGTAGAATCAATATGAACACAATGTTGAGGTCCGATATCGACTGTACACACTCCTACATCAGCCACTGTTTGAAGGTTGTTTTATAATGTTAGCTATATACTGTAAGACTATCAGTTCATTGGTGAATTCAAATAAGAAAAGCATAATGATGATTTGATAGTATTTTTCATTGATTTGCAAGGTTATATGTGCTCAGTTTTAAATTCTGTCACAGAAGAAAATAATTCCATTCATTTTAAAATATATTTTTTTGTTCATTATGTCGTATCTAAGAAAAAGTACTTGAATGTTTCTAGCAATGTCTGTAAATGTCACTTAGTTTAAATTTTCTCCACAGCACCTAAAAGCACTAGAGAGTGCATGAGAAATTCTGTTGTATCTGAACAGTGCTGCAATATTCAGAGAAAATATTTCATTTTGGAGTCCAAGTTTAACCTCAGGTCAATTTATTTGCCATGAAAGTAGAAAAACTCAAGTTTGTGTTGTGCAACTCAGACTTATGTTTCCATTTTTTCCCTTGTGCAAACAACACAGTTTGGTGTAACATTCAATGGTAGCAGTGTGGGAGGTTTGTGTCTTTAGATGGCTCCAAATAATTTATATAACCACAAGCCAAATAGATCGATATTGTTTCTTTTAGCTTCTGCTCAGATCAGTTCCCTTCACTAAGCCAGAATGAGTGAACATCGTCATCCACAAGTGAACATCAGTCTCTCTCCGTTGGGCTTCAGAGAACAGAATGGAACACTACACCAAACAAATTAGAGAAAAGGAAACAAAAAGAAAGATGCACTAAAAATGAGACCAACCAACAAGAGTGACTACAGACAAAATGTGGAAAAAAATAAAAAAAGAATAGGACAAACGGGATGAGATTTTATTTTTCACTGTAAACCCGTAATAAAGCTAAGAAACATATTTTACAGTATGTCCTGTTTGGGGTGTTAATTACTAGGAATTTAACGATTCACTGTGAGCTGTTTGAAAATGTATATAAATGTGACAATTAAAATCGGTTGAGATGTTAAACGTGCTGCGATAAATTTGGGGGTGGGAGGTTATATGACTGTATCTCTGAGGGGAACTTATATTTTCTTTTCATCTCATCTCTGTGTAATGCATGTTAAAGCACTGTTCATAAAGCTGTGCTGTTTTGTTTACAGTTTTAACCAAGGAAACGCTGTATTGGTGCTGTTCCATAAGCGCCACCTGCTGTCAAAAAGTGAATTTGTGTCTCACTCAGAGCTTCTGCTGTCTTTGCTTTATGCATATGTGTTATGTAATATAGTTTCACAAAACTTAAATCAGAGCAATCTGTTTTACATTTTCAGTTTGTTTTGTTATATGACATATTTATGTTCCACAAAGAAATGTGCAGCATTTTGTTCAATCAATAATAAAATAATAACCTTTTCATTTATAATTTGTCTTAAATCTAATTTTGTAAAAAAAAAAAAAAAAAAAAAATAATAATAATAATAATAATAATAATAATAATTGTGAGAAACTTGAATCGTGAAATCAGTATCGTGCATCAAACAGAACTGTGAGTTCAGTGAATTTTGAAATCCCTACTAATTACAGTTAAGTTTAGTCTTATTAAAACATCTGACAACCACTTTCTGTTTCTATAGCCTTACATTTTCACATAGTTAGTTAGTTAGTCTGTATGAAGGTATAGGCAGGTAGGAAGTTGGGTAGAGGATGGATGGATGGATATAGACAGGTGTAATGTCTTTGAAAACGTCCGCAGGACAGAGCACTGCACCATAATTTATAAAAACCTTTGTTGCAGAATAAGCTGCAATATGACGATACTGTAATAATGATATTGTAATTTATGCCGATAGTCAGAAGTCTGGCCTGTTTTTAATTATAGAACATAATTGCAGCTCTAAATCGATTTAATAGTGAAACTAAATTAACAGGCATGAAAATGTAGTAGTAAAGAGAGGTTGATGGCTTTACAGAAGACCACCCCTAATGCTGCCTACTCAAAAATTAAGTGCAGTTATAGATCTTTAAAGGTGTTATAATGCCTGCTACGCCCCAGTATTGACTTCAGTTATTGTCCATACGATATCCGAAAGTCAATTTAAATATGATGACATACACAGTATTAAAGCTGGTGTATTCATTAAGACAAAAAAGCACTTGGACAGTCTTAAGAAATATGTATAAGAAAAAGATGCTTTCGGGGGTATATGTGGATCAAAGAGTTTGCATTTAAGCAATGAATTCTCTCATTTTCCTCTCAGTTCAGGGTCATTTGAAGGTCAAAACTCTCCTTTTGATTCAGTCTCACTGATAATGCAGCAAAGTCTCTCAATCTGAGCCTTTTTTTAAGGAATAACAGCCATCCAATATGTAGATGAGGTTGTTTCATCATTGAAATAGATTTTGGAAAAAATTGCATTACATAAGTTGCTCACCAATGGATCCTCTGCAGTGAATGAGAGTTTAAATAAAAACATCAAAATAAATCACAGGTAGGGGTTGAATGACTTTTTAAAGTCAACATGTATGTAATAAATGTTGAGTTGATGTCGACTAGTCACTGATGGTGTTATTAATGAACAAATAGACTGAACCTTGAGCCAAGACTCAAGCACCTTGTGCTAGTTCTAATAATAATAATAATAATAATTTTTTTTTATTTTATCTCAGCATTCTTATCAGTGTTGTATAAGGGTTTGTGTGCATAATAGTAACCTCCAATGCGATGGGAAAAGTGTGGGAATAAATGGGTTAAAAATGACCACTCGTAATCCACATGTCTCCAGTCCATCCATTAACATCAACTGTGAAGTGAAAAGCTGTCCTTATTTCGTTAAAAATAACCTTAAGTCCTTAATTTATAATATTGCACAGATCAAATTATGTTTAAACAGAGAAAACAGTCCAAAAAGTTCTGAACAAATATGTTGATGGATTTAGATGTAAGAGGAAAATGGAATGGAGTTTTTCCACTGGAAAGAATGTTATTATGGATAATAGATTTTTATTTAGAAGTGACAGTTTAAAGTTAAAATGAGGGATATGTTTCTAACAAACACACCGCTTTTCATCCCACACGTTTTTATTAGCTGTATGGACTCTTATTCTGATGGCACCCATTCACTGCAGAGGATCCAATGGTGAGCAAGTGATGCAATGCCAAATCTGTTCTGATGAAGAAACAAACTCATTTACATCTTGGATGTTCTGAGGGTAAGAGCATTTTCAGCAAATATTCAATTTGAGTGAACTAGGCTATTTCTTTAAGTGATGAATAACTCACATTAAAAACAGTAAAGCCTATGTATAATAAAATACTAACATAGACAAATATATAACCCGGAATATGCCTTCAAGAATATCCGCTTTTAGGTAACACATTGCCTGAATATACATTACTGCTTCTCTAAGGATCCTCTGTGGTTTCATCACACAGTGGTACCATAGCTATGTGGTTTCACACCTCAGTAATACTATGCTAATCCTTATACTGGCCTCCTAAAGCACTGCAGTGTTTGGGGGCATGGGAAATGGAACAGAAGAAATGGAGAGGAATAAAACTTGTAATCCAGTAACAGGATTAGGGACTGCGGAGAATCCAAACACACAGGAAGACAGAAGGGTGGGAGGCCTGACATTTGGTGCTATTAATGTTTAAAGTGAATTGCAGAAAATCCAGCAAGAAGCGTGAAGCAGGCATAACTGATAGAATTTTTTGTGTGTTCCCAGCAAATATCCAAGGTCTATTTAAAATGTTCAGGCCAACGATGCATTCAGGGATCTTTGAAAATATGCTTTCATTTGTCCTTTGGGGTGTACTGGGTTATCATCTGCTTCAACAAAGGGCTGTTTGAAGTTGGAACCTCAGCACACTGGAGTATGATGAGTAATCAATAAAGTGATCTATGATTTGTGAATGGGTTTGCTCTGCTATCCTCCTTTCCTTTTGTTCTGCTCAAGGTCCAAAATGAACACCAGCCTAAAATCAAATGAGAGTAAAAACTAGTTTTGTAACGTAAACAAACTGTTAATTGGGCAGTTACTTTACAAGGGATTGCATCATAATCAATTAAAATCGGACTAATTTTTTAATTTTATTTACTAAACTAATACTTCTATTCAGCATAGACACATTGAACTGACAGTAATGGGACAGTCTTTTTCAAATAAATGCTGTTCTTTTGAACTTTCTATTTATCACAGAATCCTGAAAACAACATTTTTCACAGCTTCCCCCAATATCAACAGCACAACCATTTTCAACTCTGATAAAAATATGAAATCAGCATATTAGAATGATTTCTGAACGATCATCTGACACTGAAGACTGGATTAATGGCTGCTGAAATAAATCACTTTTAAAATATTAAAAAAGGAAAAGAAATTAAACTGTAATAATAAATAATAATAGTATGATGTTTGTAATCAACAATCCCAGGTCCTATCAACACAGAACCTGTTTTCAGTTTAAAATGATAGTTTGCTTAAAGATGAATTCTGTCATCTGGCATTAATTGACCCTTCGCTAAGGCCCATCCTCCTTAGTTACTGTTGCTGTCAAGCTTTCACGCCTGGCACATCTATTACAGTATGTATGCACCGGAGTCAGAAATTCCCAAGGAGATAATTAGTAATTTTTGGCGAACAGGTGAAATATCTGAGAGAGCAAGAAAAAGCGGACTGCAGTATGCATTCGAGGGATATATCAACTACATAATATGCAACTGACCAGAGAATAATTTAATCAGAATTGAAGCTAAAGCCTAAACGTCATACGCTGACCATTCAAGTAAGAAACACACAAATTGAGGGACAGCTGTCTTCATGCACAGCAGGGTAAGTGAAATTTAAAAATAATCTAATAATTATAAATCAACAGCTTATCCATAAATCATGTGGAATACACAAAATAAGAATTTCCATGACCACTTTGCAATGATAACATTCTCCTGTTTATATTATTTAGCACGCCAGGCTACTGCTCACATTTATTTGTGAATGGTGCCTCACACACTGTTTGATCCACACCCAGAATTTCTCCCTTTGGGTTCTAGGTTTTGGGAAGGGAAAAAATATTCCACCACCCCGTCCAAACTTTTAGAATACTGTATCAGATTTGCAAAATCCGTACACACAAAGCTTCGTCATTTTTACCTCGCTCCAAAGCTTGCCAGACCTCCCGTGCCTACTTATGGTTACTAAGACATGATTGGCCTTTGGAGGTTTTTAGGTGTGGCTTAGCGAAGGGTCAATTGTGCCTGTATGCCTTTAAGATTATCCTCTAAAATGTTCTTCATGAGATAATCTGGAGAAAATTTCAATTGAATAAAGAGGACCAGAACAATATAAAATCCTTAGACTTTTATTGAATGGGCAAAGAAAACTGAGAAATTTTTTCAAACTATCTTCTTGTTAACAATATTTTTTTCTGTAAAATATCATTTTTAATGAGTCACGTCAATCATAGAATGAAAATGCTCTCATTCATTCTATGTTTGCCTTCTGTTGCTGTATGAATCTGTTGATGTGTCTCTCAATATCTCTTTTATGTATTCTTGTGTAGTCTGTGTTAAACATTTACAGTAATATTTTATAGGTTTTAGGTGTTTTTTTTTTTTTAAATTATATAAATAGACTTAGTTCTTATTTAACCTTTACTTAGCCCATTTAATTTAATTTAATTTAATTATCTCCAGTTCAGTTCTTTGCAGTTCTGTGTTTTTTTTTTTTTTTTTTTTGTCTATGTAGCACCTTGGTCCACTGTAGTGTATACTAACTGTATAGAGCTGGAATGACAATAAAGCTACTCTGACTCTTTCCTCAGGTTTTTCAACAGGTCCTGATTCAGACACTTCACTGGATCTTGTTTATGATGCTGTAATTCAATAACCTAGACTGTTTGACAAAAATACACAACATGAAAAATAAAATAAAGTAAATTGTCAATTTTGCACCCTAATTTCTTACAGAAAATACCTACCAATTTTTTATTTTTATTTTTATAAAAAATTAGGTCAGAATCAATACTTGAATTCAATCATCACAATTCTCACTAGCTTTAAGAGCGATCTAAACGGTCTCTCAGTACACAAACCAAACAGAATGCTGCTGAATAACTATGACAAATAATCAATATGATGCCAAATTAGATTAAAAAAATTAGGCTTCCTAAATAGACATATAACAAAAGCAAATTTCTGATCATCCAAAGAAACAGAGCCAACTGAATTAATCGTGTTATTACAGTGAGATCACAACTGCCCAGAAGAAAGATGTGTCAGAGAGTAGAAGTGCTGATATTATAGCTGTCACATAAGGTATACTTTAACAGATCTGTTTGTCAAATTGTTGTCTAGTTGTTTGTAGACAAATGTTATCTAGAGAATTGCACATCAATACGACATGCCAGAAGATCACAGCTCATAGCAGCTAAAGACTAGGCTCAAAATTATGTGAAATAGCTGACAAAATGAGGTCCGAGTATTTATTTGGCTTGTTCATTGATTGCATAACACCGTCTTGTGTGTTAACGACTTTCGAATGCTACGTTGTTGTGCTTTATTTGACATTTGCTGGTTCTCATACACCCATAAGTGATTTGCAACCTTGAACGGTGAGGAAATTCAATGGCTGTCGTCTTGTCTTAGTGCTTATGTGTCCAGAATGCATTCTTAACTGTAGACTGACAAATGATGAAGTGGATGGATATATGATCACACCCACCTACCCACACACACTCACTCCCAACAACAGTGTTGGCATTTCAGTTGCACACAGCCTTGAGGATCTATTGATTTATATGAGTATATCTGCTTCCTCTGCTCTTTAGGATTAAACTGTGCTCACAAAATCGGCTTTCGAGAGCTGTGTCGACCAGCAAGTGTGCATCGAAGTGTTAGACCAAACAAGACAACCGTCACACACATCCACCCTGCATATGGCATTTGAAACTTGTGTGCCTGCTGAGTTGAGGATAGGGAGAATAACAGAACCAGAGATGGATTTGGTGACAAGGACAAAAAAGTAAATCCATCTACCACTTCTATTTATCACCCAGTGAGCCATGGAAACCCGCTGAGATTACAGACAGAGACACTGGCACACAGCGCAGAACAACACACATACACATACAACACAGCAGGTCCTTCTGGTGAGGTGGAGCGAGCAACAGGCAAGTAAGACAGGATGCAGAGTTCGCATCCACATGTGAGCGGATGGATGGGTGTATGCACTTGTTAACAAATGAAGAGGTTCTCGGTAGAAACAGTGGGGGACAATTAGCCGTCTCAGCCGATTGCTGATAAATTGATTTAGGGCATGAGTGAGTTTTAATCTGTTTCTCATGAAAAGCTTGAATTGCTTCATGGAGAGTTTAAAGGGTCATTTAGATAAAGGGAACAACTCAGTCAGGCAGTGCTTGGCTGAGGATGCTTTCTCACAGAAGAGAATAAATAATATAAGCAACATTCTGATATATGTACAGGCATGCAGGGAATGAAGAGAACCACAAGCAGATACGTTCACTCACACTGGCATAGTTCAGGACTAAAGGTTGAGGTTGTTTCTATCCAGTACAATGTCTATGATTAACTGTGTACAGTTTTGGCTTGTGCCAAGTAATTCTAATACTGTAAATCTAAAGAAATATGTGTTTACAGCAGCAGAAATAAATTACCTGAATGCTGCCTTCTTACTATATATATATATATATATATATATATATATATATATATATTTAATTTATATTTAAAGTAAAAAGTAAAATTTTAAAGTAAAATTTTAAAATAATTAGTTTCTTTGGGTCAAATACTGAATATCTGTAGTCTATTTTAATTTTTTTATTGTCCTTAATTGTGTGTGTGTGTGTGTGTGTATTCATCAGCCTTTACACCAGTCTTCAGCGTCACATAATCCTTCAGAAATCATTATAATAAGTCCATTTACTATCAATTATGTTCTTTTTAGCTTTCTATTCATCAAATAATCCTAAACAAAATGTAATAATGTTTAAAAAAAAAAAAAAAAAAAAAAAAAAAAAATTAAACAGCAAAAGCTTTGCCCACACAATTCCAGCACTGGTAATAAATCTATATATTTGAATTATTTTTTTCATGGATCATGACTCTGAAAACTGGAGTAACAGCTGATGAAAATTCTGATTTGCTTCACTGAATTAAATTATATTTTGAAGTATATTAATTATGTAGGCTAATATATATGCATAAATAACCTCTGACACAGAGAAAAGTGAAAACTCCTCACATGACCGCTAATAACTGAACATCTGAACGTAACGAACCAAATGCACATTTACGGATCTTCTTCCATCAGTTCTGCTAAATGTAAACAAATGTATATTAATGCAAGCGTAAATATTGTATAAATATAGTGTTCCTGTAGCTCACCTGGTAGAGTGTTGCGTTTTCAAGTGCAAGGTTGGGGGTTCGATTCCCCAGGAACACATGATAGGTAAAGATTGATAGCCTGAATGCACTGTAAGTCGCTTTGGATAAAAGTGTCTGCTAAATGCATAAATTTAATTTAATTTAATTTAAAATATCAATATTAATTGTGTCTAGGCGAAGGCAGTCATCCTGGAACAGAGCTAACGTGGGTTTGGAGTATATTCATTTCATACTCTATGACAGCTTATTAAATTTAAAAATATTATACATTTATTTAATGTAAAAGTTACACGTACAACAAACAAGTAATTTAATAGTGGTATCGTGCACTGTAATCGAATGTAGCATACCTGTTAAACTGTAAACAGCACATGCGGCGTTCATCTAATAAAGATCCTCATCTCTAGCAAACAATAGCCTTTGCAGATTTGCTTTCTATTGACTGTAGATCCAGAGTCAATTCTTCAACGCTCTTGGTGTTCTTAAACTTTCTATTACAACTCTGAGTGAACTGCTTCAGACGACTCAAAATTGAACAAAATTGACTCAAAAGGATGAATCATTCGCAAATTGGTATCACTTATTGCCCAGAGAAATGTAGACGGTGCGTTTGAAATAAACTAAAGTATTATAACTTTTATAGCATTAAGAAAAATAATGAGAGGAGCATCGCCCACAGAAACGAAGTAAAAGCTTTTTTTTCACTAAAAAATACTTTAAGTAAGAGTAAAAGTATCCAACTTTAAATACACTCCAAAAGTATCACCCAAAAATTTACTCAAGTAAATGAAATCATGTTATGGCTTAGCCACTTATGGTAACCTATTACTACCCACCTCTGATCTACACTGCTATTCAGATGTTTGGGTTTGTTAAATTTTTTAATGTTTCTGAAAGAAGTCTCGCCAAGACTGCATTAAACACATACACACCTTATGTATTTGCAAACTTTCAACAGCTTCATATACTTAAAACCAAGCTCTGCAGTACAATTCCAGCTGCTGATTTACTGTACAATTACCGTTTCCTTTCTGTTTCATAACATTCTGAGTCACTCCCTCGCTCTCAGTCTTCCAGCTGCTTCCTGGCCCACCTCCAGTCCCCCTAAGCTAGACACCTTTTTATTAAATCCTGCTCTCATCCCCTTCCCTACACCACATGCTTGTTTATTCTGATATTCCAAAGTGAGTCACAAATGAGCCCCTGGATCGACAGGCCACAGCGGCATTCAAAAGGCACAGACAGAGATGAAGTCAATGATGAATTCCCCTTCACTAGCAGCATGCAGTGCCAGCAGCCCCCCCCCCCCACCCCACCCCCCACCATGATATCTGTGGATTGAGAGACTCACACACAGAGCTCATGCCTCCATCCAGCTTTAAGCATCTTAACAGCACAAGAGCGGAGAGGATTAGATGTACAGAGCCTGATGGATGAACGGCTTCGCACGCGGCTCTGTGCGACAGGCTGTGGCCCACGGTGGTCCATCTGCTCGGAGAGGATAGGAATACACACACCAACACGTACACCTGTCAAGTACTCTGCAGAGTCCGGAGTTATCATTGGTGGCGGTGTAGCGGCGAACATGACCTTGACGTAATGGCTTTAGGGAATTGAAACATTAGAGTAGAGGAAAGTGATGTGCTTTCTTCTATTTTCTAATCTGCAGTAATGCAGCCTTGCGGGGGGAAAAAGAAGAGTATACTGGAAAACTGAATGCATAAAGTCATAAATCAAAAGAGATCAGGTCTCAAATACAAATGAGGGAGTGCATTGTGGCCATGTGTGAAAAAGAGGAGAGATAGAAGGCTAGTGATAAATGAGAAAAGGGTGGCGGGGAGATACAATGAGCTTGCTGTAAAATGTATTAATGATGGAGTTAACAGAGTGTAACAGCTCAATGGGTTGTGAAAAAGTGAATGCTAGACACTTTCAGTGTGATAATTCCAATTCAAACAGGTGGGGTTTCAGCTTATTCAGTTCATAGCTAAAAAGATGCCAAAAGTCCTATTTGTGAGCAAGCCAATAAATATTCTGATATGGAAATAACATTGCAGTTGGAATTTTCATCACTCTCAGAATAAAAACTAAACGGATCTGGAATTATATGACTGTGAGTAAATCATTTGCATTTCTGAGAGAGCTTTAAGTAATTATAAAAATAATATATATATAAATTATTATTATATTATATATCTACAAAACAATGTTTGAATGCATTAAGTAGCTTGAATTAATTCCAGAAGGTTAAGCCCTAATCAGAATGTTCAGAATGAATCAGAAATTAATCCACTCCTGCCTTATAAGGTCCGTCAAAACCTCACAATTACAGCTTAAATCATTAAATATGCTATGAATTCATACATTTAGAATATATTTCACAATCACACTTCGTTTCTCATTTGCTCACGCCTCTCTGTAATCCTTGAGGGCACACTTAGCAGCTGGGGCTTGGCAGCCCTTCACTCACCCACACATGGACCCCACATCACCACAGCCCACGCCAAGCTCACCACCACCTGAGAGTGTCAAAAGCCAGCGCTCATCTCTCTCAACCTCTCTCCTCCAGGTCAGCAGTGCCACAGATGCACTTAAAAATCATCATCTGCTATCTAACACAGTTAGATCCACTCTGGACCACTTTCAGCACCAGCTGCACCAACATGGCACTCGGCTATAAACAGTTCAGAGCTGCAAATATATTGTCTGTTTTCCGAAATAAGCCTGTCTCTTTGCATTGGCTCAACCACCCACTTTGAGGGCAGCCGGTTGACTGAACGATTTTTGGAGGACTTTGGCCTTTCATAACAACTTAACCACCCACACTATGCTATAGACCAAACACCTGCACAGGCAGGATGGTGAAAGCAAGGCTATTGCTAAGCATTTCTGCTTCCCTTGGAGGGCCACTCGAAATGCAGCACTTAAAATAACATCGCTGATGTTTTGATGTGGGAAAAAACTACGCTCTGTTGATATGTCATCAAAACATTCAGGACCTACCTCTTCTAAGCAGGCACTACAAACAGGACCCAAAAGCAGTCGGCTCAACGTACTGACCCTGTTACCAGCCTTCACACAGGCATTCAGAAACTGGCTGAGTCGGAGTGAACAGGCTTGCCCCCATCACTCACATACATAATAACCTCTCGTAGGGGTCCTTCCTCACAGCCAGACTCTCACTTAATAATTTCCTATCTTCACATGAGGTTCCCATTCTGCTTGGCCTCCCCAGAGGATCAAATTCTCCCTCAGGACAATTATGAAAAAAGCTAAACCGGTCTGGTCCTTCACAGAAAAGGAAATTGGCCAAAGGCTGGTGCAGAGCAAGGTGACTCGACTTTGGAAGCTCTGGGGCCATGAAGAAGGGCCGCACTGCCAATTTATTGGGAAGCCAAAAAAGGGTTCTTCTATGGCATTGCTACAAAAACTGTCTGTTGGAATCTTTCTTTTAAAAATGATGGGGTCTAATGTTATTTTGGACCCCAATGACTTCCATTCTTTCTGTTCCATTCTTCGTTTGTGTTCTGCAGAAGGAAGTCAGTTGCATACAGGTTTGGAATGAAATAAGGGGGAGTAGCCTATATTATGACAGAATTGTAATTTTGGGGTAAACTATCACTTAAAACGGTGTTTTATAGCGTATGACCAAAATCTTCTATCAAAGCACGGGTAATTATACATTCTGGTAACAGTAAATGTAAGGTAATAGTCAATTATGACTGAAATTCAACCAAGAAAATTAGTACACATTACATACCCATGCAGTAATATCTATTTTTAGATAAACTAACAAAATAAACACCTCATAGACAAAGATACTGATTTCATTATTTTGTGTTTGATTTGGATAGGTTTATTCATACAAATGGCTACTATTAGTCTGGCATCAGTGCTAAAACACCATTCGCAATATATAACACTGAGTTAAAAACCAAAAGGCTCAAATTAATATAAATTATAATAAAAAATAAGACAATTTTGAAGCCATTGTGAGCACACCGTTGACCGTGCTTTAGTTGAATACAACATTAATGTGGCATACTGTTATCTTGCTGATGCCATAGCCTAGATCACTAGACATTGGACATGACTGGAGAGGCACAAGAATAAACCTTGTTTTCTGGTTAAATTGTGTGTGCAATGACAAAAATTACAGCTCACCACATTCAGAATTGAATGTTTGGTTGGTTAGCAATGCTCTAACGACTGGATCTAATGCATTCACATCTGAGAGTGTGACCTGAACGTGAAAAAGACACTGAAGAAAATGTAGTAATCTGAGTAAAATCATATAACAGATTTAAAACTGTCCCCGAGCCATGACCCATCTTTGACCGCATCCACTCATGCCAGCCAAGTGTAAGCCAAATCCAATGAACTGTACAGTACATACATTTTTAACCTGGTAACAGAACAGCATGTTGGGCTGTTGGCACCAAAAGGAACATGTACTGTACTAAATTAAATAAGTTCTATTTGGTGCCATCAGCCCAGTATACCATTTCATGTATAATTTATTTATTTATTTATATGTTGCATGCATTTTATCAGCATATGCTGCGCCACTTCTGAATAGCTGTCAAAAGTTTTTTTTTTTTTTTTTTTTCTTTACTGTTTTAAAAAAGTCTATCAGCAGGGGTGAACTGAACCATGCTTACCAGACAAACATTAACCTCTTAGGCTAAATATGGTAATATGCAGTGTTTTTTATGTGTTCTTAATTAATCCAGCATCCATTGCTCATACATTCTGTAATGTACTGTAATGAATTCCAAGTGTAACATCTTATATAACATCTTTCATAATAACCAACTCAAAAATAATCACCATTCACCAGTGTTTTAGCTTGCCTTTACATGGACCCACATGGAGCGTTTTATACCAAAATATGCAAATGGATTCCTAATGTAGTCAGAGCATTGCTCAAGTCGCCCAAGTAATTCATCCAGCACTCCAGTTTTTCCCTCCGGAATCTGTAATACGACTTTAATCACTTTAACTGCCATTTTATCGTAGGAAATCAAATCTCGCTTTGTAGAAGAATCCCTCCTCTGTCTCTGTGAAATTAGGGAACAATCAAATCAAGCTCAAATGAATACTCAAGTAAGCCTTTTCCTCCTACTCTAATGTCTTCATTAATTTAGAATGAATGGCTCACTCACTTACAAAAGACAATGCAGACAAACTATGGAAAGACTTCAGTGAAGTAGGGATTGAAATGAGGACATAATGAGAGACAGAGCGTTGTGTATCAAGTAGTGAAACTTCTTCCTTTTAAAGCCTCTGCAAAGAAAATGTTGCAATTTCTTCCACAGAATCTTATGCTGTTTTGAGACCTAATTGGAATGCTTAGTCTGAATCAGATTCTGGGTCTGAAACGCATCCTTTGCTTCATCAGTGAAAGTACAACAAGTAGCATTAGTGGTGTAGCATTTGGACCAATCAGACAAACAACTATTTGTTATATTTAACAAATAGTATCTAATGCCCCATCATCTAACAAAAGGGTCTATGGACCCTTCCCCCGAAATGCAACTATGTCCTCAAAAAAGGCAGAACTGGCCTGTTGTTACCATGGTAATAAAGACACACATCAAGATAAGATTGTTTTAGACTCTATATTCGCTTTGAAACAGACAAATGTACCCTTTTACTATACAGTCCATCCTAATTCTATAACTACTTGAGAAATGCTTTTTATTATGTTTACTCTTAAAGTGTTTCACATACTGTATGTATTGATACAAACTGTTTTAAATTAACATTTTAGAATTGCATACTATTGTTAACAGAGGTCAGAGGTATGCCATGTTTGGTATCTTTCGGCTGCATTGTTAATGGTCTTTTCTTATTTTAGGAATAGTATATATTGTAAGGAAAGTTGTCATTAAGAATACCACCATATGCAAATCTTAGCAATACATAAATACATACAAATTGTTTAACCAGAACACGTAATAAAATTATTATAAAACACATAAAACAGTAATGAAAAATAAAAAAAAACAGCACTTTGAGCAAAAATGAAATTTTTTGTATTGGTTTTATATTATAATGTCACCTAGTTAATTAATTTCAATGGTAAAAAAAAAAATAAAAAAAAATCTTCCCTAGATATTAAGCCTTGTGCAACGTAAAGGGCATATATTTTTGACTAAAAAAAAATCTAAATGTCTAAGGTCAAATGTGCACGCGTGTAAGCATTTATGAAGTTAATAAAGTCTTGTGTCACACTTGAAGTTGTTCATTGTTTGCTCATAACTGAAGTCCCTAATCATGCAGATTTTATTCATGCTACATGTTATGAGTAGTACTGTCCAGTAAGACAGTTATTTTCCTTAAACAGGAAAGTAATGTTCTTAGAATTGACAGACAGTTGACACCGAGAGGTCAAGTAAATACTTACAGGGGTTTTAAATATTTATAATTAATCATAACTAGTTATGACTGAATATTAATATTTCCCCTTTGAGCTGATTCACAACAGTGGGTTACCACTGTAACAAGGTAACAACTCTGGAGGAGAAGGTGCAAGTTTCACTGTGTCATGGAAGTATTTATAATCCTCCGTCTGCCACAAGTGAGGAGATGCTTTCCAAGCACATTTATGAGCATTTGTTCAAAGACGAGGTGCTATGAGAAATTACTTACACTAGAAAGCATGCAAAGATGCATTTATGTAATTAATAGTGGTTCCCTTCCACAAGCTAGAATGAATTGCCTTCATACCAGAAGTTTCTCCAGAGAAAAAGACCAGTAAACTTACAGTTTATCCTAACAATCACAAACTGTACATAAAGTTGGCAAGATACCAAAATTCAATGTGAATATTCAATATGAATCACTTCTAGCAAATTCTTCCAAGACCAAATGATTCATACCGTAATTTGCCTGAGTTACAAAAGTGTACGTTCTGAGAAATAAAGTTTTGCCCTTGGCTGGGAGCAGCTTTAGTTGAGATACAAGATTATTTTAAGGGGAGATAAGATGATATGTTATTTTTAAAGGGGTCATCAGTTGCCCATTTTTCACAAGATGATATAATTTTTTAGGGTCTTAATGAAAAGTCTAACATACTTTGGTTAAAATTTCTCAATGGTAGTGTAAAAAACACCCATTTTACCCTGTCAAAATCTGATTGTTTTCAGCACACTATTCTAGTCCATGTTGCTTTAAATTCTAATGAGCTCTGCTGACCCCGCCCCTCTCTTCAGTGGGGTGACGAGCAGCAGCGAAACTGTCTAACTACCACATTATTAGGAAAGGCAATTTGCAAAGACTCATAAAATAAACAAAACAACCAAAAAACCTTTACTCACTTCTGTACGTAGATGAAGCTGGATCATGCAAATAATATGCGCAAACTGAAACGCATTAAGGCAGATCGGGGATCGGCGTATTCCCTTCAGAACAAAAGTAACGTTAATCCTCAGTGTAACTTCTTCAGTGGCTCAGATGTCGGGAGTAAATGACGACTGCTATGTTCATTATTACATCCAATAACAAAACATCTCGATTGCTTAGGAGACATTCTTGTCTTACCCTGCACTGGAGTCGACACAATGGCGGACAGCTCACAGCGTACTCTGGGCGGGTCTAAGGTAAGATGACCTTGTCAATCAACTATTGTGGGAGCGGCCTGTGCAGAACTACATCACTCTGACAGGAATCTCAGGACAGCCTGATTTGAGAAAGGGGATATTAAAATAGGGATATAAAAAAATAAAAACAAACAATGGGGGGATTTTTATCATTATAGGGTATGTGTACACACACTTATGTTCAAACAACAACAACAATTTAGTAACAATAATAAATACAATAAAATTGGATCACATTTTTAAATAGAACATTAATTGAATGGAAAGCACTGTAATGAAAGCAGTGGGTTCACATTTGTGGATTTTCATCGCATTTTTCATCCTGAAAGCGAGTCTGCATGTGCTGTATCAACAAGACATCCATCAGCATGTTTAAAAAGGGAAAAGAATCACCATTTAATGCCTATCACTGGAATGCAGTCCTTTGATTTTCCGTCTGACTGAGTCTGCCTCTCTGTTGCCAGGCAGGTGACAAGTTTGATTTGACCATAAACTGTGAAATGACTGGAAAGAAAGCCATATTCTGGTCTTATATTAGAGTGCCTGGAAACTCTAGGAAAATAAATATTATGCACATATACTGTAGAAGAAGAATTTTATTCTTATTGACATTTTCAACAGCCAAAAAAAAAAAAAAAAAAAAAGTTATATATATATAGCTATTCTTTTAAACAATTATGCTTTCCACAAAAATAAGCAACTCTTTTCAGCACTGATGATATACATTAAGTATAATATCTGAAGGATCTTATCATGTGACACTGAAGACTGGAGTAATGGCTTCTGAAAATTTACATTTACATATTGAATTAGAAAAAAAGTTATTTTAAAAACAGTAATGTTTCACAAAAGTATTAGGTTTTTAATAAAAAAAAATGCAGCCTTGATGACAAGAAAAAAAGAAAAAAAAAGAAAAAAAAACACTAAACTTTTCTGACCTGGTTCAAAGAAAAAAAAAATGTCATACTAGTTTGGAAAGATGGTTTTGGTTAGTTTAGTTGGTTAATATCATTACATTACTTTTTTTTTTCAGTCACTTTAGTTTTTTTTTTTTTTTTTTTTGGGGACCAATAAAGGTGTCAATACTAGGCTTTTGAGATCCCTACCTAATATTAAGCAAAACAAACTGATTCTGGAGCATTCATTCACAAACACAGGCAGTAGGGAGATACTTCCAAACAGCCAGAGCATGTCAATGCTCAGCCAAGAGCCTCCATGACATTCATGGAAAAGGCTTTCTAACAAAATAGACCCCATTTCCACAAAACAACTGCAGAATGAACTCTAAAATATGCTCGTAAATCTTCCATTTATTTCAGTCTTCTCCATCCTAGCATCTCCAATCAAACGCAAAGAATGCTTCACCCACTACAAAAGCTCCATGCACACTTTCCACCATATCTCTATTTTCTGCTCCCTCTCTTCAACAAATTTACAGGCTGCGCCCTGAAACTGTTCACTGGCGGCTCTTGGATGTCTGGCGTCAAGTGCGATCGGTGCTCTGTGTGCCTGATACGGGAGCATAAGGGTGTGTGACTGTGGCAGGTCAGGCAGGAATGCTAATGACTGTATTATTCTCAGAGCTCTTCACACATGGAGGCCGCGTTTCGCATTTCAGCAGCCTGATGGGTAGTCAAAGGAGATGGCCACTTGGGCAGGGAGCATCTGCTCTGTGCTTGATCATCAACTCAACCACTGATGGAGGGGAAGCAGAGGGAGGAAGGGGAGAGAGATACAGAAAAAATAAGGAGATAAACAACAAGGAACAAGCCCAGAGGAGAAGATCAAATCCAAGCGGCAGGGGACGACAGACACCCGTTGCATTCAAAGATCTGGCAGAAGTTCAATGTTCAGTCAGGTAGAGCAGAGGATGAACAATGGAGAAGATTGCAATCATACTGAGACACAGTCTAAGATAAATGGTCTGTCAGATTAAGGCAAATCTCAATTGTGTCCCTGACAAAACTGTACATCCCTTGCCAGGTCTCAATGAGTGTGAACGTGCGTAGACATAAAAATGCCAGCCATGAGCTTCATTTGAATCCCTTTCAAACTCAATCGCTTTCTGATGTTGAATGTTTCTTCTTCCACGTTCTCTTTCTTTTAAATTGTTAGTGGTGTTTGCTAAGGCAAGTATCACTGTTACATGTGTAGGGATATAAATTACCGTTAAAACCACGTCTTTATTTTTCTGAAAAGTTGTGACATAAGTTATCACTAAACAGAGCCGTTGTTAATAGAGAATATGCGCAAATCCACTTCATTTTCAGCGTTTTTTGGTTCATCTTCTCAGTTAACAACGGCTCTGTGTAGTAACAGCTGCTCTATGTGAAATCACGCACCTGATGGAATTAACCGCTGATTAGAAAACCGGCTTTACTGACGAGATGCGCATTAACGATCGGCCGATCGGATCGGAGCACCCCTAATTTTCAGCATCCATTACTCAAGTCTTCAGTGTCACATGATCTTTCAGAAACTAGATTTTATGCTCAAGAAACACTTTGATTTTGAAACATCTGATTTGATGCTCATGAACCTTTCCGATTTTTATCAGTGCTGAAAACACTTTTTAGTATTTTATGTAAATATTGATGTTTTTCAGGATTCTTTAATGAATCGAAAGTTCTAAAGTTCAAAACAGCGTTTAAAACAGATGTATCAATGTAACAGTCTATACTGTAACTATTGATCAGTGTAATACATCCTTGCTGAATAAATGTATTAATTTTAAGTACAATGACTGACCTTAAAATTGTGAACTGTAGTATATTTACTAAAAACACAAGCCTTATTTACACATTTGTTCACTAAAATTTCCAACAATATGAAAATTATACGGCTGTAATATTTCTCCATAAATTCATAAATAACTACTGTACATATGATGCAAAACATGATCACAGATTGATCACTGATTTCAACACATTATTAATAATGTTTTTAATTATTTTAATCTATGTTCACCAGCTAGATGACGTTATCTTGGAATACATCACATAAAACTTTAGAGTTAACATTCCTCTAGCCTTCCTTAAACTCTCAATTCTTCCTCCTGCTACACAAAAATCACCTCATCTCTGATTTCTTCCGGTAACTGTGTTCCTCGCACCTGCCTTCTCTCACCTTGTTATCAGTCTTGTCTAATTTGATTTAGTTTTTCTCAGCTATATGCAGTGAGGCATGGATAGATATGCACAAGACTTGATATGCAAAGTTTAAAAAGCAATAGATTCAAAGCAGTACAGCAGGGGGTTTCCTTCCCCAGCTCTGCAAACAGCAGCCATCACAAGTCAAGAGAGAATGTTAAAGTATGGATTAAGAAAGTGGGAGTGAAGTATGGAAATACAAATATCTTTCTTCACTCAAAGGCTTCCCAGTCTTAAGGCTAACGGACAGGAGGCGTGCTGAAAATGTCAACATTGATTTGTTTTGAGAAAGAAATGCCAGGAAGCCGTGCTGTCAGTGAAATAGAAATTTCCAAATGAGTTTGCCTTGTGGGAAAAGACTGTACACATCACTCTCACTCCACCGTTCAATTTCAGTCGGGCAGCATGGGGAAGGATTCATTTGCATTACTTTTAACTGACTGATTTCTTTGTACAATAAAGGATGTAAAAAAATAAAAAAGGTTTGAGAAGAAAATACTCAAATCTACTATGGCTTATTGATTCTCAGTGCTCCAGAGTTTCGATCTGAACTGATTAATAGTCATATCCACTTGCAATATTTGATTAAGGTTTATGTGCACAGAAGTGATTGCTTGTATCAATAGTGCCAATACATCTGGCTCTCTACAGGATGAATTTGTTTTGGAGAATTAAATTCTAGAAACAGCCTTGTTTTATTCAGATTCAACTGTGGTCCTAGGGAGATCATCAAACTGTGATTATATTCCAGGAAATCCATGCAAAGATAGATTGTGTAGCCAAGGGGAAAAACTATGCCTGCACAATATTGACTCTTCCTTGAAATTCACTGACCTGCAAGAAACCAAAACCCAAGCGCATCAAAAGCTAGCATCAAGCAAATAATCTACATTCCAAGACATAGTATGATGACTTAAAAAATGATGATATAAAAAATGTATTTCATTTTATATTTCATTTTATTCTAAGAGATCTGGGATGCTCCTGAATTCAGTGATGGGGTGTTTTCTTCTAACACCATTTAGTGGACATATGTTGATGTTGGCTACGCTGAGCACAGGTTTAATTGGATCAGTCTCTCACACGTTTCATTAAAGTGAACTGAGCCCAGTAAAGGCACATCAATGCCAACCTTACCAGTAGATTACACCTGGAAGAGAGCATAATCAGGGGTAACATCACACCATTACAATGCTTTCACCTATAAAACATGATGTAGTTGTTGCCCAGTGTAATGATTAGACCTCGAAAAGTAAAGCATTTGGTTCTTTTGATGTTCTGAATCTTGACATATCTAAAATATCTTAGGCTATATTTGTAACACAATTTTGGAATCCAGATAGTATCCCAGAGGGACAAGTTGTTGCTTAGAAGTTATGCTTACATAGATCAGGAGACTAAAAAGCAAATCAAAATGTGGAGTTTTGTGGTTTATAGCCCATATCTGTTAGCTCTGAGGTCATTCATACGCTACTGCACTCCTGAAAGTTTGCGAAAGTTCACTTTTAGCGATGAACTCATTTAAAATGTTCCAAGCCTTGAAAAGTAGACAAGACTAGATGGCTGCAGTGAGGGGAATAGTGAAAGAACCACAGAAAAGATGGACAGTTGTGACTTTAAAAGCAAATCAGACACCAGTGATATTAAAATGAATGTTACATGACTCATACTTATTGTTGATAATAAATTAAATGTAACAATTCATTTCATTCTGTTGCTTTTATGTTCTTTAAATAAATATGATGTATACTAACACACCCAGAGTAGTTATTAAATATTTCACAACAATGTGTTTTCTATCCATTTTTAGTTTGATAAAGAAACCTTTATGTATATTTAGAAATATGACAACAATCACATATCGTAGTGTTTCAGAATAATCATGCATAAATCTCATGATTTCAGATATAAAAATCAAAATGCAACATCATAGTTCTTTAAATAAGCATAAAGTTACGTCGTCAACAAATTGTATCCCATGTTCTTTTGAGGAGAGCAACTGTGCTCGTCTGCACGGTGTTTTGCTCATCCAAGCAACTCTACTGATGACACATCTTGCACTCTGCAGATTCTTGTCCAATCAAATACTCTCTAAAATGAGAATGTCCCTCCCCCTAATACCACCTGCCACCAAAAGATAATCGTAATATGGTTAACAATATGTAAACAAAATAAAATAATAATAATGTGACGGAATCAGATTACAAGGATTCAGCCTAAAGAAATATATTGTGAACAATAAACCCAAATAACTACAGCTAAACTGGAAATTAAGAATATTTTTTAATTTATATCATTATTTATTATCAAAATCTACATTACAGACTAGTGTTTGCCCATTACATTACATTACATTACAATTACTATATTTCCAAGTCTACTTTGGATTAGCAAACGCTTTCCACATCAGCACAGGAAAAAAATCTGCACTACTTGAACAGGTTTTAAAGGAGTTTTCAGTTATGTTTCAACCTAAAATGTTCAGCTTCATGTGTCTCCTACAATGTCTTAAAACAGACACAACCAGTTGAGAAATGAATATAGCCTTCAGCTCTAAACCTCTGATAATTTGTTTTGGAAAAATCTGATGAGAAATGTTCAGTCATATGAATATGATGTGTCTTTAGACTTTGGTATGTAGCCATTTCAAAGCAGAAATTGTGATATTATTGAGATCTCTTCTGAAACTAATGGGGAGAAATGTGAGATTACTTGAGAAAAGTGGAGACATTGTTTAAAAAAAAATATATATATATCCTAATTGGTGCGTAATCTGGCATTTTTGTGTCATTTTTCGTTCCTACTGGGAAACAAACATGAATACCTGGATTAGGTCAAATGACTTGATTAGCAGCTGATTAGCAGGTATATTAGTTCTGAAGTCTTCACAGTGAGAGAGATAATGAGATGTTTTCTGGTTCCTTGGTTTAACGGCTGTACTAGGTGATGCCTGACTTCTCCTACTGAGCTAGATGAACAAACACCCACCAGGGAAAATGGCCCGAGGACCCTTATCAAACCCAGCAAAGCTTCCTCATAAACCTGGCTGAAAGACACGCAGATAACAGCATGGGCGAAATTCCTCTGGATTGTGAAAATGTAGCTGATGATAAAAAAAGTAGGAAGAGTCCTTTCTCGCCCTCAGTTCAATATACTCTTAGAAGCTTTCTTTGAACATTTGAGATGATGAACTGTGTTTATCATTTTCAAAACACCTGTGAATACCTCTGAGACACCTAAAGCCAACATTAACTGAGAAATATCAAGTCACACAACACTGTGCAAAGCACACATACACACTGCATATGGTATGAGTCTGTAACAGCCTGGAATGTGTGACAGGCATCAACGTAAATACAGACAGCTCTGAAATTGCATTAAATGTCATTTTGAAATATGCTGATGATGTAATCAGAATACCATCTGTTCTTTTGTACTGAATTAGTAAAATGGAAAGAAAAAAACATCTCTGAGCAATTTATATATTTTTTTTTTACTCCTGCAAATTTTATTTTATTTTATTTTTTTATTGAGATAATGAGGGTCTGAAAATGGCAGTTATTTGCAGGTCTTTTAAGCAGCGTCTAACATGCAGATCAAAGCAAATTAGTCTATGGGCTTTTGTCATTTATTCAGCTTCCACATATCAGGATATAGTTAAAACGAGACGAAAAAGCACCATGGATCCATTTATAGAAGCAATTTCTCATTGCGTTACACTATAAGTGGAAAATGATTGTTCAACAGAGGAGTTGAAAGAACTGTCTTTTATATACCATAGGACTTGAGTGCTCTTGTTATCTGGGTGGCTTTATATTTTAACAATGCTCCATTCACACAACAATTCTTAACTGACTGATTGTATCTGGTTTTACTCACTGTTTTTGAGTCATTTGTGATAAACAGTCATAAACAAAGATCATAGTCAGGCATTGAAAAAAATGCAAACTTTAATTATTATTAAATTACAATTACTAGGCCAAACTTAATTTTCTTAAAGTTTTAAGTCTGATTGTTGTTTGCTCTGTTGCAAAATTAAAATAAATTTAAAGTGACTAAGAAGACTAAGAAGCGAGGGCGGATCCCCTTACTAGAATTAAAAAGACTGTGACAAAAATGAAAATGACCTCATGATTAGATGAATATAATCGGATATATATATATATATATATATATATATATATATATATATATATATATATATATATATATATATATATATATATATATATATATGTATTAAAACATATATATATATCCTGGATTTTTTCCAGGCTTTGTATAGTAGTGAATTGGGGTTGAGATTTTGAAGCACAAATGTGCATCCATCCATAATAAAAAAGTACTCCACACAGCTCTGGGGGGTTAAAAAGGCCTACTGAAATGCAGATGCGTTTGTGTAAGAAAAATATCAATATATTTAAAACATCTCTAGCTTCCACTAATTATTGAACGTGCATTCAAAAGAAAGTATCATTCCAGTGGATGACACAGGTGTAGGTGTATTACATTTTTAAAATATACTCAAATAGAAAACAGTTGGTTCAAATTGTAATAGAATTTCCCAAAATAACTGTTTTATTATTTTTGAATCAGATAAATGCAGTCTTGTAAGCATAAGATATTTCTTTCACATTAAAAAAATATTCTCTTGAACAGTAATGTACTTATGATTCAGCCTGATCTCACAATCAAAACATACATATTTAGAGGTAAATTAAAAATGTCCAATACGTATGTGCCTTTACGTATTTACAGCGTCATTTACGTATTATCTGGACGTAATTACAGGTTCGATACGTATCTAAATTTACATAAAATCAACCTCAAATACGTACAGATAGAACGTGTTCTCTGACCCAGTCATTTATCCATCGAAATTTGCTTATGAACTTCTTTTCAAAGCATATCTGATTAATTTGTTTAATACTTACATATATTTTCCCTTTTTATAATTCTTTTGATAAATGTAAGATCCCTAAACCCCACCGAACCTAAACCTACCCCTTTTATACAAAATGTTAAAAGAATAAAACATAATGGACAGACATTTGTAGGAAAATGACAATTTGAGTAAAAATATAACATTAAAACGTTATTTTGAGCCACTAAAGTTAATCCTACACCTACCCCTAAACCTACCCATAACCATTTCTTAAAACTACATAATGTTACTGTTATAAATAAATGAATAACAGACAAACAAACGCAACGTTAATCATTTATTTTTTGCGAAAATATCAAAAGTGGTACCAAAAGTAGTTCAAATGATAATGAGTTCCAGTCGCAGTCTTCTCTGGAGGTAATAGTTTTTATAGGGTAGAGAGCAGAATATAATTTATTAATCCGTGAAATTATGAATCTGTTTTCTCTCCGTGAAGGCGCACTGGCGGATTTCAAATGTCTACCAACTGAAACACGGCATGCCACAATCTGTTATTGATTGGTCGATCGCGGATGAGCCGACTCTAAAGCCCCCTTTCCACTGCACACGACATTTGGACACGATTGTCGCATTTCTCCCTCTAGCGGCAGTCGTGCAGAACTTTCAAACTGGTCGTGCAGCAACCGTTACCTTGGCATATTCACCATGGTAAAATTAATAATTTTAATGTATTTAATTAATGTATGAATGCATCGTCAAAAATAGGCTGACCCCCAAAATAAAAACAGTAGGTTTTATGTGGCTAATCAATGTAAATAATGGTTTAATAATTATTAAATAATTATTTCTGCCATAATTATTCTAAACCACCATTTTACAGAAATCGTGTTTAAAGAATAATGTTAAAGTTAACAAAATATTGGTAATTCTGACCTCGCACTGATTGTTTTGATTAGAATACATCGCATACGGTCTAGTCACAGAAGTTCAAATATTTGAGTGTATCCGAGGCTCAAATCGGATCCGAAATTTCCGCATACGCATGTGATCGGAACTCCACGCATTTCCAGCACTACTTTCCATTGGAAATGAATGACTTCCGGTCTGTCGCTTGTCGTTCGTCGGAAACAGTGGAAAGGCGGGTTAAGAGCTGGCTCTTGTAGGTGAACGATGGGAGCTGGCTCGCATATCTGAAGAGCCGACTCCATTAAAAAAAAATATATATAGCCTATAGAAACTAAATCTATATAATAATGAAATAATGGATCCATTTTATTTTATTTAAAATAATTGACCAATTCAAAGAACAAAAAAATGATATAGGCCTAAAGGCACACATATTCATTTCGACTGTCTGATTCAGCCTCACATTCTGTTACTGTCAATCATACACAAGGTGTCAACCAATTATATAGATTGTTCATGCTGGTTATATAACATGCCAAAAAAAAGAGGAAACCATTTAATCCTTTCAGTTATTTTTTTTTTTTTTTAATATGGGTTCTATGTTGTTCCGATTCAGATTGTATTTGTTTTGTAATGTTGTTGTTTCTATACATTAAACACTTGTAATTTAAATGCAAATGTTTAATAGTATTCTTTTTTCATAACAAATCGATGCATTTTTAAAGAAATTGTGAGACATTGTGAGTATGATTTAATTTAATAATTTAATCAGAATTGTTTCCACACCTATCATAGTCAAAACTTTTTTTTTTTTTTTTTAGAGCAATTTGTGAGCCAAAAGAGCCGGTTCTTGTCAGTGAGCTGAGTCAAACGAGCCTGCTCACGAAAAAGAGCCAAAATGCCCATCACTACAATCTGTGACGAAATAGGTGAGAACCAATGAGCGTTCAATATCAGTGCCGTAAACCATGTCGTAACGTTTCTCGAGGGTGGCGCACTGGTGCCATTTTCAAATTCGAATCATAACGAGCACAGGCTTTGTCTGTGATGGTCGCTGTTGCTGAGAATAAAGATGAAGATCGATTGATAAAGGGCTGAATTTGGATATGTTCCTTGCAAACATCTGGATACTAAAGATATGGAGTACAGCAAAAAAAATAAAATGATTTGTAATTTTATGCTGTGCTTTTGTGTATCCATGGTTGTATTGTCAGTCATTAGATAGGAGAAAATCGCACAGCGAAATATTACAAAATGGTTAAACAATTACATAAATTGTATTCATTTTAATGTTTCAAAGTGTACTCTCGTTGAACATTATGTAATCCCCCGAAATGAGTTTGCAGCATGCACAGAAATGTTATTTCCTGATAAGTAGATGAGTAAACTGCTTTCAATAAATTCAATAAAAACATAAATTGATATGACAATAAATACAACAGATCTAAATAATTAAAGCCACGATTTTCATATTAATACATGGGAATTCATACACATTTACACTTTACGTTAGACTATTTAAGTTCTTTTAGCTGCTAACACGTAAGTATTTGTAAGTTTTACTGCTATAAATACGTCAAATTTGTACGTTTTTATGTGCGTGAAAACAGAACCACATTTAATGTAAAAATACACACGTATTCTCATAAGATCACGTTGCATGATTTTAATTGACAAAACATCTGTGTGCTTTTCCTACACAACCTTTAAACATTACCAAATTAATTACCTACAGTTTTTCCATCTACCTTGCAAAGTCCTTTGAGAAATCGAATTCCATCACGATAGGAATTCTTGTAATTTTTTTTTGTAATTTTCAACACGCTCACTGATTTTTACTAAAGCCATACAGTCATAGAGTCATACAGGTTTGAAAATACTTTTTTGAAAGTAAACTTTAGTTTTTGGGTGAACTATACTTTTATCTATTGCCATCAAGGTACACTGAACCGACCATATACTTCTTTCTATCACAGGCCCATTTTCATTCCTAAGACACCAGAGTTTTAAACAAATGTGATCCTAAAGCTTAAAAGGTAAATTCTGCAAGACGACTAAGGTCCTGAAACCTCCCTTCCTGTACTTCCATCTCTCCTTCCCTTCATTCCTTTATGTTCTCTTCTATCATTACAGATCCAGAGCTGTGTTTCTGTCGGCATGGCTGTCATCCAACCAAACTTATCTGTGCCCTCCTGTCTTGCCTGTCTCAGGGTATTCCCATTAGAGAGCTGCTTGAAGGAAGCATGGCAGGTATGAGTGCATCCAGCCTGCATGTCTACTTTCTTCCTGTCTGTCTGTCGGTCTAGGGACAACTCTAACCCCTCTTCCCAGCAATGCATCAATGCAAACCCACTTATTCGAAGGAGATTAATGCCACAGTGGGGGCAGAGGAAAAATAAACAGTGAGTGAGCCAATTATTTTCTGACATAGGGTGAAACTTTATCAAAGCAATGCCAACTGGGATTGGAAGTGCTAATTATGTGCGGCTCCCTCAGACCAAACTGTCCCCCTGTTTGTGTGTTTGTTAACTTAAATACTCCAACCTCAGAAAATCACAGTGTTTGTGCCTCCGTGAGGCATTTTCAGACTTTCAGTGAAAGAAGGTACTAATGGAGAGGTGACTTTTTAAAAACTTTTATCACAAAGGAACTACATGAAGCTGGGTTTCTAACCACTCTTGAGAAGCAGAAAGCAGGAAGTGGAAAACCTGTAGCAGAATAATTCCACAACAAATGACTGTCATCAACCAAATCCTTTTAGCAAATCGAAAAACATGCAACTCAACCAGTGTATTCTATTTGTAACTTAAAGTATTCAGTATTTAAAAATGATTTGTCAGACTAAATGTAAAACATTATTCATGCAAAGCGCACTTCTTAAACTCTGCAGACCCGGTACCGGGTCCGAAAATAGCATGCCACATGTTTGTGTCTCATTTGCATATCCTTCCTTATATGGCATTTGCCCAAAAATGGGTTCATTTGAAAGCTTAGAGTGTTTTCTTTACAAAGAATACCATTAATTGGGGTTTTATGATACATAAAGTAGTCAAATTAAGCTAAGAAATATATTTCCCCCCCCCATAAATTTCCATCTAACGATTGCGAATACGTTTTCGTAAGAATGTGTATTTAAAATATTTTTCACAAAACAGTCAAGTCATATATCACAAGAAAGCTCTCATTCTCAGGAATCTGATGATGTAGATCATTTTATTGTGTGACAATCACAGATCGAATGATCTTCAACAGAATCGCGATGTAAAATTTCTCACCTTATTATTTATACATTTTGCACCGCTTCAGTCAGCCGCAAACAGCCACGCATACCTATATACTCGATATAATCTTTTAGATTAGAATCTCTTCTTTCAAACAAGACCATTTTTACGTTTCTGCGTGCTTCCATTGCTGAGATATAAAGCGTTTTGTACAAGTGCGCAAAAGCGCTCCAAGAGCTGTATGATTGACAAGATCTCTTACTCATATTGATGGGTCTAAAAGCCTTTCTTCTGGTATAGACGTCTGACCTCTTTTGTGAAGCGCTATTTGTCATGATGGCTGTCATTCACAAGTCGTTCCTCCAATCGAAGGTGTGAATTCAGCACCGCGGGGGTGCTGGAACTGGACAGCGACTGCCCACTCTTTTCCGCTTGTGGAGACGCAATGGTCTCTGGGAAACTGAGTCTTTGGCTGCTTCTAAACAAAGGACACGCGAGGAAAAAACTACTAATGGCCGACGCTACGGATTTATAATGCATAATATTCATAAAACAAGTTCTGGGTGGCCACCTTCGCCGTGGAGAGGTCAGGACGCGCATCTGGTAAGCCTATACGCGTGCTACTCGCTTTCATACATTTGATTCTTTATTCTGAGGCTTGGAAGCTTCGCTAGCAATAAGCTAATATGTTTATTTTCATAACTGTGCAGTGTTCGACCGCATCTCAGTGAATGTACAGTAATCCGTACAGTACTGGGGGAATAAACATAAATTAGTTTGCTGACGCTCCGAAGTTCGCGCAAAAGCTTCGGGGAGCTTGTTTACGTTATATAGAAACCGAAACCAAAATACACGCTGATAAAAAATCAAAATATGAAATATGAAAGAGACGGCGAGGTCTCTCAATCTCTACACGATGCAGAATAGACATAAATGAAACGATATGAATCTGGAGATTGTGGATTCTATTTTAGATTGTGATAGACCAGATATTTTTTATAATTTTATGCATGCTGCTATTGTGAAATATGAATTATTTTCTTTCAAAGACTGTTCAGAAAACCCACACACAAAAAAAGCACAATGTATTGAGATGGTTCATCATATGTGAAACAACATAAATAATACTATTTGTCACAAACAGCAGCTTTTTATGTAACTTCTGAGTGTTTTCTGTCAAATAATATACAGAGATCACATTATTCCATACTGCAAGTGTGCAAAAGATTTTGCATAGATTAGGATAGAAAGAAATTTCTGTTTTCCTCTAATAGCAGACAGTTGGAAGAATCACAAGACATTTGTCTGAAGTTGCCAGCCCCTTCAATGCCTGAGTTATAACATTTCAAACTTCAGTTTACACAAATAAAATAAAAAAGCGCCTTGTTTTTTTCCCTATTTATTATAACACAGACAGCATATATTGTCATTTTTATCAATTTCAACAGTGTTTTATGTAATTTCAAAGGGTTTCCTTTGAAATTATACCAAACTTTCTGAGCTTACACTGTAGTATTAGTATAGGCAGGCATTCAAAATTAGGTAGGAAAATGAAAAACGGAAATCCCCAAAATAGCATTTGTGCTTAAGAGGTTAAGTTGAGAACTGAAATCGAGAGGATTGAGAGTCATTCAAACAAAAGAATTTTCATCACAAGTTCATCATAAGTAGTGTAGTATATCGACGATTAATGATAAAGACAAGATAGCTAGCAACATTTTGAAACTTAAAAACATAAGTGCATCATAAGTCTAAGTTACATTCGTGACACACATTTTCATAATGAACATTTATCTGAACTGGGCACAGTATACCAAGTAAAATTCATCTGAATTCATAATTAAATTTGATTTGACTTCATTTAAAAGTGAAGCACTTAAAAATGAAGCAAATGGAGTCTTGAATGGAAATAAATGTAAAGTTTATAATTTTATAAAAGCACATACATTCATTATTTTGAGACAACCAAGTATAATTTTAATTAAAAAATAAATTTATGCATTTAGCAGACGCTTTTATCCAAAGCGACGTACAGTGCATTCAGACTATCAATTTTTACATATCATGTGTTCCCGTGTAATCGAACCCCCAACCTTGCGCTTCATAATGCAGTGCTCTACCAATTGAGCTACAGGAACACAATTAAATTAATTAATTAATTAAAGTTTCAAATCTTGAAATAATAATTTCATGTCATTTTAGGGTATTAGTTATGTTGTCATGGCAACAAAGTTGTAAAACAAGATATAACTTCACACAGAAAAGATTACTTTATTATTATTATTATTAAAAGATTACTTATTATTTTTTATTTTAGTTTTTGAGGTGGTTAACATTATGCCACATACACTGACTGAGCTTAACTTGGAATATTTCCTCCACATTTACATCCCAAAACTAGTCCCATTCAAAGAATTTTTGGGAACTAAAAATCCATTGAACGTTATTTGATATTGCCCCCTTTTTTAGATCCCTTCTTCCAAAGAAATGTTGCATTCATGCTGTCATACTGGATTATCTGGTATTCAGTACAAGCAAGCAAGCCCAGTCTATCTACAGGAAGTGCCCTTCAGCACACGTTCATATTTGTCTATATAAAAACCCAAATCTACCAAAGCTCCTTGTTTCCTTTTGATCTGTTTTGCAGGGACCTGAAAGTGCATGAGAATAAGAACTAGTCACTACATCAACTTAAAAAGTGACTTGGACATCACATCCAGTAAAGAATGCTGTGATATTCATTCCCTTCCAATCTGAGATGGAGCTTGTTTTGAATGCTGCACACTTCCCTGCGTGTGTTGTGGATACAGATACTGCGAGTGTGTTTCTCAGAGATGGCGAAGGGCAAAGCTAACAGCCTGTTCTGCTTGAGCTGCAGCAGCAAACAGAGCTCCAATGACATGTGCACAGCGGGACCTGACACCCCTTTGTGACCAGAGTCTGCACTATGCATTACAGCTCACATCCAACCACACAAACATCAACAAACATACTAGCTAAGATGTGCTAACTGAGATAGAGCTACTTTACAGGTATGCTTTTATAGCTTTCATGAATGCTACATGCACAAACACATGCACGCAATTGCACAAAAACAAACAAGCATTCATACAGTATATATTCTTAAAAAATAAAGCTTCCATAAAGGAGTTTTCTCAGCGATGCTATAGAATAACTATTTTTTTTTAGAGTTCCAATAAGAGCATTTCAGTTCATTTGTTTCTCAGTGTGATGAACATTTTAATAATCTAAAGAACTTTTTTTTTTTTTTCACTTTAAATACCTTTTACGGAAATGTCAAGGCTCCATGAATGTTAAAAGTTCTTCTTGAAACCATCAATCAATGACAACAAAGATCCTATATTTTAAAGAGTGTACAGTGGGGCCCAAAAGTCTGAAAAAAAAAGAAAAGAAAAAAGTGGTCACACTTAATTTTAAGGTCTAATTCTTGCTATTAACAAGCCACTATGACTTTTGCCTCAATAAACTCCTAACTTGCTGCTTATTGGTAGTTGTTAAGTTTAGGTATGGTATAGGATTAGGGATGTAGAATATGGTCATGCATAATACATGCTTTATATAGAGTAATAAAGAGCCAATAAGTTAAATACGCAAAATTGTGTCACTTTATTTTGTGTGTAAATATCATCAGATCTCTTTCTTTCATTTTATCATTGGGTTATGCACAGACTTGTGGAGTTCATGAAACTTGAGTGCTATTGTCATTGAAGCAGCATTTCTCTCAAACTGTTATGGCGATAATATGTCTTTTAAATAAAAATGCAAAATAGAAGCATATTCACAAGTGGTCCCAGCTTTTTGGACCCCACAGCGTCAGCAGGGTTAGTAATAAACAAGGTCAGTATTAACATGTGCTGCGATGTTCACTGCATGCTAACAGAGCAGCGGCCGTCATTTGTACGAGGCTGTTTAACCCAGAGAACTGATTAATGATTAACTGAGTGGCACGTTCCTGTGATCACATTCTGTAATGCACACATTTAATGCTTTGCTCCGAATCCTTATTAAATGTGCACAATTACAAAGGCATTAAATGGAATGAAATAAAGCAAGGAAGAGCTCATTAGTTTAAGAGCGTGTGATTGAAGAGAGCATAAAACAGAAATTATTCCTGCGCTTAAATCAGAAAGCTAATTAAAAACTCTAATGAGTGTTTTTGTAATTATGGAAGGAGCTCTCTTTCTCACGCTCGCTCATTTTCTACTACTCAGACCCCTCAACTCTCTTTCTCTCCCTCCGTCAATTGACAGCAGTATTTAAAACTACAAGGTCAAGAATTCATCCTCATCTTTATCACAATTATATTGTTTGATATGAAAACTAATTATCATCCTGCTATAGATATGACAGGAGACATACTGTATGGCTGTTTCAGACACCTGTGTGATCCCACACGGGTAAAAATAGGTTATACAGAAGGTTACAAAAATGTTTTGATTGTCTGTCAAATATAGAAAGGGTTTTCTTCAAATATGGGCACAATGTCAGTCCTGTGTTTTCCTCCTCCACATGCTTTCCATGACCCAGTTTTCCCTCGTGTTCAATTATGTTTATTGATTCCAGGTGTTCCCTAATTAGTTTCCATGATTAGTCCCATGATTTAAGCCCTGTGTGTTTCCATGTCTAGTGTGCTGTCTTAAACATCTATTCCCCCTGCTGTGTGTGTGTGTTTGTTCCTTTGATGTGGTAAATAAAGTCAGTTCCTTGTGAAATTCTCCCTCGCCTCCTTGTTTCAACAGTATGAGGACTGTGACACACATTTGGCCTTGTGAACTTTTACAAACAAAACAAACAAACAAAAAAACCTTTTTAAACCTTTACAGTAAAAACTGTACACCATTTTTGTATTTAATTTCCTGAATATTTACAGAATCTGAACATTAAAGTTTATGAACAAAATAGAAAAAAGTCATTTCATTTCTTTTTCCCTTTTCAGCAACTCAGAATTGCAAGACAAACTCAGAATTCAGAGAGAGAAAAAAGTTAGAATTGCAGAATATAAATTCTAAAATATGAGATATAAACTCAGAATTCAGAGGGGATAAAAGCCATAAATGTAAGATGTAAGCTCAGAATAGCAAAATAAATAAATAATATTTTACAATATTTTTTTTTTGGCGGATTTGCAGGTTTATATCTGGAAATTACATTTTACATATGTATTATATATTTCAACACTTAGCATGCATTATTAGGGATTATATTCATTTCTAATATATTTATGATGGATGTTCGTATTTTAACATTTAAAGTGTGGGTCTGGGACAATAAAAAATAGAAACAAAGAAAGAAAGAAATGTGTCAAAAAGACATTTATAAATGTTGCAAAACATAAAAATCAATACCCATGGCATAAAATTGCCTGCTGTTGAAAAAACACCCTTACAAAGATTGACAGATGAAAAACAAAATCAAGTGGATTAACAAGGCCTCATTCTTGTCATGTAAGTGAACCATCTAAAAATGCAATACATTTATAGTTGCAGAGAGAGAGAGAGAGAGAGAGAGAGAGTGCAATGGTAGAGAGAGGATTTCTATGCAACTCCATCTTCAGATAAATGAAACATGGCATAATGTAATAATATTTTCATTTAAATAAGAAACAGAGCAGCCAGATCATTCTCTCATGTTCTGTGGGGAAAGAGAGAATGAGGGAAAGCAAGGGGAGATTGGAGCTGTCAGAGCCAAACGCCATGATTTGGAAGAACTATCAGCCTGGTTGTGGCTGTCATATTTCTGCCTGACTGGTGAAGGACATGCACAAACACACACACACCCCCGATACTAAAAAGGATAGCCTGCCTATCTAGAAATACAAGTTGTACAGTTGAACTGCTGGACAAAACGTGATGAAAAAGAAAAGTGCAACATGGAAGGAGAGAAATTCTTAAAGACTACAAAAGCTAATGCAGCACTCCAATAGCAATTACCATAGTAAATGCAGTTTCAGTCAAAACAGGTGCTGCGATTATAGTTACTCCTGGGAAATTGTCCAAGACAATTTCAGAACGTTTTTGTGACAAAAGTTGTAACACCCCCTTTCAATGCTGTAAAATAATTTCTGTGATTTTTCACAAAACCTAAAATGCAACATTACGTTGAATTCAAAATAAAGTAAGTACTAATGCGGTGCATGACTATAAATAATAAGTTAGCTTTAGTCAAGTTGGATATTACATACGTATAAAATATATTACATTTACAAAATGCTCAATTATTCATTTAGCAGATAACTTTTTTCAAAGACATTAGGAAATTGGAGAAAAAAGCACTAGAAATGCAACATAGTGATACCAACAATATACGCACCGTAGTTATGTTTAAAAATAATAATTGTTTACAGCACACTGTAAATACTATGCCGCTTGGAAAACACTAATACACATCAACCTTAACTCAACTACTGGCATGAGTTTGTGGCAGGACTGACAGGGGTAGTGTTTGGGAAACTTGTTTGAAAACAGACATTATTTTGCAATATCATTTGGTGATGCTAGAGGACCAGAAATTGCACACTTCACCTTTAAGTCCAACAAAGAGACAACATGAGTGAAAGCAATATTTGACACTGAACAGACACGACAGGTCCCTTAAGCGGTGGACCACAAGCATTCAGACAATGACCTCCCGTTCACTTCTGACAACTGCCTACCGACCCGGCGCTGAACCGCACACACATAACAGTCACCATGTATAAACCAGTTAGCTCAGATGAAAGAGTGTATTCTTCGTGGCTTTCATCTCAATGCCAGGCATGGCTGAACAATGAAAAAGACTGATGTGTGTGGCTGATGGAAGATAATATGCCATAATGACAAGCGCACAGACAACACCTGCCACCACAGTCAAGAGTTTCTGACTATGCATCGAATCTTCTAGAAATATGAAGGACATTGTACTGTTCTGGACTGATTGCAGAAAATGATGAGACTTAGCCGTGATGGTTTGGCATTCACTTGGGCCGTCACAGTAGTATGGAAGCCTATTTCATCCTCCCAAAGAAGGTTATTGTAAGAGTAAAACAAAAAAAAAGAAATTAAATCCTTATTGTGGAATTATGAGAAATAAGAGCTATACGTTGCAGCTGTGAGAAATAGTCAAAAAAAAAAGATAAATGGACTGCATTTATATAGCGCTTTCAACAGACCACATGGCCATCCAAAGCGCTTTACAATTTGCCTCATATTCACCCATTCACACACACATTCACACACCGACTGCGGTGTCAACCATTCAAGGCGCAATCCAGCTCGTCGGGAGCAGCTGGGGTTAGGTGTCTTGCTCAAGGACACCTCGACACTTGGTCAGGTGGAGCCGGGGATTGAACCACCAACCTTCCAACCTTTCCAGTCTGCGGCCAAATGCAAGATGAAGTCACCGATTAGCAAGTATTAAATTGCAATTAAATCCAATAATCTAGCGATCGTGAAAATTTAATCAAAATTATAAGAAATAATATTGCAAGTGGGGGAAACCAAATTTTGATTGTGAAAAAATCAGGTCACAATTGTGAGGTTTAAAATTGCAATTAGGTCAAATAAGGTATCAACTGTGAGAAATAGTCACAAAACCACAATATGAGAAATACTGCAACTAATTCAAATAAAGTCACAACTCTAAAATATAAGGTCACAATTCTGAGAAATAAAATTTTAATTTTGAGCTATAAAGTTACAGTTGAAAGATATGAACATGGAATTGGGAGAAACAGTCACGAATACAAATAAATCCGCAACCGTGAGATATAAAATTGCAATTAAGTAAAAAAAAGCAGCAAATGTGAGATAAAATCATAGTTATGAGAAATAATATTGCAGAATATGTGGAATATGAAGATGCATTTGAGAGAAATAGTCATCTATCTTTTATACTTTGAGGCAGATACGTAATACAAATATCTACATTCTCTCTCTCTCTCTCTCTCTCTCTCTATATATATATATATATATATATATATATATATATATCTGGCATTTGAACATGGATCAGAAAGGGAATGGTTTAATCACATTGTGATTTTAAATTTGCATTCTGCATACTGTAAATGTTACTGTATATTACCATTATTCAGCATTTATTCCCATTCGTGTGGGTGTGAAATAGCCTAGAAAAGAAACACCAACACAATGAAGAATAAGTTCTTAATTATGGAAGGTGGGAGTTTTTTTTTTTTTTTTGGAAGTACAAATCCGACAAAACATCCTAGCCAATTTCATCAGGGATATCAAACACAAACTGAATTCCTGTGAAAAGACAGAAAGTGTCACGTTCATTTAGCATTTCATGTCTTGACAGACATTTCCTTTCTTGTCTAGGGGCGAAGTACGTTTATCAAAAAATGTGTGATGCAAAAGCCAGGTGTGGAACAGCAGCTCTGGGGAGGACTTACACCACAGGAAACAAATAGATGTTATAATTCATTAGCACACACTTGAAAAGCGGGCTTGTTCTCTGGCGAATATGGATTGACAGCAGTCTTACACCAGAGATAATTACAGCTCACCGCCCGCTACAAGACACGCAAAAGAGCAAGACACAACAATCGCATTTACGGAAGTCAATTCTATTACTGTGCCGGGGATTTCTGATTGATTATTTGATATACGGATTATCATGTGTTTGCCTCACTATAATCAGACATAACTGGAGAGCCAAACACAGGGGCCATTAGTTTGTGATCTTTGTTAACAAAGGAGAAAGGACTAACAAGCAGGCTAATGAATATAAATCTGTGCCTGCACAATAGGATAACAGGTTAAATTATGCTATATTGCTTAGGTGCCATTGCTAGACATAATAATAATAATAATAATAATAATAATAATAATAATAATAATAATAATAATAATAATAATAATAATAATTAAAAAAATCTAATAAAAACAAAAACGTACAAAAGCATGTAATACATGCATTTAATCTCTCTAACCTGACATATAAGGGGCCGTTTAACTATGGTTTCCAGCTGTGGAAATGGAATAGGCTCTCTACAGCTGGTGCACACATGTAAATGTCTGGTTTCACCAAGGACAAGTCCACAATTATAACTGAATGGACTGTACTTTTAATTATAAAAGGAGGTTTTGATTGGTCACTTACATAACTGCACTTGCATAATGCATATTATAGGCAATAAGGCACAATAGCAAATTTCTGCACCCTTTTTCACATTTCTAACCTCTATAAGAAAAGACAGCCTTATCCACACAGTGAGAGTTCAGAGAAGAGAACTACACAAACCGAGCAACATCCAGGAACTGAAGGTGAACCATCAAGTGCATATTGTACATGCAGCTTTCTAACTTTGCAAATCTAATCTGATTGGCTAGCTTTACAGAATGTCTAAGTGTTAAGGTTTTTAATGAATGTGCTGAATAATAATGTCTTGTATCCATATATTTTGTGAATAGACATGTGATTCCCATTTCCAAAATTATTTTCAGCCTTGATAAATCAATTTGCAGGTACTCACCTTTTCAGCAAGCTTTAAATGAAATACTCATTATAGGAAACATGCAAAAACTGACAAGATCCTCTATTTCGTGCACCTGAAAGATGCAAACCTATTCCTAATAGACTAACTCAGGCATGTGTTGCACATAAAATGGATGTTTTTATACACATAAACCTTTAGTTACCTTTTAACCTTGAAAGTTACCTTGAAAAAAAGTTGGAATTGCCCCACTTTATAGAAATAGCATTTGTGCACATTGTAAGCTACTCTCCCAAAAAACAGCTGCACACATCTCAATATTTTGATTGAACTGTTGTGGCACAGTGTTGCAAATACAACTTAACCACTGATTTCTAGTCGTGTCCTCTTTTGGAAGGCCAAACAAAGTAGTTTCACTTTCATAACGAAACACAGCGACATGACGGGATCTGCAATAATACTAAAGTGAGAATCAAAGTTACACCTTTCTTTGCATGAACATTTGGGCGGTGTTTTGCAAATCATCCCACACAATGATGTAGACATGTGGGGGTGCGTTTACATGAGGTGTTTTAGGGGGGCATGGACGAGTCTTAACTTTTATAAAGAAAATCTATTTGGTTTTGAGAATTTAGTCTTTGCAACTTTAGGGATATTATCTATGCATGGACAGCTTATAACACTCCTAAGTGTTAGAAAATGTATGACCCCTATAACAAGAAGAATACAGGATTTCCTCTTTATTGAATTTTGCTCTATTTAAAATACTACACACACACACACACACACACACACAGACACACACACACGTACACACACACACACACACACACACACACACACACACACACACACATCAATTATTCTTTTTCCTTTTTCCCCCTTAATAAACTATTGTTTTTTATTGAAGAATAACCAGTATAAGTCAAGCCTTAAAGCCTTCAAGCCAAGTCACATTGCAAGACAAAGTTGCAATCACAAGAAATAAAATAAAAATTTTGTGATGTAAAGTTGCAAATATTTAGGATTTGTTCTGAGATGGAAACAGTCTCCCACTGGATTATTAAAACAAGAAATCTGTGGACGAAGCAGACTGATATCAGATGACATCGTTAACAATGATGAACGAGACCGCGATGTCCAATCTCAATAAACAGACCAAGACACTGTTACCACCCACAGAGTCAGTGCTCTGTCTGGGTCCACAGGTTTGTTCTCTACATCATCCTCCCATCAACACAGCTTATTGTAAATTAAGTCACACTGTTGCCTGTCTCAGTTCCTCATAACAACAGATCTTGATTTATGATGCCACCATAGTTTCCTTATGAAGAAATATGAGAGGCAGTTTAAGCCTTTCATGTCATTATCATGTCAGTCTGTTGTTTGAAAATAATTTGTTACCTTACAAACACTACGTGACTGGGAAAACAGACTCCGGCTGCAACACACCTCGGTCTGAGCTATGTACTTTATCTTTATTGGCTAAGAGTGGGATACTTGTCCGGGCAATTTAAAAAAGCAATTTGTTCTTTTTCTCCCTGCTTGCATTTACACGGTTCTGGAGTGTGCCCAGGCACAAGACTAACCGTACATAAATTGTAGGCGACACAGATGAAAATGTCAACAAGGCCCTAGTGCACAGAGTAAGGCAGGTATGAGGGCGACCCAGAAGAGGATGGATGTCGACATGCTCTCGCACGCTTTTTCAGTACATCGTAGAGCATCTGCTGGCACACACCCTCTTGTACCTTGTCTATAAGGGCAGGCATGGCCTAGTTCAAGAGCCATTTTCATGATGCAGTGAGGAACTGACGGAGTATAGCAGTGATGTACAAAATTAAACAATGAAGAATCGGCTTCCTGCCAATTCATAGGGTTAGTCTGAATCTTGAATTGTCCACACTTATAGGGAGATTTAATTCAATTTAAATTCCAGTGTCAGAAAGAATAATTTACTCAGCTGCAATTAAAAACAAAACAAAACAATAGATTCTGAAAAGGAATACATAAATATGATAAAATGTTTAAAATAAATTTAAATTTCTAAGGATGTAAGGGAAGTCGTGGCCTAATGGTTATAGAGTCAGACTTGTAATCCAAAGGCTGCGGGTTCAAGTCTTGTAGGTGGGGGGAGTGAATGCGGTATCTACCATCTTCAATACCATGACTGAGGTGCCCTTGAGCAAGGCTCCCAACCCCCAAATGCTCCCCAGGTGCTGCAGCAATAAATGGCTGCCCACTGCTCCGGGTGTGTTCACAGTGTGTGTGTGTGTGTGTGTTCACTGCTGTGTGTGCGCACATTGGATGCAGAGACAGAATTCCGAGTACGAGTCACCATACTTCACCACATTTCACGTCACTTTCTTTTTCTTAAAACTTTTAAATAAATTTCAACGTTTAGGTATGGCGTTCATTTTTGGTCAAAAGTTATGAGCGTGTAAGACATGCTCACGAGCACATTATGTTATTTCACAAGCGCAAAAATGAACCTTCAGCTGGCATGATAAAAGTACTCGACAACCGAGAGGTGTACATGTAGCTGTGAGCGAGCGCCTGGCATACTCATTCCTCATTCTCATTCCTGATGGATCAAACTTATTCCTGATGGTAACTGATTTAACTATGATCTGCAAAGCATTTTATACGTGCAGAGACATTTTATGTATATTAGAAAACTCATTCTAATTCATTCCCACTCTTCTTCGGTGGTAACTTAACCCAACTCCGTGCTTCCTGTAATGAGAGCTGTCAATCAAGGTACAATGATGTCCCTGTGTGAAAAAGACCAATCGTAAGAGGGTCAGTGCCCTCCTTGGTTTCCGCCCCCGAATTGTCAAAAGTCATGTAGACTCGAGGGAGCAGAAATCAGCTGAGCGAGCAGAAATCCACTGTGCGAGCAAAACAGCACTCCGCGAGCAGAACCTATGAGAGTATGCCAGGCGCTCACTCGCAGCTACATGTACACCTCTTGGTTGTTGAATTTTTGCACAAGTACTTTTATCATGCCAGCTGAAGGTTCATTTTTGCGAGTGTGAAATAACATAATGTGCTCATGAGCATGTCTTACACGCTCATAACTTTTGACTAAAAAATAACGCCATATTTAGGTTTGACATTTTAATTTGTACTAAGAACCCATATTGTGCTCTTTTACAAGTTCATGATTTTATTTTTGGGGTGTAATAGAATACATTTAGAAAATTAGTATTCAAAATTGATTTATTCTTTTGCATAAGGCACATTGCCGCAGTACCTCTTTTTACCCACTGCCTGAAAACTGCACACATCCTTACTTTATAATAGGCGAAAAAGAGTATGTGAACATTAGTATGACTGACTTCACAAAACAGTAGGCAAAAAGTCCTAGGATGACCTTCTATTCCCATTTCAGATTCTGAAGTGCGCATCTGATGGACATTTTACTATCCCATGAGGCCACGGGAGAGAATTTTTGAAAGGAAGTGAATTGTCACAACTGATGCTGGAAGATCACTTGATGTGACATTCATACTACACACAGAATTTGCTATAAAGACCAAATAAAAAAAAAAGTTCCATGCTTTAAACAATTTTATTTATTTTTTTCCTATGGGATTGACTCCCTTTTTCAGCCAGCCTTGCCGCTTGGTCATTACTTGCACAAAAAAGTACCTACTCCTTGTATACGATTCATGTCTCTTTAAAGACTGCCTGTAAAACGCCTCTCTACTGTGACTGAGCACCTAGCCTTATTCTGTTGTGATTATTCAGAGTGTACTTACTGTAGAGCGCGTGTCGAACATGCATGAGTTTTTCTTCTCAACATATCAAAATCATTACCAATCACCTAAATTACCAGCCAATTTAATCCTACCTGCTTGTATTCAAATTCAAACAGGAACAATTCTTAATTCTGTTTGCTACCGAGATGAAATAGAACTCAAATTCAGCAATTTCATTAGAATTTCAATTTACATTTTCAATTACATTCTGAATTGAGCAGATAGATCCCTGGTGTGTAGCATGACTGGCGATTCTGGAATCATTGACAGATGCTTTATAGGTCCTTGCTGACACCGAGGGCCTTATTCAGGGACTGAGGATATGTTTTTCTCGTCAAAAAAAGGTTGAGGTTAGCAAGGTGGCCTTGCACATTTAAAACCATCTGCTCAGTTGGCTTCAACAGTGACTATCCCTACAAATTATTTTCTGTTCCCCCAGCACATCTTTTTATTAATAGTGACCCTACTCACAGAAGTGTGTGGCTGGCTACGGAGAGCTAAGCACTCCCTTAGGAGACCTAAGAAGCCCATTAGCAGACAGGCAGGAGAGAGTGTGCTCATATGAGACTTGCAATATCAGATAAGGGAATCTCGGGGAGGTGATCAACTATTAAACTTGTGACAGGCAGCCAACAAAGAGAAGGAAATGACAAGCTTGTCTTCCTGCCCTTGAGCTAACTGGAAATAGCAATTACCCACACCGTGATATGATTACAATCCAGCAAAGAGTGGAGACACAAACTTTGTTCTCAAGCAGAGAGGGAGATTGCCTGGATTGTTTCCTGTCTACAGTGCACAGTTAGACCAGATTGTGGGGATTCAGGTAGGGATGATTGGCAGCAAAGTAGCTGGTGGAAATGGATTACCAAAACTGTCAATGAAAAAGTGTGCACCAGTTTATATATTTGCATTTGATTTGATTATATATTGATTTTTTCTCAAATCAATATTTTGTCAATACAGCCGTGCAGTATTTTGGGATATGCCTGTGTGAGCTTGGCACATTAAGATTTCAATTTTGGCTCTTTCTACTTTCATGTAAAATGTTTTAATTCAGCGAAAAATGCATCAGTGTAGAGCAATTTTCAGCCAACTCCAGGCATGACTTGCTATATCAAAAGTTTATTACTCTGTCCTCTAAAATAAGGTTTGCAATATATATAGGCTACATTTTGGTTCATATACAGTTGAGGTGAGAATTATTGTCCCTCTTGGTAAATATGAGCAAAGATAGAAATGTGAAAATGAACATGCAATGTTTATTCTTTCTATCCCCCCCCCCCTTTTTTTTGATCTTAAAAAAAAAAAAAAAAACGTTGTTGTCAGTGTTTTTCTCCAATATACATTGGCTACAATTATGGGCTACCTTTTATTCAAGATTTTTGCAACCTATATTTGCCAAGATTACAGGTTTAAGTGACTTCCTCTAATGCTTGACATTTGTATTTATAGCATACAGCACTCTCAAGTTTTGGTGCATTTAATTGATCAAATGTTACCAAAAAAAAAAACAAAAAAACAGAAAGATTACAAAAGATTTCCACTTTAAAAATATGCTTTTTTTTAACTTTCCATTCAACATAAACAACAAAAAATCATGAGCAAAATTGTTTCCTCAAAAATATTAATCAGTAAATAAGTTTTCAACATTGATAATAAGAAATGCATCTTGATCACCAAATTTGCATATCAGAATGATTTTGAAAGGATTGAGTGACTGAAGACTAGAGTAATGGCTACTGATAAAATACATACATACATACATATGTATGTATGTATGTATGTATGTATGTATGTATGTATGTATGTATGTATGTATATATATATATATATTATAATAATATTTTGAAATATTAATATTTTTGTGTCTTTTTTTATTAAGCAAACTGGGCCTTGGTGAGCATAAGAGCCTTCTTTGAATCTTTGCAACCTGAAACATTTGGTAGTGTATTTATCTAGCTATCTAATACTTCTTTTCTAAATAACCACAATGAGTACAAAGATTAGTATTGTAAAGATTAAGCCTTTCAAACATATCTAAAATATGGTTTGAAGTGGGCCTGCCAAACCCATATTGAGTACCACTAATGTCCTGCTTTAATTAATACCCATACTCACACAAGCAAAAAATACACACAAGCAAACACATCCCGTATGTTTATGCACATTTGGAAACAGCAGGGAAGGTGCCAAAAAATTCTCCCTAATGCACTTAGTTGAGATTAATTAATATGTAGGCTGGAATCCAATCATAACAAATTCATCTAGATGGATACACACTTGGGTACTGCTCACACAGACATTCTGTACATTAACACACACAAAGACGTTAAGTTGGTGTTAAGGTAAAACAGATGGTACCTTGTTTAAATAGGTGCAGGGTGATTTTACCCGCAATTGGAAGCAGGCTCTCACACATACCCATACATGCAGAGAAGAGATTACGCATACACACTCAGGAAAAGCTGATCTGTGACTGTGCATACTGCTACAGCATTAGCATACTGGCAGCAGGAGTTTACACATTGCCTGTTAATTCTCAACCAGATTGTAGCTGGTTTTAGGAGTCAGCGAGGTGCGGAGAGGCTCTGTCTTTACTAAAGTCAGCAAGTCCAGTGGAGCTTAACTAAATGGCACTGAAAAATTAAAAACAACAACAAAGATTTGCAGCTCATCAAAAAGTGAAATTCTTATGCCGTTCCATATGGTGAAAAATATTTTGCAATAAAACTGCTTGACTATAGTATGAGGCAATGATATAATCCTGAATCCAAAGAAGCAGATGGTTCATCCTGAAGGGCTTTATTTTATTTTTTTATAATGTCTGTTTGAGAGTAATTGATTTCGTTTTTCATGGGTTACAGAAATAGACGTGAAATACTGAGTTGAAATTTAATTAATTGTAATATCTTAGGGGAAAAAATTGCAGTACTTAGAGACACATGACCTAGTAAAGTGTATTAAATTGACATGACTGACCAATCAGAATCAAGGAGCCCAGAGCTCTGCGTAGTAGGGAAACACTTAAGAATTTTCATAACTCAAAACTTCCTCCCCAGTCCAAAGCCATTTTTTAAACTAAGCCGGAAAAAGGTGAACAAAAAGAAGCACAAATGATATTTCATAAACTATATTGTATGTATACTGTAAAGTACAACTGGAAAACATGTCTTAATAAGCGAGTGGGTGGAAAAAGTCATGAAACGTTAAATGAAAAGTGTTTTTGATGCAAGAAAAATTGATACCAGATCGGCACAAAGTTGTTTCTTTAGTTTCTGGCCCAATGTCACAAGGGATAATGCATTTTCGCAACTGAGTGTGTAGTCTTTCATCATAGAAGGCACATGTTTATGGGGAGATCATCCTGAAGAGGCTAATTTAGCAGAGGCTAGAGGAAATAGCAATTTGTCTTGCCAGTGTAAGAAGCACTGCCGACTGGCAGAGGTTCTCTATAAAATTCAGTTGAGTGCCTGGCTCAAACGTCTGCCAACAGAGACATTTTTACAGTAACTTGTCTGTTAGTCTGGCTGCTGCAGTGGCTGGCATTGGCATAATGCTCCACCATGAGAAGCATAAGGAAGCTCTTACATGCAGCGAGAGAGGACTGGTATGAAAAAACTGCCGGCAGTCCGGAGTAGCTGAGAAAAAAACAAGTAATTTCCACTCCATTTGTGCTTTACCTTCTAAACTCTGGGTTTCTCAAAATATTCAGTGTTATGGGAATGAAATAAAGGAGAATGGGGGCATTTATCACTTCTAATGAACTACCTGCCAACTTCTGGTGTATGAAATGTAACTCTATCATTAATACATTTATAACGAGAAAGATTAAATCCTTGTAATAAATTAGATTTTGGAGACCATCTGGTGGCTGGGGGTAAAAAAAAAAAAAAAAAGTTTTTTTTTTTTATTGTAAAGGTAAAATTTTATTAAACCACTATCTCAGACAAGCACATCTCAAAACTTAAAACGTTTAAGCAATGCTAGAATTGCTTTAATATGTTTTAATAAATCTGAACACCTTTCACCTTAATATTATAAAGAATTTTCTTTTTTTATCTATCAAGAATAACGTGCTTAAAAAGTCCACAGTGAGCCCAGTAATTGAATTACCTGAAATAAGATGAATCCTTAAGCTATATTAATCAGCTAATAAATCAAAACTATAATTAGATACTTCAATGAAATAATCTTTCTATTCATTTCAACAACTCTTATTTTACCAGTAATGCCACTAACACTTACAGTCGAGATAAAATCCTGTATAGAAGCTAGTTGTGAAAGTGTTAGTTTCGGCCATTCATGATAACCTAGAGATGAAAAAGATGTTTCATTTCAAAGAATTTGATAATTATACAGCAGAAGAAAATGACTGGAAAACCAATAAATTATATATAGGACTAAAGAGACTAAAACAAGAATATATGTGCTTGACTGAGCATGTGCTGAGTTTCATTTGTGACTGAATTCATTTTCTGTGTTAATCCTGCTCCCCTTTATTCATTAAAATACCAATGCTTCTTGTGTCCAATCTGTGGTGCTGAAAGAAAAATCAGCAGGTGGTAAAAAAGCAAAAAAAAAAAAAAAAAAAAAAAAAACAAAGCAATGCCATTCTGCCAGCTTGTGGCTGTAACTACAATCATTTGTGCTCAGTTGCACTTTGGAATTAGGGACAAAACCATTACATTACCTGTTATCTGCACTATTATTAACCTAACTAGCTTTTGCAGTCGGTTCAGTACTCAAAAGTTTCAGCATTAACTCACTGGTACTGGCTTTATTCAGTGAAGTTTTTAAATGAAGGTTATAGCGGTCTCCATATCATCCAAACAACCTGAGGATAAAAACATAAAAAACTGAGTCCATCCAATCTCTACTCAGACAAAGAGCGCAAGCTTGCCAGGAAGACTTTAATGTCTTCTTTGACCTCCTAATGTGGACATCACAGATCCAAAATCAGGCCTCCTCTTATGGAAGAACCAGTGTTTTATCTCTGCACAAAGCTGGGATAAAGAGACGTTAAAAGGTGAGAGACTCATCTGATATGGGGGGCTGATACCATTGACAGAGTGCAGCAAGTGAGCCATCATTCCCGTAATCCCCTTTAAACAACACCCCCAGCCCATAAGAAGTCCTTTAAGTCCTCCATCCAGTTCAAACCTGGGCAACAGTGAAGAGGGGGCCATAAAAAAGCCACTTAGCCCGCGTAATGGGCAATCTTTGAGGATAAAAGGTAACCTCTCTGACTTCCATCATGCAGACTACTGCTCAGAGCCAGTAAATTCTGCCCCACCAATACACCAGAGCCAATTCAATTATGGACACCAGCCGTTCAAATAAAGTATTAAAGTGTTGAGTAGACTGAGGATGTTTTGTTTTATGGGGTGATTAGTCGTTGTCCTTTATGTCTAAGGATGTCCCTGTTTTCTGCTAATGTTGGCTGAGTTAGGTGTCCACAATCCCACCATAAGGTCATCACTCTGGATTTTATATCTCAGGATGCATCAGGATGGAGGCTATTGGCCTTCAAACGGAAATCTGTTGCATGTGTAGGTTATTTGGAACATCAATATCCAAGCCAAAACTGATCGGAGTGTAAACGAAAGCCTGTGGCTGCTAACTACAAGCCTAATAAAGCTCATGAAACACGACTAAAATTTCTGAGATTTTAAGGCAGATTTGAGGCATTTGTGTTGGACCTCAAAGGCGACAATGTTTGCATTGTAGCCATAGTAGCTTATTTGTGTATTTGTGTCATGTACATTGAGCTTACAAATCTTGTACATTATAATATATTTGTTCATTTTAATGCATGCAATTGTGAGCATTTATGGCATCCTTGATGCTTTTAATTTAAAAAAAGTGCAATAAAACTGGCTGGATTTGGTGTTATTGTATCTTTTAAGCTTTTTTTAAAACAGTGCTGAGAAGCGGTGTTGTATAATAGGGGGATTCATGACCCTTTAAATTGTATGCAACTGACAAATTGCAGCCGGAATTATAGTAATCAAATGCCTTGTGAAAAACTACACAGGTTGCTAAATTGCAAACTACACAGTACAGTCTACATGATGTTTAACAGATTATTTTGGGCTTTTAAAAGCATGAAATTGACTTTTCTTGTCTGCAGCCTTTCACATCACATCTCAAATCACTACTGGAGGTGGTATCAGACAGTTAGCAGACAGTTAGCACAGTTAGTCACAATATCATTTTTATTGCAGCTCCAGATTGATTAGTAACATGGCATTTACAGCTGAGGTGACTTAAAAAAAAAAAAAAAAAAACACCCTGGGGCAGAACTGAGCAAAAACGTTAGCATGCAGGTCACATACTGCCAGTGGGTCCTAGGCTAGCCGTGCAACTGCAATTGATAAGAATGGGAATGCAAACAGATCGCTTTCTCCAGGTTTTTCTTTAGACCTTCTTGATTAATATCTTATACTATCATTGCTAAAGCTAATTAGATGTCAAAACCCCCCAAGGAGGTCTGGAGAAAAACTGCAACTGATAATCACTGAACACCACCAGTGGCTCAAAGTGGCTGGTAACAGCTTGTGGTCCATTCAAGCTTATCTTAGTGAATAAGAACAAACATACACCATACACAAAAAAAAAAAAAAATGTTAGGAATAATTAAAGAAATGCCAAAAGAAGACTTTTATCTCAGATTGTGCCAAATTAGAATAGTTTATCACCAAGGACCCTTATAATTAACCACATCCACAACACTAGTGTGTTCTTGTTCAGTGAAAATGTTTACTGCAGGCAACTATGATATCTTAGTAAAAAGTTAAATCATGCATTGTGGGACCACATTTTGAAGAATGTCTCAGTGCTGTTTGGCCATACAATGAAAGTCAATGGGGTCTAATGTTGTTTTGGACCCAATTTCCTTTCATTATATGGACAGAAAGAGTTATTCAACATATTTTCTTTAGAATAAGGAAAGTAATACATTTTTGGAACAACATAATGGTGGGTAATGATGACAATTTTCAGTTTTGGATGAACTATTCTTTGAAGTTACTTTTAACAAAAGTCAAAAGAAACACACCAAACATAATACTTGCATGACAGTTAGACAGTTGAAACACTGACAAAAACATTTCCCAAATGACATTTCAACATTGATGTGTAGAAAGAAACTGTAAGAGACTTCTGGCGTGCTAGAGAATCAACTAAGCATGAATCATAAAACATATATATTTTAGTCCTACTAAATTATTACCATCTTATACCATAATTCCATTATTTCTTCATATAATGATATCCCATTCTGTATTATAATAAAAACACGTTTAGTCACAGCTGCAGAGAACTGAACAAAGTATACTTTAAAACAGAAGGCTATTAGCTCCAGCAACATTTTCTGCACCGTTTCCTAATTCAAGCCTGATAATAACATTTACTCTTTAATTTTTCTGGTTAAGCTCTCCAGCCAGGCTCTTCAGTCTTGCATTGTGGGTTAGCTCATAAATTAGCAGCATGTGGTTGCACACATGATTAGTTATGAGCTAATCAAGAGGGAACTGCTGCTCTAATATTTAAGTCCTAAAATGAAAATGGAGTTTTCTTTGCCCACTTGGGCCAGAGTCCAAGAAGCAGTTAGGGGTCATTATCCGTGTTTCACCTGAGTGGGAGCCTTTCTGAGTGGCACTCATTTAGTTGAAACGTTCTTTCAATTACAGAATTAAAGGGGCCATAAAACATTTGCATATGTCCATTTTCACAGTGATCAATGATGACTTTGTGTGCTTAAAATCGGGAAACATGTATTAGATTTATATGCTTTGGAAGTAAATGCAGTTGAGTAGGAGAAGATTCATAGTCTGTACAAACTTTAAAAAAAAACACCCTCGGTCTTAAACTTTTAATCAAATATATTCACTGTAGGACAGATGTCATGCAAAGATAACGTGAGACAAAGGGGAATATAATATATACTTTTCAAGAAACCTTGATTTTCTTTTTCCTCCTTGCAGAATAAAATTATTAGTTTATTTCCAAGATAATAAAAAAAGCTAAATCTTACTGAAAATCTTACACAATATATAGTGCATGTGATAAACAAATAATAAACATCAAACACTGAAAGAGCATGACATAAAAGAACAATCTACTGATACAGTTCCTCAGTGTAACTAAATTCTCAAACGGATTCATTAAAAATCTATTTATAAACATAAACACTTGGGATATACAACATTCATATTCCTTAAGGCCCAAACTAACCTGCTCTAAACAGCTGCAGTATGTGAAGCAACACATTGATGGTTTCAGCAAACGTATGGTCACATGGCAGAGAGCAGAACCATGCCGGTAAAACAGCTAATTACAGTAATGAGCTCTTTTCCTCCTGAACGCAACGGAAAGAGCAACAATTTAAACTCTGACGCATCTCTAATTACATAGCTGTATTGCAGATTCCCTGTGCTCTCCAGTGACCTTGAACAAGCTCTTTCCACTGAATATAGATAAGTCTCTCATTAGCATTTTAAATAAAGCCTTCTAATTAAAATATTAGTTTGAGCATTGCCAATCCTGATTGGTGCCTTTACCACTCAAATCTGTTGGCTTCTTATTGCCTGAAAAGTGATAGAAACACTTCTTCCAATGTGCGCATCCCTAACCCTGGTTTGTACCTGGACTGCATTATTGATTTCTTCTATTGGATGATTAATCTTTATTACTGCTCATGCTCCTCTGATCCAGTCTCTAGTGCCAGGATTAAAGCGGGGATGATAAGTGTCCTGCTTATCTTGGCTTAATCCTCAACGGCATTCTTATGAGCCCTGATAAATTCCAGCCAGACTGGATTCTGTATCCTGAGCTTTGTGGTCAAACACGAGTCCCTGTCAGAATTTGGTTCTTGTTTGCTTACTTCACAAACAGTCGGTGGGGTTCAAACGAAGTTCATCCACTCCGCAGAAACAACCAAACTTCACACTGTGCTTGACCGGTTTGCCTCCCAAAGTAATATGGACCAGAAAATAGGATCCCATACAGCAGATATCATTTAGCAACAGTATTCTAAAAGCTATCACACCTGTCATGTAGTATCAGCATGGCAGAATGTGAACTACAGGGGGAAACTGTCACAAAGAGAGCAAACAGTCATCTTTGAGACTTTCACAAAACCGTCTTGAAATCCTTCAGACTGAAAGACAGTGGCTGGATTTCCATCACCCTGCTTTTATATGCATTTTAAAGTATCGCATCAGAATCGAGTGATGTAAACGCTGAATTTTGAGTTTTTACGCTAACTAGTGGTGCTTTTTGACTAGTGTGAAAAAGGGTTAATGTGAATAATAAGAGACGGAAATGCATTTTATGAATAAATTCCTCCAAGCACATCAAAAAATGTATGTGTCTTTGCGCTATGGGACGTTAAATCCTGACTAACAAGTGGACCGATCTTGTTCCCCCAGCATCTGGAATGTTGCCTCCCAGAACTGTTAAACGACTGCGTTCCCATAATTTAATTTATTCCCATAATATAATTTATTTTATAGGAAAGTTTTTATATTCAGTAGCTTCTCCTACTTAGTGATGTATAGTGCCAGTTTATCAGGAAGTGACAATTTTGTAATCTTTGACTCATTTTGCGCATTAGTTAAATTTGCAACTTTGGATGGAAACCCGTCTAGTGAGTCAAACTTTGGGATTTGTAGAGGTGGAGCAAGTAATTTATTTGAGTTAAGGACAGATACTCTAAAGGTTCCAATATAATTCAAGTGGAACCGAAGAATTACTGGTGTGACGACACTGAACAAAGTCAGGCCAGACTGAAGTTCATTTGGCATTTGCTTCAGCCGTTTGAAACAGCTTACCAAAGCGAACTTTCCAGAAAAGTTCTTTCTGACTAGTAAACACCTTTCGAACTTCCATTGGTCCGTGGCGATTTCATAATAGGCGTGTCTTTGGGGCTCTGACTTTTTTTTGATGTGGAATCTTTTCCAGTTCATTTCTTCGGTTCAGTCCATAAAGGTTGCACATCCACTATTAAAAATATAAACATATTTGAAAGCTGTTTTGTAGTTGAAAAAAAACTTCATTTTTTTTGTGTGTGTGTGTACCACAGAAGAAAGAAAAATCATGCAGGTTTTGAAATGATATGAGGGTGAGTACATGATGACAGAATTTTTGGATGAACCAACCCTTTGAGATAAAAAAAATAAGTACTTATCAGAGTGGAGTAAAAAGTAAAAATAAAGATATATTACACTTGAGAATGTTTCTTAAAATAAATAAAAAAATACTCTAATAAAGTACAAATACCTGAAAAAAAAAATGGTTCTGCTTGGGTACTTCGATAAGTTAAGATTAATTTTCCAAAGATACAAGGTTGCTATTTATGTATCAGTCAAGAGTTTCACACAAGGCCTTGAACCATTGCGTCTGGTCATGGAAGTGCCATTTCACAGGCCTGTCAGGATCACTGACAACTTCTCGACGGCACAAACACTGATGATTCACAGACTTGTCTTCTTCACCTATAACTCGTCCTGGCCTTTATCCTCTTCTGCTGGTGATTATGATGAAGAGCTTCAGTGGGAATTGTCGATTTGGTCTTTAATCAGGGTCAGCTCGACCATCCGTCACACCCACCATTCTCCTCACATAGAGGGTCTGGCAGCATTCGAGTTCAGCGCAGAAAGGCACAAGGGCTAGAATGCTGTAAATCTGCTACAGATGGGAATGAGGGTTTGGCAGAATTCATGTGTCCATAATGCTCCTGAGCGCACAAGGGAGCATGGACAATTCTATGAGCGACAACACCTCTTCACCTCTATAACCAACTAAAAGTAAGAGTACTTTACAGTGTTTTCAAGTGCAATTTCAATTAAAAATTGAATGTAATGTAATATAATATGGTAACACTTCACAATAAGGTTCCATTAGCTAATGCTAATGTATTTACTAACATGAACAAATAATACATTTATTATAGTCTATATTAATATTTGTTGATGTTAGCTAATGAAAATAAAGTTGTTCACTGTTAGGTCATGTCAATTCAAAGTGCATTAACTAAAGTTTAAACTTTTTAGATTTAATAATGCATTAGCAAATGTTGAAATTAACATTAACTAAGATTAATTATTGCTGTAGAAGTATTGTTCATTCTTCGTTTCACCACTGGAAAGACTTGTTTTTGTAAACCAGTTCATTCACATGTTCATTTAAATAATTTATTCATTGATCAGATAAATAATTAACATTCATTTTAACCCAGCATTTTCTGAAGCAAAATGTTTAGTTAAATTCTGCTGTTCATTATGTTTTCAACTCAATTATCTAAATCAGTGTTTTCACTGAGTAATTACTGTAACATCAAGTTTAATTTAATGCTGTCATTCTATTTATTTATTTATTTTTTTCAGACAAATGTTCTAATTGAAGAATTAATGCATATGATCAGAATACTACACACTTAAACCCCTAAATAAAATCAGTGTAGTTTTGTTATCAGGTTGTAGCATAACTATTTTTAAAAAGTTAATTAAAATTAATAAAAACAAGAGCAACTTGGCAAGCTACAGCATTAAAGCAGCTTCCCCAACACTGCTTCACATTCACACTTACTACTTCATCACATCACATCACAGGGTTGGTTTCATGTCCAGAAAGGTAAGAAAAACATCATCCCTCGGTAACCCTCTGATGTTACATGGACTACTTTGATGATGTTTTTCTTACCTTTCTGGACATGGACAGTATACCGTACACACAGCTTCAATGGAAGGACAGAGAGCTCTCGAACTAAATCTTAAATATCTTAAACCGTGTTCCGGAGATAAACAGAGGTCTTACAGGTTTGGAACAAGATGAGGGTAAGTTATTAATGACATAATTTTGTTATCTGGGTGAACTAACTCTTTAATCCATCAGATGAAAGATCTGTGTTTCTCACATTCGCCCCGTTGAGAACATGATACCTGACCTCTGTGTAGATCAATAAAAATGCAAAAAAAAAAAAAAAATAATAATAATAATGTAGAAATTTATCCCAGTTTCAGTGAGAAAATAATCATCCTCATTTAAAGTTAAGTACAGTATCTGGAGTAGTAGTAAATTCAGAATGTCATATGATTCATATTCAGAACTTCACATTTAGAAATTTTATAATTTTTGAGAGTTATAATGTGGTGAATATTACAATCCACAAAAAGTTACACAAAGAAAATGTCAGATGGAAAATAAGTACCTAGTTCTTACAAAATAAGCCTTACACAAAGCCTGCACTAGCAAGCACATCACTTCAGAGGCCAACACATTTCCTGACACTGTGTAACAGAGAGCAAAAAAATAAAAAATAAAAAAAGAATAAAAATTGGCACACATACATTTTTTTTTTTTACAATTTTATTTTATTTTACCCACTGAAACCCAACTAATTAATATATTATTATTATTATATATTAATATATATTTCAGACATGCTTAAAATTATATTATTATCATCCTCATCATCATCATAATCATCATCATCATTATTATTATTATTCAATAATATTTTAAAAGTAAATAAAGCAATGAATCACAGTTTTATTATGCTAGTCAAATTGTGTTGCTTTCTGTGGAGATACTGATGCTGAGCCTAAAACAGCAGCTGAATAAATATCTGAGGATGATGTAAACTTATGGGTGTTTGTGACAAAGGACTACAGCAGTAGAAGAAAAAAGAACAGCATTCAATTGTAATTGTAATTGTTAATAGCTTAACATGAAACAAATAAAAAGTACATTACCTGGAAAAATCTATTCTACTTTTGAGCAAACACAGCACCATTATATCCTGTCAGTAAACAGACACCACAAAAAAGGCTGGATAATATTGCGTAAAAATGTATGGGAAATGAACCACAGCAAATGTGGTTTGGATCAAACATCAGCAAACAATCACATCCAAGGAAATGGCAAAAAAGTAATCCATGAAACAGGCAAAGGTAAAGGCAGGTAGCAAACAATCAGAATCAAGGAAACTGTCCACGGTCAAAACACTAAAGAAAGGCAAAACTGGGAATCTTGGAAAAACAATGAACTTATAGAAAACTAGGAACAAATACAAACATTCAATCACCAGCAAAGTCAATGAATGTGTGTGCTACTCTTAAAGTCCTTCTAATGTGAGACAGCTGTGAACAAATGTGATCTGGTGAAAGACAGGTGATTGTAATTGATGATGTGTCCAGGCAGAGGATTATGGGAAATGGAGTCTGGGGTGAGTGGTAAAGGGTACAGAATGGGGTGCCTTCATTGGCACTCCAGCTAGAGATTGTGACAATGATGTTATAAACTACCTTTCAAATGTTTAGGATCAGTGGATCAGCAATACTTTTATTAATAATAAATTCAATTAATAAAAAGTAAACAATTTATATAAAAAAATAAATACATTTTGATTTATCCTGAAAAAAGAAATGTAATAACGTTTCGACAAAAATTAAGCTACACAACTGTTTTCAACAATATGTCTTTAGCATCAAATCCACATATGTGACCCGTCACGGAAACCACAATTTTTTGCAGAATCTGTTAGTTGATATCACAAAGAAGCCTCTCCGTGTTTGTGATAGTAGCATTGGTATATTTAAAAGCGTACATTTTGAGGTTGAAATCAGCTTGTTTGTCGGAGATTCTAGCACGCAGTAGGGGCGTTTCATTGTCTGTCTGTATTTCCATACGGGATAAGCCGGCTTTTGTTTCTTTTGTTATTGCCCCCACCCTCCGAGGGAAGCGTGGCTACTTAGTATGTAGCGCTCTGGCCGTCTCTAGGTGATATCAAAATTCAGATAGTATATATCGATAGTAACATTTGATGGGGATAAAGACAGAGAAATGGGGAAAATCCGTAACATTTAGAGGCAAACAGATGCACAATGCAAACTTCGGAGACAAACATTCACAAAGAAGACCCCGACAAAGAGAAAGTGTGCCCGAACGACTTTTTTCATTTGGGCATCGAAATCTGCAAGAATACTTTTCTGTTTCTTATGGGGTGAGTTTCGATAAACATCAAAGTTTGTTGTTTTGTGTTCATTCTAAGAACACACGTTATCTCGTGTTTAGTCCATGTATAGACCTTCCCATATCTACCTATTGTTATTAGCTAGCTCATCGGTTATAACAGAATCCTGTTAAAAAAGTCCTCATGCTACACAATGAAATCAATTCACCTAGTTTTTATGTAGAAAACCAGCAAATAACAAATAAAATTAGCATCAATATGTAATTTTTCTTTACATAAAGATTAAAATAATAACATTAAAAATGATGGCCACATTTGAAAGATTAAAGATTTTTTATAAAAAGATAAAACTCACATATTTCAGCCTCTAAATCATTTTTATAAAAGTCAAAAAAGATTAATTACTGACATTTACAATGCACATTCTCCTTTATTATTAATAGTATGCGGTCCGATTTTTCCCGTTGTGTCTGTCGTTGCTATGCAGGGGGTATGGCTTATCTAAATGAGATGTAAATGAGCCCCATTGCCACTCACAGCAGTGAGAACTGCACAATCTTCAGAGGCTATTTCTTCAACTTCTCCAAATATTATCAGATTTCCATGTGTTACACATCGTTGGAAAGCTTGGAGACTACACTTTCAGAATCTGTGAATAACTCAAAATGCCCCAGAACCGACTTGTGTTCCTACTTTCCGTGATTGATCACATATTAAAATTATTTCTGGAGGACCATGTAACACTGAAAACTGGAGTAATTGTTGCTGCTTTAAAAATCAGCTTAACCAATTATATATACATTTTTACTATTTTTTTTTACAAAATAAAGGCAACCATGTTGAGCATAAGAGATTTCTTTCAAAAACATGAAGAAAAAAAAATATTTCTGACCCCAAGCTTTATATACAAAGAGCCAAAAATATATTTTATTCGATATATAGCCCATCAACTTTTGCCTACATCCATATTGAACCACACCAGCTCCATTTCAAAAAGATCTCTGCTGTTTTGTCCTTCATGTACTACATAAATGAATGTCATCAATTTCTGTGTCCACGTCAATGTCACACAGCTCCTTTTGAACAGGGCCCAGTCACCCATGAGTTTCATTTACGAAGCCTCCATCAGTAAACGAGTAAAACCTCAAGGGCAAAGCCATTATTAAAGCGTGCCGGCCTCATATCTATGTGAGTCAACTGCCCCCTGGCCCAAGTCATTGGTTAAACTTAGCAGTATCTTTCGAGCCCTGCGGACATATGTTACAATATTTCCTTTATGTCAGGTTACAAGCGATCAAGACAGGGTCGTAATCCCTTTGCTGCTCGTGAACAGGGCAACGCGACACAAAAGAAACATGAAGAGAGGGAGGAAAAAATGAAACGACAAAGACAGAAGAATATAGAGACCGAAGCAAAGAACAAAAGCGAAAAGGCACTTCAAATGCCAAGAAGGAAGTTATCGGGACAAAGCAGACAGAGAGAAAAAAAAGTGGTGTTTGACATTGTTCATCACTCTACCAGTGATTGGGCATAATTATGGCTGGCAGAGTGAGCTTCCACTGCAAAGGCTGTCAACCGCCAGACAAATGATGGCTGAAGTTAAAAAACAATGAAAGCCATTCACGGCCATTACCAGCCAAGAGATGGCTCCTCAATAGCCCCATGTATCGCTCTTTCAAATGCAGCACTGGACTTCAGTTGAAAACACATCAGTCAGTGCAGAAAAATAAGGCAATTGGATTGAGAAATATATTCATTTGCAGCCTCACATAAAGACTTTGCTGTTGTATTTTAATGAGATGTGTGTATTGGGCAAGAAGTAAAACATTCTTGGATTGTCTGATCTTGTCTTGCTTCCCAATCACTTTGAAGGAGTGAGCTGAATACAGATCCCTTTGCGTCTGTGGTCACCATTATTCCCCAGAGTATGTGAGGGGAAGCGGATTTGTGTGATTTTGCCGGGAATGGTTGGCGGTTTTGTGAAAGTCGCATTGCTGTGTTTATTCTCACTTCAAGATCGCTCTGATCCCACTCCATCACAAGCATAACAGGTTAACAGCCCATTAAGTGAGAATTTAGCTTGTGATACATACAGAGCAAGCATATGCTTTTGCCATCAAAATACAAAATGGGTTTTGAAAATTAATGATAAGAAGATGAATGTGAGTATTATGGGGATGACTAAAGATTCAATATTGCGTTACGGTAAAACATAAGGCAATAATATATCTTCTTTTTTTCTCTTAAGTTGTCACAAAATATTTCTATTTCAAATTAATGCTTCTCTTTTGAAAAAAAAAAAAAAAAAAACTTAAGACGTTATCAATGCTTACACAAAAATATTAAACAGCAAAACTGTTTTCAATGTTTAAAATTATATATATTTTTAGCAATGATTTCTAAAGGCTCATGTGACACTTCACACATACTGTAACATGTTTTTTTTCCCAATTTAATTTTTTTAAACGTTAATAAATGTGCTAGATGGACATGTATGTCCGTTGTATTCACATCTTTTGCATCATTTTTCCTCATCAAAAATAGCAGCTATCTATTCTTCAGTTTGGCTATTTTTTTACGTCTCAAAAGTCCCGAGACCCTTATGTTCTTCTTATGTTCATGGTATCAAATAAATGCAGCCTTGGCGAGCATAAGAGAAGTGTAGCTCCAGTGCAAATTTCATAAATGGACTGAACTGAGGAGAGCACAGAGAGAGTGATGAGCAGAAAATAGAAAATGACGAGTGGAGCGTCCTGTTTTACAATATATTATTCAATCCGACACATTCATGTTTTCAAAAAGATTATTTTATCATGCTGTAGTTCTGAACTAACAAAGAAAAACTTGCGCATAGATATAAATATTCTATGGGTCATCTCATGTCTAACATGAGATGAAATGACTGGAAATATAAGTATTTAATGAGTGAATTGTAATGTGCCAATTTACAGTCGTTGAATCGCTGTTCGGTTAGACAGAGAAGAAAACAGTGCAAGTGGATGGAAGAGTGAATTCAAAAACCAACAAAAAACGCAATATCAATCTGAGCATCCTCCACAAATAAGACTTTGCAATGGGGTGATGTTCTACGATGGCAAGAGCCTGAGAGAAATTCAATGCTGATGAATCCTAAGATGGAGCATGCTGAACCACACACAGCCACTGGTTAGCCACAGGCTGCCCCGGAGATTGTCTCATCAGACCTCCAGCACCACATGATGAGCTGACCCAGACAGTAAAACATCACTGGCCCGGTGTACAACTGCTATATTAAGATCCATCTCTGGTGATCCTATCGCTAGTGGTCAGCCGAGACAAATTGCTGTTTACACCTGGTAGTAACAAGCATATCTAATGTGTCTCCCTTGTCCGCTTATGATCTGATACCGAAGGGAAAGTCTCTAATTTTGATACTAGATATCACACAAGAAAGAAAGAAAGACTAACTGCTCTGCATTGTGATCTGTTTTCATTCTGGATCTGCCATCCTCCGTTTGACCCTTCTACTGTGCTAAATTACACAAACAATATCCAAAAATCCATGCCATGTTTGTTTCGGTTCATTTAAGTGTTTTGATTACCCATTTGTTTAGAGAGGCCTTTTTGAGTGTCTTGAGTATTTAAGTTGACACATCCATAGTTTTAGAACTGCGTGTAATCTCACTCTAACCAGATTAACAGGTAAAGGGCAGGAAACAATTAACCCCTCATACAGGAGATTACCATGACGGCGAAACACGGGCCAAACTGAAGGTTATAGGAATTGTGGTTGCAATAAATCACAAATGGAACATGCACAAGAGCTCACATCTGGCTCTGTAAGCGAGGTCATAATTCTCATTAGTGCTAAATGAAGTCCAACTAATCTGCTGCTCGTCTCTCTAATGGAAGTCTCACAGCCACAACAAAATAGTTTGCTTGTTAAATAGGTGCACTATTTAACTGTTTTTGTTTAAAGTTGATATTCTGACTATTAGACCAGGCTTCAGAGTAGCCCAATACCTCCGTGACTCATTGTATCCATAAACGGACAGAAGTAACAATGTCCTTTCACAAAACATTCTGTTTTATCAACCACTAGAGTAAAGTTACATGGAGTACCATTAAAAAATTCAGCCCATACAGTAATTTTCTTTTTAATCATTTGATTTTTTTTTTTTCCGAGGTCCACCTATAATGTTAGTTAAACTTTTTTTTCTACAAAAACGGTCAATATCTCTTAGATTTAAATAGTCTTTTCATCTTATTTGCTACATTAAATAAGTAACAATGATTATTTGCAGTTTGTGGGATTTCTTCAGTCGAGTCAATACTGCCCCATTTTTCAATAACAGCCTTTCTAAAAAGCCTGCTTTACATCGAGACAAGTTGACAAAATCAATTGTACAAACAAAATGTGATGCACAAACTGTGAAGATGCACAAACTGAAAAGATCAATCAATCAATCAATCAGTCAGTCAGTCTGTACAGTATGTGGAAAATAAGTGTTTTTTTGTTTGTTTGTTTTTTACCTTAAACTGCATAAACATATTTGATTATACCAAATACACAAAATAATGTTCTTTTTAGCAACATCATATGACCCCTTTAATATCAAAACACAGCCATCTATAAAAGTGGTTTTGGTAAGTGACAAATTACTGGTTAATGTAGGATAAGCAATGCCATTTTTGTTCAGCACTCTTTGCTTTAATGCCTGCTAAGTGCAACATTAACAATTCAGGCTATACCTTCCTCTGGAGTGACATGCAAGCATATGCTCCCTGACGGCATTCACAGAAACATTCTTTCATGCCGGGAGGTATGATCATAGCCTTTCATCCTTCATTTTCAGCAGTTCCAGAAAACAGAGAAGCATTTAAATCTCTGCAGTGAAATAGGAACTTAGCTCCAATTAACTGAGTCCAAGAAGCATTATGGTTTTTACTGCATGCTGCCTTAGAGATGAAAAAGAAGAGGCTGGGTCTGTTGGGTTTAAAATACAAATTGGAGTTCTGCGTGGCATTTATTGCATTTTATAATTCTCTGATGGCAGTAAAACTCTTCTTTTGCTGGGTGCAGTGTGGTTTGGAGAAGCAAGGCTTTAAATTTAACAGGCACAGGCTGGTTCAAAGAATCAATGAGCCCAGTAATTAAACAGACCACTGCATTCCTCTGTCCTATTGAGAATGACAGAATTGGAGATGCTTTGGAGGACTCTGCATCCAAACCCTTAACATCCATAAACAGTTCTCATGACACTGAATTTGTGTTCAACAACATTGATATCTGGAATCCAATCCCTAAACCAGTGGTTTTCAATCCTAGCCCTGGGAACCCACTGCTCTGCACATTTTGTATATCTCTCAGTTGAGTTCATAGAGTCTCTCCTAATGAACTGATGATCTGTTAAATAAGGGAGACATGCAATAAGTGCAGAGATGTGGGTCTCCAGGACTGTGATTGATACCACTGCTCTACACAATGAACCTCTCCAAACTATTGTTACTGATTTTTTTTTTAAATATATTATATTATATTATATTATATTATATTATATTATATTATATTATATTATATTATATTATATTATATTATATTATATTTAAGCTAAGCCAGCATAGGGTGACTTGAGAAGAGAGAGAGTGAATGAGATCGGGATATGATGTAATCTGGATACAGGATACTTTATTTATTTGTTTATTTATTTATTTTTTAATCACAATACAAAGCACATTTAAAGAATTTAAATCCACCACCAATAATTTCATCAAACATAACATCTGAAATTAAAGCCATTTAATAATAATATGAAAGTCATCACAAATAGTATCAAACTTGTTCTTTTGTGTATTATTTAAACATTAAAACTACTCATTTAAATACAACAAAAATACATGATCCCTGATTTTGCTCTGATTATTAAAACAACAACAACACTATTCAAAGATTTGTGGTCAGATTCTTAATTTTTTTTTTTTTCAGTTTTAAATTGGTCTCTTATGCTCAATGCTACATTTATATTGTGAAATAGAATTACAATTTTAAATATGTTTTCTAATTAATATATTTTAAAGGGGGGGGGGGGGGTGAAATGCTATTTCATGCATACTGAGTTTTTTACACTGTTAAAGAGTTGGATTCCCATGCTAAACATGGACAAAGTTTCAAAAATTAAGTTGTACATTTGAAGGAGTATTTCTGTTCCGAAAATACTGAAAGTTTCGGAAAGTTTTTTTCGAGTATGGCTCTGTGTGACGTTAGATGGAGCAGAATTTCCTTATATGGGTCCTGAGGGCACTTCTCCCGGAAGAGCGCGCTCCCGTATAGCAGAGCAGAGAGAGGCTGTGCACAGACAATCACTGATCAGAGCGAGAGCGCCGCGAAATGTCACAAAAGAAGTGTGTTTTTGGTTGCCAGGGCAAGACAACCCTGCACAGATTACCAAAAGAAAACAGCATTAAGGGACCAGTGGATGGAGTTTATTTTTACAGAGCATCAACGGAGTTGTGCAAGTGTTTTTGTTTGTTCCCTACATTTCAAAGATGCTTGTTTTACAAACAAGGCCCAGTTTGACGCCGGATTTGCACATCATTTATTTCTTAAGGATAATGCAGTCCCAACGAAAAAGGGTCACGATCGTGTGTTGGAACCGCATCTCTGCATCTGAAACTGCTTCAAATATCTCTGTGTTGTTAACTTAGCTATCGGCGTGTAAGCACATCAAGTAAACAACATGCGATGTTGTCACCAAACTGCACTTTCCACATGTACAGCTTAAAAAAAAAAAAAAAAAAAAAGACGACAAAGTGGAACTTTGTCATTTTCCAAAACCGCTAAGCAAATATATACAGTTTCAGTACATACCACATAGAGACGTCGTTGCTGATGCTGCTCTTGTTAAATTTCAGCCTCTGGATCTGATTCTGGATCATAAATATACGCCTCCAGCCGGTCGTGTCTTTCTCTTATGAATATAATAAAACTAAAGACTTTATGAAGGATGCAGTACTACTCTATAGGTACTCAAGATGAACAGGATATTGAATGAAAACGAGCATTTCACCCCCCCTTTAAAACAATTATTGTGATGTAGAGTTGTCAGCAGCATTTACTCCAGTAAGTGTCAGATGATTCTTTATAAATAATTCCATTATGCTGATTTGAGTCTCAAGAAACATATTCTGTTATTACTACTATTACTAATACTGAAAGCATTCGTGCTGTTTTCCAGGATTCATTATTTCTTTTAATTTATTCAAATCTTATTGTATAGAAAGTTCAGAACATTTATTTGAAATAAAAACCTTTGACTGTCACTTTTTGTCAATTTAATAATCTGTAATTTAAATCATCTTGGCTAAATAAAGTATTAATTTATTTCTCAAAAAAATAGATCCTTCTATTTCACAACAGACAGATAATAAATTAGCACTGGAGTGCATGAGGAAGAGTAAATGACAACAAAAGCTCATTTTGGGGTGAAGTATTAAACAATATCCAGTGAATCATTCTCTCCACTCATCTGTAATGGTTTTTAGCTGCTAGCTCACCTTGTGTCACACCTGCTCTTACTAAATTAGATTTGTAAAGGTTGTTAGCAGGCCTGCTGTGGCAAACAGATAGAGGAAAAGAACCCATGCTACTACATTATCAATCGTTTTGGTTCATATAGCTTCTCCTTTTGCAAAAGAGTGAACCAGGTGAGGAGGAAGCCTCCAGCTGCTGTGTTTTCCTGTCCCCATCCCTCCATCTCGTTCGCTGTGTAATTAGGCAGCAGTACGGTCGGCACCTGTCTGAGGGGTGCAGATGAGGGCACGGGTTTATAAGCGCAGGTAACAGACATATGGAGGGTGGGAGAATGGATGAGTTCAACACAGGGAGAACATCTGTGCAAGCAGGACCAGTCAGTGTATGCGAGTGAGTGAGTTTCATATTTTAACAATTCCAAATGATGAATCTATTAAGTGAACTGATAAATTAATAACTATGAATTTAATTTCTAGTTAACTTAATACCCTATTGAGACAATACAAAAGTAATATCTGTTAACATCAGTTAATGACCAAAGTATTTTTATTAACTTACATTAAACTGATTTTAATTAATGCTGTTACACACTGCAGATAATTAATATTAAGAAAAGTTAAATAATTTATGGAATTTATTTATTTAACATTTTAATGGCATGTCAGAATCAATGCTATCTTCATTGCGATACTTTTTAATAATCATCAGTTAAACATCTCTCAAATAAAACTGTTATCTATTCACATTAAAAACAGTGCAGTCCAATAAATTACGTTTAACAGTCATTGAAGTTTGGCAAGGAAGATAATGGTGCTTCTTCACCTTTCAGTAATTAACCATGTGTAGACCTTATTATAAAGTATTTTCCAAAAACTGTACAGTCACCAAACAACAGTAGTGAACATCTAAAAACAATAACAATATATATAGCAGGTTTATATGTTGCCTGATCTTTCTTTGCCCACACAATGAATTCTGGGAGATTAATCATTCTGTGACAAACTAAGTATCTGACAAGCTTCTTATTCAGCTGATGTGATTATTTAGGGTGCATCCATTCTGCAAAACAAAAAGTTCAATTTTTTTTTAGATATCAGTTACATAACTGTGCTGCTTTAACAAATTATTTCTCCCAGACTACTGGATGCAAATATTCATTCACTTTTTCCAGATTTTCATCTTTTGTTCGGGTGTAGAATGCAAACGATTTCTGACACTGTGTTACAACTTCCAGTAAGGTTTCTCTTTGTTACCTATGGAATACTCTGTGACCCAAAGATTTGTCAGTCTAATTGAGGGAGCCTTTGAAGCTGATTTAATCATTTGATCAGATTGTCATGGTAACATGGTGAGACGCCATGTTGATGATAATCGCACTGACATGTGTGCTGATCATGGGTGTTAACAAAACAGAACGATTTCACACTCATTAGCCACATCAATCACACACTACATTTCTGCCTTTGATGGGACCTTTATGGAGTGAAACAAAGATCAAGGTGCAAACATCTATTGCTTTTCCTTACAGATCTCAAAATATCACAAAAAGTCAAGGACTGCTCTGTCACGAGGCCTTACTGCCATCTGGGCCAGAAACTCAAAGAAACTCATTGCTAAAGGGCTCTGTGATTCACCAGACTCAGCTGAGTGTCAGTCTCAGAAGTTCATATTCATATTCACAGTGCAGCTTTCTCTTCACTGCTCCTTATTATATCTCTATAGTCGCAAATACTCTCAACTGTCCTTTTTGCAAGAGTCTCTTCTGAGAATTATCTTGTTTGAAGAATAACATAAAGGGGTAATTTGCCTTCTGTTGTACACCACAGCAACTACTGTATGTAGCTCCGAGGGGGAGATTTACCAACGATTAAATTCCTTCTTGTAGCTTAGGTGGAGCTTTGTGCTACCAACATGGGGTCCATTCACAGGTAAAGCAAGAACTGAAAATTGTGTATTTTGAATCTAATTTGTTTTGGATTACAGCACCTAAATGTATAAATGCAATTTTTTTAAAATGTTAAAATTCAATATATTCAGGAAATTCTAGAAAATTGCATACATTTTATAATAAACACTAAAACATTACATTTAAATGCTGCAGGTCAATTCAGTTATTCTGTAATTATAATTATTATAATTTATAGTATTATTATGATTTGTTTTTTAATAATAATATATGATTAAAACACTCATATTTTATATCCATTAAACTATTAGTAAAAAAGATAATCAAATGCAACAGATGCAACAAATGTACAGACACTAAATGATTTTAAAGCAATGTTCTTGGTAAAATACGAATCCATAATCTGCATTTGCTATGCACAGGCTCTCATTTACACCAAGGTTCAATCAAAAAATGTGCACATTAATAATAATAATAACTGAAAAACACAATACCAATAGTCCATTATCTCAACAGTTCATTAATCTAACTGTTTGTGGTTGCCAAGCAACTTGGCATTCTAGCCTAGGATTTAGAGTCAGTAATGTATCTATTTTTTTTCTAAATATGTAAAATTTCAGTAAAATTTTCCTAGGATTCTAATCTCATGATTCTTCCTTTTCCCTCCTTCTCAATTTCTCAGCAAATTATCACTTACCACCACCCTCACACATCTACCCTCACCTTTACTCAAAGTGATCCCACCATACTACCATGCAAACTCACAACCGTTTAAATTCATTTAACAAGTATGATGGAAGAAAGTTATCACATGTCTAGCTGAGAGGGGAATATTTAGTCTAAGAGTCTGAATGACAGTTATCTGAATGCAGTTGAGCTCAAGTATTCATGTGAGGGAGAAAAACAGAGAGAGAGCGAGAGTTAAAAAAAAAAAAAGAGAGAGAGAAAAATAAAATTTATAAATAAACAAACTGTAACTAAATCAGTTTCTAATAATGTCCCACTATGTATAGTGAACTTTAACTTAGAAAATCAACAAGCAGAAAGAGAGAGACCAGATAGATGGAGAACCTCATTTATAGCAGTGTCCCCTGCAGCGAAAGCTTGAGAAGCACCCCTACAGCGAGAACATGACGATGAGCACTTGGAGAATAGCTCTGTTTGAAAATGTGCTCTCATTCGTAGGCCTTTAGCATTAATACACACCTGGGAGCTAAGCCTGGCTGGGCGCTGTGTGTATAATTCATTACAAATCGGAAGAATGCCTAATAATCTGTTTATTTCAGCTACCGGAGTGCAATCATGTCCTCCCACCAGCTGACAGGCACTTATCTCGATATCCCATGATAATGGTCATAAAACTCACCCGAGAAGAGGACATTTGCACCTGGTGAAATATGTTTAATATAATCTTCTAGGATAGTATCAGAAGAATAGTTTTCTCACATCTGAAAGTTTGGAGTTCAGCTCTGAAGGTTTAAATAATCATGAATGTGTTATTCGATGAAAATCTTGCCTTGCGTTGTCCAACTACCGTATTTTTTAAACTATAAATCGCACCTAAGTATAAGTCGCATCAGTCCAAAAATACGTCATGAAAAAAAAAAAAAACATAAGTCGATCTGGACTATAAGTCGCATTTATATAGAACCAAGAGAAAATATTACCGTCTACAGCCGCGAGAGGGCGCCCTCTCACGGCTGTAGACGGTAATATTTTCTCTTGGTTCATTTCTCTTGGTTCATGTCAAATTAATTTTGATAAATAAGTCGCACCTGACTATAAGTCGCAGGACCAGCAAAACTATGAACAAAGTGCGACACAGTCCAGAATATACGGTATATATATTCAAATGTGCATTCAGATGCAACATTGTAGTGCTTTTTTAGTCTTGGAAATTAACAGCCCATATCCATTTAACTTCTATAATATCAAAATATATAGATATATTTAATTCAGTTTTTTGCGTGTTCCACAGAAGTAAATAATTTAGATTAAACTATTAATTTATCAGGAATGTAAATTAGATTTCAGTAAGATTTCAAGCTTTTATTTCAATGACCATAAAGTACAAATCAACAGATTAATGGACTTTCAAGCACTGCTTGTGTTGTGTCGTCACCCCGGAAAATATTCTCAACCATAAAGCCATGTTGGCCAATCAGAAGCCTGAAAAAGTTTCCAGTAGGCTCCGACGTCCCAAGCCAAAAATTCCGGTTTTGCGGTCTACATAATAACACTGCAACCATTGTTTTTAAAATCCTCACCCTGGCAGGCGTTTTCAAAATGCTTTAAGTGACCTGGTGCTGCATTTGGATGAATGGCCAAACTGAACAGAAAAAGCTGCGGTTTAAAACATAACCACATTCATGTGGACAGGGCTTTAGATTACCAGTTTGCGAGATGTTTGCATTAATCTGAGAAAACTGTCTAGCAGTCCAACTGTCAACAATCTCAGTTTACCATTTTCCTGCCACAGTTCCACCTGACATTATGCATAAAATTTCTCTGTGACTCATACAAAAAAAATAAAAAAATAAACGGTTTTGATTGACAGGAAGCCACCCACATTTAACCCACTTCCAGAGATTCTGCAACCTTAACCTTAAAAACCACAGGATGACATGCACATCAATATAAAAAACAAGTAAATACAGAACGTAATTTGTCGACAAGCAGGTGAAGTCTCAGTCATAACAAATCTGGATTGTGTGCAATGACCCCCCCCCACAGTATAATAATGTGGATCAGGAGCTCACAGGTCATGTTTTTCACATGATGTTATTGCCTCCGGTGAACATTCAGACTATGTCTCGGATCTGCAGGATTTAAAGAGAGCCTTGTGTTGTTAGGCTTTGATGCATAGATTGATTATGTCATCAAAGTAAGAAGCACATTTAGAGCCTAGATTAGAAAATGAGGGCGAAACAGACCCAGGAGATCCAATCCAATAAGCATCCACTGATGCAGTTATATATAAACCACAAAGAGATAAAGGGCTCTGGCATAGTAGCACGATATAAACAATGCAGACTGGTTAACAAAAGTAACTGTTATCGAAAATGAACACACATGGTAATTGTAATGGTTTAGATTCCTCCTAATGATTAAGGTTCCATTAACAATTCTAGTTGGTTGAAATAAAATGGGAAAAATTTTAATTCTACCTGCAAATTATTAGATGCTTTCAATAAAAGTGCAAAAGGGAAATTTGCACAAACTTTTAAATCTTTCCCCATCATTGACAGAATTTTCTGTCATTTACAAGACAACGCTTCTCAATCACTGATGGAATTGTCTGGCTTTCTGTGTTTTTCTCGGTTGTTAATTGGTAGGATGTGCTATAATGAATCTCTGAATAAAACACAGGAAAAAGAAGCAGAATCAATTGGTCACATATGTAAGCAGATTGGATATGTAAAATAATGCAATCATCTAACATTAAAAAGCTAATAAATCAAAACTGGCTAACGTTACTGAATGAATTGTTGACTCAGGAAGTGGTATAGGTGTTTTTTTTTCTTGTTGTTGTTTTTTTAAGCTGTTTTTTTAACACATTGTACATTCAGATATTCATACAACAAAATATTCTGAGAGCCATGAACATTATGTGAAAATGATAAAAAAAATAGTATATATATATATATATATATATATATATATATATATATATATATATATATATATATATATATATATATATGTATGTATGTATGTATGACATAAATGCTGTCCAATAATTGACCTTAATTATACTGTATTCTAAACAATACTAAACCAAAAAAAAAAACAAAAAAAAAAGAACTTAACATTTCAATCATTAATACTTATAAGACATAAAATCATTAACTTTTATTATATGAACAAGTCAGTAACTATACTGATTTAATTCACAGTTAGTTGTAAAAGTGTGGTCACACTAGCGAAAGGTCAGCCAAATTTCACAGGAAAATAAGATCTACTGTCAATAGTGTAGCAATGTATGAACACTCAAACATGAAGTCACTTTCAAAACAAAGCAGCTTTCAGTTGTTTCCTTAGTAAGTCCATGTACAAAACTTGAATTTGTTGCAAAATATGCATGGGGAAATCTTTTTAAAATCCCGATCACTTGGATTCCTATTGAAATTACCGTATTTTGCAGAACAACAGTGTATAAAAAAAAAAAAAAAAAAAACAACAAAAAAACACTTAAAAAATTTGCCAGATAACAGTAAATGGGATTGCACTTTAAAGTGTTTGATCCACTTAAAAGAACCCAATTTATATGATATTTTACATGTAAAAAACAAATTGGTCTACTTTTAGGAGTAGCATTTGTGTGACCTAATACAGTATATCTCTGTCATTGCATTGGGACTAAATGTAATGAGAAATGAATATGGATGTCTTTGCATAGTGAGATGTTTATTGACAGGTGCATCCCACCTGTCTTTGCTGTTTTGTGCTCCACAGCAGCACAAATCTATTTGCACATGCAGTGCCGGATAATGTCCCAATAGAGCAGCGATGGCAGCCGGCGACTCTGTCACAGAGACCGAATGGAAAGAACTCTGATGAAATCAGAGGAACATCACATTTGTTTTCATGCTGGCAATAATGAAAGAAACCTCAACAACACCTCCTCTTACAGACTTTTCTGTCTAATCCCACCACACAAAGAATGGATGAACTTATATTTCATATTTCACAACAAACAGAATTGAGTCATCAGAACCCCTGGTACTAACCAGGTTTTAGTATTTAAACCTCAAATGTTCCAACACAGATTTTGTTGTGTATACTCTTAAGAAAACACAGCTTTAAACAGCTTCTTCATTGGCTTCCAACTGAAGTGCTTTTAAACAACCAGAAATCTTTCCTCATTTCGGTTTTAACAAACAAGCCCTGAATTCTCATTTGGGTGGTAATTAATTACATTAAGGCTTTAATTAATGAACAGAAATCTCAGTTGGAGGCCAGAGCCCTGAAATTTTGAGTGAATGCTTTAATCAGAGGAGAGAGAGCAGTGTTTACTAATGGGGACTGAAAAAAGCACTCACTTCCCAAGCAATCTGTACCAACTCCATCCCGAATGCTTTCATATAAACCATCACGGATTAGAACAATGCTGACTTGACTCTGCTTCCAAAATAAATACAAAACAAGTACAACTAAACCCATTTATAACAGTCCTATAGGATTGTTGCTTGTCAGACTGTACAAACATTATCCTAATGACACACTGTATGATCTCAGCTGTCATTAATTTCAGACTGTACAACAGTCAAGACACATTAAAACGGACCGGCGCAAGAAACATCAGCCCATGACATGTTCTCTGAAGGTGAGCTGCATTACACACAAAAATTAAATGGCGGCCAACGGTGCGTCTCCACTGACACAAAGAAGAGCGAGTGTTTTCAGTTCATTCCTATGAAAGTTGAGCATGCGTGAGCTCAACTTCTATATAAAAGAATTAAAAGTGCTCGCTTTGCTCCGCTCCAGTGGAGACGCATCATAACAACAATAAGTCCAGCAATCATTTCGATCATGGTTTGTCTTGAAAAAGAAGACAATTAGATATTTGTTGTAGGAGAATTCACATTCCAGGACCATGTGCCAAATCTTCTGGCACGGAGGTAGAATTTGATTGCAACGGTCATTAATCAGCTGGTGGTGAACATGTCAAACTAATGACCAAAGACTTCAGATTTACTATTCACAGAAAAAGTTTCCCTTGAAATCTAATTTGCATATTTATGAGTCGATGTAGTATACCTTATAATGCTTTTTTTGTATAATTTTGTACAATGAAGAGAGCTGAACTGGACGATGACGACTCTGAACCCTCAATGAACTGACTTTAACTGAAACATTGACTGTTTGTTATTGTCTTCTTGCTTTATTGACATTATTGTAGCAGCTGTACTTAACGCTTTCACATCTTTTGGTTTAAAAATCACTATATTTAAAAAAGCAACCAAATACAAATCCATTAGTTTGTCAACTAGATTCGCTCCAGAGATAGATCCCTTGAGAAGACCTCGTCACCTCAGAGACCACAGGAACCAGACAAGTCCGCTGCACAATCTGATCTGTGTTGAGCCTGGAATAAAATCACGTAATGCTGGTTCCATCTGGCCAGAGGAGAACAGGCCACTGACCGACCCTGGTTTCTCCCAAGGTTTTTTCTCCATTTCTGTCACCGACGGAGTCAAGTGCGACACTTGACTGATTGCAACCATTTTCCTATTTAACACTGTAAAGCTGCTTTGACACAATCTGTATTGTATAAATCATTTTATAAATATAGATGACTTGACGACTATAATTTCTAGAGTCTGACAGCATCATTCACTTTCATTGTTTGAAAACAGCAGTAATCATTTTTTTTTTTACATATACATATATATATATATACAGTCAGAATGGCATGAAAAAGAAAAATGACAAAACAACTGAATGAACAATTCTTTTAATTAGAAATTGAGTTTTATTTCAAAATATACTTGCAATATGGCCATAACCTGACAAGCACATACACAAATCCACACTCAAAAACAACTCCATACAGTCAGATTCTAACGTGTCAATGTGAGAGGTGATGTCATTACAGTCTCACCACGTTTCACACAAATGAGAAAGCCATGAAGAATGCGCAGAGAAAATAAATTAGCAGGAGTGGTACTTGAGATTCAGAGCCGTGTTCAGCACCGTTTCCAACACAAAAGCAGGAGTAAGGAACACACTTCTGATAAGAAATAAAAACAGTTAAGCTAGCCTTTAATGTCTCTCACACTACTGTAAGAAACTACTCACTCATCTGTTACAGGGGTGGAGTGACTGCACCTCTGAAAATAAGCAAACAAGGGGAAGCAGAGGAAGGCAAGAAAAATCCATCAGCTTTCCCAACATTGGGGAAGATTCATCTCCGCTGTGCAGTAAAGAAGCACACGTACGTACGCAAACACACACTCACAGAGGAATAGCATATGGGAGCAGGCTCAGAGTGTGCGACTGAGCAGATGTGGATTTGATGGCGTTCGGTTGCTCAGTCTGGTGAAACCCAGAGGCTGTGTGGTGGTGTTGTATCTGTGTCAGCAAGATGAGCTGCTGCAATATGCCCCAAGTCAAATACGAACTCTAGACATATTGAGTGAAAATACACTCACATCTTAAGGCTCTTGCTCTATTCGATTACAACACTCTTATTATGAACTGCCTATCTATCTATCTATCTATCTATCTATCTATCTATCTATCTATCTATCTTGATTCCTTGTCACTGTTGCCTTTATCTTGCTTAGTTGGGGATGCTTGACTGATTGCACAGACACTATTGGACGATGGCTGAACTGGATGATAGCATCCCTGAATCATCAATGGACTAACTTTAGCTGGAAAAATTACTTATTGTTATTGTCCTTATGCATTACTGACAAACTATTCTCACGTTTATCTCAAAATTAATATATCCATCCACACTGTATATTATACTTTCATTCTACCCATTTAAAGCAATTATTTCACTCAAATATTGTTCACAAATCTGTTTAAATCTGAGTTAGCTTTTTATTGTGGCCAGCCTAAGGCACACCTGTACAATAATCATGCTTTCTAATCAACATCTTGATATGCCACACATGTGTGGTGGATGGATTACCTCGGCAAAGGAGAAGTGCTCACTAACAAAGATTTAGACAGATTTATGAACAATATTTAAAAGACATACAGTAGGCCTTGTATGTAGATTGAAAAAAAGTCTAAAAACTTTGAGTTCAGCTCATGAAAAATGGGGGCAAAAAAAACAGTGTTGCATTTATAATTTGGTTCAGTGTATTTAGACAAAAAAAAAAAAGTTTGATCTCTACTTGATGTCCAAAGTAAATTGTAGCTCCTAAAGCAAAACCAACTGATAACCTTGATAACCACACATTTCCCGGCTTAGCCTGACACCATGCACATCTCATTCACACTTCCTCCTCCTAACTAACTTACCATTGACAACCTTCCAATTTCCACCAGGCTTGCTCTCGCACAATTGACACCTGCTTTTCTCACCGTACCACCGCTCCCGCACTTTCTATGCTGTTTCGATCCATCATCACAGCAAAGCCTCCTGTGGCTCACTAACAAGCACCCTCCTGCTCTTAAAGATCACGAGTGCTCTAATTTATTTCTGCCATTGCACATCTTCCAGCACTGATATCTCAAGCAACGATCCTACCAGTTGCCTTTCTCTCCGCATCGACCGCTTTATTCCAGAGATGTCACCATCTTCCTCGGTCCAGTCTAATTCACTAACAAGTGCTTTACCCAGCCACACTCTTGCACCCTCAAGTAACCACTTCCCTCATTCCCTGTGGCCGTGTGACCCTTCACTTCTTTTCTACGATGGCAGCACAGAGTGCTAACAGGTGCCCTACCCGGCTAATTAACAGTGTGCATCCTCGAGTGGCTTTGGGACAGCTCATTTGCACACGGTGGGAACCCTTTCTAATTGTATTTTCAGCAGGCTGATTAAAACCATGCCATAAATCACTTACTGCAGCTGACTTTGAATTGAGCCATCAGGCTTGGCAATGTGTAAACAACACTAGTTTTCCACCCAGCATGGTGCCTGTCACAAGCCACTCAGGCTCTGTTGCAAAGTTTTGTAGAGCTGGCTCTTTGAGATTCTACTACATCATAGACAGCAAATATCATCTTGTTGCTCACTTTGTAGATTTAATTAAAGAGGGATCTACTGGCATTGATTCAGTTGAGGCATTTGCACTTGAGGAGATAAAGAGAAGGGAAAAGCGAAAGAGAATGGATAGGAAGGGGAAAAAAGCCTCTTACTCTTTACACAGTCTGCGTAATGAACCAGGTCTGTCCAGATCCATTGTTAATGAGAAAAAATCCCTGGTGCTAAACTTCCAGTTTGTAATGACACACACACACACACACACACACACACTGAACAAGCATATAAAGGCTGTCTTTAAAACCATGCTGTCACATCCTATGAGAATTAATTTACTGTTATTAAAATATCAGACAGATTAGCTCTGCATTTGTTCAAATCTTCTAATGTGACTTTTTTAAACTTTGCCATGACAATAAACACAGACTGCAAAAACTGGAACCACAACAATTAATCAAAATTAAGAAAAATGGAAATTTGACCCAAATTAGAAACAAATCAAGAGTTTTTGACTCACAAAGGGATTCAGGAAATTTCAAAAAGCATTCATTTGCGATTGTGCATACATTTTAATAAACCTGTTGATAAAAGTTTATATCAAAAGCAGGACCATATTTTATAGCATTTACTTAAATGTTTTATTGTAATCTTAAAAAAAAAGCTGCTTAGAAACCATGTGTTTTGTGAAAAGTGCTAAACAAATAAATTTGACTTAACTCTATTGACTCTATTGAAAAAAAACAAAATTTACTGTAGCAAATGACACCTATTTTTACAGCCAATAGCGCTGTGTACCAAACCTGCCAAGGAGCCATGTGTATCTTGAAAAAGACACCGTAGGCAAAGATTTCTAATCAATAAAACGATTTCATATCTCAAGTTTAGCATTCCCACAAATCACACAACAAATAATAGTGTGAAAACGATTACCAAAAGCTGTTAAAGTAGCACCGTAGTAAAACACTGAGAAGCCAGTGAGAATCAAAGTCACTGCCAGAAAATCACCAATCAGATAAACAACGTCAAGCTCTCTGTAACGCATTCAGAAACACATTTAACATTACAAAAAGCAGCCCAATTCCCACAGACACACGGATCTGTGGCTACATTAATCTTTAAAGCAACAAACGTCACATGATGTGACTTATCTGTGCTTTAAATAATGATCCTCCGTGTGCAGCACTGCACAGAAAGTGGCTAGCCATGAAAACTTTCATCATTTTGATGAAATGTTCTTCGGTTGTACTGTGGCAGCACAGCCAAACAGACCTTTAATCATTCATTTACTTCTCTCTGAAAATACATATCATATTTACTCCTTAAAAGCAGCTATCGATGTTGGTCTCACATGTCGCTGCCACAGTTCTTGAATTCAGGGCGACGCAAATATGTTTAGGAGGTCACTTTCCAATGTCAAACTGCATTAGCACTGAAGGCACACACAGGCCTGACTCTGGTTTTAATTACATGGAGAGTTTAGGGGCGCATAGGGATAAAATAGCCCTGATAATGTCCTCGGCATATCTCTGTTTGAAGCTAAACATATTCCATTTCACAATGACTTCAGGGAAGAATATATTTTTTATACGAAGTTGCCTATAGAGTGTGACTGAATCTGAGTCAAGCTTTTCCAACAATATGCGTCAGTCACAGCAACCCTGGCTGTATTATGCTTAGCAGTAATGGTCGATTGCATTTGCAGGTTGATATGGAAGCAGTTAAAATCCTCCCAACGGTCCTCATTATTGCCATTGTTTGGAGCCATATCAGCCCAGAACAGTGTAGCTTGGGCTCATTGTACAACTTTTCAGGAGATGTATTTTCATAACTCACACGTCCTTTTCATTAAGATCTGCTGGTCTTTCTCTCTCTTTCACTCACTCGCTGTTCCAGGAGATAGACTGGCACCTGTTAAAAAGGTTAAGCTGTGCTTTTGAGTTTCACGGGGATAATGCAAGCTGATTGCTGAACACACTTACCACAATGCCAGTCTATTGAAGAAAATGAATCCTAATAATACAGGTTCAAAGCAGACATTGTAGGCCAGGTTTATTTAATACATATATTTTTTTTTATATATATAATGTGCTTAAATATCTGCACAAAACGCTATAGAAAAAAATACAGCACACTGATTCACCATTTCTTTTGAGCTTTTTACCATTTTCCAACACCTTTTGCCTTGACTAGTTAATTTTAAATGGTCCTGCGGTTTGATAAATTACTTTTTAAAAAGCTAAAATTTTTCCATGTAGTCTCTCAAATAACATGAACTCATAAAAGCTTTGAGTTAGCATTAAAATTATTATTATAGCACTTCACATCACACCTCAGGTTATCTAAACTTCCCAAATGTATTTCAAATGTCTAACCATTTGTATCATCGTTTCTGACTTTCATTCACCATAAAAGCAGTAAAACTGTGACATTTTTAACCTTAAAACGGGTCCACTGAAGTCCATTATATCAAGGTTAATGTAGCCATTTATAATTTGTTCTTACTTTAAGTCACTCACAATCAGTGTTGCCAAGTCCACGGAATTGGGCTACTTTAACATGGTTAGGCTAGTTTTGAGAAGCAATTGGGCAGGTTTTGTTGTGAAAACCTGGCAACCCTGGTCACAATGTAACAGAAGTAGTATCAGATCTGTTCTTCTATATTGCTATGCACATCGGAGTAAAACAGATTATTGTAGAAAAAAAAACACACAATGTAGGGTGGGGACTTAGTTCAATACATCGGTTTATAATAGGATAGAGGCAGAACTGAATGCAAGCTTGAAGATGATTGTAAGAAAGGGGCGGGTTTAAGTGGACAAAATAACTGGAGACATCTGGTGAAATCTGATGTTTCAATGGAAAGCTGAATCATGAATTTTTGTTTTAAAAAAGACGAACTTAAATAAATTGTTCACAAAAAAATCAATAAGATGCATTTAGAAAATGGGTGAATGTCCTTTTCACGTCAACTTTAAAGAGCATGGAAAACAGATCACATCAACTCATCAATCAACACATTTCAAAAAACATTTTCTCCTCAGTCTTTAGTCATAAACCTGCTAATGATGCTGACTGTTGGTTGTATGAATTGGTATACCTGTAACATAGCTTAACACTCTCGTAGTAGTTAAGGATATGGATATGAGACCTAAGACTTACAGCCTTGAATGGCCTATGCTCATTTTTAATTCTCTAACTTTTTCAAGTCTCAATTTCTTTACTGTCCTGTAATCTAAATGTGGTGTATACTTGTGAAGAGGGTGTTTCCTGCCAGCACTGTGCCGCTGGGAAAAAATAAAGCAGACGGCTCTCCAGAGTCTCTTTACTCTCGTATCTGACCACTAGAACCAATTATCTCCAAGTCTGAGAACCAAGCCATTTCTTAAACGCATTGGTGGTCTTAGATTCAGACTCAATGTTACAGATGTAGAAACCATTGATAAAAGCACAACAGTGATCCATTTCTTCTACATGACCATAAAGCTAGATCATCAAATGATCACTGACTTACCAGATCAATACGGCTGCAATCTTGCTCCTGTAAAAAAAAAATGGACTGAAATACCATATTTCATTAGTTGTGTGAATGTTTAAACAGAAGAGAACTGTTTAAAAAGAGGTGCATGTTTGAGTTTATTTCAACAACTAGTGGTCTGACTCGTCCGTTTGTGTTAAATAACATTCATACAGTAAACAAAATTAATCAAAATAATGAAAAGAGCAAAAGATCCACCATGTTGTATGTTTTTAACCACCATAGTCATGCTAGAAAGTTGCATGAGATGAAAGTACAACTAATATTATTAGGTTGGAGTACGGGTAGTTATCTATAGAACAATAGAGAGAGAACACCCATTAATATTAGCATCATTTCACTAACAGTGAAATTGCACTCTATACTATGGAGCGGCATGCTGACTCTGAATACTTTTTAAATTGATTTTCATATAGAACTCCCGCGGGGGCCAATTCCATTTTCATACGAGCTTGTGGGGCACTCTATTCACTCAATTAATCGCATAATATGATCAATTTCCACACCAAGAGATGTCGCACACCAGCATGTTCTTTAAGAACAGCTTAGTGTTTTAGCCATTTTATAGCACAATCCAAGCTCTGTTTCATAGTGTAAAAACAGAAAACATGGCGGGAAAAAATGTACAGAGAAATAGCGGCATTTTTGCTTCATCTAATCCCCTGAACCACAGGAGATATAAGAGTAATACTGTAATTTTACAGGTACGCCCAGAGCTGGTGATAAACAATACCACAGAACCCTCTCATTGTCTTTAAGAGTGAATGCAAAAAAAATAGGATTCCTTTAATTACAATAACAACAGGAATATCTTGGGAATCCCCAATAGCTATTCTGTTATTGACAGTGTACAAATATCACAAGATCAATTAATTTATACCAAAATTGGGCTGCATGATAAATCGCATGCAATATTTAATACGCATCTTGTCAGTAAAGCACGGGACACACCAAGCCGAAGATCGGCCATCTGCCATAGTCGGACTGATGGCGAGCAATGGTCAGGCTAGTTTGTTTGCTGTGACCCACCCGTCGGCTCTCATTTGGCTCACACCGTGGGCAGTTTGCCCGATTCAACAGGTTGAATTGATGTTGGGGACGTCATCAAGAGTGAGAGCTCTGATGAGGGGATGTTCAGTTTAGCGAAAGAGTCAGTGCAGAGAGTTGTGAAAAAGTGATGAAAACAAGCATATGAATGAAGGCGGTAAAGACAAAAGGCTGTTTAAATGTTAAGTGATCTTTCCCATTAATTCTAATACATGAATGTTTTCATAACAACATGAGCTGGTTAAAATTATTAAAGTTATTAACCTTACTGATGTTCAAAAAGGTAAGCATTCGCTGCTTTGTTTACATTTCATATATCTGCATTTCGGTTTCTTCTTTTGTATGATGAACATATATCTGCAGATATGAACAGCTTGTTCCTCTCAGGCATGCTCAGAATGCACACTGGCTGTAGTCTGTGCAGTGTGTTCCACTGCAGCTTTTGGTCCGACTCTGCTGACGTGAGGCAACAACACCGTCGGCTTTCGTCGCCGTTAGTTCTTTGAAGTCAGCTTGGTGTGTCCCTTGACCTGCGCGCTTCCACATGGAGCAGAATTAACTACACAGAGCCATTGTTCAGGTGATGGAGATTTACCGCTGATTAAAGAACCAGGTTTACTGAAAAGATGCACATTAAATATTGGATGTGATTTATCGTGCAGACCTATTATATCTCTTTTAATTTATATTCAGGCTTTCCTTGTCCAGATGCCAAATGCACTAATTGTGTCATTGTATTCTTAATGGACAACAATAAGTGTACAAAAATGTTTAATAAAATAAAATACTTTTAAATTACTTATTTTTTATACATTACAATATGTACTACCTGTCAAAAGTTTGTGGTCTTTAATAATTTTAATGATTTGAATTTTATTGTGTTGAAAGAATTATCTCTTATACTTACAAAGGATTGATAAATTTGATCAAAAGTAAAGTAAAAATAAGAATAATTTAGAATTTCAACTGACTTTTCAATTTGAATATGTATTTTATTTGTGTGATGGCAAAGCTAAATATTTCTTAATATTATCAACATTGTTATCGTTGTGATGCTAACTATTCTGGGGGCAAGCTCATTTTTTTCAGGGTTCTTCAGTGAATAGACAGTTCAAAATAACATCTGAAACTCACAGTATGATTTGAGACATTAGTCATGAGACCCAGAGCTGTTAATATTTTGAAGCAGTGAACACTCTCACACTTACATGAGAAAAGTTAACATGAACTTGTTGACAACTCAAATTAACTATGATTCATATGGATAAGTCACTGAAAGGACCCTTCATTGACTTTGATTGTTTTTTTATTTATCTAATTATGTTTTCTATCCCTTAATAATACCCTTCACAGAAAACTATCTGCATTTTTAAGCTTTCATTAAGCTTTCATTATTTAGTAAGTTTTGAGGCCATGGTGAATTCAGGTTTTACTGTACATTTAGGCAAAAGCTGATACACACACACTTTCAATGCACTCATTTACAACCAAATCCCACAGAAATACCCTCAGAGAGGATGTTATGGCATTCTAATCAAACCACTACACACACACACACACACACACACTACGTACAATTCCAGGGTATAAGTCTATTAATGCTTCACTGTTAGCATTCATTGGGAGATTTGGAGAAATCCATTCATTATAACACTTAACACCTCGAAGGACTATGTCCACTGAGATCAGCACGGCACGCAATTTATCACCAGGAGCGTCAATGAAGCTAGACACATACACACAAACACTGCTTTAAGCCAACCTACAATAACAAAGACCTGAGAGCCAAGAGCTGGCGTACTAATGGATATCAGCACAGCAAATTGCTCTCCCTCTCAGAAGACAATCCAACAATCCTGAATACAAAAAATGCAAAAGGGAAGAGACAGTACAGCCTTTTTTGAGACTATCAGAGGTTGGGGGCCAGCTATAAAAAAAAAAAAAAATGGTCCCGTAGATTTTAGCAACAGCCCTGGAGGTGCAGCATCCAAGCGGCAGGTGTTACAGTGATGTAATTCATGAGCTAAACTACACCAAGCTAAATTACAGTTTAACTGATATCACACGCTCACTCTAACAAGCCTATATCATCAAGGGATTTCACTGAAGATAAACTGATGAACAAGCCATGGTTCACTGCAACTGTCAGTCACAAAAAAACCTGCCAAAGACAACAAGAGAGGCACTAATTAACAAAGGCTTCTCCGTGGGATGTGGTTATTCTAGAAAAGTGACATCATATTGTGACCACTTGTGAAGTACTTGGCTCATGTTAAAGCTTTTTAATATGGAGTCCTAATGCATTCTTATTTAAATTCTTAATAAATTAAATTTACATATCTGACACAATCTTGCTAAAAAAAAAAGTGCTTCAAACCTAGCAGTGGTAATCTTTTGACTGAAAAAAAGATTCATTCAGTGGCCCATTCTGCAGGTTGGTGGAGAAAAGTTCAGTATGTCTTTATGTCATGAATGAGTCATTGGATCATTCAAGGGTTTCTCACACTGACAGTGATTGGTAGTGACACAGTAACCAGAGGTTATTAATTTTCAAAGAGAGTTACAGGGGTGGCATGAGTCAGTTTATGCAAAAGAGCAGCAACAGATCTGACGACTATCGGTGGGAGCCCAGCAAGTGATCCAGCACCTGATACAGTTGGATACTGGGAAAATGGGAATGACTACCACCTATACAGTGTGTGAATCTGTGATTTAATGGAAATGTTTATTTAAAAGTTGTTCTCAAGCAAACCATGCCTCATTATGCTTGTTTCAGTCTAAATAAAAGCAACATCAGAATAACAGCCTATAGAGTTTCAATTATATATTGCCATAATTGATTTTTACAGCGTTCTTAATTCTGATAAACTGCCTCTGTCTGTCAGCAAATATTCAAATGAGATGATTCGTTCATTCATTGCATTCAAGAACATCATATCCCATTTCATTCATGAATGAGATGTTCCTTTAACAAGTCCAACCACTAGTTGCTAGACTTGCTAGTTCAAAGGATGCACTAAAGCACTATTTGATTGTTCGGTAGATTAAGGTAGGTAAGCAGTCAAGATCTTCAAATTGGATTTGAGAAAGGTTCGTTAACGAAATCACCACTTTTAACAACACACAAATTCTGCCCACAAGTGCACCTTAAAAGTAGCCTATATGGAACTAAGATTTGTAGCATTTTGGTTATATATTTAACAGTCACTTCAAATTGCATTTTTGAATTGCTATTGTTCAACTTCCTTGGTGTGTGGTGCTTTGGTATTATCAAAATTCAGCATTAAAAATAATTTTAAAATAATAATAATAATAACTTTGTAAAATCATCATTCACAACAGAATTGTTTGACACCATGTTTCACATCGACATAACTTTCCAAAGTCACAACTCGGTTTTTATCTATATTCAAATTGTTTTGAATCCGAATTTCCCTATGTGTAAACCAGTCTGGTGTAAACACTTTTCGCTTGAAAGTGTTCATTTGGACCTGCATTTCATCACCCTTAAGCCAATTACCCGACTACCTTAAAATCAGTCTATCTAAAATAATGCTAGACACTTTATGACCATTTTTGTTTTTAGTGAAAACTCTAGTAGCTTTGAAAATGTAACGTTACTTATAAAATTGTAATTTTGTAGGAGCAACGGGGAATTTACAGTAGTTTTTTTTTCGGCTGACTAGCATATCAGCTAGCCTTGCTTTGACTCAACCTGCATTGTGTAAACAAAAGGGAGGTCTCTGGAATCGGATGAAGACTAACCGTAATTTAGATCCAAGGAACGCTCTGCCATCCAACGATTTCCCACTAGATTCGTTCCATTTCTGGCACACATCGATGGTGCTTGTTTGTGGTAGTTTCTCTTTCTAAATGGGTTAATATGTAGCGCTCTACCCCCACCTGCCGTCGCGTGAGAAGTAACAGTCTCTACGATATATCAGCACATCACAAGACTTTGGCAGCTGATGTTCAAGTTCAAAGACGCACTTGAGATGCTGGATCTACATACATCCACCGATGTGTTTAGGATTGACATCTGCACAAATTCCCCGTAATGCCACCTTCATTTTGATTATTTCAAGAAAATACTCTGCTTCATGTACTATAAATGAATCACTTTTAAGTAAATCATTAATAGGCATATTAAAACAACAACAACAACAAAATAAATAAATAAATAAATAAATAAATAAAAATCTCCTGTGTTTGTGTATGCTTCATGTACTTCTTCATGCACTTATGTAGGCTATAGGCTATTATATAGCCTATATATTGGATATTATAGAAATGCATACAAAACCAGTAGCTAATTTTTATATTTCTATCACGTAAATTAGGATACACGTGTTTATGTAAATGAAAAAAAGTTGCTTTTTGTCTAAAATTACTATCAGATACAATCCATCTTAGTACACGCTAGATCTCCTCCAGAGCACCTCGAGAACCGCTTGCAAGAATTCGCATGAGACTAAGATAACAAGTGCAAACAGAGAGACTTTGCACTGTTAATAAAAGGTAAGCTTAATCTATCAAAAGGAATGTTTTCTCCAAAGGGACGTGCTCAAACTGCAAAACAGCACACAACAAATCCGCCCCACTCCTCGTACGCCCCCCTCATTCAGATAGACCCCTTCAGTGCAGTCTTGTCTTAGAGCAAGTCTATTTTCTCACACTTCTCATTTTCATGCTCACAATCACGCGCCCATACCTTGACTGCGACCGACGAGCAATCCGAGGAAACAGAGGACGGTCCGAATCATTTTGAGCAGGTCCTGATGGACAACGGCCAGTGCTCGAAGTGAGTTGAACGGACGCTGGACGCTGGACGCTGGTTCTCCCTCTCCGCGCGTGTCAGTCGCTGGCGCGCACGAGCTCGCTCACTACTCACTCGCTCCCTGTCTGCCACAGACGGGATCTGTTGAGGAGCTGCAAGCAGCTGCCTCAATGCAGTACTCCTTCAAATGCGCCGAACCAGCCCAACCTATCAGCAGCAGTGCATCGAGGCAGGTAGAAACCAATGCCCATCATCAGTTCAGTCATAGGTACTGATTCTTGAGCAGCCGCGCAGTGGGCTACTGAAGTCTGAAACCACATTAAAATCAGTAGTCCACCCCCCGCCCTTACACACACGCAGGCGTTTCAACTTGATATGAATTCTTGTTATGATTTAGGAAAATAAAACAAAGAAAAGTGTTGTTTCACGTGCGTTTCCCCCAAAAATGCACTTAAAACAATAGCACGCGTGTTTTTAGTGCTACTTAGGAGTCGCTGTCCGTTAGTCAAGTGCTGAAATTGGAATGGGTTAGTAATTGTAATAGGAATACACGCTCGTTTATTGAAATATTAACCGAATGGTACACCTCAATGTCACATTTTTAAAAATATAACACCTCTTTCATAATGAGAAAGTATGATGTGGAACTTTAAGTGATTCTACCATCAAGGAATGGTGCATTGCATTGCATTTCTCAATTTCATAATTTCTCTTATTATTATTATTATTATTATTATTATTATTATTATTTACTTATTGCATCAGTGCATATATTTACATGACATCTTGCATTGTTTGGAAATTTACCTTTATTTCACCTTGCCATAATGCGTGCTCCCTGCAGAGAAGATGAGATTCTGGAGAGAGGCTTAGTGTATGTTGAGGTCAAGCACGGCTATGGTTCTGTTTACAGTCAGCTTATAGATGTGTGTTTATCTAAGGAGATGTGGAAAGCATGCTGTCATGCAAAAAAGCTGTTGCTTCAACACAGAGAGGAAGAGAGTTATGGCAATGAGCCATTTCATACAAACATGGAAATCGTAGCATTTATATGAGCGCAAATTTTCAAAGCAAAGTTTCAAAACAATTTAATCCAAATCGATTTTTGAAGGCCCATCTAAAATATATAGTTAGTAGAGTCCAATGAAAATGTCAAGATCTACTGTAAGTACAAGCTCAGCTACAAGTCCCAGAAGATGAAACACTTAGAATTTCTTAGAATACTTAGTGAAAGACTTTAGCAAAAATAAAAGGCACTGAGTGCAAACAATCACCTTGTACTTTGATAACAAAGGCTTATTCATGGAGTTCCCAGACTGCAAGGTTTGCAGCTCAGTCTGAACTTTTGACGTGATAATGTCTGAAAAATGTCTTCAAGGTTGACGTTCTGTTCAGTAAACTGAATAGCCATGTTTTTAAGATCTAAACATTTAATGTCTCTCAAGCTAATTTGTTGGGGTCCTTGTCATTCCGTTTCATGTACGTTTCCTGATCTATTTAGAAGAATGAAAAAAAGAATATGTTAAAAAAGAAAATATTTCAAGTAGCAATTTCAAATGGTGACTTAAAAGATAAAATGTGTTCCTAATTCATGGCTGCATGGTCCACTTTTATAAGACGCACTTATGTTGATCTCTGAAATAAATCACATGAATTCTTATGAGGCTCTTTTTGTTTTTGTTTTTTTTTGCAATCCTTCTAAATAACAATATACACCATGACAACAATTCCAATTATCTATGAACATATTTTGAATGCCTTTTTCATTCCCGAAGGACTGACTGAAATGGACAGAGCCAAATATATATTTGGATGTAATAGATTCAACAGTTGTTTTTCAAATGAAGTTATTATGCTTATTATGCTTAAAAGCTCCATGATGAAGAGAAAACCTCTCAATTTCAAGCTCCTCTGCCCCTGACAGACACAACACTTTGTAACTCTCCAGATAAAATCATTAATGATTATAAGTGGAATGAATAGTTTGTCACAGTCAAATGCTCAGCATTCAAAAGGGGCTTTAAACAGGATGCTGAAACACACAGACAGTGTAGATATGAGATTAATGACTCCTGGAGAATGAAGGCTGCGACTGAGGCTTCCTGCATATCACAGACTAGTTTGGTGATCTATAAATGATTTGGTGAATTAATGATCTCACCCTCATGTCGTTCCAAACTTGTAAGACCTCCATTCATCTTCGGAACACAGTTTAAGATATTTTAGATTTAGTCAGAGAGCTTTCTGTCTAACCCTTTAAGGTCAACCCAGAAATGTGCTGTCACATTTTATGATGTAGGCAGTGAGAGAGGAAAAGTTACAAAGCCACTACATACTATGAATCATCAATGTATTTTTACATGAATTTTCATTTAACTTGTACAGTATTACTTATGGTAATATTTCATAAATGTAAAATTTAATAAAAAAGTATAAATATATACAAATAAAATAAAAAATATGTTTAATACATATATAAATTATAATAATAGATATAATACAAATTTACTTCATGTCCAAAATTTATAAAATCTTAGTCTTGTATCAAAACAAATTAAAAAAAAAAAAAAAACATGAGAGCACACTCTTAAGAAAAATGGTTCTAAACCGCCTTGTACCTTCAATTGCTATTTTTAGATATAAATTGAAAACATATTTTTATTCCCTGGCATTTTTAATCTCCTGAATGCTGTTTCTGTTTTTTCTGTTTGGTTGTTTCTGTGTTTTATTCTATTTGTTTTTACTTTGTTCAGCACTTTGGATAGCCCTGCTATGTTTAAATGTGTTGTATAAATAAAATTTACTTACTTACTTACTTACTAAACGTTTCCAAATTAGGGTATTAGTACATTTAGATCAGATTTAACTTAAATTTATTTAAATATAATTATTTTTTTATTTATTTAATTTTAATTATTAATGCTAGTGTTAATAATATAATTCTTTTGTATATCATATAGTAATACAGTTTTACCTTTCTATCTGCCTGGATATATAATATCTTGCAACCAAACACACACACACAAACACACACACATACATAAATACATACACACACACACACACACACACACACACACACACACACACACACCCTCTGATGCACATTTCACAGCCCTCGAAACCACTTGAAATTGTTTCTATAAAGGTTTGGGAACAAAAACAAAACAAAATAACTCAAATGATTCTCCATCTGGCCCTCTCCCGGGGGAGGGAGTGGTGCAGTCAGCATCTCCCGATGAGCAGTGTCCTCCATCTTCAGGTCGTCCGTCTCAGGGTCTCTTGCCGTTAGTGCGAGGTTTGGCGGGGGCCTGGATGGGGTAGGCATCCTGCCTGCAATCGGTTCCATAATGGAGGCTGCTGCATGGGAGCTGGGGCAGCGGTAGGGGGCCACCCACTGCACCTGGGATAAAAGCAGAAGGTTTCCTTTGGTGAAGGATGTGTTTAATAACTTTTGTCTGCTTCTGTGCCACCGAGAACTGCTGGGCGAAGCTCTTGACAGTGTTAACATGCACATCGCATCACCCAGAGATTGTGCGATTACCATCGTCGTTCGAAGAGCGAGGTCCGTCGCAGCACGCAGTTCATGTAGAACTGCACGGTCATGACAACCCTCGTGCAGGTCTTTCAGGCCTTTGGCCTGATGGACTTGCAGTAACACCATGGCTTGGAGGACAGAAGCCTCCTCCCCACAAGCTCTGTAAGCACTGCCAGTTAAGCCTGACGAATCCTTACAGGCCCTCTGTGGAGACACAGTTGCATGGCCACCGACCGTTTCACCGAGGGAATGCCTGTGTACCCCAAAGTGGCTCCACCATCAAGGGTTGCGAGAGTGGAGGAGCTACATGATTTGTTTCGGGCAGTAAAAGGGTGTCTTTCATGTCCTTTTGAGCTCCTCCGGGAAGAATGGCACCGGAGTGGGTGTTGAGAACCAGCGTGACCTCCACCAAGGATTCCGCATGGGCCCAAGACATAGCCATCATCTCTGGGTCTGGCTCAGACAATGCTGTCACACCCAAAAGGGGCAACGCAGCCGATCTAGCAATTGATATCTGGTCCTGAGGGGGTAAACCGAAGGAAACATTCCTCTGGCCGCTCCACTGACTGTGGAGTGCTTGAGGAATGATGAACTCCCTCTGGAGAAGCCATCACCGTGATCCTAAAATCACCTCTGACTTCACCGGATGTAGCGCTGCCCGATTGAAGAGATGAAAACTGGATCATGACAGAGGCAGAGGGACCCCATTTGACGTAACGGAGTCTTTCATGCAACTCCGAGACAGTCACGTCCCCACAAATAGAACATGCAAGATCCACGAATGCTTGCTCAACGTGCTCAACACCCAGACATTTGTGACAGTGATTGTGACCATCCCGAGGCACCAGATAGTGACTGTACCCAGAAACACACAGGTGATAAGTCATCTTAAGTTGCGATCACCAGTATTGCAATTTTAGAGAAATGCACTCTGTGCTAAAGCATGCAGGGGAGCTGGCCTCCACACTCTGCTCAAAGTTAATTGTGTTCTCGCTGTGCAACCGTGACCACCACTGCCATGCCGTAACTCCCGCACTTTCTGCTTTGCATCACTGAAGTAGAGTGCAGTATTGATGCACAACCGCTTGGCTCCAAAGCGAAAGGATGAATGAGGTGCACCTGGTGCTTCCTATACCCACACTGTGATCAGGCAGCTGGATGGAATAATTGCATGTCAATGTGCATTGGCTCGTTCAGTTTACACTCAAAGTGGATTGGTCTCTCTGCTGAGATTCCAATTCGTCGGTCATGTTGTTCGCTGAAAACATGAATAGATGACCAAGTTTCAGGGAAATATCTTCACAGTCCTCTATAATGCTTTAAGTTAATTATTATGGGTTTATTCTGAGTGGCGGTTTCTCTCTGCAGATCACCAGTGTTGTGGGATGTGAAAAACATCTGAATTAAATAATGGAATTTAGCATTAACGTGTAATAATTTTTTTCTGACTGGGTATGATGCATAAACCCAAGTAATAATAATAATAATAATTATAATTATAATAATAATTATAATAAATATAACATTATAGACATTGTTTCAGAATGTCTGTTACTTAGTTGAGAAGAGTAGAGAAGTATATTACACTGAACAGGGCCGGGATTCCCGATAACGATTGATCTTAGAGCTTAAGAGCATTTTCTAAGAGTAATTTTGTGAACGTTTGTTATTGCTTCACGTGCGTTTCCCAAAAATGCACTTAACACTGTCACATGTAGCCAAGCTGTAAGTGCTACTTAGGAGTCGCTATCCATTTATCAAGTGCTGAAATGTCACCTTATACAAACACGATTCCTAAAAACTTGGGACACTGTACAAATTTTGAGTAAACAGGAATGGAATAATTTACAAATTTCATTAACTTATATTTTATTCACAATAGAATATAGATAACATATCAAATGTTGAAAGTGAGACATTTTGAAATGTCATGCGAAATATTGGCTCATTTTGGATTTCATGAGAGCTACACATTCCACTGAACTTGAGCAACTTGTCTCGGCGGTCCCCAGATGTTTGCAGACTGTTCTAAAAAGAAGAGGGGATGCCACACAGTGTTAAACATGGCCTTGTCCCAACTTTTTTGAGATGTGTTGATGCCATGAAATTTAAACATTTTCATTTTTCTAAGTTTAAACATTTGATATGTGTTGTATTCTGAATAGAATATTGAAATGTCAAACTTCCTCATCATTGCATTCTGTTTTTATTCACAATTTGTATAGTGTCCCAACTTTTTTTGGAATTGGGTTTGTAGAATGGCTTGTAATTGAAGTAAGCTACACACTCGTTTATTTATATGTTAACAATGTTAATGCTAAGCTAATGCTAACAAATGCTAATATAATATAATATAATATAATATAATATAATAGAATAGAATAGAATAGAATAATATAATATAATACTTATAAGTATATGTGTATACTTTATTTCCAAAGATGGCTGTACGTCGGTAAGTCATTGACAGTTTTTTTTTTTTTAGTTTATCCTTATTTTTCCCAGTCTTTAAAGCATGTTTCCTGTATTACTTCTGTCATTTAATTTAGATGTGTATTTTTTCTTTTTAGTTTTCTGCACTTTTTAATTATTTCATTTATAAATTAAAATGTAACTATAATCACACACAGCAAAATCCCCAGTGTTAATTTAACACTCTTGAGTGTGGACTCATATAAACACTAAAGCAGTGTTAAAAGTAACACTGAAGCAGAGTTGAAGTTAATTAGATAATTAAGAAGTTAATTGAGTTATGATTGACCATTATTGAAGACACCTGATGTTAAAAGCAGAATCACCAAACGAGAAAATCACAATTTGTGTATCACCATCATAGTGTTCAGTGTTTGCTTTAGTTGGGATCTTGACCCTTCAGTTATTATCTTTAGATTTTATCTGGCGGTGGTGACTGAATTATATCATACAGACAGACCACAGCAGTGGCAATCATGTGTGCCATTGATTGTGGTTTGAGCTATTTGTTATAGAGTGACCTGAATGCCTGAGTTTAGGTTTCTTTACTGCATACATAAATTAAGTGAAAAAAAAAAGTAAGCAACCCAGCATTTCTGACATAGTATGACACGTTTTTAATAGTTAGTACTACGTAAAAAAAGAAATCTTTTGTTTAGACACACAGACATCAGGAATCAGCGTGAGCATCACAACAACGGTGACCACCAAAAAATCATGTTGTAGCCAATAAAAACTCATCCATGGCTCCCATCATGCATTGCGGCATGAATAAATTATGAGCTGAACTGTCTTTTTAACTTTTTATTCTAACTATATTTTACTTTTGCTGTTTTTATATTCATTTTTAGTATCTAGTTTTGTGATTTTCAGAGTTGGTCTGTTTATCTGAATATGCTGTTTGTCACCATTGTTGAGATTCATACGCTGATTCTTGTTATCTGTGTGTGCCTAAAATTAAAATTCTTTAATTATAAAAAAAAAAATCAGAATCACTTGAAAGAGATACCTACAAAATGTATAGAAAATACAGATTTTTTCACTGTGGAATCAAAGCTGTGACAATCAATAATGGATGTTTTACTTTGAGAAAACACTGTAAATGAGTTCAGTGAATCATGTCAAACAACGATTACATTAAAACATCAACCGCGATGATTTTTGCTCTTGGTTTGACAAACATTTACAAACATACTTTAAAAGTAAAAAGTTACAAGCCAAGATCCCAGCTAAATCAAACATTGACCACTATAATGGTGATACACAAATTGTGATTTTCTCGTTTGGTGATTCTGCTTGTTAACATCAGGTGTCTTCAATAATGGTCAATCATAACTCAATTAACTTCTTAATTATCTCATTAACTTCAACTCTGCTTCAGTGTTACTTTTAACACTGCTTCAGTGTTTATATGAGTCCACACTCAGAGTGTTAAATTAACACTGGGGATTTTGCTGTGCATGAATAAAGCACTTGAATAAAGTTAATGGTGTAATCTGCCAATTGTCCTGCAGGTGACCGCATAAATCTGTCTTCTTATGATGCACTTAGGTCTTTATAATTACTCCAGAGCACTCGTAGATCTACAATGATTTTCAAGTACTACTTAAGTTGCAATGCTTTTGGGTAACACACAATAATATTAAGTCGCACGATCATTTTTATGAACTTCATAGGCTAACAAAGCTTATCCAGATCTGGTCACACATTCTGTCAAACTAAAAACAGAAAAATATATGATTCAAATTTAAAGACGTTTGAGAAAGAAATGATTAACCTTTTGTGAGTGTGTTGACATTCTGAGCAGTTAAATGGCTAATGGCAGTTAAATGTTGGAGAGGAATGGAGACTGCTGGGTTCTGGTTCTAACTTTCAGCAATATAAACTCCTGGTGTCGGTCAGGAAGCAACGAATGAGGAGACTGGAGAATCTTTCCGAGAAAAAAAAAAAAAAAAAAAAAACTTACCTTATTATAAGAACAAATAGATCCATTTTCCCAAATGAAAAAGTCACCTATTAATCAATAATACTAACATATTCAGTATCATCTTTAAATAAAAGATAAATTAAGGTGCAAAGGATGTGCAATACTTAAGCGAGCTCTTATCACATTATTGTCCTTCACACCTGCCGCGATCTCAAAACTCTGGCCAGTTGATAACACCTCAATCGACCTCCCACTCCGATTAAACCATTACATTTGTCCAGTTCATGAGCTAAGGTGAATGTCAGAAGACACCGGTTTCCTTTCTCCAAATGTTGATAGTCATTGGAGAAAGACTCTCTCAGCTCAACGATAATCTTCTATATCAGGAAAGAAAATCTGAGTTAGGGTTTACCTGAATTTCCTTGGCAGTGGCATCCAGGATTTCTTGCCAAGTGTGATAGCTCCAAGCATCAGGGATAATGATTGGGCTGGTACTGCCATGGCACAGCAGAAGGTAGGCTTCTGTAGCTCTGTGGGTCATCTTTCAGGTCTGTTCCTAGCATCACTCGACTACTTTATCTTCATATCTATACTACTAGCTTAGATAATTTAGATCAACCAATATTCAGAAACAGGTGCCAAAAGATGTACCTTACTATATATTAGCAGAAAAAAAAAAGAGTTCTCCAGGCTGTGGTTCTAAACAGAATTTTTTAAAAACATGTATTAACAAACATGAAAAAAAACTATGAACAGTACATTTATTACACTATATCTTTGTTAATGTTGGTTCATGAAAATACAGTCAATCATTTTTCATGTTAATTCACAGTGCATTAACTAATGTTAACCAGTACAACTTTTGATTTTAATAATGCATTAGCAAATGTTGGAATTAACATAAACTAAGATTAATAAATTCTGTAAAAGTATTGTTCTTAGTTCTTATTCTTAGTTCATTCACGTTAACTAATTAACCTTATTGTAAATTGTTAAACCCAGTTTTTCTGAGTAAGATTGAAATGTTAACATTGTAACAAAATAACTTTTTTTGTGCTTGTGCAGTATTTTGAGGATACACCACAGGTCTTCCTAAGAATAGCATTTCATAAGGCTTAATAAATCCGACAGTCATTCTGTGGTTGACAGGCATGCAATAAGTGATCCCAAAAAAGTATTTGGATGCTTAAGCCACATTAGATATGGAAGGAATAAAATCATTATTTGGTTTAAATTGCAAAATATCAAACCAAATGATTACTTTTAACAAACTGGTGTCAAGGTCACACTTGTGTAGTTAATCATATTAACAATGCCCACAACCAGATATACAAATACATTTGAAATATATACATATTGATCTATATTATGGTACAATAAAAAATAAAATAAATTCCATTCACTTTGATTATTTTGTTATCAATGTCATTCACACAACTGTGTTTATTTTAAATGTAGCTTAGCTTACCAAATACATTTGGAGACAAAAGTAACCAGAAGCATTACTTGTTTCCCCCCTATTTAAAAGCCATAACAATATATTTCTGTCCAGTAACAATACAATATAAACTATACACATATATGCTAGCATTACTGTTTCTTGGCTTGAGTGTTACTACATCGTGGTTTCTAAAGGATTTGCAAGCTTCTCTCTTATCTCATGTTGCATCGTTCCAAGCCTCATCACTTGTCAAACACTGAAATCATTCCTGGCGTGTCAGACGTCAGTGGCTCTGTATCCTAACGGCCTATATGCTCAGAGACAGAGCCTCAGAGCTGATACTAAAGAGGAGACACATTCATCAATAAGCCATTAGCAAGCTGAAAGCTCCTTCTTAAAGCCTCATTCACTGTCTATCCATTGATCCTAGCATTTGTTAACTGAACAGAAACATGGGGTGTGACATCAGTGACACTGTCAGTGAGTCACTGAGCTGGTGGTTGCCCATGAAAGAGCTGGAAAACTAGGAGAAAAAAATGATAATGATCTGATGGCTTGTCAGACATAATTAATTAATTGATTAATTAATGTATCAGTAAAGTAAAATACAAAAATTTAAATGAGAAAATATGCAGATAAGAATGTTAATGCCACTGAACATAGTTAAGTTTACACAGTCCCAATACCCCCCCCCCCCCATTTTTTTATTATAAATATTTGTATTAAATTATATATATATATATATATATATATATATATATATATATATATATATATATATATATATATATATATATATATATATATATATATTTTTTTTTTTTTTTTTAATTAAATTATGTAATATAATATATAATATTCTTTTATAATATTTTTGTCTGTGTGGTTGTTTTTATTATCAATGTGTCTTTCTCTGTTTTACAAAAACATGGATAAATATATTAATAAAACATATGTATTAATAATATTACTGCAATAATGTTTGTCTAAAATCTTTTTGTGACATACGTTGTAACAAATCAACTGTGACCAAGCAATCATGAGCAACTATATATATTTTAAAGATCATCATCAGAGGTGATGCAAACTTGCAATGCCATATGGCCATCTATGAATGTGTTTACACACTGCACACAAGGCAAAGCAGCATGAACACACATAACCTTTCTAAGAATTTATTTTGTCACTTTAGACATTTTATCATTCACATTTTTTATCAGTATATTTTATACATATATATTTTCTATTGAGTTTATTTCCCCTTTAATACAAAAGTTAATTTTTTTAAATCTTCAGCTGTAAATATAACTCATCACATTAGCTCTTTATGCTTAATATATATTTTTTTCTATTGTAACCCTTTTTTTCTGTGTCTGTAATACACCTATGCATCCCTACTGCACATTGCATGTTGTTATTTATTCTTAATTATAGTCATTATATTTAAATGAACACAAATTAGTCAATATTAGCCACATAGGTCACTACAGCAATATATTGCCTAATGACATCACTCTGAAATTTCAAGCACTGGCCACTATTGTGTGTAACGGAATATATGTGTATATATATATATATGGCCTTTACCTTACTCTACTTCTCAAAAAAAGATTTAGAAATGTTTTAATGTTTATTTTAGCACAAACCAAACAGATTGCATTTCCTGAAAGGTTGATTTTGGATCCTTGTGAAGTCCAACTCTTTTTTCATGTTTTTTTGAAGCCAGAGTTGCAAGTAGTGCTCTTTGATTTAATGTTGAGCTACGGACTGACATTTATATCTAAAAAATAAATAAATAAATAGTGGGGGGGGGGAGAGAGAGAGAGAGAGAGAGAGAGATACAGAGATACGGGCGTTGGATGATTTGATGCTGGTAGATAAACAACTAGAGTCTTTTAACCCTGTGATTAAAATAGACTTAGAAAACAGTTAGCGTGATGGGTATTTTGAATTTTCCCAAAGCCTAAATGAAGATGGAAGAATGAACTACAATTTTATGCCCACAGAATTAAAAGTGAGATTCAGCCCTATCTACAGTCATTATCAATGAACCATTAATAGTGAAGGTGTTGTCAGCTGGTCTGGTTAGATTTGCTGAGATTGTATTTCCTCCCACTGCCCAAAAGCGTAAACTCCTACATTTACAGAAAAGTAATTCTATAATGATTCACCATTTTGTTGTTTCCTACAATGGAAGGTGGGCTATCGTACTGGCATGATCACATCGTTCATAATTATAGATCATATTTCACTTCACCATTCATCCCAAGGGACAAAGCATCACATGCACATGCTTTAATATCGGCAGAAACAACAATCCAGCTTTATTTCTTTGTACTGAATACAAGGGGTCTGTGATTCTAAAATACCACAGAATTAACCTGCATGTGTTCAAATGCCAGATAAATCCAGCATTGTCTGTAAAATAACACAGAAATCCAATGTTCACCCCGACGTACCACAGAACAAGCGGTTAATCTCTCTTAAGGTCATATTCAATACATGCACAGCGAGTATGCTCTATTGTGCAGGCACAGCTAAACCACTTTTATTGTTGTAAAGATTTCTTATCTGTCAAAAGCAGTTGTCTGGTATATTCAAAGCTTGAGGTCAGTAAGATTGATTTATTTATGAAAGAAATTTACAGAAATTATTATACTTTTCAGCAATGATATAAGTGATACAGTTATAAAATGTTATTACTATTTTATTGTATTTCTGATCAAATAAATCCATAGATTTTCATATTTTGGTCAGTGTTCATTATTAAAACAAGCAGCACTTATCAAAAACCCTAGTACAATAAGAATATAGTCTAACCAGGGGAAAACTTCATAGTTAGACATTTCATAAGCAAAAACTGGACACAGAAAACTTTTTGTCTTATCTACAATAGCTATTACTTCATAAATAATGTGTATGAATTTGTATTTATCTTTTTCACATTCGTTTTTCAGAGAAGTTTGAGCCTCCAGCATGTGCTGTTTTGAAGATAACATAGCGCACAGCTATCAACACAAGCATGGCAGCCCTTTATTCTGAAATGGTTTTTGTTCTTCTTTCGTGCCTACGTACTGATGATTTGCTTTAAAAGGGCACATGAGCGATTGTCCAGTGATCTCCTTTACTTCATATCTCCACATGTTCCTGGATAACGTGATCCTGTCCTACTCAACTGCCACGATCATCAGCCATAGGATCTTTTGATCCCTGTGGTGTGTAATTAACACAGAACCAGATGTTGCCATCTTTAATACAAAAGCATTAATGTCCTTAAGAAGGATTTACTAAATTAAGGGTGTCAGCAAGATGCTTCCAGAGACCCAAACTAATTTCTTCTCATAGACCGATGATGCTAAAAATGTCTCCCTCTGTCCATGTCGTTGAGGGTCACAGCTTAGTCTTCTCTTCCATTGCTAATGCTCTTAATTTTCGCTCAGCAATGTCTTTTTACTGCATTCACAGAGAGTTTAAAGGGCCAGAGGTCCCATAAGCCCACAGCTGGAGGCAAATCAGCCTGAAACTTCAACAATTAGAGATGCATAGGAATGGAAAAACAGCCACTGGAAGATGCGGCGAGAGGGCTGTAAGCATTTCTTACTAAGAATGTCATTCTTTTTGACGGAAATTCAAAGAGAGTACCAAGGTTATGATCTGTGGTCAAACTGATTTTAGATGATTTGGGTAGAGTAAATACAAATGTGTATTTGCTACTCACTGTCAAGCAACTACATTTGAGATTTAGACATCTTCTTCTTGTGGGAACAAAGTTGAAGGAGTAGTCAACCCAAAGTATGAACAATTCTGTCATCATTTATTCACCCTCATGTCATTCCATATTTTCAATGAACACAATTTACAAGAATCCTCATGCAGCTATTTTCTATAGGACATCCATGTCTGTTCAGCTCCAAAAAAGACCAAAACAACCATTAGAGTATTTTAAAATTAGTTCAGTTGGGTTCTATTCATTAATATTTTGTAATGAGTCATATTGCACATTTGTATTTTTACATATTGTTCACACAGATTTTAAACTATGTAAGTGTATGCCAGTGCTGACATGTCAGATAAGCTATTTCATTATTTTGTAGATTATTAGATTAGATTATCATATTTTAGATATTATAACATTCTAATAAAACAAAGAACTTTACAAAACACATTTCAGTTTCAGCTTTTCTTCAGTGAGCTTATTGTCTATCTAAATTTCTCATCAATTTCTCTCAATCTCAGCTGTAAAATCAGCTGTAAAGATAAGCTCTTTCCATCAAGACATCACCATAAGATGCAGTTTAGGAGCACTTAATGTATACACTACATCCATTTTTGCCACTGTTTTCTCTTTCTGCTGAAGAGAAAAAACTGCATTTTGGATTCAGCCTATAAGCCTACATCTGAAAGATCTTGCAACAAGCAAGTGCTGTTGAGACATGGATAGCTTTCTGCAGCTCTTATAGACCTCCTTTCTCGAGTATGTCATGAACAAACACAAAATTGACCTTTTTCACATTTCCGGGTTACTCAGCAGTGGAAGTCATAGTTGGGTAAATTTAAAGGTCCCCTTCTTCGTGATCCCATGTTTTAAACTTTAGTTAGTGTGTAATGTTGTTGTTAGATTATAAATAATATCTGTAAAATTCTAAAGCTCAAAGTTCAATGCCAAGCGAGATATTTTATTTAACAGAATACGCCTACAAAAAACGACCCGTTTGGACTACATCCCTCTAGTTCCTGCAGTAATGACGTCACTAAAACAGTTTTTTGACTAACCACCGCCCACATGAATACACAAAAAGGGCTACGTGGTCTTGTTGTGCTCCGACGGAGAAGAAGGAAGAGCTGCGTTTGTGTTTGCCGCTAGTCGTCGAAATGCTGTTAATTTCGTCTCGGGGTCCAATCATCTTTTTTTGGCCTTCCCAGGGTCACTGTACTTGGAGATTAATGGTTACAATTTATGTTTAACTCGGTTCCCGAAAATTATAATCCACATGTAAAACTATGTGCAGCACATTTTGCTGAGGACAGCTTCCTGAGGACAACTTCCTCAATCTCAATCAGTTTCTTGCCGGATTCGCACAAATATTATTCTTGAAAGATGGAGCAGTTCCCTCTTTGTCTGGAGAAGGCGTTGTTTATGGACCACAACCGGTAAGTGTATTTTATTATTTAAGTTGGTGCGTTTAACAGTTTCTGTAACTTATTACACAAAGGGCAACGCTGTTTAGCTTTTTAACTAGATGTTAGGGCTTTGCAAAAAAACGAATGCGATTTTCATGCACATCTCATTAGTAAAAACGCTCCTGTGATTATAAATACATCTCCAGCACATGCTCTTGCCCACTTGCTTCTCATAACTAGCCCAGTCGCGTTTGCAGGAGGGCAGCACGCGCTCAGCTGGTGTCAAATCACAACACAGGAACCGCTGGACCAATCAGAACTCGTTACGTATTTCTGAAGGAGGGACTTTAAAGAACAAGAAAGACATCAGCCTGTTTTTATGACAGTGAAAACAGCGGCATACAGATAGGTGAAAAATACTGTTTTTTTACACGCGAAACATGAACACATGTTATATTGCACACTGTAAACACAATCAAAGCTTCAGAAATGCGCGAAAAATGGGACCTTTAAAGAGCAGTTAATTGGAGAGTACCACAAATTTATTTTTTTTTGCATTCCCATTTGCTCAAATACCAAAAGAAAAACTCCACGATAGTGTTTTCACGACTTTCAATAAAAGGAAAACAATTGAGAGAGACTGATAACCGAAGTCAGAAGAGAGAACAATGCCAAATTTACCCTCCCTTTCATAACACCCTCCCACCCTCCCAGTAGCTTTAACTGTTTTTTGGGGGGTTTTTTTGTAATTTGATGCACAGGTGATATAATACAAAGAATAGTGTTATAAATCTACATACATTTATAAAAATACGATCATTTTTGAGGATTTACGATGTGGATGACAGTTAAACGCATCATCACAGTCTTGTGAAAATGATCGATTAACGTTTACCCTGATGCCCTGAAGGGAATATGGAGTTGGAACAAAATAAGAGTAAGTTATGACATAAATTGTATTGTTCTGTCGAAACTATTTATTTAAAAGTTTCTTATGATGACAGGTTTTAACAACTTCACAAATTTGACAAAAAACATTAAAGCAAAACACGTATAAAAGAGTCTTTTTTCAATGCACCAGCTTCCAGAGTTATATAAGCAGAGGGCAATCTGTAATAGAGGTCAGACTGTCTGGTTTATGGCCAGTTTGTGCTAAAGATTGCAGTGACATGCCAGGGGCAGTGCTGCAGGCCCAGCACCTTCCCTGTTCTCTTCTCAAACCCTGCTGTGCTCAACCTTTCACAGGTCACAGACTGCTGCTGGTAATTGTTTACTATCCTTGATGTTCTGAAGTACTAGCTCAGCCCTGATTGATGGCTGTCTCATCAAGAGTGATATAAAAAGATGCGAAAAAGGGGAGAGTGGCAGAGAGGTTGTGGAACTGTTTAAGCGAAGACAGCTTCACTATAGCAGAGTTAAAAGAAAAGAGATGTTTTTTTTTTATTTAAAAGGAACTGGGTTTGATTTATTTTGTGAAAAGCCCCTTTAAAGGTCCTTTAATGTCAAAATAGCAGAGCTAAACCCAGTGTGACCAATTTTTAATGTTAAAATATTCTGTAAACACATCAGCGCTGAAATCCAAAGGCACTGATTTTGCCTGTAGGAGTCTCGAAACATCAAACTTCCCTTTTTGGGCCTTTTGAATTAGTTTCTTTTCTTTGTTCTGCATTGATAATGAATGGATGCTGATTGAATTCAGCAAATTAAATGAGTTCAGATGTCAACCTGTGAAAGGAATCACCATTTGGCTCTGGGTGACCTTTATCTTTGTGGGTTCTGCTCCTGGGCTCTGGCACAGGTGACCTTTTATCCTTGTGGCTGTATTCACGTACTGTAGTTATCTTATCTCATGCATACAGACAAATAGGACTGCTCCACTACCCCTTAGTTAAGAAAGATTGACAATTTGCATGTCATTATTGAAAATGAAAGAGAAACAGTGCGGCAGAGGAATGATGGAAAAATAATAGTATCCTTCTGAAATAAATGTGGTTTCTCTGACTGAGAACATGTCCGTATTCTTATGATCCAGTTCTTTTTAGTGAATCAAAAACATATAGCGAACCAGTGTAGTGTGATTCCCAAATGAAAGTCTCTCATGAATTAATAAGAAGCATATACCGAACCAGTGTAGTCTAATTCTTAAACAAAAGAGCCATATTTATTTATTTATTTGATTTGATTTGATTTGTAGCCAGAGTCATGACTATTATAAGATGGTTCATTTTAGTCAATTACATTTAACAATACATAGATTCCCCTCAAAAAGGACACATTTAAGTGAATAAAAAAACATGTGACGTGACCATTAATAGCAGTATCATGAACCATTGACTCTTGCACTTGCATGCACTATGGTAAAGAACTAAAACATTACAGGCATAACTTTCTGTAAAGCTGCTCTGAATTTATGTGTACTGCGAAAAGTGCTGCATAAATAAATATGTCTTGACTTTTATGAACTATAGATTTTTAAAAAGCACATTCCCGAATGAACGATTTTACGAATCAATTCCAGTGTAGCCTTATTCCTGAACAAATTATTTCAATAGTTTAAATGTTAATTGTTCTTTAATAGCTCCAAAGGATGGTTTGAATCAATCTGAGCTTTACTAACCAAATCATTAAAGAGCATTTAATCAATTAATCAACAAATTATCATTATTTTTAGTGATGTCCATAGTATAATGAAGCCAGGTTTGTGTGATTATCATTACTGATTCATAATGTTTGACATTGTTTGGTATTGCTCTTTTTAAATAACAGTGAACTAAAGCTCTGCATGTCTATAATGAATGGTGCTTAAGGGGACTTGCTTTAAAAAAAAAAAATTCTGCCATGTTTTTTTTTTTTTTTTTTCTAGTTATGAACAGCAGGGGAAACTGTAGAAACTGACCCATGGCTGCCTGAAACAGTTTGTATTAAAATGGCTTTTAAAAGTTACAAAAAGAGCATAATTTCTTTAATGTAAACTGAGGACAGAAAACTTCAGACTAGAAATTTTCAACAAAGATTGCATTTATCTTTAGGGCATCAATCATTCTTAAAGAGGCAGTGCAATGTATGCGTGTGTGTGTGTGTGTGTGTGTGTGTGTGTGTGTGTGTGAGAGAGAGAGAGAGAGAGAGTTAGCGTATTAATTCTCCACAAAATCAGGCACGTACGCTTCCAGACATTGATTTATGACAGTCATCAATCTCTTCCCGACACACTTTCATGTTTTGACATGACAGAAATAAGGTGTTATTATTGATGCTATATGCTGGCTGCAGAGGGCAAAACAGCGAGTGTGGAGAATCATTATTTCCCCATATGGCTTCATACTCCTCCTGCCCAGGCACAAGCACTAGTTACCCCAGGGTGAGATAACAATCTTCCCCCTCCTGCAATCAGCAGCCCAGATTTAACCAAGTACAGGGCAACTTTGAGTTTTTACACAATCCAATGGGAAATAATGTACTACAGTTGGTGACAGAAAAATACTGTCAGCATTTTGAGGACCATGCCTAAACGAAAATTCTGTTGTGATTTAAAAAAAAAATAATAATTATAATAATAATAGACTTCTACACAGCAAATGTATGATTTTCACAGAGCCATATGCTGCCTTCAAATCATGTCAGAATCATATTTAGCAGTTGAGCTCCACAGTAAAGCTATTGTGTAATTACCAGTGAGACTTGCACCTGTATCACATTTATGCAACCTGAGTGATTTACGTATGCATGGTATCTAACAAATCGTTTTCTCACAATATGACTTAGTTTAGTCATTCATGTGCATGTGATCTGTAATTATGATATTTCAGACTTAACAGCTCTTTTTACTTTGAGATCGTTCGAGGTTTAATGCAGATTTGAAAACATAAGATATGATTTAATAGCTATGCTACTGTTTTTGAAATCAAACCTTTGCATAGGAAACATTGGCATTTAGCAATGCTTTGGGGGAAAAACAGTCAAACTTAAGAAAATTAAGCATATACATAAAACTAAATAGGAAATAAAACATATGTCCTATTCTGTCTTATTCACCATAAGATTAAATGTATTATTATTAAAGATATCTTTTTTTTTTTTTTAACGGGCTTAATATTCCTTACTCGCCACTGCTTGTCAGATCAGTTACAGCATCTCATGAGATATGTACTACTCATACTCATTAATGTCCACTCACACTCATTAATGTCCTGGCTCTGCTAAGAACAACAGTGTACTTGTCAGCAGAGCTCATCCATGCTGTGTGTTGCTCTCTGATTTATGTAAACCAGAAATGCTCTTAATGCAAATGGATTATTGAGGAAGTGGTGAGACAGATCAATTAAACACTCCACATGGTCATGGTTTAAGTGCTGTTGGTTCTTGGCCACTTCTGGATATAGAAATGATTTACTGTGGCTTGGGTCAAATTTCAGTTACTGTACTTTTTTACAGGGTAAACTGCTATTGCCATTTTTTTTAAGTACCCCTTTTGATAAAATATTGTGTTGTATGCATGTAGGCTTTAGGCTTTGGTTTTGTGCAAATAGATTATCATAGATGCAATTTATTGGCACTCAAAAATATAACTGCAAACCTAAGACATCCTTGGAATATTTACATAGTGAATTGTGATAGGTCTTTTTTTTCTTGGATGTTTACACAGAACTAATGCCTACATGCTGTGCGTAAATCAAATACATCATAATATTAAAGTGTTCGTGAGGATTCCGTGGTATCTGATGTGGTAGAAAGGCAACAATATTTGCAATGCAAATGTCCAGAGAGAATATATGGGTGTTAAAGGATTACGAAAAGCAAATAAGTGAAAAGAAAATAAGGCTTAGGGCATATGTGATGAGCACAGTCACCTCTGAGATTCCCATGAATGCAGTTTTTAACACTAGACCGAACAGTTACTCTCTACATAATCACAATCAGACTACAAGATGCTCAGAGGGATTACATCATTCCTTTTCTTTCAATTAGTCGTAGCATTTCGCAATTAAAGCTCTTCATTGACTTCTTGCAATCATGTCCTCATCTCTAAATCCACCATCACCATGATGGCTCTTCAGCAGATCTCACGTCTGCATAATGACTTTTCACTTACAGAGAAGAAGTGTGTGAGTCGACAGAAAGCAAAAGCAAATGTCTGATCTGTGCCTCCCAAAAGGGCCCTATAAAATTAAATGTGTGACTTAAAATACGACTTTCTGGGCAGAGCCACAAGTAAGTGCTATTAATAAAATGAAATATGATGAAAATCTGAATCACACTGATTCCAATCTGCAATAGTGATGAAAAAAATATCATCTTTTGTTGGCTTTCTTTAATGGATTTTGGTTACTATCAAGCCTTTAACAGTTTTAGTTTTTGTAGTATTCGCTTTTGAAAGTCAATTTGGATGAAAACATTTCATAAATCAATAAATATAAAAACTTAAATGCTTCCTTAGTATGGGTTCCCTTACAGGCCTTAAATTAACTTAAAATTGTATGATGTTGGGATAGATTTCAAGACAGACAGATATTCCCTGTATGTGTGTGTGAGAGTGTTTTGGCGTAAAGGCCTGTTCACACCATGACGATATATAGTATAACGATAACTATATTACTGTAAACACCAACACATAATAACAATTATATTTATTGTAAATATATGCTGAATTCATGTCATCTAAATAAGTAAACTCCTTTAAGTCAAATGGCTTCTGATTGGTTGTCAATGTTTTTATTGCTCATCAGCAGGAAAAAAGGTTTTAAAAGTGATTCCAACAATATCGTTCCTACATTGCATATTTTAACCCATCTTATACTATCTGGCCATCAAGCAAAGGTAAATACTAAAAATATCTTAAACATTCGACATGCATTGTCTCTCACTTTTTTTGAGCCATATACCATCAAAAGGCCTGTTATAAATTCACGGAGGTCTTTATTGACGGAGAGGCCAGATGCATTGTGGGTGCTCAGTGTTTGTAGGCAACGGATGCTCAAAGAGATCGATCATCCCTTTCAGCGACGGCCACCACTATGCTGAAGATGTTCTTTTAGCATGCAGCTCTCGCTGTGTCCGAAACAATGCTAATGGCACTAACAGCACGCTTCCATTGTACTGCTCTGAATGCTGTGGACATTTTTTAGTCCCTATCCTCAGAAGTGCACTTCTGCCTAACTGTCACGCATTGGGGATTTGCAGGGAGGGAGTGGCGGGAGATGAGCGGCCAATTAATGCAAAAAAATTGTCTTCACAACAAAGCTGCCTTTACTCTCATTGTTTCTGAGGTCTCTGTTGGGGATTAGAGGAGATTTTGTGAGCTTGCTTGTGTGTATCTGTAAGCGTTCTGAAGTGGCCACTCTCCTCCTAGACTAGGGCTAAAATTAAACACATGGATGAGGCTAAAATCCAAATTTTTATTTGATTGTTGGCCTTATGCCAAGTATCCCACCAATATCTTATTCAGGTAAGCAAATGAGAGGAGCAGGATCAGGAAATAGGCCAGGAATTAAACTTGAGTTGCCATCATGAGCACCACTGCATGCCTGTGTGCTAAATGCTAGACAGACAAATCCACATTATTTCTACATGACAAATCAGCTGCAAGCAAATTTATTGGCTGTTTTCATTTCTGAAATGACTATACTTTATTTTTTTTTAAATACATTACATATATTACCATTCAAATGTTTGGGGGTCAACAAGCTTTAATTTTGAAAGAAATTAATAGTTTTATTCGAGAAGCAAGCATTTAATTGATCAAGGCAGAGGTGTCAAACTCAATTCTTGGATGGCCGGAGCCCTGCAGAGTTTTCTTCCAACCCTGATCCAACACACCATGTTGTTTTTTTAAATAAGCCTGAAGGAAATGATCAAGTGTGTTTAATTAGGGTTGAATCTAAACTCTGCGGGACTCTGGCCCTCCAGGAATTAAGTTTGACACCCCTGCCCTAAGTGGACATAACGATGGAAAAAATATGACATGTGGGAAAAAAATGCTTTTGTGTTCTCTCACAAAAGTGCATTTCCCCATTGCATTTGTTCGCTATAGCACTGGAATATAGATTTTCCTCCCACATTGTTTTATTTACATCACAAAAAAATAAATAAAATACTAATAATAATAATAAATACAAAATCCACAAGCAAACAAATTTTCTGGCAACATTGTTGACGACTGCACAGACACTTTTGGAACAGAACTGAACTGAGCTGGACGATGACATAACTGAATCAACATTGAATTAACTTTAACTGATAAACTGACTGGTTCTATTGTCCTTTTGCATTATTAGCACACATTTTCCTGTTTAACACTGTAAAGCTGCTTTGACACAATCTTTATTGTATAAAGTGCTATATAAATAAAGGTGACTTGACTTGTCTTTTTTGGCTAAAAAAAATATAAGCATAATTTTTCCTTTCATTACATGTTATTTACCACCAACATGTCCCCTTAGGGACTAAATAAAAACTGTTATTTTGAATTGTTATAAATATTATAAATATTAAAGGGTTAGTTCACCCAAAAATGAAAATTAGCCCATAAATTACTCACCCTGAAGGCATCCTAGGTGTTCTTTTTTTAAGGCGAATACAGTCAGAGTTATATATATATAAAATATTTGATATTTCAGAGTTTAATGCCAGTCAGCGGGTGTTGCAGTCCTTCATTCAAAAAGAAGTGAAATAAAAAGCGCCCAACCATAATAAAAATCGTCTCACTTGGCTCTGGGGGATGAACAAAGGCCTCCTGTAGCAAATCGATGTGTTATTGTAAGACAAATATCCATATTCAAAACGTAATAATAATTTTAACCTAGCTTGCACTCACCGTTGTAGATGAAGCAGTTCAAGATTTTTTTTTTTTTTTTTAACTCGGGGATGACGAGGCATGCGCTGCTCAGAAGTCTTGAATGTTGAAGCGCAGGAGAGAGAAACAAATGGTCATGAATTAGACAATGGTCATGAATTAGAAGTGCAAAACGTTGGTTTTCACAAGAATCACCGGCACATTCACAATGCCGACCTCATATGTCATTTGCCTGGAGCTGCTTCAGTGTACAACTGTTGGCGCAACCTACATTAAAGTGATTATTACATTTTAAATATGGATATTTTTCTTAGGATGCCTCGAGGGTAAGTAATTTATGGGCTAATTTTCATTTGTGAGTGAACTAAATCTTACTGACTTAAAACTTTTCAATTATAGTGTACATCTAAAAAAATATTTTCATACTGAAGAAAAAAAAATACATTGAGTTGTTGTAGGGTAATGTTGGAACAGTGTGTTAACCCTGATGATGTTGGTTGGTGTTTGTTTTCTCAGAATGACCATGTGCAATCAGCATTTGTCTTGTCTTGGAATGTTTGATTAGTCTGGTATGATTTTCTATCAAAATCAGAACTAATCTGACTTCATCGCAAACGGTTGCCAAGACGATGAGGTATAAGCATCACTGCTAAATCCATTGAAACCAATGTGCGCTGCCTTTATACAACAGGACGAAAAAGAAAGAGCCCAATTAATCAGAACTTTCACAAGTGAACAAGTTTAATGTTTGATTATGAGCATCAATGACATCATAATAGTAAAAACACATTTTTAAGACATTTATTCAATTTATTATGACCATTATGGCAAAGATATAATTTTTAAAATAGCTAATTCCATTCAATTATATATAATCAAAGTATTTTTTTTTTCAATATATTTTTATATTTACCAGAAACATATGAATTTACTAAACTAGTTTTTTTTTTGTTTGTTTGTTTGTTTGTTGGTTTTTTTTGCAAATGGACTTTCATCAGATGTGCAGAAACTTTCCCACAGCGGCCCCGGGCCAGCATGCTATCTTTACTGTTGAGCCCTGGCATTGTCTCTTTATCTCAATGATTTTGTTTTCGTCTGCGCTATTCCTCTGTCCGTATTTGTCACCATGGTTACTGATTTGATTTGCTATCATATTCAGCTGTGTCACCTTGTTAGCCTGTGTTTTCAGTTCTTGATGTCCAGTCTTGCTGTATTCAGCTACTTGCTGACAGGCATACAGTGTATAAACTCCTTTTCTCTCACAGTCATGCAGGGCTTCAGTTGCAATCCTGTCCGTTTCTTTTCCTTTCTCCGGAGAGAGGAACAGTGACATGCAAAAATGTTTAAATATGACAGTTATCTGTTCTAGCATTTAAAACACAACGGCAAACTTTAGGTTTGCTGAAGTGTTGCCATTTGTTGGAATCTGTGTGAACCAGCCTTTAGAATAAATCAAATCCTTTGCCATTTTCCACCATAATGATTTAACTGCCCTCTGACCAAGCTGTTGTATTACCACAAAGGCTTTTCAATGGCTAATGGACAAACCAACCTGATTTCAACCATTTTATTGGAGAAACTCATCTCACTGCTATCTCCCTTGCTCTCGGCACTGTAGAATTCAGTTTTCAGACACAATGAAAGACTGGTGACATCATACAGAATGGATCACTTATATCTGAGAGTAACAGCTTGGTGCAAAGCATTGTTATATTGTCTTTTTATGATACCTATTCCTGTCATCTCAGTGAAGAATGACTATTGAGCAATGGAATGAAGAAACAATGGGCTTATGCTACCTTCACGTGCTATTGGAATTATCATAAATATGAGATTCCTAATCGGAAATGATATGTGAACACCTCTCAAGTCGTATTTACTACTGGGAAATTTGGAAATAATCTTTAAACATGGCAGAGGGGACAGCCATTGCTGCTGTCAATGCAATCCCTTTGTCTTGTCGCTAAAGTAGTGTATTTATAGGCTAGATATGAACAATCATTCAAAGTACAGTATACTGGATGTTTTATAAGCAGTGAAAAAAGCATGTATTTGACCGAAATTCCAGCAATGTGTGCATGTGTAGCGCTGTGATTGTTTATGATAGTCAACCAATGGGATGGTACATTTGATTATCTCCGATATTAAAGTATTTGAATATGACAAGCTCATAATCAGGACTTCATAAGTGAGAAATAGGAAATTTCCCATAGCACGTGAATGCAGCATTGATAGGCTGGGATCTCCCTTAATTCCAAAAAAAAAAAAGTAAGCAAGAGACAGAAACAGGAAGTAGCAGTGCAGACTGGAAATTTGTGACCTACTCCAAGATTTATCCACTGCACGCAGAAAGAAATCGCATATAACTCTACTGAGCAATGTGTTATCCACAAAATATCTCAAGTTGCCAGTGTGAACAATTACAATTAACACAACAACAACTGACAGTTAGAGTAAACAATTTGTAAACATTGCAACCCTTTTAAAAGATTCCAGTAAGCTTCAAGGCAGTGTTGGGAAAGCTACTATATACAGTAGCTTGTAAAGCTACAAGCTATGGATAATTTAATGTAAACTACAGTCAAGCTACTATGCTGAAAAAGCAGTTATCTATGTTACAATGTTACATACAAAAAGTAGCTACTGTAACTACACTGAAGCTAAGGGAGCCACATATTTTAAAATATGCTATATGTAGTTTATAATTTAAGCATGGTGGCTTTTAAGACTAGAGCTGAGTCGAAAACTTAAATATTTATGTGCAGCATATATGTTTCATTATAAAAAAAAATAAAAAATAAAAATAAGATTCTAACTGCTGCCAGACTTTCCTGTTTGTGGGAAAAAGCAGTTTGTTACTTGAAAAGCTACAATGTTTTGAATACTGTTGTGCTGCTAAAATGTAGTTAAGTTAGCATTGCTATTTTTAGTTAGTTCCTGACTGCTAATCTTAGAAGTGAGACTCTGTGGAAGGATTTTTATTTTTATTTTTTTTTACATAAAAGCCCCTTTCATGTAGTGAATGACAAACACATGATGCGGTCTTATTAGGAGAGAGGTCAGGATTCTTCTACAGGGAGATTTTGCCAAGCTGCAGTATACATTTATATGGATTTGCAGTGCTGTGATTTACTATAGTGGTGACAGAACCCACGACTGCCCATCGCATTCATAGAAGTAACTTAGAATTTGCTGGCTGACATTCAGCTGGCTCCCAGCACATTAAAAATGTATGACATGTCTTTTGCCTGAGAGACTAGCTGCTCAACTGTAATTTGGCTTGGAAGCATGAGATGATGGTTTTTGTACATCTTTGCTTCAAATTTACTAATAAATCAAAAATAGGTAAATAAACATATATATTTAATTTTGTTTTACTAGCTGCATACAAATAAGATAGAAAAAGCATGCAAGAACTAAAATAATAATTTTTGCCTTAATATTCTTGCTGTTCAAGTATGTAATTAATGTAATTGTAGGTTTTTAATAGGGAGATATTTAACCAAAGGTCCACAATGGCATAAATAAGACGTTATAAGATAGATGTAAAATGTGTTTGAAAAAAGGCCAGGCTTTTTGATATTCTTGTCTTCTCTCTAACAAAATGTCTACAGTAGAAGTTCTTGCAATATACAGTGTACAAAGAGTGACTGCATAGTGCACAACAGAAAGCCCATGGAGATAACAGTGGAATGAAAGAGAGCCTCATCTAATGAGGTCATCAGTTGGGTTGAGAGAAGAACTGCTCCTTTTGTCAGCTGTCAGTGTTATATTTCATAGTCTTTTCATCGGATTGAAAGTTTTGTATTTGTTTGTCACAATAAGGTCCATTACATAATGTACAAACAACAACAACAACAACAAAAAGTTAAAAATACAACTTTGTGTGTGTAGCTACTGGCTAACTGGACAGAAATAAATAGCACTTGGTAAAATATATGAATAGATGTTACATTTATGGTAAAATATATTTATATATATATATATAAAAAAAAACAATACATTTATGTATTTTAAGCAACAGTGGTGCAAGTTATTTTGTTATATCAGAATGGATATTTTACCATTTTGACATTTTATTTCATTTCTTTTCAAATTACATATTCCAGAGGATCTCAACTGCCATTAAGAATGCTATTATGTATGAATGCAATAATACACCTCCTTGGTTTTAGAGGAGAAAGATCTGTGGAGGTGGAGCTACGGTAGATGACTCAGCTTTAAGGTCTAAACTGAATTTAATCAGAAAGGAACAGTTATTTGAAGAATGAAGTGTATGCTTTTCAGGTGATTAGTATCAATGAAGATCAATCTGCTGATGTATTGATTGGGGTCTGATTAATCATACTGAATGTACAGTCTGGAATTTGTGTATTTACTCTATTGTCATTTTAGGGTTTTAGCATTAATGACTATTTTATTGAATTATTACTATGAAAAAATAAATGCTTTAATTGGAACTAGGCTCCTTGAAATGTGTGTGCGTGCTGTGTTCAGCAGGATCCTGAAAGAAGGGAAATCATAAGTACATTCATTCAATGCAAGAACCTGGTCGATCACTGCTGTGACACTTTCAGCTTAAAATTTTGACCACATGATATGCGTACTTTTCCTTGAAAACATTATGTTTATTTTCCAGTGGATGCCTGCAGCAGTGAGATCAAGGCCCACAGATTTCATGAAATCTAAAACCACAGCCATCATGGGTTTCTGTTGTGCAAAAAATGAATGCTTCCAGGCTAACCATCTCAATAAAAAGACACAATTGTGATTTAAAAATAGTTTTCCAGAGTGAAAATCATGTGTGATACTTCTGATTCCACAGTCAACCGCAGCATTTTAGTCTGAAAGCAATGTGAATATCAATTGCCATACTAATCCGAAAAGGAAACAAGGCACTGGCTAATTATGAAGCAAGATGGACCAGTCTTTTATCCCTTAGCCCCTTGAAAGATGCATCAGAACATCATTTTCCAAAGTGCTTGTTAACTGTTTAATTTCTCCCAGAGGGTAGCCAATCTGCGCAGACCTGGATAAATAATTAAAGTCCGGCTAATAGGATTGTCAGGCTTGGTTTACCATTATTGTTCCACGGTTTGTTCATGTCCACTGTTTCGAGGGAATTGTGCTGTAGGGAATTGCTGTTGATGGTAACAGACGAAGTAACAAAAATAATTTTACTGTTATTAACAACACACTAAAACACATATAAAACATGGATAATGTGTATTACAATGCTGTATTCATTCAACCAACATTTTGACAATTTTTGCTGGAATTTTTTTTCTGAAAAATATTCTAACATTAAGACCATCCAAGATATAGATGAGTTTAAAACAGATTTGGAAATTATTTGCATTACATCACTTGCTCTCCAATCAGATCCCCGTCACTGAATGGACATGTTAGAATGAGAGCCAAACTGCTGATAAAAACATCACAATAATCCATAAATAATCCACACAACTCAATCCTTCAATTAATATCATGTGTAGCGAAAACATACATGTTTGTAATAAACATATCCTACTTTAAGATTTTTTTTTTTTTTTTACTTCAGACTGGTGCTTCTTGGTGAAATACAAGTCTGTAATAATAAAAACTTCCTATTCATCCAGAAGAAGGAGGCGGGAACCGGCGCACAATCAAAATGAAACTTTAATAGTCAAAATAAACACAAAACAGCGCACCAGCCCCTCACGGACGACTGGTGCGCATAAATAAAAACCAAAACATAAACTAACAGCCCAGGCCTGGTCCTCTCTCGTCCTTCACTATAGTCGCTCCAGTTTTATATCCTTCCATCTCCTACGTAGGACTCGATATTTATTTATATGTGTGTGTGTGTGTGTGTGTGTGTGTGTGTGTGTGTGTGTGTGTGTGTGTGTGTGTGTGTGTGTGCGTGTGTGTGTGTGTGTGTGAGTGTGTGTGAGTGTGTGAACATAAGTGAGTGAGTGAATAAAGGCTGATCATTGATTTAAACCCCAGCTGGCTCCTGAGGGACTACATGTCAAGACGAGAGGATAGAGTGACTCTTAATCATCTATTCTGCTCTCGCTCCTTCCATCCCCTCTCTCTCTCTTCGTTTCACAAGTTTCAAAATGATGTTCTGACAACTAAATAACGCCTGTTTGTTCTATCCAGCTTAATCATATGCATTTTAGCAAGGACCCCCTGCCAAGCAGCAGAAAGGTAGTGATTTATCTTGTCTCTAGGTGCTTCACTCTGTGCCTGCCAGCACAGGGCAGTGAAAGAAAGGGAACTGGCCAGCCTGTGATGGAAATATCGACTCCAATTTGTTTGTGACTTATGGAAGTGAACGCTGCACAGGCACATTAGCAGAAACCTAAAAAGTTGGTTTGTTTCAATACTGCAGTGCATCCATTCATGTAAAAAAAAGGGTAGTTATTGACACTGACCCCTAATCCATGATTCATTTGAACTCCATCTAGAATGCAAAGAAAAACGTAAGTGCATTAAATTTCAAAGTTCATGTTTTTGGATTAGTCAACCTACAAATAACTCGAAGGAATGACAAGTCCATTATTCCAACTGTTTGGAATCAACACTGATTGGCCAATTGTAACTATGAATGGTCCGATGTGGTTGTATTATGCCCATTTAATTGTGATCTGACCTCTATCCAAGGCAACATACTACTAGTATATTTCTTGTTTCACACCACTGACTCATGCTCTCATTTCATACAATCACTGGCGCCATCTTGCATCTCAGTTATTGACTGAGAAACTGATCTCTGAGGTCTTCAGTAATAACATAACTGTAATATCATTGTCTTGCTGCTAGGCCGTTTTGTAAGTTTAAGTGGAATATTTTTATTAGCCGAAGCTTTAAGATAATATGAAGGTAAAAGTATTTTAAATCAACTCATATATTTTCATATTTTATATTTATTAATTTGCTGTATGTGAAATAACGTACAGTCAGTTCATCATTATTATTAAAAGAATCAATCACTAAACTGTCATCATCACATGGCACAGCTGATCGGTTTTCTCCTGTATCAGTAGCACACTACTTAGCATTAAAATATATGACTAGGGCTAACCTTAGCAGTTGCAGCTTGCTTCAGAAACCCTCCACCTTCCCCAGCTCCACCTGCATAGATCTGCTATGATGTTATTTATGTATGCTTTTTGGGGGTTGTTTCATGCATTTTATATCTGGAGCAGCAATATTTCTTTCATGTTAACAGCAGCATGTTGTAAATGCATTGACAGTAGCAAGTCTCGGCACTTGCTCTTTCGCAGCAGCAGCGTTGCAGATCTATTCCACAAGACAAAATACAGTAACATTGTCATATACATAACCATGCCAATCCCTCCAAGAGGTGTCATGACAGAACTAAGTTTATAGAAAAAAAGGGGAGTTTTGGGGTGTTTTCACAATATTTTCTAAGAATCATAGTTTCTAAAAAGACACAGCAGGCAGCACTGTTATGCTGACCTTGCTGTAGTTCCTACTGACCTGAGGATATTAGTGGAATAAATCACATTTTAATGTCCAGACCGCTCCACTCCAGCAGAGGAGCGCAGTGCAGTGATAAGAATGAAGCCCCTCAGAAATGAGCCTACAGCTGCAGGGAGGAACAGGATGTCTGAGGACTGGGGAGCCAAGGATAGGAGGTGACTGATATCTGACCTCCTCATTCGTTAGACAGCTTTTGAGTCTAACTGATCCAGGTCTGTAAGTACTTCAATGACATAGGCTACTTCCTATAGAAAACAAGTATACAGAAAAAGGCAGAAAAAAAAGATGTAAATAAAACAAACATATCAGAGCTTGGTTTACTACAAAATACTATTTCAGTCTTTATATTTTCAAAATGTGTTATGTGTTTTCAGGGTTGTATTCTCCTGGAAATAAAGAGAGTATGGAAGTTGATAATGAAACACTTGTTAAATGGAATTAAAAACAATGCAGCAATATAAGTTTATTATAGTTAACTAAAAAACCTTTTTATTTTTTATTATTATTATTACTTGAAATAAAGTAAACTTTAACTGAAATAAAATATAAAATAACTTTTTTTCTGCTAGTTACTTCAACATTTCTCATTTGCATTTAGCTTATGTACTAAAATAACAAACAATTAAATACAAATTAATATAACCTGCGAAGTAAAGATAAAATGTATATATTATATTATATTATATTATATTATATTATATTATATATTATTATATTAATTATATTATATATAATTATATATTATTAATAATGTGTTTATAATAATAAATATGTTTACATGTACTCTAGTTTTTCTGGCCAATAGAAAATACCAGACAAACTTTCTATGACTAGCCTTTCTAAATTTTCTTTTATTTTAATGATTTTTATTTATTTATTGTATTTATTTATATTTTGTGTACTATATATATTAGAACTTAAATCTTATCTTATCTAGATTACGGATTATCTAAAATACGGACAGGTCTGTACTGTTCTTTCCTTTCTTGCATTATCGCTTGTCAATCAAAGTGCAAATGTCTTCTTCAAATGACAGCATTATTAATTTGTTAATGGACAGGCTAATTCCAGGCTTACATTAGAAAATACTCCTACAAGTCTAAAGAATGAATTACTGCTCACAACTCCTCATGATGTGAAAGAGAAAGGGCTGTTTTCTTTCTTGAGGGGCTGGCCATGGCAGACTAAAAGCTTTTCTATATTAAACATAGTGGGAAGTGGATTTTAATTAGTAGCATATGCCTGCATTGTGCAGCATTACTTAAGTGCAAGAAAGAAGTCAGCTGGTTGGAGGCGACGTTCTGATGCACTATAGATTCACATCCCAACATGTCAAACCTTTCAAACTAACATCATCAGGTACCATTAAACATCTTAGTTTGACAGTCTAATCACATCTCACACAGTTGGACCTCTTTAGATTTTAGCGTGTTACAACGGAAATTTTTTCTACTACTATAATAATAAACTTATATAAATAGAAATAATTTAAAACAGCTTATTAGTATTAGTTTGAGTAAACCCTTAATTTTCAAATCAACTTATATTTTAACACTTTACCATGAGGACAAGTCATTAAAGAGACAATAAAAAGTTATGTTAATGTGAACCTATTAACTATCATGAAAGTTAAAGCTAGTCAAACAAGCCCAAACAATAATTTCATGCTGCTTCCTATTTAGAAGATTACTATGCTATAAAGTTTTCCATTGAATACAGAGTATGGGATGAAATACAAGGTTTTCTTTAACTGCTACATTATAGAAAGCCTTAATCAAAGAGATAAAATATGGAGTCCAGTTTCCTCTTTACTAATATATTATGCATGGTAATATCTCCCACAAGTACCCTTCTACATCTCTATTAATTACTCAGTTACAGGCATATAAGTGAGTAAGTGGAAAAGAGATGGAGGAAAGGAGGTCAGAAATGATTGAAAACAAGGTCACAGTAGAGGTGAGCACAGAACTTTTATTATATTATTATCATTATTATACAAACATTATTAAAAAGTATTTTCAATATTATTAAAAAGATATAATTGTGTTTTTATAAAATTTGCATGACCCATCTATGCAAAGAAATACATATATAAATGACTGAGCATTCTATTAAAGGAATAGTTCACTCAAAAATCTCAACCTTGGGCCATCCAAGATGGAGATGAATTTGTTTTTTCACTGGTCAGTATTTGTAGAATTGTAGCATTACATCACTTCCCCACCAATGGATCTTATGCAGTGAATGGGTGCCGTCAGAATGGAATAATAATAACACTTCATCTAGTGAAAAAGTCTGTCCTCTGTTGTCCTCTCACATCAAAACATATGTCTCACAGACATTTTGGACTGGTTTCACCTGTAAATTGTACTTGATCTGTGAATATATCTCACCTGATACAGACAAGATTTTTTTTTTTTTTTTTTCACTACAGAAAGCAATATTTTGGATAGAGGAATTTTGGGGTTAGTAAACTTTCATCAAGTTTTCCTTTTTTTGGGTGATCTATTGCTTAAAAACACAAATAAGACAGACATGTTATGCATAAAAGATAGCATTTCTGTTATAATATTAAACGATTTTAACTTTGGAGGGGTGGTTGGTCAAAGGTTGGTAGTAGGAGGAACTTTCTGATGTATACACTTGCACATGGCCCAAAAGAGTAATGAAAGTTTTTTAGAGTGTGTAACCCCTTTGCACCCCTGCTGAAAACAAAATGACTTCCAATTTCCTGAGATGGTTTAGAGACTAAACCAAGCACCATATTTTTCAGAAGAAAAGGCCTTTTTGATCAAAGTTTTTCGGTGAAGACACAAAAGAAGAAGAGGCAAAACAATCAGGAATTTATCACGAGTGCTTTCTTGCTGTCTTGACTTCAAAGAGAGCTCAATTCATGGGGCTTTTAGTCCAACCTTCAGACCTGTTCTGATTTCTTCTTGATACATGAGAATAGACAGAGATATTAAAACAGATTGCACAAAATGTAAAATGTCACCATGACAACATCTGCTTAAAGTGCACATTTGAAATTGTAAAAGGAAAGCATAAGCTGCCAGTAGAAAGAAATAATATCTTTATTAGTAGCAGTGCACTCATGCATTAGTCCAGGCAGGGCGATTCCACTGTGTTTATTTGACAGGTATGAGGGCAAGCTTTAAAGGGTTGGAATGGCAAGTCTTTGGTCTACAGCTCTAAACAAGGCAAAACAAGGAACTGAATGCACTGTGGAATTTACATTTAAATGTTCTGAACTTTAAACACTATTTAGGGGTGAAATCACTATAATTTCAACTCAAAAGCCTGTGTCATAGCCAGGTGCTAAATAGCGCTGAACTGTGAGTCATGAAGTCACTCTTTTTTTTTTTCTGCACAAATGCCTTTTTACAAAGTCAGTTCAACTTTTTTTGCCTTATTTAACAATGCTAAGATAAAAAAAAAAAAAAAAAAAAAAAAAAAAAAAACTGTTTAAATGTTTGTTCCCTACATAGTGGAAAACTAATGTGACATTTACGGTTACATTTACCATTTTTGGAAGTGAAAAATTACAAGTCATCTTGTACTTTACAGCTTAAAACACAATAAATTGACCTTCTCAGAATTCCCTGCATGACACTGTCAAATCGGATGGTTTTTCACTGAAATAACTCGTTTTGTTTTTGTCTTTGTTGTTTTTTCAGCTAATCAGTTATGTATGTTATGTGTTCCGTTCACCCAAAAATAAAAGTTTGCCTAAAATTTACCTTCAGTCCATCCAAGATGCAGTTGAATTTGTTTGTTCATTGGAACACATTTTGAGAAATTTACCATTAGGATGTGATGCTCAGAACATGGTAACTACAGTAATTATCATAGTGGGAAGTGATGCTCATTTTACCCCGAAGACAAAAAAAAAAAAAAAATGTTATTATGAAAATATAATTATATTCTCTTACGTAATCCCTAACAACAGGCATAAGCAAAAGCATAGCAAAATAAATAAATAAAATAAAAACGTATAATATATTACAGTTCTAATAATAATATCAATAATATACAGTTTATAATTTTTATTTTATTTTATTTATCTATATTGATTCCGGTGGTTATTTTGAGAAGGAAAAAAAATACTATTACTCAAGTACTTGATTTGTGTACTTTGTCCACCTCTGATAAGTATAATATTATGTCATCAAAGTTAGATTAATGAATGAATCACTATTTTGAGTCAGATTGTTTCATTTAATCTTTTGATCTGGTTCACAAACTGAACATTATCACTGCTCTCATTAACATGAAAGCTTCAAAGACCAGTGTATTTAATGGGGGGGTTAGAAAGAAAGAGAAAAAACATTTGCGTTTTGGAACTATGTGAAGGTCTGTAAATGATTGAAAATTCTTGTTTGAACTATTGCATTAAAAACTGGTGAACACAGAGTGAACCCAAAGTTTAGAACTTTAGCCATGTATTTATGTAGATCAAAAGAAAGATTTACTGATGAAATACTATCCTTGTCGGTTACCTTCAAAATGATAATGAAGCGCCAGCAACTAAAAGCCTAACAAATGTGTGTTCTAGTATTCTATGTATGCACTGCAGTGAGCTCTGTGGTATGCATGTTGTCAGTATGCTGTCAGCTCTTGACAGCTGCACAGAGTAAATCTCAAGAGACAAAGCATGGAGCTGGGCAACAGATAGTGCTCAAGTTGATCCATAGACAAACCCCAGCTAAATTCTAGTGTAATAAGATGTGTGAAGCCCGAGGCAGAAGGGACTGATCCTGGCTTCTTCCTGATCCAGACTCCCCTGAGCTCATCAGCAGTAAACTGTGACAGAGTTGTCAAGGCTGGAGGTCATTCTAAGACAGTGTCAGTGTGGAAGACACTCTTCTGCATAACATGCTGCTGCTTTCCCTGCTGTTGGGTCAGCAACATGACACTCATTTCATTGCTTAGATCCATTTTAAAACCTTAATTATTATATCAAATAGTTATTTAAGCTTTACATGTGTGTTCCAGTTGGAGAAGAAAATAAATAATTCTCATTAAAAGGCACGTAGTTCAACATTATTAATATTCCTTCATTTATTCTGTCTTAAAAATATATATACTTTTCATGAAAAGCCCATTTGGTTGTGGTCAATTTAAGGGAAAGTTTTTACATAGAAAATAGTATAATAGTGTTAAGACTCCTTTCTTGTCTGGGGTGAGAGAACTCCAGTCTCTAGGTCCCAGGTCCCAGGACAAGTACAAATTTACAACACCACCATTTTTTAAAGATTTAAATGAAAACAACAGTTTTTTATTAAATAATCTCTGGGGTATAAATAAAGGCTTTGGGAGGGGAAAAGGTAAAGAACAAACAAAAAGAGCAATCTTAAAGTTGGTCATGAACTGAGAAATCAAAATTCCCTAAATCTTTTGACCAAAAAAAAAAAAAGATAATTGTACTATACAAAACAACCTGTGTTTCAGGACTTTCTCATTAGTTTAAAAACCACCTATATTGAAGCCAATCTGCCAAAACAACAGGCTGTGAATGTGCCATTTTAATGATGAAAAAGTGTGGCTAAACACCACCTACACAGAACACTGCCTGGTTAGATCTGCCCACCACGAAGGTAAATAACAACGAGAGAGGCAAACACAGGTCTAATCAGAAACCACATGATAAATATTTATTTGAATTTGAAACTTTACATATCTTCTTTATGCACCAAGAGCTTGTAACACTCCAAAGAGAAAGGACAAATTGAAATCCCATCATATGACTCCTTTAAATGGGTCCAGAATAGGTTTATATATTTACAGCTAAATCAGAGTACATGCAATTTGCTTTTTCCCTCACTCTACCCTAATAAAAACAAAATCATTAAGTCACAGATTTGAAAACAACTGCACATTTTATGTTTATTTCAAAACATTCAGCATAAATATATACAAATACATAAACTGTTTCAAACTGTAACTTGAGTGTATAATTTGCAGTGATTTATCTTGTAAGTCAGGGATAGGCAACTCCGGTCCTGGAGGCCCACTATCCTGCAGAGTTTAGCTTCAGCCCTCATAAAAACTCACCTACTTGTATATATCTCGTAATCCCGAAAACACTGATTGCCTTTTTCAGGTGTGTTTAATTAGGGTTGGAGCTAAACTCTGCAGGATAGTGGCCCTCCAGGATCGGAGATGCCTATCCCTGATGTAAGTCGAAGCTGAGCTCTTTTGGTTGAGTTCTCATTTCCACAGTAACACTGACTTCTCTGATTGATGGATAGATTCTGAATCTATGGCTTTAAAAAAAGACATTGCACTGATTGAACAGTGACTCATTCTGTGAAGTAATGGTGGCATGAGAAGGGCTATTGTTTATGTTTGTTGCTGTGAAAATAAGCAAAATATCCCCCTTGTAGAAAATCCTGACAAAAAAAAAAAAAAAACTAAACATGAACAACTGACTGAAAATATATGCGCACAATTCCTCATCCCGTCAACAATCTCTGTCAATAAAAATATGGAAAGTGCCCAACAATAATCTTCTATATTTAGAAATAAATCTAACAAGCTGAAGGTTCTGTCTGCTGCCTCCAGGTCCCCTGTAACCACCTTCAGGTGCAGAATTACAATGTGACCTCAAGGCCTCCACTGGTCCATAAGCTGATCTACAAAATGTGCCGGTAAAAAGTGAGATCTGAATCTAAGATGACCTGTCCTCCACTAAGAGCTTAGTCAGAGGCCTCCAAAACATTTTATGATGCATTTTTATTAAATCCAAGGAGAAAGTGAGATTAGGAACCTGAATTGACCACATCACTGCTAAATGTAGAATCTCCAAACCCGAATGAAGACTAATAAAGGTGTTAGAAACTGAGACCAGACAAACTACCATTGCATGTTGAACACTTATTGACTTAATGAGGTAACCACTTTATTATCTCATCTAATCTTATTTGCTTATTTGGCGAGTAGCCATTATTCTAGATTTATTTCAAGACACAACCAAAATTAAATCCCTAGAAATGTATGACCGCATGCAAGTCACACGAAACATCTCTGACAGCTGTATTCTCAAAGGTAATGTGAATTATTAAAACAAACAAAATGCAAAACGCATTACATTTTCCAGTTTTCCCTCTGAACGATGATGTGAGTTACTATGGCAATTCTCAATGCAATAGGAACGTTCTACGATAGTGATATTTTCATAATCATGAAAAAAAAAAAAAAACAATAACACGTGGCTTAGCAGAAAGGTAGTGTTATCCTCCAAATATGGTGTCTAAAGAGAACAGTTTCCCAGAATTCAACACAGCACAATGCAAGCTCCACATTGTCTATAGTGAGTAAGAATGATGAGTAAAGACTTTAAAGACATAGAATAGAATCACTCAAATGAAAACCAATGCTCATCCACCAGGATCGTCTTACTTATACTTTACATGTTTACCATGCAAAAAGTTGTTCTTAAGTTCATGTATTTGAGATTCATGTATGCAGGATTTTTCTTCTTGCAAAAAAAATAAAATAAAATAATAAAATAAAAATCTAATTTGATTAGATGGGTCATAATTCAATCTGAATGGGCCTCTGCCACCCTGGCCCTTATGTAGCCCAATCCACTGGTGTGTACATGTCCAAGTAATTTGATTTGCATTACTCTAAACAGTTAAAATAAACTACAATAGTTCAGCAAGTATCAAAAGTGCCTTAATTATGTTCCTTTATTGTATATTCATCATCCGGATATGTCAGATATCCACAAACATAAAAGTGAAAGCATAATAGCTTTGAAAAGGCCACTTATTTAAACTCCTGCATGTAGTAATTTGTTGTCAAGAGTTCCAGAGTGGCCCAAAGGAGCTTTCCTATGTGCAATTATTGGACGCAATTATCACAGTTTAGTTTGAGGCAAACAGCTGCATGTCAGTGACAAAATACAAACATTTCTGAATGTGAAAGACTTTTTGTTACTCTAGCTCAAAAAGCAGAGTAGAAGCAGTTCTCAAATTTTAATGGTGAGAAATGGCTTGTTGATGGTTTAGAGTGATAAGGGAAAAACTTTGAACAATACTTAAGACGTTAAATTTACAAAGAGGAAAGCTGGGCATTTTTCTTAAATCATGGAATCAAACATTGCAGCTTTTTAATTCCTGTCTCTCACTGCCACCCAATCATCCACTCATGCCTATATTGCATCATTTATTTCACTTTGGCCAGATGGCCATTATGGTAGTGGCCACAGTCCTGCATCTGTTTTATTGCAAAGACTGCACAGTGCCACGTGTAGTCTGAAACACTGCAAATGTCTTTGGGGAATACCAATGTATTCCATCACACTGACTACAGCCCACCCAGTACTTTCACAGATAGGATGGTTGTTTATAATGAGGTCTGCTTCTTCACAAATTCCCATTTTCATGCCAATGTTATAGCCGAGCCTTATAACTCTGGGCCTTTGATCTAGGCTCCATTATGCTCCATGCTTGATTTCAAGGCAACCCTCAGCTGACCCGGAAAAAAAGAGGCTGCACTGAAAGAAAACTATCAAGGCAAACCTAACTGAAAGGCTTGTTGCATTTTCCACCAATATTTGTTTAAACTTCCTGGATTGCCTTCAGTTAATTGCTGGTAATTTCCTTAGTGTATAATATCACACCGTTGGTGCATTATAGAATTAGTCGCTACACAATTAGCGCTGGCAAGCAAGCTAATAATGTTTTATTGGTTCCAGTTTCAACACCGCATTATTGTTCAGGTTAAAATAGATGGGATATGAACTGGCAGGCTCAGCTCCCCTGATGCTCTAAAATGGTACCATTAAAAGTTTCTTGTACCTGGCCTTTCTGGGTAAGCCAGTTATTCAGTCACATTTATATCTCTGAGCAGATGTGTGATCCCAAATTATAGAGAACACTGCAAAGTTTAATGTATAAAAATCTAGAAAATGGTTCATAAAAATGCAAATGCATATTTGCAAATAAATAATGAGTGAATATTTTAACATTCCATGTCTTTTCTAAACTGATTAGTGGCAATGGTATTTTTAAGACACTGTATGGCTATTAACACAAAAAGTTAGGAAACAAAATTTGCTAGCAAATGTCCAATGGATTACCATTTAAAAATGGTAAAATCATCAGAATAACTGCCAGCAGCTTTAACCTTCATAGTTTCCCAGATTCATTATTGCATTACATCAACTCTGATATTTTTATTCTACGCTTAATTCCCAAGTGACTCATACTAAGAACAGAGAGTAAGTTGATTTGTAGTTCCTACATAGGACATATCCGTCATTTGCAAGTATTCACACACTTTATTCAATCATCAGGTCTCTATTAATGTATACCAGAGTTGGGCACCATTCACAATTGGATTGAGATAGCCTTTTAAAGGCGCAATATGTAATTTTTCTGCTTTAAAAATAGCAGAAATCACTATATGTTATATATATATTTTTTAGTTGTGTACTTACATCATCCCGACAGTTTCCACGAACTTTCAAATCCGGAGAAAATTATAGTTTAATTAGAGGACACGGCACGTTTCTTTATTTCCGTTTTGTCGCCCGTCTATGGCGTCATATAAACTTTGACCCCTCTAGTTTATCTAACTTCCTGCGGAACCGCCAAATACAAAGGCAAACAGAAACAAAGACGAGACGAAGAAGAAAAAGTAGTAGCCTTGATCGAGACTATTATATTTTATATTTATATTGTTTATATTCGTATTTAAACCTCAATCAATAACTTAGTTATGGATCATGATTATGCTTTGCCTGCACGTTCTGTGAAGCGCAAACACACGGGTGAAATGAATGACCCGAGATGGTTTTGGGACAAGAGAAGCAACAAGACACGGGTAAATATTGGAGTTGCATTTCCAAGATAGAGAGAGCTTCGTGACAAGCTGAAACTACAGAGAGATGCCGAACTCGCTTGCATTCTGATAAACAGGTATGCATCCATTCAGCTAACTTTATCTATCCGTATATTTTGTGAAATGATGATTTCTTGTGTAAAACGCAGACGCAGAGAGAGCTCTCCCGTAAATCTAGCTGAATAAAGTAGCTTCAAATGCAGTTCTCTAACTTGTTCGATATCATAGTATATGGTAATTATAATTATTAACGAAAGGCGACCGTGTTTTTTTAACATATATTACTACTAGCTAGATGGAATATTGACTTGATAGGGGTCTCATAATTCATATAGACGGTTTCAACGGGCGCACGCACGCACAGACTTCCGGTCTGTGTTGTTTATATCGGTCTGGCTGCAGTGCCTTCTACAAACGCAGTTAAAGTTAAGGTGGTGAGTAGACTGAAGTTGGACTCAGGTCAGGTGGTTGTGCTGTGGGATGTGTTTCCCATACATTTATTTATTTTTGGAGATTCTCCACAATTTTAAAACTGATCTTTTTTCAAAAAGGCTTCATTGAGTAATGTTACGTACTGCACGTTAAATAATAATAATTCCTTACATTTATATGTTTAAATATATAAGAGAGGCACAGCTGTATTTCTGAAGGAAGACTTGCATGTTATATGCCTGATAGCAGCGTATGAGCGTACCAGCTCTGCTTCGTTTACAGCTGTTACTGGGGAAACCTCTATTTCTCGCGCTTTATGTCTATGCTTTAAAACATCTACTGTTGGCAAATAATGAATTTGCATTTTCATTAAGTCCGCCTGATCCACGCAGCAAACATTTTGTTTGTTATAAAAAAATATCTACTCTAGAGGGACTTGGCTGTTGTTATTGATTCTATTTGGAAGTCTACTGGAAGTAAAGTTAGGTCCACAAAAGCGCTCATGCGCAGTAACGTTTGTTTATGTTGTTGCCATTGAAACCGTCTCTCCGTTCGAAAAGACGTGATTGTCAAAATACTAAGTTAGAATGAGTGAGGAATGACAGGGAGCAACAGAGCGCATGTTCCAATGAACAACAACTCCCATGAGCCTTACGCTCTTTCCCGACGTCATCAAAGTACCTCTAATGTTATTATTTTGATTGATTGACCCCTGGTGGCCAAAAATTCCATACTACACATTTAAATTCATTGGATTCGTTTTTGAAGTAGCAGGCAGGATGCTGAACCAATACAACTTCATAACTTTTCATTAGGGTTTCTCAACAACAGATGATCATGCAGAAAATACTAGAGGGCTAATGAATGACTTAATGAGCTGTATTTGGCACAGATTGTTCAATAAAAACCCATTGCACCAGAGTTCACTTCTTTTACACATAACTGAAGTCTAAGAAGGGATTGTCAATCACATTTTCTGCAAGACACGCCACTGTTAGGAAAAGACCAGGGATCCCTGGACATGCAAATTACAGGGTGTTCGTCAACAAATAAAACGTCACCAGCACAAAAGAGAATAAAATCTGAAAGCAAAACTTTTGCCACTAGATGCTTGCTGACTGTCACTTCTGAGGGTGCCACAATTAAGCCAGCATGAACCACAGAGCAAAACAAAATATGACTAAACTGTGCCTGGATTCAATCTGCGGATGCCACAGAACAACCAGAGCAGTTCACAAAACTGTGAGCTTTTACTGTACCATTAGCCTATTGTATTTTTGTAATTAGCCAGTTTAAGAGTGATGAGAACAATAGAATTATCCACTGCAATTGTGAACTGGGGCTTTGTGTTCATACTGTTGAATGAACAACTAATGTCCTCATAGAGGAGATGCTGATGACTCCAAAACAGTCTGGTAACACAAATGTTTTAGACATTTCTCCTTAAAGATGAGGAAGTGACAAGCTATCCCTTCAACTTTCAAAAATAAATAGCTGCCTTAAGCACCTCATTAATTTTGAAACCATGTTATTTTTTCCCCTTTAAATCATCTTGCAAAGTGTATTCACTTGTGCCACTTAAAGGGTATGAAGGTAGTCCACAAAATTGGGTTTGTTCCAACAACACTTTAAAAGGAATAGTTCACTTTCAAATTAAGTTACCTCCAGGGCATCCAAGATGTAGGGGTCTTTGTTTCCGCAGTAGTTCCCATTTTGATATTTTTAGGCCACCTCAAAGAGCATGCACAGAGAAGGTCTAATTAAACAATTCCCCATCGTAAGTACACATTGATTTATGACACAAAACGAGCAGTTTTTGTGAGAAAACGGACAATATTCATATCGTTTTTAAGTGATCGGAGGGCGTGCATGCTTCCCATTGTCATGTGACGTTTGCATGCACTCTGGCTTAGTCTGCGCAAGCACGCAAAGCGATATCTTGCACGTGTACGTCGCTTGTTTACCACACGATACACCACAAATCTGCACTGTCTGAAATATAATGCAGTAATTGTAATGTTTATAATGCACCCTATAATCGTTGAGATTATAAAAAAAAAAAACACACGCAACAACATTACTCACTCTATTGACATTGGGTCCCTCTGGCATTGGATGTCGCCTCCAGTTTATACATGGCAAACAAAACAACGTGCAAAACGCTGCGACTCAACAGCGGATAAAACTCAGGATCTTCAGTCAGGCAGGTGTGCGATGTGATACGGTCAATGTCCTTGTCATTGTCCTGTAGCTAGTTGTGGCATTGCTATGTTCCATTCGTGACAGCATATGCTCTCCACTTCTGATGGCATCTCACAACACTTGCTACTAAAACACCACCAATTTTTAAGAGATCTTGGTCTCTCGGTGCTTGAAGATGTGCTGCTGCAGTGGATGCTCACTCTTGAGTACTTTATCTGTGTATTCTGGTTCAAATAAATATGGTTGTGAAAACAAATTCAACGTTGTCTGTTGATATATTGAAATGGTCTTCCATTGCAATTTCCTGTACGTCTAAATAGGTTTAGATCTTCACAGTGAAAGGTAACATTTCCAAAATCTGTGTAAACCATAGACAGTAAGTGTAAACCATGAGTGACGTATCCGCACAGGAGATCACTTCGTCGCTTTCAACGCTAAGAGTAAGCCAGAGTGTGCACAAACGTTACAAGACAACAGGAAGCATGCACACATTCAGATCAGTTGGACGTGGTTGTGTATAAGAGGTAAAAAAGAAATGCTGTTCGTTTTCTCACACAAACCGCTCGTTTTGTGTACATACGATGGGGAATTGTTTAATTTGGACTTCTCGGTGCATGCTATTTCATAGACCCCCATTGTAGGAGTCACAGACAAGAACCGTTTGACCCATTTAAAAAAAAAAAAAAAAAAAAAAAAAAAAAAAAAAAAACCACACACACCACACACCTTAAAATGGGAACTACTGTGGAAACCAAGACACCTACATCTTGGATGCCCTTAAGGTAAGCTAAAACATACCAAAATTTTATTTGAAAGTGAACTATACCTTTAAATCAGGACTCTCTAGACACAGCATCTGGGCTATATGGGAGCTTAGCATCAATTAAAAGTCACAGATCGTATACGGAGTGAAAAACACCTCCAGGGTTTAAAAGACTTAAGAACAGAGCACATAAACATTCCATAGTACAAGACAACTGGTTTTGGGGAAAATACCAAGCAGGAGGAAAAACCTTGCCTTTTGAGCAGATCTGTAAAAAAAAAGAGAATGGATAGGATCCAAAAAGGGTTTCAGAATCCATACAAAATTTATTGCAAGAGGAGTCAGAGAAAGTGAAAGATAATTTTTCCACTGGAGACAACTATAGGGGTACCATCTTCCGGGGTCTCAGCATCTCTCCCTACAAGAGACAGAAGAAGTCAGAAAGGGGCTCAAGTATGCCACAGACTATTAAACAAGTAACACTCACTCCTCCTGTTGCAATGCTGAACAAGATTCTGCTGCAGTTGGGGTACAAACTGATGTGCTGCAGTGAATGAAAACCTAGTAGAGAACATGTTTTAGACAAAGTAAGGCCAGATACAAGAAGGGGTTGAAAATAGAGGGAGAAGTACCGTCTCCTTCAAGGGACCAAGAGTTATAGGTTCCACAAACATGAACATTTGTAGTACAAATCGTTTGTAGTGAGTTGGAAACTGAAGGCCTGAAGACCCATCCACAGGGATCAGTGTAGTCATGTAGTGGTCATCCTGGTAAGGACAACTGCACAACAGTAAATCATTAAACCAGTCTCCCCAGCAACATTAAAAGAAAAAAAATAATAATAAAACGCCTTTAGTGGTTACCCATTCACAAGAAGATCCCACTGGGGCAGACTCTGAGGTTCAGGGTTTGAGGTTGCCCAGCAGCGACCCAAAGTCAGAACAATGTTGGGGTCAGTCCTCCCTAGAATGTGCACTTCAACATAGATTGGCTCCCGCAGTACTTTGCTCACAGGATACTCCGCATCACCATAGTATGACGAGTATGCTTGATCTTCTACACAAGTCAGACACATTCATTTAGAACTAGTTCAGTTTCAAAGGGACTTGATAAAGTGACACACTACTGTACCTTCCACACATCCCTTAGCAGAGCACTGCCCATTAGCCAGTCTAAGTTCCACTCTCAGAGGTCCAGGAGCAGCCACAGGAGGTGGAGGAGGAACAGTGTTGACTTCAACTACTAGTGCCTCAACACTGGTGCCAGAATATCTACACTGGAAGAGGAGCCTGAAAGGGAAGACTCCCAAGTCAGAAGTCATGGGCCAAGAGTCATGACACCAATCTTAACCTCCCCCCACCTCACACACACTCACTCATAATGGCTGTCCCTTGTGATGGAGCCTAGAGGTCCGACGCTTACTTCGTAGGTAGAAGTCATTTTGTTTTCATAGACTAGAAAGTCACCATCCATCTGCAAGGAAGTTAAAAGTTAGTTTAAAAAGCAGAGTACCGTAAGTGCTACCTAAAGTGTCAGATAACCAACCTTCAATGTGGTGCCACAAGCAGTGACCGGGAACTGGTAGATAGCAAAAGCTACAGTGGTACCAACAGGACCACAAGGAGGGTCACTTCCTCCCAAAAGGCTGATAGACTCCAAGTTCATCCTTGGACGGGTTGCATCTCTCATTACCACAACAACAAATTGCGCATCTCTTGTACACTGGACAGTTACTGGCAAAAATAAAATAACTTAATTATGAAATCAGGACATGCCACTAGTATTAACCATGATTTACCAGAGCTAAATTGGAAAGAGTTCGGTTTAAGGAAACCAACACATTCCTCACTTGACATCTGCACAATGAAACATTGCAAATAGGCACTTTTCAAAAAGAAACCAAGTTGCTAAGAAGGTCATTCAGGTACACAAAAGTTTTGCCAAGTTCTAAAAGGACTGAAGCATAATTAGGTGGCATTTATGGTTACACCAATACAATTATCAAGTGTAAGATTTTGCAAGTAAAAAATACCTGCTTTGCCATAGTAGCACTGTTGTCCATCAAAACAGCAGTTAACAGCATCACAATTTGCAAAAGAAATGCCAGGTTCTCCACACTGCACCTTCTCATTGTCTTCCACATTACACTTCTGAAAAGGATCTGCCTGAGGAGCTGTCTGTTTAGCCACAAAACTCGAAGTCTTTTGCCCTGGCCACTGGAAGGCCTGTTGACTTTGTGTCAGTGAATACGCAGCAAACGAACGACTAGTGATACAAAATACGACAATTCCCAAGAAACTCCAAAGTGCTGCCATTGTTCCAACAGAACACAACTTCTCTCAAACAGCTTTTTTTTCTTTCTTTTTTTATATAAAGAGTGATAATTAGCCATGTTTGAACATTCTCTCTGCCTCAGTATTTATGACCAATTAGCACCCAGCCCTGATCCATCAAGATTGGCAGTGTTCCTACTGGCTTTACCTGATTTGATAAGCTATGTTTTGCTATGGAACCATTGTACCTGCTCTTACATTTTTAATATGCCAATTCAATAATTAATAATTCAAGTTCTCATACAGATCAAAGGACTGTTCCATTCAAATGCAAAACATACCCCAAAGTTTAGCAAACATGTTCTCACTCCTTCAGAAAGTGGATTCTGATCTCATGGAGCTTATAGAGCTCACGAAAGACTGCATACAATAACAGATGCCAACATATGTAGTGTTAATGTTAAACCTAATGGAACTCTCACTGATTTCTGGTGTCAAGCATGTGACATTAATGAGTTTTAATTGCCATTATGTTCAGTATTCAAAGCTTAAAGGTGCAGAAAACAAGTTTTGCTAGCCTTTTATATTATTAATATATTTGTATAAACATATTTTACTGTTATATACATACATTTTGAGCACCTCATAAGTATAATTTACTTTTCATATGTACCTGCACCTAAATATAAATATTAAATATAAGTTCATTTATGTAAATTTATGACAACATTTTTAGATTGCATGGTATGTGTTGCATGCAGAACCTGAAATCACACAGAACATAATGAAACTATTATAATAACAAATTACAACATTTTAAATAAAAGTAATGGCAATGAACATCATTTATTTCATTGATGAAAATGAATAAAACTAACCTATATGTTTAATGAATTGCACTCAGGGCAGTCGTTCTCAAACCTGTCCTGGAGTACCCCCAGCCCTGCACATTTTGTATGTCTCCCTCATCTATCACACCTGATTCAGTTCATCAGCTCATTAGTGGAGACTGCAAGACCTGAAGTGGGTGTGTCAGACAAAGGGAGACATAGGCTGCATCCAAAAAAAAAAAAAAAAAAAACTGACTTAGGAGGATGCATTCCAAGGTAGGAATGCATCATGGCACATCCCTTTCAATGTTAGCTTCAGTTCCTGTCTCCTGAGATGCCTTCATCTGGCTGATTTTTGTATGCAGCATACAGTAGATGTATCCTTAGCTGCCTTTGATATCCCACAATCCTGTGCGTTCCATTTCGTGACAGTTAAGCTAAAAAATAAAGATGGTGTCTGAAAGTTGTGGTCGGTGGTCAGTTTGTGTGGTAAAGTATGTTCTTGATCAACTTTTTCCCCTTTTGATGTAATTTCTAGCGAGAAATTAATATTGCAGTAATGAAATATCCACTTAGTTATCACCAAAGCTTGCAGTATGTTGCTGTAGATTATTAAACTGTTACACTGCCTCAGAAGCCTGTCCAAAATCTGTTTCATGAGGTGCCATCGGCAAAAATGCTGCCTACAAAGTCATTGTTTCATAGGGCAGCAAGTCAGCTGCCTAAGTTTTCAGATGCAGCCATACAAAATGTGCAGTGCTGGGGGTACTTCATGGAGAGGTTTGAGAACCATAGGACATGCATGTCCCCATCCCTCCAAACACGCACTTGGATCTCAGCAAAGCCAAATATATTAAAGGTAGAGATTCAGAGTGTTCTGATTGGCCCAAAAGTGCTGTTTGTTTTTGCAAATTGATCGGCTTATGAAATTAAATTACCACGACAGTGAAGCTTAAAGAGTCGTCTGCACTCCAGTAACTCTCATGGAACTTTAATGTCTTACGCCGATTGGCTTGCGCAGTGCCGACTCATCTCGTGCAAGCATATAGTTTCTGATTGCAAAGCTGAGGACACATCTAAAGGTGTGATTTCACATGACACTTCTTAAAGTGATATCTGTCTCACATTTTATGTAGAATATTTAATAATAATAATAATTATAAACTTTTTAACACCTTGAAATGTACTTAATAAAAAAAGTACAGTATGCACTTAGTTTGGCACATTTAATGCATAAAACCCAATTATTCCCAGTGTCAAATTCTGTTCTACATTAATAAGATTTCACAGATAACTCGCAGTACACAGCGCACAAGTTCAAACTGTATATGAATGTGTATATGTGTGTGTGTGTGTGTGTGTGTGTGTGTATATATATATATATATATATATATATATATATATATATATATAAATAAAACACTTGGTCAATTGCAATCACCTTTTCAATTGCTTTCTTTCAAGCTTTCATTCTCTGTAATTTTTACTTCATAAAGTCACACTTAATTCACACTTGACCTCTCATAACTGAAGAACAAAGCACACAATAGTATTTCCATTCACATATTCATTTCAGCTCCGTGGTATAGAAGCTACAATGGAAAAAAGAGTAATAAAAAGGCAATGAATGAGAAAGTCTGCTGGACATGGTTCTTATATGAACAGTGTGGTCTTGTATCAATCAACTGAACTCAAAAGGATAAGACTAAGAATAACAAAATATTCTTTACAAGGTGGAAATGGCTCAAATTGGATATATACAGTATGTATAATATATTGTCTATGTTTGACAATGCCATATAGTTCAAATAAATGAAATAGTTTCTTTAATATATCTATCTTAGGGTTATTCTGTTTCTGTTTCCCAGCGGAGGTCCGGAAAATATATAGACATGCATACATATAAATGTCTAACTGGAAAGCAGTAGTGCTCGGTGAAAGAAAAAGAAAAAAAGAAAACGATTGTATAATTAAATATTTGTAATTCATGTTTCTTAATATACAACTACTTATTTTGTTGTTAGGAATCAGGGTTCGATGTATATCTACTAACAAGGTCTAATACCAGCCAAATCTTGATCCATCCAGCATGGTCTGATCAAAACTGATCTGAGCAGAATAATGCAAAAGTTTCTCACTGTCATTAATAGAACAGAATGTTCTTCAGCACACCAATATAATCAATACACATTTGATTATGACATTCATATTATCAGAAGTTTGTGAAAGGCATTTCTTCTCATCTAAAACCGAGCGACCCAAAAACACAGCTGTCTATCTGCCAGGAGCAATGTCTGCTTGATGTGCAAATGGCTGCTTGATGATTTACGTGTTTGATAATGATATTATTGGGCCTTTACAAAGCCCCCTTTCTCTCTGTGCCTGTGGTTTTGTAATTTCACAGATGATGACTTTGAAAAACATACACAATATGTTAACCTAACTAAAATGTCATATTTCCTCAAAAGTGCTCACACAGCTATTCATTTAAATGGAAATAGGGTGAACTTTGAAATGCACAACCTACGCTTTCCCTACTAATTTGAAAGTATTTCACCTCACCGAGGACTGAAGCTAGTAGAATAAGGCCTTTTAAATGGCATAAATAATGTCAATTCCACTGGTAAAAGTGAAGACTAGCAAACAAACCTGTCAATTGTGTATGAAGGGTTGCCATGGCAATCTGCTCATATGCTCTTACTGTGAGAACTCTTTTACATAGCCTCTAGCAGAATGTATACATGATGCAGCAGTTGTGCACTGGTTATTAAGGGCAAGCTTGTATCTGGACGGTCCGCCAACTATGTTCACTGATTGGATGGGCGGTCTAAATGGAAACAAATATCCTCAATTTACAATATAAAGCACATATTCACAACCAGGTTCATCAGCTAAATTTAATCTTTTCCAATTATGGAACACCAAAGGAGATAAAATTATAAATGTTGTAATAAAATGGGACAGGTAATGTATTAAGCATTAAAGTGTGTCACAATGTCCTGCCATTGTACTAAATTCACCCAACCGTATATTCATTAATTATATCCTTCTTTATGTTCCGCAGTGAAAAGAAAGCCATACAGGTTTGGAACGACATGAGAGCAAGTAAATGATAACATAATTCTCCTTTTTGGTTGAATTATCACTTAATTAGTTGTCCAGTTTAGGGCCGTTCACACAGCATTGGTCGACAAAACTTACTTGGTCTGGTCACTTAGATACAGTATGTAAGCATAACAGTATTTGGCATTCTAAAACAAAACTGACTGTATTATGCTGCTGTGTGAACGTAGCCCCTATGCATTTGTCATTTTGTTCTTAAACACAAAGCAGAGACCCATCCGGGGCTTATCAGCTCACAGCCTGAAGGGTATGTTTAGATAGTATTGTAGCACCCATGTTTAAACATGATTAGTCGAGTACTGCCTCTCCCTACAAATGAGTCAGTAGCGAAAGTCAGTTTGTATCCTGGGAAGGCAGAGAGATATTGCTTCATAGATCACCCATAGGATTTCAAAACTCTGTATATCATTGCACAGCCACGCAGATATGGTATTATTCACCTACGGTGGGACATCTGGTCCCCTGGAGTCTCTTATCCTGCACATTCTCTCACTTTCCGAGAAAACAGTACCTTGGCTGGCTGTTTGTGACTTGTACTGGGGCCTAAATGCCAAACTGTGAAATAGAGATGTGTGAAGTGTCTTCCCTCAGTGAGCAGTCAGAATCATCAGTCGTCCATCTGCCACTATCAGTCCCATCTCTTGGCTTTAAGCAGCTCTTTTCTCGGATCCACACTGCAATAAATGAAGGTACACACACACACACACACACACACACACACACACACACACACACCAGTGAAGGACACAAGGGCTCACTAATGCTGAGGTCTGACAAGAGATGCTCCAGTAATGGGATGAGAGTAGCATCTCCTGAGTTTACCACACACACTTAGATGGGAATGACACAGCTGTGGATGCTATTTTACCATGATGGATGCTGGTTGGGGAAAGAGGTCTCCCATTGCGTAACTAATAGCCCCATGGTTTGTGTGTTTGTGCCTCTGCAAATTTATGTCCTCCATCAAAAGGTCCCTAGACTTCGGTAATGGTTTCGCTTTGCAAACATGTTTGTTGACATCAGGTGAGATGCAGCCTCTCGTAGCCAGACCTCTGACTATGACATAAGGTCTGGTAGACAATACTAATATTCTAGCCAATAATCACCCAGGAGTATGTACGTATAACTGATGGTACAGAGATTTATTTGGATAAAAATATTATAAATGTAATATAAAAATAAGAATAATATTCAAGACACTATTATATTTTTATTATTATTAATTTGTTTTTATTTCTATATTTTCTGTTTTTAACTTAATTTTTAATGTTAGTATTTTATGTCTTTTTTTTTCTTCCAAGCAGTTATTTTAGTAAATATTTTAATAGTTAATCTAAATGATGTTGTACATTTTATTTTATGAAACATTGCTATTTTGTTTACATTTATGCCACTAACCTAGTAACTGTGGCAAATCCAATGATTATTTCATCCTTAACAACACCAGTTAAATCAGTGTGTTACCTTGTAGAATTTTGTTTCCAGACAGACTGCAAAAAAAAAAAAAAAAAAAAAACCTTTGTGCACTTATTCCTGGTTGTGTAAAGTCAGCCAATCAGATTAGAGTTTGCCAAATTGAGAAAGTGTTTTTCAATTTTGTGAGCAACATCAGACAGTAAGTGAAAAGACTGTGGAATTTTATTGAGACAAAATTTGCCACATGGATCTGGTTATCAGGGGCATTTTCCCCCTAACCATACAACAGACACAGTGTGTCATCAATTCACAGAGGGGTCCGTAAGTCTGAGACTTGATTCAGGAAGGTTTTTTTTTTTTTTTTACAGCGTGCACTCAATATGGCATGAATCCACCATGATTTGAGAATTAACAAAAAGCATAATTTGCTTTAATGTACAAAGGTATAGATTCACTTTATCTTGAAAGAGTGCAGAATTTTAAATATGTATTATTCATTTTACATCATAATATTATATATATATATATATATATATATATATATATATATATATATATATATATATATATATATATATATATATAATCTGTTTATTTTCATTATTTTCAGTTTTAAATGACATTTTGAAACCCAGATTTATGGCCTCAGATATGTAGAGCCCACTACATGTCAAACTGAATCATTTATATCAGAATGATTACAAAAATAATCAAATGCACATATAAAGCTCTATTAGACTGAATTAAAAATACCTGTCCAGTCTTTATGAGACTTTATTTTGTACAGTTGCCAGTTTCTTTAAGGAATAGTTATGTCATCTTTACTCCTTATTGCTTTCCAAACCTGTAAAGCTTTCTTTTTTTTGTTCTTTCTTTTTCTTTTTCTTTTTTTTTTTTTGTGGAAATGTTGTTTGGACCCTGTGGATTTTCAAAATATCTTATTTTGTGTTCCACAAAAGAAGAAGAAGAAGAAAAAACACAGCTTTCCTGCAGCTCAAACAGTAAAAAATGGTTCTCACAAAGCCAAGGTCATGGGTTTGATTCCCAAGGTAAGCAAGACAGATAACATTGTAAATGTTTACCTTAAATGCAAAGATGCTTTGGATAAAAACCAGCCAAATGCATAAATAAAAGAAAGCCATATGGGTTTAGAAAGACATGAGGGTGAGTACATGATGACAGAACTATCCCTTTAAGGATTCATGCGTCATAAGCAAACATTTCTTCTGGACTACACCATACTTCTCAATTTGGCGAATGATCTAGTCTGGGTCTTTATTGTACAAGACTTTCACGGCTTGAATTCCTTAATCCATACCCATGTGGTTTTGCCTTGCTTCGGCTACAGCAAAATGTGTTGTAATACAGCGGGAAACATCTCGCAGCTTCTCTGCTTTATGTGCTGCCTCCAGCACATCTAAATGTTTGCTGTGTAATGGATTTGAAACACTCATTTAAAATGGTCTCTTTGATTTCCACCCACCCACTCAAAAGCTGCCAGTGGGAGTAGGGATGGACTGTCTCCACTGCACCTCTGCAAAACTGATCATTCAAGCTTAAAGGCTATTAAACTGAGCTCTTCCACATCTCCCTCACACTGCCCGGGTTATAGGTATAGAAAAGGGCAATAATTAGTTTCTAAGATGTCATTTGGCACCAGGCAGAATGCTTTCTGGTCAAATTCATACATAAAATCATTGAGGGGTTGAATGAAATAATTGAGAAGCCTCTGTGTTTTCAGTAAACAAACCAATCTTAGGAAACATTTAGGCAAACAAGTTAATCACGGATTCAAAAAATGCCGAAGGCAGCAACCAAATGTTTTTGAATATAAATTGATGAATATTGTGATTTTGAAAAGCACAAAAAAAAAAAAAAAAGATTAGAGAATGTTAATTAACACATGCCGGAAGATGTTCTCGGCTTTGAATTTGCATGTTGAGGCATTTATAAACAAAGAGCAATCCGCCTATGACCATTTGTTTTCAAGATAAACTTTTTATTAATGTCGGGCTGAGTGATATGGCAGGAAATGTGGACCTTCAGTATACTGACAAACGACACATATGCAGCATCACACAAATGCAATAGCTTTTAGTTACCAATGCAACTGTAAGTGTGTGCTATTTTCAATGAGCCTTGAATATACAATATATAGATATAGAAAAGCCATATAATCACAGAGACAATGAATATGACTACAAAAATAAAGCACTTCGTTTATCATGGTTACCAAGCAACTAATAGTTCAACTGATAGAGCATTTGCTGAGTACTAGATGATTATGCTTGAAAAAAACTGAAACTAAGAAACTTATGACTTAGGATAAAGGAGACAAAACATCAAGTAGAGCATGTGAATGGACAGATGCAAGAGGAATATATATACAGAAACAGTGTGAAAAAAAAAAAACCTTTCAGGAAGACATCACCAGAGCTGGATTGTGTTATTGGACTAATGAGGAAATCTTGGGCAAAGCTAAAGATCTGGAATTAGAACAGCCACAAGCACTTACTCGTATTTCTTTTTCCTTTGAAGTTCTGATGAACTGTCATATACGTTAAGTGTTCAAACCAAACAAACTCAGTAACTGTGCTAAACCATGTTAAGAAGAAATGTGTCTTTTCAGCACAGGGGAATTCTGAGAACCGTCATTATGCAGATGTTAATGAGTATGTATGTGTGGATTAGTTGGCAGTAATTACTTCTCTCTCTTGTTATTTCTTGCAGAGCAGAACAGTTATTATAGTGGTGTTCTATCTCAGATTCAGGAGACATGAAAATAGCATTAGGATACAAGTCACCAATGTTCAATAAAGGGTTAAATGTATTTTTAAAAAAAATATCAAAATAAAATCCACCACCATAACAGACTGAAAGTAGGTTAACAGCAGTCGTGGAGCAATGTGATTACAAACATTTATTTATTTGTTTATTAGTATTTTATTTAGTATTTATGATTTATTAGTATTCATTTAGAATTTAAAGGCAAGGCAAGACAAGTTATACATACAGTAGCCTACATTATATACATACAGGAGATAGATTCATTTAAAAATAATTTAAAGGTAACAAAAACATTTAAAACAACAACAACATAAAGGATATCAAGAGAAGTTATAAAATCCATCTTTTTAAAAAGTATATGGACGGAAAAAAGTTCATTGCTATCTTTCAGGTCAGAATAAACCATATTATAGTCCTCCTTACACATTTAAAACTTATAATTGGACTAATTATAGGCATATCAGTTAACAGCTGTCATTCAAGTTGGTCCACGAGCCACTGAAATAGCAATGCAATATTTAAATGTAACAACACACACAATGCAGGCTGTGCATCAAAACGTTTCTCATCCATATCTCGCAACTAATGCTTTGCCCAGACGGTGCAGTTGATTAAGAGCAGAAAAACAGGCACTGTCACAACAGACTCTGGAATTTCACTGTGGAGTGCACTGGATAGAGTTGAAATCTAGACAGAATAATTCATGCTCAAAAATGGCAGTACTTCCTACACCCCCTAATTTTCTCCCCACTCGTCGGAATGCAGAGCGAACTAGAAAGAAACTGCTGCCAGAGTTATAAAGTGAATGCACAGTTGGTGTAGATTAATGTAATGATTTTCCCAAATTGCCAACTGTCACCAAACAATGGATGAGATGCTGAATTGAAACTGAATTCTTCACTGTTGTTCCTCTTATTCCTGATTCTTCTCAGGGCCAGTTTGCAGCGGGGCATTAGTATTTTATGCTTTATGATTTTCTTATTTCTAACTGTTGTTTTTCTATTGATCTCGTAGAACTCTGCTCAAGGGGAGGGTTTGAAACTGACCCTCAGATAATGGCATATGTATAGTCTTGTTTATTCTTGCTGAGCTCTTCAGTTTGTGGCAGTTGGTTATGACAGGGTCCTAACAGAAGCCTAGTTGGAAGCCCATGGCGTTGCTCCTGGCACTGTGGAAAGTGTGAGTAAGGGGGCGAATACTGATTCAGAATTCTCTCTGTAGTTTCACTAGCATTGTGCATGATGCTAACTCAAATCTCTCTGTGGAACATTCTACTTTTCAATGTACTGCCCCTTTATTGCAAGCAAAGGAATGCACATGCATGCATGGTGCTTTCATGAACACGCATCAAAGACTGACATGGAAGAGAATAAATGATTGAATAAAGTCGCTATTTTTGTCTTCTTTGCGCACAAAAAGTATCTTCTCGTAAATTCATAAAATTAAGGTTGAACCACTGATTTCCCACAGACCAATTTATTGATGCCCTTTCTACCTTTCTGGGTCTTGAACATGATAGTTGTCTTGCCAGATTTTCATTTTTGAGTGAACTATCCCTTTTATAAATACACATAATATTGCTAATGCACATTGACCTCATCAGATTAAGGCATGAAATTAATGATGATTGTACAGATTCTTAAAAATAAAGGTTCTTTATTGGCGTTGATGGCGTTCCATGAACAACCTTTAACATTCTTGGAACCATTTAATTGCACAAAATGTTCTTTATAGTGGCAAAAGTTTATTTCATATTCCACATTAAGTGAGACCAATAAGATAAAAAAAAAAAAAAAAAAACATTTTAAGAACTGTTCATTTAAAGGCATTGCTATAAAAACCTCTTTTTGGAAACTGTATTTTAAGACTGCATTTTAGAACATCTAAATATCATTTCAAGGATGGCATGTTTCTGAAGAACTCTGAGGAACCCACAAGTTTGTGCAAGAAAGACTGTCAGCTCCCCTAGTAAATAAAGGAAAAGGCATAAAGTTTTGAGGAATTTGAAATGTATATTGATATTTCTTGAGTACATGACATTTGAGGCTTAAACAAAGGGTGCCTAGAGGTTCTCTCAAAGTTTCAGTCTATGGGGGCACTGGGTAACTCAGATCAGAGAAAGCATATTGGTTCAGCTTTTACTGCATCTATACACAGAAATAACCAGCTGCATGGACCTTCTGTGATAAAACTTGTATATTTGGACAGCAATTAATTCATAGAGGGACAAGTAATTAAAAAATTATTTTAGAATTTATATTATATCCTGTAGACCACATGCACAGCACCAACAATGAATTTATTCCGGCAAAACCTTGCAGTAAGTGGCCATGGTTAATTATAGTTCTCAGTATAGGCATCCTTTGTGGCAAACATCCAAACTATCACTACCTGCAAAAGTGTCAAACAGCAGCCCTACAGCACTTAGAAGTGTTCAAAGAGAATTGACCAAAATAACTTTTTGACCAGTACAACGATTCAGGTGGAAATTAAATTACCACATGATTATGGTACTTGTCAAAAAGTACTAGGTCATTTGAAAAATAATTTTCACCTGGACGGTGGAATAAAGATTTCTGATTCAAAAGACACAGACAAGCACCTGTTAATGCCTAAATTGCATCATTTCCCCATTTAAAATGGTTGCTATCCGAAAAAAGCATTTAGTGAGAAGGATGTACAGAAACTTCATAAAAAGTTTCTTTAACCTTACATGAACTACAGTGAATATGCTGCAATGCTTTACCACCTGGCCTCCCACCTAGAACTATCAAGCCCTTTGCAGATGATTTAGAACACAGCAGCATGTCTGATCCTCAGCCAGACCGAGAAAACCCACGTCAGACCCCTCCTGCTCTTTATACACTGGCTGCCCATAGCCGCCAGCATCAACGTTGCTTTCTTAAAGCTTCACGCTAACTGTCCCTTTTCACATTTAAATTTACCTTCAACCTGTAAAATGTGCATCATCAATGCTAGTTCTACAATCTGTCTAATTTGCCTGTTTATAGTAGTTAACAACCAGAAGCCTCGTCAGCTGAAAAATTAAGATTTTTAGTTTTTTAGTTTTAACTTCATAGTTCACCCTAAAATATATAAATATAGATATGTTTTTTTTATTTATTTATTTTTTATTTATTTTATCGAATCAATGGGCTCCAATGTTGTTTTGAACCCTATGGGCAAAAACAGTTCCAATATACTATATTTTATGTTCCACAAAATAACTTGAGGGTAAAAGATAACAGAATATTTTGGCTGGACTTTTAAAATAACGGCATAAATTACATTTATAATTACACTGTTGACCCATACTTTACACCTTAACCCACCCTTAAACTTACCCATACCTCCAACCCTCTCCCTAATCTTACCCCTATCCCACCTCAATAGCAGCAAAAGTGTTTTACAATACAATATGAACACAATAAGTACATTGTACTTATTTTTTTTTTTGTAAGTACATAGTAGTTAAGGCCACCTAATATAAAGTGGGACCGGATATATTCATGCTTATTTTATCCCAGGTTGGAGTTATAAATTGATTTTCTATCATGGTCTTTGGACCCCCTGAATTAGCCTTGGCCGGCCGCTGCATGAAACTCCAGCGCCACCACTGTTTTATTTAAAAAACAGGGACACAATGTAGTCACATAGTCTACATTGTGTCTAAAATCACACACGAGTCTAAAATCTGTGTTTTATCATGATGGAAATGCCAGATGCCTTGCATGAAATAAATTAATTTATTAATTTATATTGAATCTAATGACTTTAATCTATTTGATTATGGGCAGGTTATGGAGTCTGTCACAGCATCTTTTGTCCATGAGTGAAATGCAGGGCAGCAGTCTGAGGATATCATGTAAACTAATGCTTGTGTCATGTATTTTACGAACTCAACCTAGTTCTCTGTCAAAGTCATGTGAAGGTGGTGAAAAAAACTCATCAGTATTTCACAACCGTATCGAAAAACCGTATCATTGTGAACCAAAACTTTTCATTTTTTTTTTCAATCTTAATGAAACCTTGAGGTTTCCCTCCTAAAATACGTATTTTATTTGCATAATCATTTTCATTGTACAGGCTTTATGGGGGAAAATCCATTAGACTGCCATTTCACTAGCAGAGATAAAGTTATTATTCAGATTGAAGACTACCTGCAGTAATTATATCACCAGCTTCGTTGTGAATGTTCTTGCGAGCAGATGTAAAACACAAACAATTTATTTCCAGACACAAGCTGATAAAATCAGCAATATGAAAATACATTTACATATAAATAATAACAGATCCAATTAAATGTGGGCCCATTGGCTGTGTGCTACATCATAATCGATGGCAACAGGCAGGTAATTTCACTGCAGGATTAGACAGTGAAATCTGAACAGTGATCGCAATTTATGACACCATTATCCGTGCTTTCGTCATAAGGAGGATGAGAGTCAAATGAAGGCTATTAAAATGAGTTAATATGTTTGGAGCCTTGATGGACTGCAATTGTAATTGAGTCAGTGAACCATTTGAACAGGCACAGAGACAATTCAATTTCTTTGTCGTTTAAACACCTTTTCAACGAAATGTGGCTGTATGTTAGTTTAGAATAAAGGATCATTTTGCAGCTTCCATTTTTTTTTAAATAAGAAAGGCCACATGTCCTTTCGGATCTTTTATATAAATTAGCAAAAAAAAAAAAAAAAAAAAAAAACCTGATACGTTTGAGTCTAATTTTGTTAAATGGTTTTAGTGTAAATTTATTTGTTCAAACTAATTGGGATTCTTATAGTTTCTGTAGCAGAAGCTGTTATGACTTTTAAAAAATAATAATTTATATCGTCTGATGTTTAGTTACTCTTTAATATTAACGTGTGATGTTACTTCTTTTTTTCTGTTGACATCTGGTTAAAACATAAAACATAAAAGTGTCTTACCTAAGCTACACAAAGAGTCACTAACATTCCTACAAAACATATATCTGAAAAAAATATGTTGTCTATGCAGGCAAATATCTGCCATAACTGATATAAACCTATTATATTATGACAAATCTGATCCAACTATAGATAAATCATATCCTTTACTTGTAAAGTTACTCCGTTTTTAACTACTTCTGTTGACATCTAAGGTTAAAAGATAACTACTGTAGCAAGTTTCTTACATTAGCTATTGAGTGTCTTCTATTAATACAAGACATATTTCTGAAGAATATGCTATCTATGCAAAGGTAGGTGACTGATCCATCTCAGTATATAATTCATTACATTAAGGCAAGAATGCTGAACACAGAATTTATTTTTTATTTTTTGTATTTATTTATTTATTTATTTACTCATTTATTTATTATGTTGTTTAAAAAAATGTAAGAAAGTCTGTACCTCTAAATTCTGAGAACCATATAGTTTGGGAAACCAATTTAAAAGTTCTGCTATAGGCTACTCACTGTGATGCTGTCAATAAAAATGTAATGGCCTTTAAAATATATTCAGTATTATGATCCAGTTAGTTAGCTTTCAGTTGGAAAGTGATGACAGTCAAATTCCTAATATAAAAAATGTTGCATAGACAGCATGTTTGTAATACAGGAAACACTTTTTGCATAATACAACAGCCTGAAAAAAAAAAAAAAAAAGCTGAATAGAAAGAGGGTGTAAAGTTCAGTCCTTTTCTCAAGGATAAAGACAGAGGCCGGTAAAGAAGGAGAGTATCAGCTGACTTACATATGAGCACAGGACATAAACACGTGGTAGTTAAAAAAAATTAATAAAATAAAACACTGGTAATACTGCGACAAGTCACGTACTTCCTTGCTCTCTGCTGTTTCACTGTTTTTGTGACTGTGAAGGTTGGCTTTGAATTCCCTGCACAGTCCTGCTTATTAAAGCGAGACGGACTGTCAGAGGGGTTTCTGCTACCACCCACTGAACAGCAGAAGAACTGCAGCGTCAGGACACACTGATGTAAGCGCTCGCCTCTCATCACACATACAGAAAGTGCTGCCAGGTCCTCAGCACCTTCTCTAGTATAAATCCAAGCAAGCATCATCCTCACAGAAGTTTTAAAACTTGCTGATATAATCTTATTGTCGAGTGAACATAGACTGACACGGCAACTTTTAGTTTTACAGGAAACACACTTAATTACTAAAAATGTAACATTAAAGGTGCCATCTGTAATGTTTGGCAAAAAAAAGCATTCACCATGAGACACACGCAATTGACTCTTTTCAAACACTTTCACGCCACACATCAATTTTTTCACGCACAGAAAAACCACGAAGCAAAGAGGACACAGAGACCAACAGACTAGACAGAATAGGTTAGTTATGATATAATAAAATGGGTAACGTTAAGTTATAGCTAGCTAATTATCAAACAAAGCTACGGTTAGCCATCGCTAACATTAGCACGTTTATCAAACAGCCTTCGATACATTTCTATGTTATAACTTCCCGAAAATAAATACACAAACATATAAAACAAACTTCTAGCAAAATACTAACAGCATCTAACTTACCAATCCAAAAGAAATGTTGCAAGTTCGGAGTCGAACCTCATTTCTTTCAGGCCCATCAGTTGTCTCCAGCGATTAAAAGCAGTGCCGATGTTTACTCTGGTTCAGCTCCTTTTCTTATCGAATTTGATTTGTGATTCCGAGCGCGGTTGTTTCCCTGTAGCGGGAGGTGGTCTCTTGCCAAGGGCTTCAGCCATCCTTCCGCTCTCTTCCCTGTACTGAAATGAAGTACTGGGCTGTACTTTCCACACGATTGACATCAGGTTCAGGCACGCCCACAAGCCGTGCGAGTTATTCATGTATTGCAGGTTGGCTGGTGGTTATGTTGCCCGCATACCGCCTCCCATGGCCGAAACTGGTATTACGACACCTGGCGTGCCGGGGCTAGTAATGCTAATGTTAATTAAGGTTGATATCTCTGCAGCACTATAACTTGACATTTTTTTAATGACATCATCGCCCTTATTTCTTCTCATTCTTTTGATGCGTGTAGGTCATGTTATGAATATTTTTACCTCAATTTTTGCATATTGCACCTTTAACATTAAACACACTAAATTCTCATTCTCAAGAATTTCAGTTATACGGAGCCCCACATATGACATGCAAGAAAAAATAAATAAATTGTGCTCACGATTTACTAATTCGTTCCCGCAATGAACTAAAACGTGCACACGATTACTATTGCATTCCCTCGATTTACTATTGCGTTCCCTCAATTTACTATTGTGTTCCCTAGATTTGCTATTGCGTTCCCTCGATTTGCTAAATCATGCACACGATTTAGCAAATCAAGCAAATGACTAGGAAATCGTGTGCAAAATTTATAAATCGAGAGAACGAAATAGTAAATCGAGGGAACACAATAGTTATTGTGTGCACGTTTTAGTACATTGAGGGAATGAATTAGTAAATTGCACACGATTTAGCCTAATATTTTGTCCTACATGTCATGTGGGAGACTTCGTACAGTTAGGCCTACATTGCTGTTCAAAATTTGGGGTCAGTAAGATTTTTAAATATACATAATTTATTTGAAATATTACCCTTTTTAAACATTATAAATGCCTTTCTTTTTTATCAGCTTGTGTCATTGCTGAATAAAATTATGAATATAACTTTGAATCATACGTTTATTTTCACAACCATTTAACTGCATATTTGTGTTATTAGTATAAATGCTACTCAAAACTAACTGAGCACAATGTGGTCAGTTTAAAGAAAAAAGTTACCCCCTCAAAGTGGAGACAGTTGTGAGATAATATTATAATGTCAGACATGATTTTGAGAAGAGGCTAACCTTTTCAAACATTTTACTGTTTTCTGATCTGGCAAAAACAATCCCATCATCTCTTGTCATTTAGAATCATTTGCAATACTTTGTTTGGCCAATAATAAAGTTTTTCTGCAATGTATTTCACTTTGTATCATAATTCATAAGCTTATTTCTGTAATAACACAGAGAATGTTGAAGCAGTAAAATGTAATTGGATTTTTATGACACTCAGAATGTATAACAGATGAGGTTAAAGGTTAAATCACTTCAACTGATTGTATCAGACGAGAGATTTACATAAATCAGCATGATGATTGCCATTGCCATCTGTATGCTAAATATGAACATGGCATGTGCTATAGCTGCATGTTTCCCTTTCCGTCATTTTGACATTGTGTCGAAGTTCCAACACTAGTGGTTGCACTTCAGCGCAGACACCTCTGATATCACTGAGAAAAGGCCAATTATTTGGCAAGAAAAATTTGCATAGCCGGTCATGCCCAGGACATCCAGGTATAAACAGTCCAGGGTGGCATTTGCTCACTCATTCTGCATTCACCTCCTAATCGTTGGATCTATAGCACAAGTAGCAGTTTCTCCCTTGCCAATACACAGATTTTTGTAGCAAGAGTACCCCTGTGTGCTTCAACGTCAATTTTGAGAGTAAATTTCCTCTTAAAAGAGCAATTTCTCAAAAAGAGCTGCACAGATGGATTTGTGTATTTACATTTCTTTCCATCCGTGCCCTTCTGGTTGTGGTTTGTACAGTACACCCTCTGACAGGCACTATCGCTGTGATCAGTGGTTGGGCTGTGCCCATACTGAACCAGCTTTCGTGAATGGTTTATGTTCTTCTTTCGAGGACATGGCTATCAGCATGTTGTGCTCACGACTTGAATTCTATTTAGAAAGACTGCAAGACACCTCACCTGCTTCCTGTCCTGGTCCTTCTACTTCTGGCTACAATGCCACGATGATGTGCACTTAAGGAGAGCAAGATGATGTTGCAGGTGTATGAAGGAGTGGGGGTGATGTCCATATTAGTGGTCCAGGATTGACTGCTGTGGCTCAGCCTGGCAGAGATGTGGGAAATGGAGAAAGTGTTTTCTAGATTCCCCAATTTCTCAGGTTTGTCTCTTGGCAACTAGATGTGCAATGGATTGCAGTTGATCCATGACCCAAGGACCCATGGATTAATAACTAAATATTTTAACTTGTAGATTAATCCTAAATTTTAACAATCACAGAGAAATAGAAAAACAACAGAGCCAACACTCACTGTAGCAGACACAGAGCCAAAGGCATTTCCTCCACAAAGAAAGTCTACCATAGAAGAGCTTTTTTTGGGATACCTTTGTGGAGGAGTCAGACACAGACAAGACTTTTTCCAACACCATCAAAGAAGAAGTGGCATCATACAGGGCAGTATGCCAATGGATGATGGTAATCCACTGGCATGGTGGAAACACAATGAGTGTAAATACCCTCACAATGCAAAGATTGTTAAGATGCTATCTCACTGTGCTTGCCACTTCAGTTCCTAGTAAGAGGGTGTTCTAGGTAACATTGTGACTGCTAAGAGGTCTACTCTCTCCCCTCTATCTTTCTAAAAAAATATTACAAGGTTTGGTCTGTTTTCAGGTCTCAGGTTGTTTTGTCACATGTTGCACTTTAACAGCTGAGTATTGAATATTTTATTTAGAAAATGTTATTCAGATGGTTATTTCTTGGTTTATTAATTATATATATATTTTTAATAATAGGTTCCATAAGTAATTTTTGTTAAAACCAAAAGTTCCTTGCTGTATCGTTCTTCTAATAAATGGAAAGCAAATTAAGTTTATCTCCTCCCCTTTTTTTGCTGATCCATAAAATTATTAAATCTGTGACTCAAAAACCTTAATGTAATCCGAACCATGAGTTTTGTGATCTGTTGCACCACTATTGGCAACACTGCTGAAGAGTTTGTGCAGTACTTTTCTATGGTTAAGAAACAGAGGCCTCCCTCTGCATGGGCCAGTTAATACCCCTACACCCCCGAAGCAGTAGCCTCCAAATGGTCATTAAAAGAGCTATTTCTTCCTTCCTCTTCCCTGCTCACAATCCCGGCATTTCTGATTCTCCCACATGCAACAGCTAGGCAATAAGGATGTGCATCAGAGCCTGTTCAGACGCATATTTTCTACCTCCTCATGTTCTAATGCAAGAGGTCAGTATGACGCATGTCAGCGAACTCTGGTTTCCGCATTTGTCAGTGACTTCTTTGACAGACCTGGCAGACAGACAAGAAATATGTCCTTTAGCACTGTGATTTCTTTTTAAAGCTGCAGAAACCCTGCCTCAGGTACGTCAAATGTAGACTCCACTGAGACTGTTGGCAAGGTGTCTGGATGTTTGGTTAAGTTCCCTAGCTAGTCCTTTTTTGATTTGGCTGTGGAAGTTCAGTGGCATTCTGCTACCTCAATCCGAGGCGATGCAAGAATGCTAGCTGTTCTTTGAGCAAAGTTGTATCCCTTCAGGTGAAGGGAAAGATAAAGCCTGTCCCCCAGGCTGAGATGAAGAAGGGGTTTTACAGCCCCTACTTCACTGCACCCAAGAAGGGTGGGGGACTCAGTCCAATCTTAGACCTAAGGGTGCTGAGCCAGGCCCTTTAAAAGCTCCCATTCAGAATGCTAACTCTCAAACACATTAACATGTATTGGGTACCAAGATCGATTTGTGCCAATAGACCTGAAGAATGAGTGTTTTCACATCTCAATTCTTCCAGGACTCAGAAAAACAGGCATATTAGTAGAAAGTTCTTCCCTTCCAGATGTCCCTTTCTTCTCATGTCTTCAGGAATGTCACAGAGGCTGCCCTTGACCCTCTTAGGGAAGTGGGCCTTCACATTCTCATTTTCAACAACTGGATTATTCTAGCTCACTCACGAAAGTTGGTTTGCACATTCAGGGACATGGTCCTCAACCACCTACCCTGATTGGGACTTCGGAACAACTGAGAGAAGAGCAAGTCTGTCCTGTGCAAAGTATCTAATTTTTCAGGGTGGATTGGACTCGGTCACTATGACAGCATGCCTCTCAGAGGATCGTGCTCAGTCTGTGCTGAACTGCAAGAGGATGCTCAAGTACAAGATAGTAGTCCCTTTCAACTATTCATATAAGACTGCATCAGCATGGGCTTCATACCCATGTCCTGAGATAGGCATGGCGGCGAAGCTCACACTTCGCCAAACTCTCTTACTGTGGAGGCTCTCTGTGTACCACTCGCATCCATTCGCTGCCCACTGTGGGTTCCCTGACCGAGGCCCCCTCTGCATGCACACACTGGCACACAGCTAGCCCAGGCCTATGCAAATATGCATTTACCCCACTGAGCCTCAATGTATAGACACTGTGCAAAGTAAAGGAGGACATGGAACAACTCTTGTTTGTGCACAAGGGCACTTTGCTTCAACAGTTGACCCTTTAGCAAAAAATAAAACAAGCCACTTAGTTGTCTGAGATATAAACAGTAACCTTCATAAAACATCAGTTAAAAATGAACAGGATATTTCCATTTTGGACTGGGCTATTTGTAGACATGACACACCACTAGAAATTTGTCAACTGGAGATTTTGGACTATTATCTTTATCCCGGTTTTGTCCATGTGAGGTTTCGTTTCTGTTCTATGCAGTCAAGAGAGCTTGTCATTTGAATGCATTTTTCACTCTTTGATTTTAAAACTAGTGATTTAAAACTGTTTGAGCACAATAAGCAGCAAAAATCGGTATATATTTGCACTGTCTAAGAGACAGTTTGAGTGCACACACCTGAAGCTGCTTCTCACATGGCATGCAAGTTCTTTTTTGTGCCTTATTGTGCTTGAACCATCAAAAACACATACACTTATGTGTCAAAATACCCGTCTTTGCGTGAAACACAGTCATTTATGTCTTGAATGTAAAAAGCTACCATTTTGATATTATACAAACCCTACTTAATGCAAAAATAACTATATTGTGATACATATTTTGTTTCTGTGAAATAAAATTATGTGATCGTGAGTTAAGATTTTGGACATATTGCCCACCCCTATTTCCATTAATACATTTCCACTTTGGCAAGTTTACTTGAGTTTATTGAACACAATTTATCTTTGGTGGTATGGTTCCTTATTGTCTTCCTTATTGTTTTCTCTCCGTGTCTGTTGTGAGAGAGTTCAAATCAAAGCAGTTTGTCATATCCGGTTCATGAACAAATTATTCGATGTAACCGGATCTTTTTTAACCAGTTCACCAAATCGAACTGAATCGTTTTAAACGGTTCGCATCTCCAATGTGCATTAATCCACAAATGACTTGAGCTGTTAACTTTTTAAATTTGGCTGACACTCCCTCTGAGTTAAAACAAACCAATGTCCTGGAGTAATTCACGTACTCAAACAGTACACTGACTGAACTGATGTGAAGAGAGAGATGAACACCAAGCCGAGCCAGATAATGACTCGTTCACGAGTCAAGAACCGGTTGCATCGGTTTTCAGATCACCAGTATTTTTTTCGGATTGTTCGATTCAATAAATCGGTTGAAGAAAACAGTTCACCGGTTCTTTTGCGCTCGATGTAATGGGACTTCTATCCTGTAGCCTGGTAATGTAGATGGGTGTCTCTCAGCAGTGAGGTCCATACCAGCTAAAATTTTGGAAGCCTTAGTGATCTGAAACAAATAAGACGACAACCAGAAGGTGCACAGTAATGTACTCATGCTTATAAAGGGGACAGAGGGAGGGTTGCGAGCTGTTGAGCATACTTACCGAGCAGTAGTGCCATGTATATATATATGTCCCGTGTCTAAAAGGAGAGAGGTGGTTATTGGAGCGATTTGACAGCTGACCGCATCAGCTGTTCACAGCCCTGCCTCCATGGCCTAACTGAACTAACGCTGCGCTCGATTAATTTGAAGATTTGGAAAAAGAGAAAAAAATATCACATGCAACTGGGTGCCACTAGTAGAAGTGTCCTGCCAAGAACATTTCATCATAATTATGAATAATAAAACCATCCAAATACATTGCACTTCCTTTAGAAAAGAGAAAAAGCTTGTCTGATAATATGGCAAATGTCAAATATCTTGTCAAGGGAATACTGGTGATATCTTATGAATTTGAGTGCACAGTCTTTCAGTTACCAGTCTGGATCTTGAACCAAACCAAGTAATATGACATTTCTAAAATGGTCAGTGTCTGATGGATCTCTGCTCTTCTATTCTTATCATACTATGGCCCTGAGGGTTATAAATCCCCTAACAGAGTTAAAGTGCAACCAGTCTGACATGCCTCATCTCTGTTCACTTACGCATACTAATGTAAGCTTATAACTCACACTGATATTCACTCTTTCTCCATTAGCTTAATATCACAGCACATTCATTCAAGTGTTAAGCTTCTCCATATTCATTCTTATATTTACTTCAGTAGAATCAACCGTATGATGGACAAACGGCTTTTAATTAAATTCCCCAGCTCATCGTCAGTGGCCAGTTAAAACAATTAAGGAAAGTTGGAAGGCCTTTATCAAAATAAAAATAAAAAGCAAAGTAAAAATAGACAACTAGCCTTAGTCTCCCTACTGACTCTAACCATAATCTTCATCAGCAATAGTGTTCTACATCAGCAACGGAATAAAATATGAGGAGGATAAATTCTATTATATCTTGTATTCGCCCAGATTTCCCTTTCCTACAAAGCTTTCCAAAGCCTTGTGCTTTAGGCACTACTTTGTACCAAAAACATTTGAGAATTACACTATATCCACGCTTGTCTGAAGCCTCCAAGTCCAGTAGCACAGCTTGGCCTGTCAGAACGCCCACTCTGGCTCTTTTCGATCTCACGAAGTGGAGATGAAGAACATTTTTATTACTGAGCAAGTCCTCTCTGGGAAGCCATCAACATCTGAAAAGCTTTCATCTGCACTTTGGTCAAAGCTTCAACACCACCTTTTTTCTTGTTGTTGTGCGAGTGTTCAAGCACAGCATCTTTCGTTGGTCTCAGATAGACTTCAAGGCAAATCTCAATGTTGGTGAGCAAACACTCTAATATGGTTCATGGCCCTCAGCATCAAAGGTGTTAACTGCATATTTATACCACAGCATGGTTGAATGCTAAATTCTGATTGAAAAGAGGCCAAGCAAATTAGGTAATATGACAATCTGATCTTTTTTCCCTCAAGAAGAAGAAGAAGAAGAAGAAGAAGAAGAAGAAGAAGAAGAAGCAATATCCATGAAAAGCATCTCCCTCATGGCCACCTAGAGTGTACATTAATTTTAAATAGTGGTCCATCATCGATTATTCCTTGCACACTAAAGCAAACGATACTGAACAGCACAACAAATCAGTATTTACAAAGCAAACTACAATTGATGACAAACACAACACAATCAAATTAGCCCAAACCACAACTGAATTACCCCATAATATAATTTACCCACAATGCAATTGAATTTAACTGTGGCAATGATTTAACCGAGGTCAGCTATTTGTTGCCTTGCAACAACCATGTGCATCAATGATTTTGAGCAGACGTACTGATATAATAAATAAAAATGATCTACCAAGGTCTAAATCTAAATCTCACATATCAAAATGTCATCTTTAAAATAGTAGACAACAGATATTTATATATAATAAAAAGTAACCAAAAAGTAAATAAAATATTTGCATTAGAAAATATTTCGGAAAAAAAATTATACAATAATGATAATGCTTAATTTATCCATATTATAACATTTAATAAATAAAACTAAAAACCTAACTTACCTTAATATTAAATAAAAATAACTAAAATCCTAAAATATTCAGATGAATATTATTAATATGACAATAATAATAAATAATTTAATTAAAAATGAATAAATTAATAAGTAAAAAAAAAAGAACAGCGCTAGAAGAGCAATGCAGAGTTTTCTTGAATGTAACGTTCATTGTTAATTTAATTTCAGTCATACAACATGTTTAGCATCACTTTAATTTTTGAGAGCTGCATTAGATGCCTATACAAATAAGAGCTGAGCCACACAAGTGCAAGACTTGATTAACACTCACTGACTCTTCATTAAGCTATTCATAGAAATTTATGCAAAGATGCAGAATAACAACTCAAACCATAATCATTTCTAAATGACGAACTCTAAACGGGCCACAGATGCTATTCATAGTGAGATTAACTTTGCTGTTATAATTTTATTCATAACAGGACTAACAGCTACCTACAGTATACACACAGTTCAAAACTTAACTTCACTGTCAGCAAAAGTTTCTACTGTGAACACAGGTCAAAAACCAGCACGTCCTCATTCAAGTTCACTGAAAGCGATTTTCATTGTACATCCTGCACCCTCACTTCTGAAATCCCACAAAGCTTTGCACTTGGGCTGTGTCTAGTTCAGGGGCACAATACCAACATATATCAGCGCAATGTCAAAGACACACGGCATATGAAGACCAGCCTGATTTATTTGATTTCTTGCGTGCAAGAATGAGTAAAACCAGCCTCTTCCCTCTCTCCTAAACCAATTCCTAGTTTAACTACATTGCAAATCACTCCTCGCCGCCTCGAATCCTCTGTATGACCCCTTGCGCATATGCAAAACACTGCTGAAGGATTTCTGATGCCATTACACAGCAAGAAGTTAATCAGCAATTCAACTCCCTGTAGATACCTGTGAGCTGCCTTTCTATTACCAATGAAAATCTGGTGAATATTCAAGTGTTATGTTCCTGTAAACAGCAAAACATCACCAGCTAGGTGTCTGTGTACAATGCATTGATATAATCTTAGATGTTATACTAAAAATTAAGAACAGATGGGATGACAGGAGACAGATGTTGAATGCAAGATATTGCACACATTTTCCTTATCTTGCAGATTGGTTAAGCTTGCAATAACACAAGTCTATAAAGTTTAATTTCTGCTTTAATTAGTAATGGTCAGTGTTAATGCAGGGTTATTCAAATTGTATTGAAAAGCATTCAGAATAGGTCAGGACAACGATGTAGCAGTTTAGTAGCAGTTTTAGCAAAATGTAAGCCAGCTTTCACTAACAATTTGCACTTTGTGAATAAAAATAATAATAAATAATAAAATAAATATATATAAATAATAATAAAAATCTGGTTAGAGTCCTCAAATGTGTGACACTGGCAGGTTCTTATATCCAAGTTAAAGGGTTAGTTCACCCAAATAGCAAAATTATGTCATTAAAAACTTACCCTCATTTTGTTCCAAACCCGTAAGACCTCCATTTATCTTTGGAACACAGTTTAAGATATTTTAGATCTAGTCTGAGAGCTCTCAGTCCCTCCACTGAAACTGTGTGTACAGTATACTGCCCATGTCCAGAAAGGTAAGAAAAACATCATCAAAGTAGTCCATGTGACACCAGAGGGTCAGTTAGAATTTTTTGAAGCATCGAAAATTCATTTTGGCCCAAAAATAGCAAAAACTACTACTTTATTCAGCATTGTCTTCTCTTCCGTTTCTGTTGTAAGACAGTTAAAAACAAAGCAGTCTGGCTATCCGGTTCGAGAACGAATCATTCGATGTAACCGGATCTTCTTGAACCAGTTCACCAAATCGAACTGAATCTTTTTAAACGGTTCGCATCTCCAATACGCATTAATGCACAAATGACTTAAGCTGTTCACTTTTTTAATGTGGCTGACACTCCCTCTGAGTTAAAACAAAGCGATATCCCGGATTAATTCATTTACTCAAACAGTACACTGACTGAACTGATGTGAAGAGAGAACTGAAGATGAACACAGAGCCGAGCCAGATACTGAATTCATTTGGGTGAAATAACCCTTTAAAGGACTGAATTATGTTATTTTAATTAGGAAATTTGCTATAGAATAAGAAACTACAACAAATAGGTTTATTTATGTGCCCTGGCCATACATGCCTGTGGAATGTAACACAAAAGACGACTGCTTTTCAGAAGTTTATTTTGGTGTCTTCATGCTTTTCCAATTTTGTAACCTTTTGTACTTTTTTATTTTACTGAATTCATACTGATTAAGTAAACATATGAGCAATACAGTTAAATCAGCATTTTTTTACCAATAAGCAGAACCACTATTTCAACAAGAGAGCCAATCTGATTAAAAACTAATCAAGGCATGCCTTTCATTAAATGAACATAAGGAAGATAGGCTATTTAATGATTTTATTTTTATTTTTATGCACAAAAATATACAATTATCAAATAAGCAGTATTTACATGCATATAATTTCTTTAAAATACATGGAAAATATCACACAGGGACTTACTAAAACTGCAAATAAATCTTAATTTAACATGTTTATGCAATATCTGAAATCATTCAGGGATTTTCTATATAAATAATAATTATGTGATTATATGCAGTTAATCTAATGTACTATGAATTAATTATTGTATGCTGTTTAATTTATTTACATTCCTAGGTACTATAATTTTATTTATTAGATGAAGCTGTACAGTTGCCGATGCCTAAAAGGTACACAATGTCTGAGGTCACTGTCACTTGTATTTTACTCTCTGTGCATGCTCTGTGATAATTTTGTATCCTGTGTAAGATCTTGTCTTTTTTTTATTGATTATTTATTTTTACTTTGGTGCTTTACCCGTAAAAATTTGTTATGACGGAGTCTCTGCTACCCAATAAGCGAACCGGTTTCCTATAAACGCTGGGTGAATTGAATTGTTGATTCTTTTTGTTTGTTTATTATATGCTGCCAGAGATGAGTTTACTGCAAGCATAAAAAAATCGACTGGTCCTGTCCAACCCATGTAGAAATGTCGCTGGAAACAACAATCTCAAGGCAACAACAGTACTGAAGTTTCATTTTTGAATTAATCAGCTTGACTTGGATGAATGATTCAATGATTCATTTGACGCGTGTGGGCGTGGAGCGAATAGCGTTTTTGAATGAATCTCATAAACAGCTAGGACTACTTCACTGATTTCTGGAAGAATCTGAATTTTGAATGAATCACCTGAAAGTATGATGACTCAATAAAAATAGCCACTTGATAAATTCCCAAAAGAATCAGAGTTTTTGAACAAATCGATTGAATGAATGATCAGCCACTTGTCGCCGTCTACTGGAGTAACAATGTAACTTGCAGAAAGAGTCAATAATACTAATTTTGTAACCTAAATCTACCCTATAAATAATAATTAAAAAAATATATATATATATATTCTATCTACTTTGTATTGGGCATTCTATCAGTGATAGAAGGCATAACTTTTAGTGGCTGTGGTTCGTAATCCTGACACAAACAGATACACTTGGCACTCGAGCTGAAGACTGAAAACGTCAGTGCCCAATGGTTTCCTCTCCTCACAACCTCTCATTAACACAGGTCAGGTGTGGTGTGTCTGTGATCGGTGGTCCTGCATCCTTCGGTCCTTTTTATTCATTCTTCTCCGAGTCCCAGCTCTCCGGTTCCCCAGCCAGTGACATTTGTGGTTTCCAAAGCAGCTGTTGCTAATAACCGAGGTCACACACCTTCTGGAGAAAGCCCAGATCCTGACATTTCCTCCGCTGAATGTAATATCCTATCATACTGTCTCCAATAACACACAGGTCACCACCTACATTATTAAACAGGCTCTTAGCTTTTGTTACAAGCTCTCTTCTCAGAGAATCTGATTTTCAATAAAGATTTGTTTGCTATAAGAAGTGACCTGGGAAATGAGATGGCTGAGATGGTTAAAGGGAGGAGAAAGTTTAGTGTCCTTTTTTTTATAAACCATAAATCTATAACTATAAGAAAGTCATTATTGGACTAAATGAGCTAGAAATCATATAAAGATAAGTTATTATGATATTAGCATAAAAATGCAATTTTTAATGGGCTGTAGCATGCATTCAACCCAAATGTCAGCACTGTTAAGAACTCAATATTCAAATCAGTGGTTAAACGGCTTATCTGTGACATGTTCAGTTTAGATGTCGAGCTGTCAAGCACACCCACGCGCACACACACTGCAAAAATTTAAATCATGTTGCTTTCAGAAAGGTTAACTAGTTCTCTGTCCCCATCAATATTCAGCAGCTAGTCCGGCCCCTTAGATTAAACTCATCTGTCACTCAATGACCTGAGAAGAACAACCAAAAGTGCTGCTCCCTATACTAATCACACACATACAGAATGTAGAACTACTGTCAACATGTCCACAGTCCCCATAATTGGCATTATTATAAGTGGTTCTTCTCAGTACTTACCTTGATTAATGACCGCTGTTATGACCTCAGACCTTTGTTTCGAACTGCACTCTAATGCCGTGCGTAGTTATTTTAGTGCCCAAATGCACAGTTTGCAGCATTCACACTTTCCATGCAAACAGCATAGTAAATGTAGCTGCAAGATGCATTCTGATGCTGAGCCTGTTTTTATTGTGTTCGATCTATGTCAATATGTCTGTATTTCACATTTCAGCATATATCCAAATGTACACTATACTCTTCAAAAGTTCTTAAAAGTATCTTATGCTCATCAAGGCTGCATGTATTTGATTAAACATACAGTAAGAACAATGATGTTATATACAATAATGAAATATTACAATATAAAATAACTGTCTTCTATTTTAATATATTTAAAAATGTAATTTATTGCTGTGGTGGCAAAGCTGAATTTTCAGTAGCCATTACTCCAGTCTTCAGTGTCACATGATCCTTCAGAAAACCTTCTAATACGTTGGTTTAGTAATATAAAAAAAAAAGGAAATATAAATAAATAAATCAATACATAGAAATCCTGTGTAACAATGCAAAAATCTTCACTGTCAATTTTAATCAATTGAACACATTCTTACTAAATATAAAGTATCAATTCCTTTAAAAGGAAATATGCATCACTTTACAATAGGTTCTGAATTGTTAATATTAGTTAATTCATTAACTAACAATGAACAATATATATTTTACAACATTTATTTAAAATTATGTTAGTTAACTACAATATTCATGTCCATATTAGTTTATAGTACATTAACTAATGTTAACAGATATAACTTTTGATTTTAAAATTCCCACAAATTCTAATGAGAATAATATTTAAATTAATGCTTTTTAGAGGCCGTAAAAGACAAGTGAAGTGTGCTAAACATTTTCAAGATATAAGCTGTATATCGGTGCCACACTGATTATTGCACACCTGCACCCATTAAAACATTAATATTCACCATTGACATCATAATATGCACTGTTATGGACATTTTTAGTTTTGTTAATTTTGCATTGATTGCATTAATCCCATTTAAGTAACCTTTTTAACTTACAATGATCAAGGTAGCATATAAAGTCCATAGGGACATTGAGTTATTTTATATAACTTGTGCAAGTAACTGCTTTAGGTTGTAAAACAACATTTGGGGGGAGGCTGTGTGCCAGGTACGGGCAGTTTTGGGAGTAACCAGACATCTTCCATGAAATGTGCATGTGTTATGGGGTGATGTGCACTGAGCAACATGATTGGCTCAAAGGTCCTAATCTGTCCTTCAATGTATCTTTTTACATACCATAAAAAGTGGGCAGTGTGTCTGTGTGTTATCTCTTTGCACACAGACTCAAGCTGTGTGTAAACCAGATCATTCTCTGCAGAGAATTAAAGCAATACAAAGACAAAACTCTGTTTGTTTGTTTTTTCATTCATATATCCAGTTTACCAAGAAATTCTTATACGGATACCAATTCCTCAATCATATCAAAACATATTAAAAGCCACATAAAGTATACACTACAGTTTAGTTTTGAATATGCTCTGAATGTTCTGAAATGCTGGTTGATGTTTTGTATGCACCTGAACATGAATGAATAATTAAAAATGACTTGTGCATGTCAAAACAAGGGCTGTCACGATGGACTTGTCATTTACAGCAAACCTGTTTATAAGTAATTAGATAACACCTTCTCATGTAATCTCACAGGAAACATGCTGAAATGGAACCAGGGTGGCAGTACATGGAGACTGCACATAAATTATGTAAATTGGGTTAAATTGGGTTTGTCAAATAAACTTAAACAAATTCTTGTTCTGTTGTCACTGGATCAACATTTATATGTTTCTGTACCTCAACTGATACAAGCTAGCAATACAAAGTCATAAGTTCAACAAATCAACATAAAAATTGCATATATTGGACGTGCTGTGTATCACTTTGCATAAAACCGCCTGCAGTAAAAAATATTGTGTTGTACTGGCTGAGCATCTGGTATCAGTTTTAATGTGATGTTTGGAAAAAAAGAACAATTTATTTTGTCAGTGTAAAGTGATGAAATCAGACCGACAGTAGCCTCATCTTTCTGGCAGCCTGAACCCACTGTAAAGCTGACAGTCTGATGGGTGCATAACCATGCTGACCCTCTCCACCTGATACACTGACAAGCCAGCTGAAGCTGTCAGAGTCTCTCGCCCCGCTCTGACAATGAAAGCAGTGATTTTCACATAAGGAAACAAATATGTGTGCTTCGAAGGGAAAGGAAATGATAGGCAGTCAAATAAATCCCTCCATGGCCATCCATATTCAAACTCCAAGACTCTGTCCTAAAGTTTTGTGCACTGTCTATAAAAAATAAATAAATAAACATTTAAAGCATTAAAGACATGCTTTTGATGTAAAGGCACCTTATTTTGACTAAATGCTATGTATCCTTAGTGGAGCATGGAATTGTGACGGTTGGGTTTAGGAGAAACACAAGGAGAGGGTAGGATCCAAATGCAAGTATGGTTTATTGTAAAAAAGGTTAAATACAAAGTAAACAGTCATGAGAAACAAACTAAACCAAAACAAAAGAGGAAACCGGATGAAACGGGAACTCGGAGGAAGCGAGAAGGTAAGGGGAAGTCTCAGGAGACGAGAACAATTCACACATAGGGTAAGGACTCCATACAGACAACAGAGAAGGACAGCTCTATATAGGGAGACTAATGACAAAGGATTGTCAGCACCTGTGCGATTTAATTGGAGTGCAATTACTGTGAAGACATGACCAGACTAGAGGAATTAAAGTGCCTGTGATGAAGTGCCTAAGGAGAAGTGAGCCCACTAGGGGACACCCAGGAAAACAGAGACTGACAGCGTGACAGGAATCTCATAATAATTTGCAAAGTTCAGTGGAGAAAATTGAGGAAAGAGTGGGAGAAAAATACTATAAATGTCTCAGAAAAATGTACCAAATAGCATAATAATAAATAATAATTTTTAATAATGTTAAAATACCAATACAACATTTTTTTATATTTATATATTACCAATAATATAGTTTTTTTTTTTTTTTTTTTTTTTGAGAGAGAAAATAACACTTTTATTCAATAAGGGAGCATTAAATTGATCCAAAGTGAATGCAAAGACTTTCCAATAATTCTAAGAAAATGTTATTTTATGGAAAGAGCAGATTGCAAATGTATATGTCAGTTAGATGTGGAAATGTTGTTAATTGACAAATGTATTCTTATCCGACTCAAATGTTTTGTAACATTGGAAATGTTTAAATTAAGTAAACAATTAGATTAAGTAAATGAAATGACTGACAATGGGAGTTTGAAAAATGGTTATTATTGATTACAAAGGAAACCTAAACAAATAAATAATAATAATAATTATCATATATATATATATATATATATATATATTTGTGTGTGTGTGTGTGCGAGAGAGTGAGAGAGAGAGAGAGAGAGAGAGAGAGAGAGAGAGAGAGAGAGAGCTTTTAGCAATCAATATACTTCAATGGGAACAGCAAAACCTCTTATTATTAATTTTTTTTTTTTTTACATAAGCAAACAGTTTTCATTACATTTAGTTTGCTATATCTTATATACACCCTCCAACACACTCAAGCATGCAACACAAGCCAAATTGACCTTGATGCAGCATTAGCACTGAACCTTGACGGTTTGATGAATAATGATGATTGCAACTAACAAACTGCCAGTTTCAAGTAACATGATGATCTTTTTAAGATGAGAAGAGTTTCTCTCTATTTCTCTCTTTCTTCACACTATCTTTCACTTCTCCCCTTTTCTCACTTTCTGACCCATGCAAGACTTAAGTAACTTGTTACAGCGTTCATTTGAAGCTCTCACTGTTCCTGTAACTGAGAACATGATTATTGATTCTCTGTCTGGCATCTAAATCTATTGCTGAAGTAATCCTTTCCTATGTCTCCCCATATTGCATGCTGTGGGAATGAATCAACACAGAATCTTCTGATCATTGCCTCAGCATCTTTGCTGTCCTTTTAAAATTAATCTTTATAATCCTTTAAGCATTGTACTTAAGATTTGTTTTTCTGCTAATTACTCACTTTATTTTCCTTTAAATTAGATGTTATAAGACCAGTCTAAACTAAAATATTTATTAAAAATCAAGGATTTTTAAGTCTACAAAGTGAGGTAAGAAACAGTGTGAGGAGGAGGATAAGGACAACTCTTTAAAAAAAAAAAAAATGCTTAATATGGTAGATAGGAATGCAAGGCTCAACTTGCAGTTAAAAGACCCAATCACTATTTTGATAGAGGCCTGTTTATTTTTTTATTTTCTGAATTCTAAAAATCCTTAAAAAATGTTGTCACTTCAGTAAGAAAAATACACTGAAATTAAAGATGCATTTTCTGAAAAAAGTCTTATGCAGTGCTGCTTCTCAAGTAAATATATCTTGTTGGAATTATTTTTAGATATTGGACAACTGGAGAAAAATTATTATAGAACAGGACTTTAAGTATGCCATTCAAAATAGCATGGACGTTTCTGCAAACGGTTGTACAGAATATATATGAAAATGACTCACTGGTCAAATTAAATGAATGGATCAATGGAATATAGCTCAGAAAACAATGTGGAACATACGTTACGTGCATTGAGTGTTTGTCAAAAAATTATACTTATACAACTTCATTTCCACAGGAACTGATAAAGTTGTGTAAGACCAGGCAGATTAGTCATATAGTAGAGCTTGCCAGATAGAGAAAGTGCCTGCCAGTTTTGCATCAGACAGTTAGTGAACAGTCTGTGGGTGTGCCGTCTGAAACCCAGACAGACTGCACCAACTCTGACTGACTTGTATTTTGGTACCAATGACATGACTGATGTCAAGACAGGCCATTGGCTACTCTCTCTCATCCTCGTAAATCACAAAGCCATACTAAAATTAACGTCACGTTTTGCGGTTCATGGTGAGAGGAAACGATGAAAGTCACAATTTCCAGTGACATGGGCAGATTTACAGGCTGTGGGTTCAAAACTTTGCTTTTGAGTGCAGGCAAATACCATAACCTTCCCCTTATGGCATTGTTAAGGACTATAGCCGCCCGTTATATCATTTTGTTTATGGGTCTAAACATTTCCTTAATGGTGCGTTTGGCAGATGTGAAGGCCATCAGTCTTCTCATAGCCATCCTCATTTTGACAAAGTGCTTTGTGTGAGTGGAACAGCCTGGTTGAGTGTGCATTAACAGCATCACATCACATCACTGGTAAACATCCAGATGAAATGAGATGCGAGGCAAGGCTATGCATGTTTATAGCAAATGGAAGACTTTTAGTCTCAATGACATTGAGATGGTTTTGTTACCAAAGAGATCTTTATTCTCGAAGCAGTACAACAAAATAAACTAAATCTAGAACTACTTGACTTTTACTGTGACATGGGACTTTGCAATTAATTGCTATTCCACTAAGCAATCATTTCATTTCGTTTATGACTTTGGAAAGACCGATTCATCTTTCAGGCTTGAGGAATGATTGCTGGATTCATTTGTGAGTGGCTATAAATTGACGATCAAGACTTTTTCAGTCCAGCTATCTTAGCGGATCAGTGAAAAGAGCTGCTTTTATGCAAATGCAAATGGTCTCTGGAATAAGGAGGACCATTTGTTCCTCACTCATGAAGGTACACTTAAATATTGGATTTCAAAGAAATAATAATGATGAATCACTGTGTTCATTCATCCGGCCATTCTTGCTAAAAGCATCTTCACTGTCATCTCTGCTGCCCTACAGTCAAAGTCCATATTCTAGTTATTGCCATTTTTTGTATGTATTCCCTGTATTCTTTGTTTGTAAAAAAAAGATTTTCTTTTAAACTCTTTATACCTAACTTTATTTAAATAAAGTAAGATGGAAAAAAGAAAGGATTTTTTTTACATCAAACTCTAATATGGAAATAAATGGCAATTACAGAATTTATTAATTTACGTATTTATTGCTTGTTTTCACCATTAAAATGATTTCACCTAATGTTAAATAAAAGCACACACCAACAAAACATTTTCTCTGCTAATTGTGGAGGAAAATCTATGCAAACAGATACATAATGGATTTAGATAAAGTACAAGGTGTAAAACAGAGTTGAAATTACTCTTATTGTTAGCTGTAACTAGAAAAAAAAAATATGAATGAGATTTCTGTAAACAGATTTCTGCAAGTATTAGGATTAAGGAATGCATGAAGAATATAAACAAGACAAATATGTGTTTATCAATGTATTTGTAAAGTTCAAAACTATTTGATTTGATTTTACCAAGCACATTCTTAGACTTATATCTCTAATATTTAGACTTATTATATGTCTGTGCCCCAAAGTCTTTTATTTTATTTTTTTAAGCTAAATTAAGAAGGAAATATCAGTCTCACTCAAACAGAGTTAATAATCACATAATCCTTAATGCTTTAAGACATCTTCATGATAATTCTCTTTTAGGTACCACTGATTAAATTGAAATAATAAAACTATATTTTACAGGTATTTATTTATTTGTTTATTTTGCCTTTGCAAGTTAACATCAAAGATCTTGCTTCTCTGTAAAAAGCCATGAACTCTGCACAATTTCACAATGGTTTAAGATCCACCATTTTCTCTTAGAAATCATTTATATACAAAGGTCATATGAAATCATACAGAAATGCAAACGATGACAGAAACTGAAAACAGTCTGGTGAGATATTATTTTCCACTGCTAAACGATAACATAGGAATTGGATCAATGTTTGACCTTAAGGCATTTGATGAAATCATCATTAATTGCTTTTTCGAACAAAGATAAATTGTTTTCTTCCAACAAGCTCTCACTGTGATTTCCTGTCAGCTTTGGACACCAAAAATGGTTAAGAACTGACTTGCTTAAATTAGTTGTTGTAATCGCTGAAAAAAAGAAAAAAAGAAAAAAAAGAGCTCTGTGCTGGTAATCTCTCTATCTCATTTATTTTTTCCTGCTCTAGCTCTCTGTTAAAGTGTGTGAAAATATCAGAAAAGACTATTTTATAAACAATATTATTTTCAGTTCCATTTGGTTTCCCCTGTTACCAAAAAATGACACACTTACAATGATAAAAGCTAACATCTCATCCTCCTTCTGTCTCATCCTTATCCTCGCTCTCTCTCATTCTTTATATATTATTGTTGTTGTTATTATTATTATTATTCAATTTTAGATGCCATAAACAAACAAATAAATAAATAAATGTAATGAACTGCTCTGTACATGAAAGAAGTATATTATCATAGTTTAATAAGTGAACTCAAGGACAATCCAAAGTCAACCTTTTTATCCCTTTATAGTAAAATGTCAAGATTGTTGACATAACTGTATACAGTAAATAACTAATAACAGAAAGCATGAAAACAGTTTTTTATCTTTATAAGATGCATTTAAAAGTTTCACAACCTTGAGAACAAGTCTTGTAACTAAACTAAAGGCACAATTATATCCCACCGTGTATTTATTTAGCCTTAGAGGGCACACTACGCTTAACACCTACATCTCAACACATTGTTAGTTTGATTCAAAGCTTATTAAGATCTTTGATTATCATTGACTAAACATCTTTTTAACGAAATGGAAAAGGTGCCCAGTTCATAGAATGACCTGGAGGAGTACAGTACCACTGCAATCATTTCAAAAGAAAATTAAACCAACTTTTCAAATCTCAGTTTCAGAACAGTTGCTTGCCTGTATATTTCACACTTGAAGGTTTCCCCTGTTTCACTGCAAAGTAAATCAGTGGGGGAGAGAGACTGCATCTGAAATGAACCTCTTCCTAAAGCAGCAGCAAGTCATGAGAACACGGTGTGAGTGGCTTTTGGTGTTGCAGCCCCTGCTGAATAACACAGAAAGCTGAGAAGAGAAAAAGATTGGTGCTTTAATGTAACATCTTGAGCAGTGCCTCACTGACCCATCCCATCATGCACTTACACTAAGACACTCTCTAGAGAATCCTCCAGCCTCCCTCTGCCTCCCAAAGGCCTCTCCTGCCCTTGAATATAAATTGATGACAAGTATATTTAAAGCAGTTACATTATTAACGCCTCACATTTCACACTTCCATCCTTTTTTGACTCTATAGATGGCAAACCTGAGTCAGAGGAATGCCACGTCCTCCATGCCTCCGCATTTCAAAGGCAGTTTTTCTCATGAAACCTGCTGATCTACCGCCAAAGCTTCTGACTTCAAAGGCAGTGAGCAGCGCTGGCCTTCGGATTGGCCCGGATCCTCTGCTTCTGTGCAGCGATAAGAGGCCAGAGGCACAAAGGTGAGATCCAGCAGAAAGACTCAACGATAACGGTTTTGCAGGATAACCGGATGAGCTAGAGAAAAAACAAAGAATTCAGCAAATGACTGATCCCCATGACAGCACATGAAACATCTGTACATTAAGCAATCTGTTCTACTTTCATCCAAGAGCTGCTGACACTGGATAATCCTTATGCAAACATAATGTGTGTGTGTGTGTGTGTTCTTATCACACACATATACATGCATACTGGCTCATATGTAACCTTGAAATGAAGCTTCAGTAAGTGATTTTTTTTCCCTGTTGAAAATCTATGCCATATTAGTGACTCATTCAACAACACACACCTCTAGATAGCAAATCTTTCGGAACAAATTTCCTCCTCCTCAAAATAAAGAAATGCGAGAGAGTTAAAGATTTTTTTTTTTAATGTAATTAATGATATTATAATTAAAATATTAATTTGAATTAAAAAATATATATATATATATATATATATATATATATATATATATATATATATATATATATATATATATTTTTTTTTTTTTTTTATTGGCTGTTGTTGAGCATATAACTGGAAGATTGAATTGACTGTAAGGAAAAGACACATTCAGTAGTATAAAGAGTTTTATCTTATAAATGATTAATGATATTCTAAATGAAAACAATTGTCAATCATTTTACAAAAATGTTATTGGCTATTGTTGGAAATATGTGGTCCAATCTTGAAATGTCTGTAAAGAAAACTTTTGAAAATATTTGGTGATATATTGGAGCCATTGTACTTTTTTGGTCAAGCAGACTAAAATATTCTTATAAAACATTTTAATAAATGCAACTACGACCTTAGTTTATGTTACATAAATCAGGAGATCATAAAAAAACCTGTAAGATGTTCCTACATAACCATTTTTTGTTTATTTCTTTATAATGTCATGATTCTGCCTTCATGTCCTGACTGTCCTCTAGTCTTGAGGCAGGATCATGACAGACCAGTGTTTTGTGTACAAGCACATGGCCTTGTCTTTGGGCCATGTGCTTGTGTTGTCTCGTTCCCTTGCCCCGCCCCCCTTGTTATCCTAGTTTTGTCGTGATTGCCTTACCTGTGCCACCTGTTGTGTCTTGATTAGCTTTCCTATTTATATCCCCTAGTTGACTCTGTCTTGTGCGGTTCATTTTTTCTACATATGTGTTTCTACATGTTAGCTTGTGAGATATTGTATCATTGTTACCCCTTGAACAAGTTGTTGTATTACCTGTGAGTGTTTGTTTGTAGTTAGTGTTCTAGTGTTTAGAGTCTTTGTTTATCATGTCAACCTAGTCTTGTTTAGTTAATTAGTTTCGGCCCAAGTCATTGTTTTCCCCCTCGTGGGTTTTGTTTTCCCCTTTTTCCCTTAATAAATCCTGTGTTTTGTGCATTCCTGTCTGCGCTTGAGTTCATCCCAACCCCCCCCACATAACATATAAACTAGCTCAAAACTATCTTCTTTGATGCATGCCGGATCATTTGTTTGTTCTTTGACAAGTAAGGTGTAATCGATGCACGTCCTGATTTTGCCAAGTCCGATGTGTTCCTAGGTCAACATATTTTGTTGACCCTGGAACAACATTTTACACCAAAAATATATTCTTAACCATATCCCTACACCTAAACCTAACCTTAACCATGAGTAATCCCTAAAATCAGAGGAAATGATAGATGAATGACACTGATGTACAAGCACCAAACACTGATTTTAAGCATAAACTTCACAAAATCTATAAACTGGTTCTTCAAATCTGATTGGTTAATCACAATGTTGTTCCACGGACAACAACGATGTTGTCCCAGGAACATGTCTCACTTGGTAAAATCAGGTTAGGCGTAATCGATGTGGTGATTAAGATCTCATTTGGTGCAAGACTAACAGGTCGTGACTGAGCAGAGCGACAGATTAGTCCAGATCTGTTTTATCAAAGCCTGTTCCTGCTCAGATTGCTTCTCATTCCTCAGTCCCTGGCCAGGCTATGCCACTGTTTGATCAGTCCTGTCAACACCCAACACTCTGTCTAGCTAAAAAAAAAAAAAAAGCACATCCTTTTCCAGATATCTTCACAACTATCTTCAGCATACAAACTATGTGACAACTAACCCCATTTTCTGTAAATAGTGCAGAAGTATGTGAACTGGTACAGACCGATATTTGCTCCCTAATGGGTTCTTAATAGCTTCATAATGTCTGCATACTCACAGTGACACGTGAAGACATCATGCAGTCCTCATACACACTTTGTGACTCTCAATTCCTGTGAACTGTGAAAGGTTAATTGCCACTGTTAATTCCACCTAATGACTGTCTGAATGCTGTGAAGGTCATGGGGAGCTGCAGGAAAGATTTGGTCAGAGAGAATGATGGAAATTCCCATTTGTTGGCTGGTGACGGCACCTAAAAGCTCAGCCAGGCATTGTTAAGATGCAAGGAGAGGAGTATAAAGAATAACCTGCAGGAGCACAAGTCAGCTCTCCCACTACAGGACGGGGGCATCAATATTTTATCATATTGGCCTCTTCCTTTATTAATATGTTAGTGGATGTGACTAAAATAAACAGCTCTTTCATTTCCACTTTCTTTCTCTGGGGACAGAGTGTTTGTTGTTGTTTGTCATTGGTCGCAGATCGGAAGCTAGATTTGTTTATTTGCGCCGCAGCACTAACAGGGACTTGAACATCTGATGGTTAGTAGATGGTGATCCTCTTCTGATGACTCTTCATCCATGAATAATAGAGCAAGAACTCTGAGAGAGAAACTCAACAGGAGAGATGAGCAGGCAGACAGCTGTGAACCTCAGAGTCACACTGATATAGATAGAAACTCATCCTGTGCAAAACGCTTCTCAGTGTAAAAAAGAAAGCCTACGGAATTATTTGCACATGTGCATAAAAAATTCATACTTCTGTCAGTTCTTCCTCTGATGTTTTTGCGCATGCACATGCATTATTATACTGTATATATTCCTAGTATATTGCTCTCTTGAGATGTATGTACATGTCATAGAATATCTATAATTACATATTCATTAGTTTTTTTCTCAGTGTTCTATAAAGTATTGTCCTCTGGGGCCTCAAATTGTTCATCCACACATGCTTAGAATGTGTTGTAATATATATATATATATATATATATAAAGGTTCAACAAAAAATATTTTGTTTGATAAAATCTATTACCTATACTCTTTATGTGGTTTTATTAACAAAGTTCGGGAGAAGCACAATCAGATAATCATCCAATTTGGCACAGGTGCATCTCGTTTAGCTAATCATCTTAAATAGCACGCAAGCGTATATATATCCAGTCTTCCTACCTACTGTCCCACGACAGTTTTTCGGCAACCCTCCTCCACCCCAACTCCTCACTTCTAATCTATTTATCCCAAATTAGGGATAGGGGGAGTTATTTAGGTTCGGGCTATGCTCCGGGCCCGGACCCCTCCCCCAGGACAGCACGCCAAAATATGCCTACTATTTGCCTTCAGATTAGATGTAAGGGTGAACTCGTGAATGGACCATGCGAGTAAATGATGAAAGAATTGTCATTTTTGGTCATTTTGAACTATTTGTATGTATTGTATGTAACTTTAATAATTGATTTTCTTAATGTCATTATTATTATTACTATGAAAAAATTAAATGATTTCTTTAATGAAATGACACTCTAAATAATAAACTAAAACTGCCAGTAGGTGGTAGTAAATATCTTAATGATTAAGTCATCGAGTCATTTATTCATTCATTTGATTCGTTTAAATGGCTGATTAATTCAGGAGTAAATCAGAGAAGTAAATGGTTCTTTATGAATGGTTCATTGAATCATTAGGCTTGTTTGACTTGAAACCGGTCATTCCCATCAGACCGATCGGTGTGTGACATCAAAGTACAGTAAGAGCTTTAGAGAGCAGATGACTCCTTGTGCTTTTGAATCGCTCTCGCGGTATTTTGATGTAATATTGGCCTGTGCAGCGCTGCTTCAAATCCAACGCGACTATGGCCAATGGTTCAATGTGCCAAATGGTTCACCCAGTTTGTTCAAAACGTGGATTAAGAACGGAAATGCCACTGTGGGTTGCTTGGAGATTAACAGTTTTTTATCTTCTGGTTAAAAAAAATTGTGCAAAACAGACAACACTGTGTCTAAAATAACACAATATTAACTTCTTAATGAACTTTTGTATAAGATGAGGATCACATTTGCACTTGTGTGATATTGCACTTTCTGTAATATGTGATGTAAATATTAGACAAAATTTCAAACAGAGGCATTTTGCCCCATATGTTGAATTTTAGGGACATTCTCTAGGCTCCATCACGCAATAAGCTGTTGATCTGCCTCATATTAGTCATCAATTGACTGTATGAAATGGCAGATGATCCACAGAGGTCTGGGGCGGAGCAAGTGCGTTAAAGGCATGAATAATTTTAACAAGTCATTTTCTCCATAATTAATTAATCTTATTAACCATTAAATTACCAGCCCTAATATATGTATATATTTACATACACACACACACACACACACACACACACATATATATATATATATATATATATATATATATATATATATATATATATATATATATATATATATATATATATATATATAAATGTAACATATAAAAATCTAAACATTAAAAACTAAAAATCCAAATCAATATTTTAATTCAATGGTGCCATAGAATTTAAAAATCACTTTTATAAGGTGTTTGAACACAGTTGTGTGGCCGCAGTGTGTGAAAATAACCAGTCTATAATGGTAAAAATCCACGCACTCATTGTTTTATAATCCCAATAAGTCATAAACAATATCTCCACACTAGCAGTTCCAGGTTTCTCACTACAATGACAAAAGTCCCGACCATTTGTGATACTCTTTGCCCTATTAGCATATACACAGACCTGAGTGAGAAGCTGCGGTCCACCATTACTGTTCTCTTGTTGTAGCTGCTGTAGATACAATGTCAGTGCCATAGAGACATTGCAAGTGTTGTGTTTTGAGATGCACCAATTAACATAGGAGTCTCCGGTGAGGACACGTTGGTTAAATTTCTTTTTGTAAAGGAAATGTCCCAAGAAAAAGAAAAAAAAAACACAGAAGTCTTATAGGTTTGTGCTAACATTTTACACCGAACTGCCTCTCAAAAAAGGGCCAGTTCAACACAGGGAGTTGTACAAAGATTGCTTCTGAAAGCGGGATCAATACCAAGACTCCATGTGCAAACATCCAGACTTCAGACAAAGTAAGCAACACGTGTCATATTCTTTTTTCCAAAATAGCTTATTGGCTCTATATAAGGCTAATGTTGCAAAAGCTACCATTGTCTCTGCCTGTTTTCACTAATGCTACCTTTACGTGTTGAATGTGGTAGTTAAAAATTATTATTAAAGAAGCAATGTAAGGTCTGTAACACGGTCACCACCAGTTAAACTGTAACACTAGTATGCCCGCGAGCATGATTTCTTGAAACACTACACACTCTTCTGAAAAGGGAGGCGGGAGCACCAGCTCATTATCATTTAAAGTAGACAAACACAAAAAAAAAATACTGTGCGTTTTGGCTCATATCCTAAAAGTGGCAATTTCAACATGCTATAAAAATTATCTGGGGGTATTGTGACATAAAACTTTACATACACACTCTGGAGACATCAGAGAACAATTAAAAATATTGTATAAATCAGGGCTCCGAACCGGTTCAAGGAACGAAAACGAAAACCGGAAACGAACAAAATTTTGACATGAACAGAACCAGAAACAGAAACGAAATAAAATTTTATAGTTCCGAACAGAATCGAAAACTTGAAATGGCCGATAACCGGTTAATAACGTTATTTTATCGTTCCATTTGATATTTGAAATTTGCTGTCAACCAATCACAAATTCCATGTGAAGCTGAAGCCAGCGAGTAAAATGTCTGCTCAGCAGAGAACTCATCATAGGCCTCAATGACAATGAACCGCCTTCAGGGCCAGATTAAGACCAGATTAGGCCTAATGACGCAGTGCAAAAAGGGCCTTTTTTCTCGGCATTGGTGCATGTGCATTCGACACTCAAGCACCAGCATGCTTAGCCTTTCCTGCCCAACTGAGGGCCGCAGCTCTCTTTTGATTATTCCAAACTTTTAGAAGCTCCGCTCAACGGGGGCATTGGACATCATCATGCACAGATAGATGCGCTAACCAATTTCGACATTTGGAAACGTCTGAGAAAGATTCAACGATGACAAAAGCTCATATAAGCTCTGCTGATTCGTTCACAGTCACCGGTTTCTGAGTATGCATGAATGCAGCAAACTGTACCAGCTAATTTTGACCAGTTAATTATCAGTTAAACGGTTTAAAAGAGAAAAAAAAATATTTATTTCAGAAATGGACATAATGCAGACACAAAATGTTTACAAATAAACACTAGGCTATTTTGTATATTCATTTGTCATTTAAATGCATCGTGAATTCGTGAAGTTAAGTAGTTTTAGTTTGTCGTTAATATTAGTATAGCTTCTTATATTTGTAATTCTTGTTCTTTTCTAAATACTGTTAATTGAAATGATTTGTTGTGGGGGGATGGGAACTAAAATAGCCTAGCGGAGCTTCTCAAATTTCCCGGAAGCTGAACAGTTTTCATTTGCAATATTAACCTCAAATTAATTATTAGAATGAAATTTGGAGTCCAACTGTTTGGTTTTAACAGCGTTACTTATTATACATTTACCATTATTCTATATTATTTAGATTAAATAAAATGTTTGCATCCAGATTCATCGGGAACATGTAAACATTTGGATTCGTGCCGAAAGAGAGGTAGCATTCAGCTCACCTTAGATGAATTTGTTTTTGGATTGACGTTTTTATAGCCTAAACTAATAACTGTTTTTATAATGTTTTTAACATTTTGCTTTAGACTACAGGCATTTTAGCCTTTATTATTTCGAAAGTAATAGGGCTAATAAAATGCAACGTGAGCCGCAACTTTTTCTTTTTTTTTTACTCTCAAAACGCAATCTTTTAATGTTTTTTTTATTATTATTTTAACAATGCAGAAAACATTTTTAAATATCTTAAAAAAGATTAAATTCAACAGTGTTATAAAATTATTCATATTTTTAAATATTAACTTTTAGAGAGTGTTAGATAATCAAAATGTAAAAATAGAGAAAATAAACATGCACAAATGAATATTCAATATCAATCAATACTAATTAAACTGATGATGCCAATATAATGTGTATCTTTTATTATAAATGATTCTGTGCTATATATCCATGTTTTATTTTTTATGCTTATTTTCATCCCTTCAGTTAATCATGCCTCCTCTGAGAAAACTGTGCTGTAGCAGTATGTCTTAAGTATGCTGACACCACAGATGCACACATGCCAATTATCACTAAGATCACAGCAAGGAAAACATTGCAGGGCATGCCACATATCATCAGCGAAGTTCATAATGAGCTGTTAATACAGCTGATGTGTTTGTAAAACCACCGGGGTAAGACCTTGTTTCTGTGTGTTTACTGACATATTAAAACAATGTAAAGTATTAAAACAGCAAACAGCTGTCTAACTGCCCCCCTTAAACTTATATTTAAAGGTCAAACCACAATTCAACCAATCGGAGCCCAGATCTAAAGGTTAATTGTCCACCCCAATTGCCTTTTTTTTCTAAGCTTGTAGATGCAATCAGAGGAAGCCCACTGAGGCTGAGTCGCTCGCTTACATTGGAACCTTTCATGAGTCCATTAAGCAAGACCAAAAATAGCTCAGGCCACATCTCCATAAGTGACAAAAGGCTTCTTTCTTCGTAACAGAGCCTCTCTTTAAATAGTGTGCAGACTTTTTGTGGTGGCTGTCTAATGTTCTGTTTTGAATGACATTTATGAATCTTTCATGCCTACAATATAAACCTTCCTTGATGTCATCTCCTCATGCATCATTAATGCAATAAACCAGACTATGAGACAGATGCTATAGTGTACAGAAGGTGTAATTGCTAGTCTCTGAGGAATAATCATTGTGAGGTGTATGGTTTGCCACCGAGGAAGGAGACTGATTCTGGCTCCTGGCCTGAACGCATTGATTTTTTTGCATCCAGACTATGTTTCTTGCTATTTGTTCATATTTATTTACTCAACGTTGACAACGTCTACACATATTCAACAAAACCGCATAAACTGTTGGCTAAGTGATCACAGTATAAAATATTCATGTTGCCCCCCTTAGAATCTTTAATGTGTTTAGAGATAGGATAACTGCTTCGCTTCTGTTGGCTACCAGAGGCCATTGAGTTGTAACAAAATGTGGCAAAATAATAAAAAAAAGAACATCTGAGAATCATATATGTTATTCTACCTCAAACAGCGAATATTTTGGACAGTCTGAAAGCATCAGGTACATTTCTGAACGTCAGATTCAAAGTAGTTTCGAGTGACATTCTGTGCTATTAATTAACTCAGCCCAAGGTTTCTTAAAAGCTGTCCTTGGAACTGAACGATTTTCAGTAACTGGCATGTTTGACTGCCTTTAGAATTCATTGGCCATATCTGACTTAATTGTTGGTACAGTATATGCCGTAGGTAAAGTTACTAAAGTCATAGAAGTACCATTGAAATGCCAATGGCTATACACTGGTTATTTTTCATTTATTAAATCCAATTATGCAAAGATGATGGTAAGTGTTTGGTAGTCAAGGACCTCTTTCATTCAACTGAATGCTGTGTTCCTTTAAAAAGAATGTGTTATAATTCAATGAAGCAAAAGCTTGTATTCAATACTCAGAGATGCTTATTTCATTATGTGATCAACCCAGGCCATTACACCTCCACTGACACTTGAAAAGGAGAAACAAAGAAAGTTCACCCTTGTTATTGTTTGAAGCAAAGAGTGCTTTAACGCAGATATGAATAACCTTAAAGGATTAGCTCACTTTCAAATAAAAATGTCCTGATAATTTACTCATCCTCATGTCATCCAAGATCTTTACGTCTTTCATTCATCAGCTGAGAATAAACTATGGATTTGATTAAAACATTCCAGGATTATTCTCCTTATAGTGGACTTCAACAGCTACCAAATGGTTTGAAGGTAAAAATGACAGTTTCAGTGCAGCTTCAAAGGCTCTAAATGATACTGGTCACCGTGATTTTGCCAAGCAAGACATGTTCCTGGATAAACATCTTTTGATGATCCTGGATCAACATAACTGTCCAAAATATAGACTTAACGCAATCCCTACACTTAAACCTAACCCTATACCCACAAATTATTCCTAAAATAAGTGGGAAATGATAGCTGATTAACAAGGGTATAGAAGCACCTAACCCTGACTGTAAGCCTAAAAAGATATTTCCTGAAAAGTTATATCTCTATTCTGATTGGTTAACTGCAAGGATGTTCCAGGATCAACATGGATGTCGATCCAGGAACATGATGTACTTGGTGAAATCACACTCACCGCATGATACCAGATGAGAAATACGCTTTTCATCTATCAAAATGATATTTTTTCCTTTCTTTTTTTCTTTTTTTGGAAAACATTCTCCAGTGATCAAAACATTTCACATAATAATAATAATAATAATAATAATAATAACAACAAAATATAAAATATATATTAATTTATAAATTAATATATATTATTAATATATTATTATTTATTTATTTTTTTTACATCTAGGTCTCAAAAATTTGTTTTGGTGTGAGACGCCGCTGCAGATGATTTAATGTCCAAATGAATCAAACTGAATTGCAAACAATCCCAGACCTTTTTGCAAACCTATTTCACAACTGATTTGAAAAAGAGTGATTCCTTTGCATATCTGGTGCAAAGATTTCAGCAGAGAACAGAATGTACAAGGATTTATCAGTAATATTTTATTGGGGCATAGTGGTATTTTGCAATAGGCTTCTGCTCCAGTAAAAAGGGTTTAGTGATGCCCCTGCTCCGAATAAGGTGAGAGGGCATGAGCTAGCTCACAGTGAGAAAAAGTAGTGCAAAAGTATCTCAATCATGTTATTTTCCATGGAATGAAACAATGCAAGTGCACAAGTTACAATGACTTATTACTGCAACAAGTTTTGACCTTGATAAATCACCTTTGCTAAACCTACAGGAGCACAAATCTGTCATCCAGTGTCCAATCAAATATAAAATTCTGTATATTCAGTCTGACCTCATTGATAAACCCACGATGAAGTGCTTTTAGGCTGCTGGCATCTTCTTCTCTGGCTCTCCTCTCGAGGGATACCATAGCTTAGTTGCATGCCAACTCTGAGGATTTCAGAAACCACGCCGACGCTCAACACATCTCATGTGAATAATGCAGGTTGCTGACAGCACCAGACTGGAATTGAAACACTAATGACACCAGCCAACACATTTCCACATTTTTATAAAACCCCATAATGCAGTGAAGAGCTATGGCCTGTGTGCAACTGTGGCATTTTAGAACAGCTCAAGCACTGAGACAGGCAGCTATGAAGAGGTTTTAATTGAGTGCCCTGCTACCTCAAACTGCTTGAGAGACAGAACTGCTGCTGGCAGAAAGAAGCAGTTCGATGTCTGCTTTGTAAAGAGAAAGAATGCCTGAGAGGCACTTTAAAGAGCTCAGTGTTGGAAATGATGCATTTTATCAAAGTTGGATGAAGAGTGCCCATTGGTAAAAAGGAAAAGTTTCAATGAGCACGTTTGAGAACTGCCCCTGCTTTTATTGGATCCATCAGTTTTTTATCAGTCTGAAGCTTTTAGATAATATTCTCAGTCAAAATAGGGTTATCAAAGCTATACAGCAGGGATAGGCAACTCCGGTCCTGGAGGGCCACTATCCTGCAGAGTTTAGCTTCAGCCCTCATAAAAACTCACCTGCCTGTATCTATGGCCTCGTCCACACGGAGACGGAGCTTACCCCAATCCAATCTTTTTTTCCTCGTCTCAAGAAATATCCGCGTCCACACGAAACCGCAAAATGATGTAGAATACATGCCAGACCAGTATGTGGCGCTGTAATTCTGCCGCAGAGATACACTAAAACCAGAGAAGAAGACTTGGACTATGCTCGTAAACCTTGCGCGTGTTACACACGAACATGGAACAATACATTTATTAATCAGTGTTAATGTTAGTTAATAAAAAGACAATCGTTCAGTGTTTGTTCATGTTTTTGTTACTGTTACATGACGTAGAGGTGTCTGACTAGGGGGGAGACGTGAGCTGATGACGTCATCGTTTCAGAAAATATATGGATTAGCCGTCCAGACGAAAACGCAAAGACGGCGTTTTCAAATTTATCCACTCTGGGACCTGGTTTCACCTTGCGAAAACGCCGGATCCGTGTGGACTAAACGCCTATCCGATAAAATATTTGTGCGTATTCACAGAAACGCGTCTCCGTGTGGACGGGGCCTATCTAGTAATCCTAAAAAACACTGATTGCCTTGTTCAGGTGTGTTTAATTAGGGTTGGAGCTAAACTCTGCAGGATAGTGGCCCTCCAGGACCGGAGTTGCCTATCCCTGCTATACAGTTTTGTACAAAAATGTACATTCTCCCAAGTTCATTCTTAGTATAGAATATTACGCATCAGTTAACAAGTTATACTTAATCATTATATATATCTCTTGCTTTCCATACTGCACTTTTGCTTCGATTTCAATTATCCGCCCACATCAGTTATCACCTTAAAATATATAAAGCACCCTTAAAAAGAAATAAAAATACGACAGATGCTTTGCAAAAAAAAAAAAAAAAGGGGATGCTAGTGCGGGAATGTGAATTAATTTACATGTAAATGAGTAATGAGGGATTGTGTAGGTCATAAATAGTGTTTCACATGAATGATAAAGTGCTCTGCGCATTTCCATTGTATTAATGTCAAACTGGAAGACAGAGAAAGGTCTCTGGTAAAATAGAATCAGGGGTCTCTCCAGGGTCATTGAACGCGGAAATCAGGTCGTACATATTTAAAACTTTGAAGGCCAAGCATGGATGAAGGACTCTGGCAGTCTAAAGGGAGGAATGTAAACTCCAAAACTGCAGGCAGAGATCTACTGAGGGTCTAGAGTCATTAGATACTAATGGCTGGTTGGTCCACTTAGCTTTGGCTCTACCTCAAGTCCAAGTCGGTTTCAGACTTTTAATTGATGCTGAATATTAAATATGTACTGATGCTGTGTTGTCATTGGCAGATTAACCATATGACTAATTGGGCAAGTGCCCAGAGGCGCTATGTCCAGGGAGGCACCATGCATATTTTAACAGTCTCTACAAAGGAGACTGATGTCAGTGGACACACTGATATTAATCTACTGTATTGGCAGATTCAAATGTGCTGCATGAGGATCGCATTTTTAGTTTGCACCCTACAAATACATTCAAACTGGAAGTGTATCTCAATGGATCTATCGATCACTGAAAGTTTCTCATGATATACTTTTCCTTTCTAATTAAATTTTAGTTTAAATTATAATTCAAATTACATTTAGATTCTCCTTTATTATGTTCAAATCAATGCAATTTTTATATCATTAATTTTTGTTAATAATTAAAATTGTATATATTATATATTTATTTATATTTTTACAATTTAGAAATGCAGTTTTAACTTTATTTATTTTTTATTTTCTGTTGTTAAATATGTCTAAACAGCTTTTTATAACTAAAACTCGATTATGTTAGTTTATTTAGTTTTAGCTATTTTAGTACTCAAACTAAATTAAACTGCTAAATGTTGCCTTCGGAAATGCTGAATTAAAATTGTTTGACATTTTTTTAAGTTTTATTTGAATTTAATTCATGTTGATTATATGTCAAATAAAGACATGTTATGGTTTTAGTTTTAGTTAACAATAATAACACTTATAATCTGAATTATAATTTTGTATTCTTTTTGATTCACAAATTCACATTCTCAGTTCAATTCTGAGTGGTGCACAGCCCTGTTAACCAGAATAAACCAGCCTTGACTAGCATTTAAATGTTTGCTGTTTTAAATCTTTTCAGTTGGTGTATTAGCCCACTGCACCCTAACATACCCTCTGTCCTACACCACTCAACCCTGCCCCCTGCCCCCTGCCCCCTGCCCTAATGAGGACTACACTACTCAAGAAAGTACCCAATAATCCTCCTTTCTGCTTGTGTCAGGGCACCGGATCATGTGCAACTAAGAAGCAGAGTCTACAAACCCACAAAGGCGATTATGGATTTATCCAATTTTACCTCCATCCCTGACTCAGACCCCTATCCACCCCCCAAAAAGATGATTTGATTGAGTCAGTGAGGCAGTAAATTTGATAGAGTTTTGAAAGCCGGTAATCTTCTGATCTAGGTTGGATGAATAACAGGCAGTGACCATGTTTAGAGTAAATAAGACAAACACATTGTGAAGTCTGCGAACTCAGTGGGGGATTGCTGTGTTATGAGGGACTTTGCTGCTAGTTGGGTCAAGGTGACCCAAACCGCTGTGCTGTACGCCACAGACTCATATATCCCAGGGGTCTACATGCTCTCCACACTTCTTCCAGGCAGCAGATAGGAGGTTTTGATCTTGATTTTAAAGTGTGACCGACATTCTATTGGGATTACAAGCATCATGCATCTAGTGATCCGACACATAAGTAAAAAAATAAAAATGTCAAACTCCCAGTTGTGTTAGTAGTAGGCCTAACATACTAAAAGAAGCAACAGTACTAACGTAACTACATTTTTTATGCATTTGGAAGGTGCCTTTATCCAGAGACATGTGGTGTGGCTAGAATGAAAAGACTTCAAGGTTCTAACTATTTCTAAAGATTGAACCCCCAAGGGTCAACTTACCAGGCGACAACCACGTTCTAGCACGCCGAACGATCACGCTTCCTTATTGTTTGGTATAGTTTGAATCCCAAAGCCTCCGGCTACATTATGGAGCCAGAAGAGTCTCAATAAAGATAAATGCACACAATACAGTCACATATGCACACATAGGATTCATACATGCACACACATAATTCATAAATACACACACAGGATACACAAATGCACACAAAATTCACAAATGCACACACAAAATTTAAAAAGCACAGAAGATTCACAAATGCATACAAAATTCAGAAATGCACACAAAATTCAGAAATACACACACAATTTAGAAATGCAAACAACATTTACAAATGCACTCAAGATTCACAAATGCACAGGACAAGATTCAGAAATGTATTTCTGATGCACACACACATATATCTTGATTTACAAACTGCTTGTGGTCTGTGAACTTCACTGCATTTGTGTGTGAATTTTGAGACTCCCTTGACTTGGCTCGACACACAAATGCCTTTTTTTTAAACAGGGAGTGATCTGCAACCAATCAGATATCTCCCTTGTTTTAGCCAATCACAAGAATGCACCCCACGTGGGGGATTGTTTACTTATAAGCCAATCAGCGAACGACTCACTTTCCTCACGCAGCGAACGACTCACTTACCTCACACAGCCGGCGACTCACTTTGCGCAGCCAGCGACCCACTTTGCGCAGCGAACGACTCACTATCCTCATGAGTCACGCAGCGAACGACTCACTTTCCTCACCCAGCGAGCGACTCACTTTCCTCATCGAACGATTCACTTTCCTCACGAGTCACGCAGCGAACGACTCACTTTCCTCACCCAGCGAGCGACTCACTTTCCTCAGCGAACGATTCACTTTCCTCAAGCAGCGAAGTTGAGCGAACGATTCACTTTCCTCACGCAGCGATCAACTCACTTTCCTAAGCGAACGACAGCCGGAGACCCACTTTTCGCAGCCAGAGAGCCACTTTCCTCTCGCAGCGGACCACTGACTCTCTCTTCATGTAGGGACTGAATATTATAATTAAAGTGACTTCTATATTGCATCCAAAAGAATATTTAGATATATTTAAATATTCAAAAAGGTTTAAACATTTTTTTTTTTTTTTACTTTCATTAAAATATTTCAATAAAATGAAATAATTGCCTATTGCAAATTTATGAATCCATGGTTAACTTTTTTTCTGCAGTCACTGGGCTATATGTATTGAGACATTTTTAAATTTATATTTAGTAAAAAAATAATAAAAAATAAACCTGAATTGTAATCTAAACATCTGTATTTTCATACAATTTAATACAATTGCTGTGTGAACACGTTCATGTGATTGGCTTATAAGTAAACAATCCCCCACATGGGGTGCATTCTTGTGATTGGCTAAAAGAAGGGAGACATCTGATTGGTTGCTGATCATTCCCTGTTTAAAAAAAAGCATTTGTGTGTCGAGCCAAGTCAGGGGAGTCTCAAAATTCACACACAAATGCAGTGAAGTTCACAGACCGCAAGCAGTTTGTGAATCAAGATATATGTGTGTGTGCATCAGAAATACATTTCTGAATCTTGTCCTGTGCATTTGTGAATCTTGTCCTGTGCATTTGTGAATCTTGAGTGCATTTGTAAATGTTGTTTGCATTTCTGAATTGTGTGTGTATTTCTGATTTTTGTGTGCATTTCTGAATTTTGTATGCATTTGTGAATCTTCTGTGCTTTTTAAATTTTGTGTGTGCATTTGTGAATTTTGTGCGCATTTGTGCATCTTGTGTGTGTATTTATGAATCATGTGTGTGCATCTATGAATCCTGTGTGTGCAAATGTGAATGTAGTGTGTGCATTTATCTTTATTGAGACTCTTCTGGCTCCATACTACATCCATTGCATATACCTGAAATATGCTAAAACGATATCCACACTAAGAAAATGATAACACCCACAATATATCAAGCCTTAAAATAAAACCAGAGAGAATCGGCATTAAAACAAATATATATATATATATATATATATAAGGCTTGATATATTGTGGGTGTTATCATTTTCTTAGTGTATATATATATATATATATATATATATATATATATATATATATATATATATATATATATATATATATATATATATATATATACACTAAGAAAATGATAACACCCAAAATATATCCAGCCCCCACAATATATCCAGCCTTATATATATATATATATATATATATATATATATATATATATATATATATATATAAATAAATAAAAAGCACAGTCCGAGTGAAGTCGAGAATGACAAAACGTACATGGGATTCAATCAAGTAAATCAGTTTGTCATAAAATAATAGTAGTTAACAATTGCAAAGATTTGTGAGATACAATGTGAGATAAAGTCACACTTGTGTGGGGGGGGGTTGTTAAAAAACCTGTGCCACACATTGTGTTTGTAAAAATGCAAAAATCCACCTTTATGTAGTATGTTGTTCCTTGGTGTTTTTACTAGTCTAATTTCTACAGATCTGACCAAGGTACCAGAGCTCTATCAACCAACAGCAGTGGATGTGAAGCTGCAGTAAATGATGCTATTATATGGTGCTTCACATTGAATTAACTCCCCCAATGGATTTACAGCTCCTAGCATAATGAAGCCTGAGAGCAGACTCTCCTGCACAGTAAAACACCTGATCTAATCGCTCACTCTCTCTCTCTCTCTCTCCTTCCACAGTGTTCATTCACTCCTTCTTTTTCATTCACCACACTTGCCTGGTGATGTTTTGTGTGGCTTGCTCTTTGACCAGAATTTGCTGGCAATCACCATTGTGATTTTTAATACACAGTTATGATTGATTGAAGTGCTCTTTTATTGAGCAAGTGTGCAAGTCTGTTCAGAATAAGAATGACTATTTGCTCAGATGAGAATCTCTCTCATTCAAACCAACCTTTGCAGCCTCCTGCTTTTGTCAAAATAGTCAATAAAGGATTTCAGAATAATGATGTTAACTTTGACTAATGATCAGTTAGAAGGTGGGGTGACGTGACGGAGCATACGTGAACCGAAAAATATGTAAACCAATCTTCCAGCACAGCACTTACGGAAAGTCTGAGTGACTTTATGATGAAGTCATTCAAATTAACCTTGAATAAAAGCAATAGCACAAAAGCATACTAAAAAAACTGCTTCTTTGTTTGAAAAATTGACTCTGTGTCCTCTCTTAATTTCAGTCCATAAAGGCAATGTGAAAGGACACTCTAAAAGTAGATGATCAGGGGTCTTGAGCATATGGACCACATCTGTAGGTTCATAACAGCAGTCACTCATGACCATTGAGCGCAAATAGCAGTAAAGTGCTATTGACACACACTGTGAATAGCATGATGTGACCATTTTCAGTTAGAGTGAAAAACATGATTATAGAGAATTAATTTTGTTCAAATAGTTTCTGCCTGTTCATTTTCATTTTGGGCTCTCTGTGCTGTAAAAAAGGTACATTAGGCCAACTATGTGTAGCAGAAATGAGTCAAATCAGACAAATCAAAGAGTCTATCAGAGCTGTGTGCATTGAAACATGAGCTGAATTCCTCAGGAAGTCATAAATCAGTTCTAGTGCCACAAGAACCAAGCAAGATAACCAACCAACCAACTTGTTCACACAACAGCTTTCAACATTAACACCAATAGAACAATTATTGACAATTTTAATTCGAAGAAGAGATTGTCAAATTTATTGTTCGTGATTGGAATGACGCTGGACATCACATGTAAACCCAGGAGATCAAGTTAAATACTTGCATTGACTTCCCCCCCCCAGCCAGTGAAACCAGACTGAAATTCCTAAGGGGGAAGGGCTTTAAACCTTTGTCTTCACAGAAAAGTCCCTTTGCCAGAGAATGGCAAAGAAACTGCTTTTTATACATTATATATGGACCAGAATGAACTCAAAAAAGACTTATGAATGAATCATTCCATTGCTTAACTCCATATTCATTTACGTGTAACCCACACATTTGACTATCATGTATAATCACTTATTGTGTATGTCTTTTGATAACTATAGGATACCTAGTCATGTCTAGTATTCAAATAATCACATTTTCTTGCTTGATATTGTCCTGACAATAATTTATTTGTAAAATATATCATAATCATGTTATAGGAATCATGTCCAAAATTAGACCCTGTGAGGCAAGAACCACATGCTTGGTAAGATAAACAATGATTTATGATACCCCAGACCCCAGGACCATATCTGATTGGTCAAGGCAACATTTGAGGGGTGGCCAACAAGGAAGTTTAAAAACTTTGGACACGATTAAATCTTGCTTTTAGTTCTAGTCTAGCTGCTGCTATTAGCCATGTCGGCTTTTAGTTCCAGCCTTGCTCGTGCTATCAGTCATGCCTGCTCTTAGCTTGTAGCTTTGCTACCTAGCTTTAGCTTGTAGCATCTAGCCATGCGGTTAGTCATCATGGTTCTTTGAGCGCGGTTCCAGCGTGCCTGCCTGCTGCTACTTATGCCACAATGAGAAGGAACACAACCTAGTCTCGTCAAACTTTATTTCTTTCCTTTTCCGTTTGAGAGTTTCGTGTTCTGAGTTAAGTTTTGTAACGTCCATTCAACTTCAACCAGCGTACACGACTCTGCACTTTCAGCCAACGCCCAACAACCACGGGCTTCCCAAGACGTCACTTCACTACTGAACTTCAAGCCAATCAGCGACACCGGGATACCCCTTTCAACTGGAGTCCCTTTCACAGCAAACTAAGGCAACGTATTCCCAGATATTTGTTGTGCTGGTGTATCTAATATAATTTTAACCCCATTGAGGAACTCAATGCGAGTGCTAATTACGTGATTGATGGTTGTTCATGTCTATGCAATTTAACGTATTGCTGTAAACTTGGGATTCCATATTTCCATTCTCTTAAACTCATCTTTCCTTAACTTTCGACCTTCCTGCAACTTGTGTGAATGTGTGTGTGCGTGCCTTTATGTGTTAGATTAGTTTATATGTCTTAGATTTATCTAATAAAGCCTTATTCATATTGAAAAGAGAAGTATCTTGTGTTTTGTGCTTACAAGTTAATGTCTTAAACTGCCGATCTTGTTACTGTGCTAATTGATAGTGTTTTCACTATAGTTTGGATATTAGTATCCAGCGCAGATTTGATGTTAAACGGCTCGTTCACTGAACCGCAGGCGCGTCTCCGTGAACAGCCATGAAACAGTGATTCTGTTCAAATTCCCTTTAAAATCTTAAATGATTCCCTTTGAGCTAAATTGACCTGTTTCGCTTACATATGTGAAGCCATGAAAATAATAATATATTATGCGTCTCTTATTTTATTTTTAAGTGTGCATTTGCAAACTGTATTGTAAGAATGACCTCGTGTAAATGTGCTTTTTCTGATTTGTAACTATAATCTTGCAATTTACAACATTACACAATAGCTTTCTTAAAAAGCAATGCTCAAACTTTAACCTTCATTATGACCCAAAATAAAGAGATTTATTGTGGTCTCTTTTTTTTTTAATGAAAATGTGCGTGTGAAATGTTTTGAATTGAATTATTGACATCTTTAATAGACAACATTGTTAAAATTCAGCGACTAAAAATGCAAGCCCTGAAAATTCAAGGCATAAAAATGCAAGCACTGTTAATGCATTGCATTATTTTTTCAGTTAGTGTAATTCAACATGCTTTTTTTTCAAAGGTATTTATCATTATTTTTCTTCCATAGATTTGATGGATGAAATCACGCATCATTTGAACTTTTTTCATGTCAAAAGTGATAAGACTTTGGATGTCACCATATTTTCTGCTCTGAATTTTACCTGGTTAAGGACAATGTAACTTGTATACTTGTGTTTGTAATATAAGTAAGATGTTCACATAGCAATGAAGTCCTGTATCTTCGTAACCCATAGGCACTTTTTAAGAAAGAAGAAGAGGCTCAAATTTGGCTTATTTGTGACATATATGAGGCTCTCATTCGGTCAGCAAAATCTTTCAACTTTCTGTTCCATACAGTAAAAATGCCAGAGAACATAACACAGATGGTATGCCATCTCTTCTCTCTTCCCATTTCTGCTTCTAACTCTTTTCCAACAGATGGATGGTAGATTTGACATTCTTCAAAATACTTTTAAGTTTATTTGAAGATAACTGCTCAAGCTTACTGCTCATCACTGTTTGCTTCTGTAGACACAGCACCATTTACCTCAGAGCACTTTACTGTTTATACTGTTTATATCAGCAAAATCACATACTAGTGTGCAACTACCTGGAAAAGCTGTGCATATTACTGCCAAATATCACATATTCTGTATTATTATAGAAAAGTTCATATTTATGAAGAATTCCAGTGCTTTAAAAAGCAGTTTCCTTTGAAATAATACAAATAATAATTTAAAGATGTATTTTCATTATTGTATTCATCTTTGAATCTAAATCTTTAATTGTCTTTATTCCAGGATTTTTCACAGAAAATAAATAAATAAAATGAATAAATACAATGATACAAAATAATAATGTATGCAAATAATGAAATTAATTGGGATTTCATAAAATTTATTTAATGAGCATTTTAATTGAATGGCAGCCTGCAATTTAATTTTTTCACTCTGAAATCTCACTGAAGCTGAAATACAGGTAGAATGTTGATGTAGGTAATGTAAGGCTGTCAGTTTAACACAGTAATTTACTGTGACATATTGTAAAATAAGAATAATATATTTTAAAATGTATTTACAATTATTTAAAATATTATGAAAATATATAATCTAAAATATATTATATCATGTCATTTTTTATATCATATTATACATTTTTGTAATGATTTCACCTTTGAATTTTCTCTGTAAATGTTTCATGTTCAAAAATAAAATTTCTCTGATTGACTAATTTGCTGCATGTATAATTCAGAATGTTTAGTGTCCATGGTATGAAAATAATCACTGTGAGACACTTCTGAAGTGAACGAGTCTTCAGAGAGCTGTGAGCGACAGTGTGAGACGCAGCCTCCGTGTTACCATATCCAGCTATTGTAAGCAGTTTATGACTCATTTTTTCAATTGATTTGACACTTTAGAAAGTTAAAAAATATGAAATAATTTAAATAATTTAGGTTTATTTTATTTATTTATATTTTTTTGTTTATTTTAATAGCAATATCTGGCAACATTGCATCGCCGGCATTAACCTGGCAGTAATCAAAAAAGGCAGCGGCTATTTACACTAAGTGCAAATAGCAGCATTTTTTTACAAAAGTACAAATAGCTATACATGTTAAAATAGCATGGATTTTCTGATTTTTATAATACCTATTGAAAATAGTGCCTATTATCTGTACCTCAGTATTGTAGTACATTATAAAACAGTATGCAATAATTAATGAGTGTAAATTTTTATTTAATAATAATTTTAATTCTAATTATTAAATGGATGCCACCTTATTGGGACAATAGACCCCTCCCTACACCTACCCTTACCCTACCCAATACATTACTTTCAACTTTTTGATTATTTACTTGATTTTCATTGAAAATAAATGCTTTTCTGATGTTATTTGAAAAGGGACAAAAAAGTTGTCCAAAAGGTGGATTCGATCCTTTCTAAATATATATGACACACGGTTTATATTCCGCACCACTAGAGGCGATGATCAGTGATGGTCTAAAAAAACTCCAGTGACAGGGACATGGCTGACAGTTATGACATTTGGTAAAGGAAAAAATTATGTATTACTTGTCACAAATGTTATCATCTCTATCAAAACGCTGTCTAACACTAGTGCAGGGATCTGTAGAACAAATAACTTGAAATACGCAAACACTAGCCATTGAGAAGTCAATGCTATGTCATTCAGTATAGTAGTTAACCTTTCAAAAATCATGCTATAAACATTCATAAGAGCACTAGACAAAGTTATCAGCTATATATATAATGGTTATAAATAAAAACAATAACAGCAATAATAAACAATTGATAAAATTATCCACCGCTCCTCTTATGATCAGCGGGACCAGGGGCGAAAATCTCATCTAAATGTTGGGGGGGCAATAAACATAACCTTTCTCATGAGCAAGTTTTGAAGGGGACACCAATAAAACAGGCAAAATTGTACTTAAGGAAATGTGTACAGAGAGGAAAGCCTTACTATTGCATGGAGAGTGTTCCATTATCCTTCTTGTCAACGTTTATTTATTGTTCAATGAAAAAGCTGACTAAATTGACGAAAACATTCTTCAGCCACCAAAATAAAATGGAATTTGAACTTAACTTCAACTTTTATTTATTTATATAGCACATTTAATAGCAATGTTGTTGCTTTACAGTTATAATTAAAACATGCATACTGTATATAAAAATATTTGCCATGCCTAGCAAAATTAAGGCATACACAATCTTAGACATACACCCTCACACAACTGTATAGTGAGATCGGTATAGACGTGAAAGACGGGAAAAAAATTAAAAATAATTATTATTTATTACGTCAATGACTGATTTGTTCAAAAAGTGGATTCAATCAGTTAGGAAACACCTCCTCAGTGTGTTTCTCAAAGACACAATTAGTGCTATAACTGCTGTAGCTTAGTTTTCAACTTTTTTCGTTGGTGAAATAGAGCTAAAACAGGCAATATGGTGCCTAAAATGCACTTAATATTAACTTCTTGCTTATTCAATTTTTATAAAAATCTAAATCAAATTTGTTATGCTAATATCTGGAGAACAACTGCGCTCTTAGTATGATGTTAAATTAGAATTATATTAAATTAAATAAACCGACCAGTGGCGGCTCGTGAATTTTAAAATAGAGGAGGCAAACTAATTGTTTTGGTCTGGGGATCCCTGCCAATTGTTATTATTATTATTTGCTTAACCACTTTAAAATGGCTTTTTGGCAGCTTTTAGTCAGAAACCATAAAGAAAATCTATTAAATATCGCTACTCATTATAAATACTTGGTAAATTATCAGCCCAGCCGCTCCGGGAGATGTTCAAACCATAGACTGTATAAAATCAGGTTCAAACTAATAGCACTTAATTTACGTCTCTATGATGGACGTAAATAAATGAACGCGGGAAAATCTAAATGCGCACCCGCACTAGTCTAATCTAACATACAAGACTTGTATATGCGTAGGCTACACTATGGGTGTTTGTAAGACGTTATTAAACAAGCTAGGTAAACGCCTGTATAAAAAGCGTTATAATCGCAAACAGACTTATGGAGTTCCACAACAACTAAAACACGTTGTTTTCTCGCACCCGACCGGACTGTGTGTATGTCAGTAGTGTAGAGGTAAAAGGGGAGCAGGCAGTGGACCAAAGCAATGTGAGGCAAAGCAGGGGGAACTCGAGATGTTTACAACTTTTTTTTGTTGTTGCTCAGTTTGCATTTGTATTGTTTTACTACTTACACAATTAGTTTAATTATGTATCATTATATTATTTACAATACACATATTTCAATTATATTTTAGGGGGGCGACAACCCTCAGATAGGGGGGGTCCGGACCCCCCCCCCCCCCCCGACCCCCCCGCGATTTCTGCCTATGAGCGGGACCCCTGTGGAGAGGGTGAGCAGCTTAAAGTACCTTGGTGTAAACATCTCCGAGGACCTGACTTGGACTACTCACATTCAAACACAGGTTAATAAAGCCAGGCAAAGACTGTACCATCTGCGACAGCTGAGGAAATTCAGGGTCTCACCAGCAATCCTGAAAACTTTCTATTCTGGGGCTATAGAAAGTGTATTGACTCAGTGTATCTCAGTGTGGTATGGGAATAGCCCTGGGTCTGCTCTCCCCTCTCTGCAGGACATCTACCTCAAACGCTCCAGAAGTAGCGCTGCTAAAATCATCAAAGACTCCACCCACCCCAGTAACCATCTTTTCACTTTGCTGCCATCTGGTAAGCACTTCCGTAGCTTGATGGCAAAAACCGAGAGACATAGGAGGAGTTTCTTCCCCCAGGCCATCAGGCTCCTAAACTTAAACCAGCCTCTTAACATCCTCATGCCTCCACTTAATGTACACTCTATCAGTAAGATATTCATCATTCACTGCCTCACATTGACACACTGACAGTGTCACCCTGTTTGCACATCTGCTTCTTGTACATTCCTGTATATCTTTATATTTAAGACTACAGTTTACTTTCATGCACATTATTTTACATTCTATATTTAATTCTACAATATACATCTTTTTTATATTTTATTCTTATATTTTTATTGTTTACTTTTATTTCATTCTTACATAGCTATATATTTGTGTATATTTTCATCTTTGTTGTTTTCTTTAATAATTGCACTGTCCCTGGAGTGGACCTGACTCACATTTCACTGCTGGTTATATATGATCTATATAATTGTGTATGTGACGAATAAAAATCATGAATCTTGAATCTTGACAAAAAGTATTAACAAACTTTGATGCCATCAATAGGGTATGTTTTAAAAATGAGCATCCCTCCAAAAACATCTACATTTCTGTTTCTTTTCAAATGTTAGTGTATATAATTTGTTGTATTTATAGGGGTTATTATGACATAATTCTATAATAAGAGGGTTATTATAGAAACCCCCTGGACCACTAATTTTCAAAGCCTGGCTATGGCCATGTATACAAGCAGTGTCTTTCTCTCTCTGGCAGTCTCTCACCCTGCCTATTTTCCCCTTGGGTGGTAGCAGAGGGAGAACACACACTGAAACACTGTGTTCTGAGCAAAGTGAGACTGACAGCTGCTGCAGCTCACCTTAAACACACTTTAATTGAATTACCAGCCAAGCACATAGCCAGACACACTGTATGCACTGACTGAAAATGTGGGGGACAATTTCTAATTTCATTTCCTAAGCGGCACAGAAAGCTCTGCCTGATGAATTTCATGAGCCATGAGTTCCTCATATACATTGCATTCAAGTAAGTAGACTTCTTAGGACTTGAAAATCACTTTCTCCACTGAAATTATTACCTTGTTCCCTGAGTGTGCCATGTATTTAATATAACAGCAGTTTTGTAATGACTACTGCACCTGCAGACTCGCACACACTTCAGAAGGTCTGTAAAAATTATATATGTTCTGTTAAGCATTTTATAATGCTGTGTGGTAATGGAAATGATTAGTTATTATGTTAATGCCATAGTTACACATTCCAAAGTGTTAACTTGCTTGTTAAAATAGACATCTGTTTTATGTATGTACCATGTGGTTCATTATCTGTGTTTTGCAGTGAAATTGCTTTATCTAATACTCTGAACTTAGCTGAACACTTAAATGTATCACTTTATTTACCTCTGATGAAGGGGGATAATGTTCTTAAATGAAAATTCATAATGATCTGAAAAGTTTTATCTACTACTCTAAACAAAAAGCTGCATTAATTCAATAAAACTGCTATTAAGTGAAAAATCTGTTAAGACAGCATTTTGAACAGATTCCAGATATTGCACAGTGAATAAAATAGACTTGCCGAAATGTCACAGTTTTCACACTTGTGCAGTATCTGTGTTCAAACTGCCTATACCGTATAACATTGCATTATTACCAAATAATGCAAGACAACTTGACTTCATTCTTTCAATCTTAATTTCAAAATTTAAATGAAACAAGAAGTTTCCTTCATAATTACTGAGTCCAAACGATTGGGCTGCTGACTTGTTGCCTTGCTGCCCTATCAATGACTTTGCAGGCGTTGTTTATGCACAAACATGCCTGCAGAAACTGATTTCTGTCAGATTTCTGAAGCAGCGTAATAATGGTCTATGACAAAATAAAGTGCTTTAATGGTAACTGAATACAAATTTAATTACTACAATGCTGATTTCTCACTAGAGATGAAAAACATTTACACACCAACCACTAAATTTCAGAGAATTTATTTTTCAGCTCAACTGTCATTCAATGCACAGCATAGTGGGATATCATAAGGATACATAAAAAATGTTTCACATGAAAGCATCGCAGCAGACAGGATATTACACAATCGCTGGATTCAGACATGCCTTGTTGCCTTCCTAACTCTGTTTCTCAGCCTTCAGATGCAGCCAATGTTTTCCACTTTTTTTTTCTTTTTTTTTCTTTTTTTATAGCTGTACCCTTCCTTATTTGTTCACTGGAATTTATCATTACTCTGATGAAAGGGGAGTACTCTAATTAGATGTTCTCAAATGCAAATTCGTAATTATCAGAAAACGTGTTTATTATTTTTACCTGTCAGAAATTAGGTATTTCATTTTGGTGCCTATTAACTGAAATTATGCTTATTATCAAAACTAAACAAAGTACACTCCATAGTTCTCAAATGCAGACATCATATTACCCAAAATGATGGTTGGCAAATTACACAGCTTTCTTTAAACAACTTGGTCAACAATTATCACACATATATAATACAGGTGCATCTCAATAAATTAGAATGTCGTGGAAAAGTTCATTTATTTCAGTAATTCAAATTGTGAAACTAGTGTATTAAATCAATTCAGTGCACACAGACTGAAGTAGTTTAAGTATTTGGTTCTTTTATTTGTGATGATTTTGGCTCACATTTAACAAAAACACACCAATTCACTATTTAAAAAAAAAAATTGCTTAACAAAATTTATCCATGTCTTGATTGGACAGTCTCACCTCTCACTGTGGCCTCATCACCAGACCATTCCCTGTGTTGCAAATGGAGAAAGCCCCTACAGCAATTCTGCAATCCTTTTTCTATACGTATATGTGTCAACCATCAAGCCGAATGACTGCATCAGCCACCGGTGACTCATGTGTCTTCTAAAAAATATCTGCCCTAAAGAAGACTATAAGAAACATATCCTGTCAACACAAGTTATGTTGTGCCGAGTTTGAAACTCTGAGGAAGATGCTTTTTTTAATGCCCCTACTCTTTGGAAGTGTATCAGGCCAATTCTGCAGCACATAAGTCAGACCACTGCCTGGAAAGAGAGACCACCAAAGCTTTCTGGGCTTCTAGACAGAGACGCATCAAAAAGGTAACTGTGAAACAAACTAGATGTCACAGAAAAACAAAACAAAACTAAAAATATATATAATTTTTTTAGCATATATTAAGAATGACCAATTAATTTGTGATGTCAGTTTAATGTAAATGTAACGTACATTCACAAAAAAAAATAATAATAATAATAAAAAAATATATGTAGCTAACACATTAATCTCTTAATTTAATCTCTGTGAGTTTTAGGAAAATATGTGTGGACAAAAATGATCTGATTTCACAATAACTGACAAACCAAGAATGTCTAAAGGGATAAAAATGAAGATTCTTTCATCATTTACTCACCCTCATGTTCCAAACCCCCTTTATTTTTCATTAAATTTCTTTCTTCTGCAGAACTTAAAAGATATGTTAACTCTTGTGCTATGCTGCACATCCTTTCAATTTTGTGTTCCTGGCCTCCCTTTAGCAGCAATTACATCCACCAAACAATTTTTGTCATTTCATTACAGTTTCAGTTCAGCAAGACAGATATACTTTTGTAAACTCTTCCAACTGTATGCAAGTCAACAATTCTCAGTCTTGGGTGTTATTAGGTGTTTTGATCAAAGCATAGCTCATATGAGGCAGTGCTTTCCGTGAATAGCAAATTCAAAATGTCATAGTGTTTTAGTGCACAGCACACCTTACCAACACCTCAGATCTCCTCTCACTGATTGGACTCTATGTTAGTAGACTTCTGACTCCAAGTTCTAGGAGAAGTTTTTACCCAGTGATTCACATTTCCACCATGCACCTATTTCTATTTTATGAGCATCTAATGCATAACTTGTCACATACTTTTCCCTGCAGTGAAGTGATGTTGACTGTTGTTGAGAAAAAATTATTTGTTTTTTATGTTCAATATTTTCTCATTTCACAGGTATGGTTTTGTTTTCAGTAAATGCATAGAATTTGGCCACATTTAATATAAGAGGAGCATTGAGCACGTTACAACTGTTCTCTCAGACACAGTGCTGAAGATCACATCGGAATTTATCCTTTCATCTGAAACGGTTTGATTTCAAAGCTGGTCTGCAGATTATTTCTGCAAACCTCTGAGTTGTCTAGGACGTTGGTAGCAAAACCTGAAGCAAATTTTGTATGTTTTGAATGATTTTTGAAAATTCTCTCTAGACATTGCTGCAGGCTGCTTCAAAAATATGATTATGGCCTCTTAACTTTGAAATTCTGACCTGCTATTGTCTGAAATTACATTTTACCACCTCTCTGGACCAGATGTTATTGGATTAAATGTAAGTAGATTTATCGGTTCAATCTTCTCAAAAACAAACAATGTGGCTGGTCCACATTTTTTGTTGACATGTAGGCACAAATAAATCACAGTAAATTAATTGAAGCTCAAAATAAGATGACCTTGTCTTAAGAGAGACAGGGATTGATCAATACCTAAACTAGAAGGTCACCTCCTACTTTAAGTCACCTGGGCACCATCTCTTCAGGGATGTGTGCTGTACATCTTAATGAGTGGAGCATGTGCTTTCCCATAGAACTAATGACATCAGCTTCAAAAATATCTCCCTTGAAACAATCCGTCACAGCTGGGGCTGAGCACAGTTCAATCTGCATCCCGGTTTAGAAGTTTATTTCTGCTCTGGCTCATACACCCTGGTGACTATATGACTGGCATTGAGCGTTCAGCACAGCTATCAATCAAATATGTGCATAGAGAGACCAGCACATCTGTCAATAAGCGGAGAGCTGCACTAGTCTATCAGTTCTCTTCTAATGACCCCAACCTGGTGTAAACATAGAGACTGACTCGACTTGCTCCATCTGGTTCTCTAATGGTGTGGACACTGGCCAGCTCAGTGGCATTCCATTAGAAGTGCATTGCACCTTCAGCTTTCATCCATCTAAAAGGCTTCCAGTTGAAAACATCTAACATCATGCAATAATAAAAAAAATTAATAACAATAAAAAATGCCATAGCGAATGTACATGGGTAAATCCACAAATATCAGTACTTCAGCTCAAACTTACTGGTGGTTTCCGAAAGATGAAAACTGCTGTAAACAGAATTAGAAAGGCAACAAGACACATCTGAATCCAATGTGTGCCTCCCACCGTCTACTAAGATGACTTCAACTGGATTTTAAAAGCACAGATCTTTTGCTGCCTATGATATACCACAATCCTGTGTATGAGGCTCTGTGATTGGTGGAAATAATAAAACAGCAATGTATTAAACAGATAAAAAAAAAAATTACAACTATTGATCATATATTTATGTATTTAAACATTATATGAAAACCACGATTCAAATGTCTGAGGTTGGTAAGATGTTTTATTTATTTATTTATCTTTATTTATTAAGTCTCTCATGCTCACCGGGTCTGCATTTATTTGGTTAAAAAAAATAAAAAATACTGTAAAAACCATAATAATGTGAACGATTATTATAATTTAAAATAACTTGTTTCTAATTTTATATATTTTCAAATGTCATTTATTCTTATGATTAATTTTCAGCATCATTACTCCAGTCTTCAGTGTCACTTGATCCTTCAGAAATCATTCTAGCTGATTTGCTACTCCAGAAACATATCTGAATATAATCAATGATTAAAACTTTTTTTTCTTTCTTTTTTTTTTTCGTAAACTTTGATATTTATTGTTTGTTTGTTAATTTGTTGATGAATTGAACTTTAATTAAAAAAAAGCCTTTAATATTTAAATAGATCAATTTAAATCTTCATACTTTCATAACTTTCAACCACTTTCATAACTTTCAACCACACACAAACTTTTCCCTGCTAAGTCACTGACACAGTCTTTTGTTAAATGCCTAATCGCCCAAAGATAAAATTATTAATTTATTTTTCTTTTTGCTCTATATTTTCTGGTATAAAAGTTAACTTCTTTTTCTGATCAAAGTGACAGCAAAAAGTAAAGAGAAAGTCTATTTTACTATTACTTGATCAATTACTCAGTGATCTAGAGTGCTTTCAAAAGAGCTAAACGGATCAGTACATTAGCATCAGAATGAGGTTTCTCACCAGTATTGATACACAAACACTTTATATTGCCTAATAAAAGTCATCATACTTCCCTTCATCACATCATCTGCCCACACTATCCACAAACAGTCCTAACTTCCTAAAGACTTTCGTAACCAGCAGCAAATGCTGCATTCAAAAAACAATAGGACATTTTGTTGAGCACCAATTTCAGTTCAGGCACAGTGCTATACATGCTGTGGACATAAAAACCATTATACAAGTCACATTATCTGACATTAAAATTGTCAGCTTTATCACTGAAGAGGCGTCACATCGCAGTTTAGTATAGCAATTCAAAATATGTCACAGTATGCACCGCTCCATGTTATTTCCAAAAGGCCTGGGCTTTACACAATTCAGAGTCTCCATTAATGTCCATTAAAATACAGCCAGCCAAGAGAGGGTGGTGGAGAGATTGATGGATCTGTTCATTAACCACGCTGCGGTGTTAAAAGCATGCTGGCAAGAATAGTGACAACATTGCTTGTTTAAACAAATGCCTCGCCATTCTTGTTTTCCACTTCTATTAAGAACAATAAGGGCCAAGGCATTTAAAAAAATAAATTGAAAAAAGACACATATGTGAGGCAGAAACAGTAGCAGCATCTCTTCTTCTTCAACACATTTGTCTCTCTAGAATCAATCAGCTATGCTGTTGTGACATGACTACACAGGTCACTGAGGGAAAGATTATTTTTAAGAAAGCTTGTTTCTTATATTCTCTCTTCCTCTCTACATAAAGTTTAACTCGGCAAGGGACGCAGCTCTGAAAACAAAAGCAACATCTGGTGTATTCCCACTTTTGACCTTTGCTTCCCATCATTAATCAAAGATGCAGCTTGGGCCTTTTAATGCAGGAAACAACACACTCTGTACAACTCTGCACTGTGGAGAAAATAATAATAACAATAATAAAAATACAGTTCTGTCTAGCTAAAAAAGTGTGTGGTTGCATCTAAAATTTCTAGTTGACTTGTTAAAATGGTGTAAATATCAAGATGGATGTTATTACCTGGTGATTCATGTATTGCTTTTATACAAAAGTTCTAGAACAAGAACCAAATATCAAATTCCTCGTGCTTTTGCTTGTGTGATATTGTTTAATTTTACATTTGAGGCATATCTAAAGCAACTTTTAAGGTATCACATCCGTATGTAAGATTGTAAGTCGCTTTGGATAAAAGCGTCAGCTAAATGAATAAATATAAAATGTAAATGTAAGATGATAAGAGTAAATCTGAATGTTGCATCTCATATTTTCTGTGACACATGCTCTTTAGGTTCCACATATGCAGCAAATATAGATTGTTGTGCTGAAATCATTAACAGGCTTACTCACAGTAATTTTAACGAACTAAAATTACCAAAAAAATATATAAAGGGTTCCCACAGTTTTTGACCAATAGATATCCATGACTTTTTCATTGTATTTTTGTGGTTCCCTGATAAGGTATTTATTTATTAGTTTGTTTGTTTGTTTACATTTAGACTTGTTCAATAAAGATTTATTAAAACCTTGAAAAGAAATAATGTGAAACAAACTGATTTAAAATAACTTTTTAAAATATATATAAAACTACTACTAGTACTACTAATATTGTTAATAATAATAATAATAATAATAATAATAATAATAATAATAATAATAATAAAAACAACGGATTAAAAAAGACAAACCAATACACTCACTCCAACAAAGCTATTTAAACTATGAGACCAGTGTTTAGCTAATTAAATGTTTTCAATTATGTTAGTTTAATTTTTGAGTATATCATAACTAAAAGGACTGCTGGCTATATTCATTTAAAAAAAAATAATAATAATAATTCATATTTGTATATTATTCATAGCGAAAAACCTTGAAATAGAGGTTTTCAGCCAGGTCATTGTTTCTTTCACAGAACAACACATTGGATGCTAACCAGTCATGTTTCAGAAGTGGCCATTCAACTGAGACTGTGCTACTGTCAGTCACGGAAGCCCTGCGGATTGTAAAAGCTGATTCCAAATCATCAGTTCTTATTCTGCTGGATTTATCTGCTGCTTTTGACACATCAGATCCTCCTGTCTGCCCTCGCATAACTGGGCATCACAGGGATTCCACTTCGCTGGTTTGAATCCTATCTCACTAGGTAGGTAGTTCTTTCAGTGTGGCTTGGGGAGGGGAGCTATCCAAAGCACATCAATTAGTCACTGAGGTTCCTCAGGGTTCAGTTTTAGGACCCCTCCTCTTCTCCATATACACAACGTCACTGGGTCCCATCATACAGGCACATGCCTTCTCCTACCCTTGATATGCTGATGACACACATCTCAATCTTTCATTTCAAGCAGATGATCCAGTGATAGCTGCATGGATCTAAGACTGCCTGGCGGACATCTCGGCTTGGATGAAAGAATATCACCTACAGCTCAACCTGGCAAAACTGAGCTTCTTGTCTTTTCTGCCACTCCAACTCTACAGCATGATTTCACCATCCAACTCGAACCTACAATTACCTCATCAACTTCATTGAGAAATCTTGGTGCATCTTTTGATGACCAGCTGACCTTCAAAGACCACATTGCAAAGACTGCTCGATCTTGCAGGTTTGCATTGCACAACATCAGAAAGATCAGGCCCTTTCTAACCGAGCATGCTGCACAACTTCTTGTTCAGGCCTTTGTCATTCCTAGGCTGGACTACTGCAATGCTCTTCTGGCTGGACTTCCATTAAGCAAAATCAAACCTCTACAAGTGATTTAGAATGCAGCACAAGACCAGTCTTCAGTGAGCCCAAAAGAGCCCATGTTACACCTCTCTTTATCTCCGTGCACTGGGTAAAGGTTGTGGCTTGCATCAAGTTCAAGAGATTGATGCTTGCATATAGAACAGCCGCAGGCTCAGCACCCACCTACTTCCACTTACTATTACGAATCTATATACCCTCCAGAAGACTGAGATCCACTAGTGAGCGACGCCTCGTGGTACAATCACAGAGAGGATCAAAATCACTTTCCAAAACATTCTCGTTTACCATTCCTGCCCGGGGGAATGATATTACCACCCCTATCCGGAATTCTGAATCCCTGGCAATTTTCGTGCGCCAGCTGAAAACTCATCTCTTTTGAAAAAAAGTATTTCTCTTTATTTATTCCATCTCTTTCTTGCTTGTACTTATTTGAACAAATGCCTAAAACCCGGTATTACAAGCACTTCCTGTGTTTGTTTGCTTCTTTATTCATTTTATGTATCCCCCAGTTGTAACTCTTTGGATAAAAGGGTCTGTAAAAAGACTAAATGGAAAGATAAATCTAAATGTATTACTTTGTCAGATTTAATTCAAAACAAAATTTTAAAATTCCCTGATATTAAAAGGTTTTCCATGACTCTGGGCTGCCAGTGCATAATGATTGATAAAACAGGATATAAATATCCTATTACCCCTTTCATTCATTGTATTGCACCAATACTTCTTTCTTATATTCCAAGACATTAGACTTTTACAGCATACACTATATAATCCAGCACTGGTCAGCCTGACCCACAGCGAACCCTGTGCCGGACCGACCACCGGACTAAATAAAGTTGAGCTAGTGCCAGAATGATTGTGATTTACCAAACCTGGAGATCTATGAAAACACTAGAAGACACCACACACACACACACACACATATGCGCAAGCGATTCTTTCCCCGCATGTCAGCATACACATCTATACACTCCAATAGCTTCTCTAATACCTTGCATTTTCTGGTTTGCAAGAGAGAGATTGGATTCTAGCCTGAGCCTTTCTTATGAGTTTGTGCACAAATAAGATTAAAAATTGTATCCGCATAATTCCAGATTGCATTACAGCAAATACATTGTGTGCTCTCCTCAAGGGGCTATTTCTCAGAATATCAATGATCATGTATGGGACAGTTTAGAAGAATGAGACTCAGATACAAAACAAGAGGAATACAGGATACAAGAGGAAAAGAGTGAGGAACCCAAGGAGAATCTCCAATATCTGTAGAAGAATGTGTTCAATTTGCTCTCCAGGAATGCTTTGAAGTGCTCCAAGACCAGCTGTGAGAACGTGATCTGTCAGTGGATCATGGTGAAAGTTCATCGACTGAACCCACTATGCTTAGTTCTCCAATAAGAAATCGGTCAACACCACCAGAGACACCCTGAAACAATGAATGGGCTCAGAATCCAGCACTTTCACTGTTAATCTTATAAACAATTTATTCCCACCCACATGCTCTCTTGCTTTTCTCCTCAGTATTGTGGGTTGGGCATTATGGCTGTTTGCTATTCTCATTGTAAACGCATATGTGAAACTGAATATGCCGAGTTTATATGCAGCTCAACAATTTTTTTGAACAGCTATATTGCTTTCGCTTTGCAAAGCCATCACTGCCATGTTAACCTAAGGTACAAAAAATAAAAACGATCTCTTTTTAACCTTATTTGCCCCTAAATGGTACATTTTAGCCTATATTTGTACCTTTTGAAAGGGAACCTCTTAAGTGATAGTCCTGTACTTTTTTTTTTCTTCGAATAATGCATTCATTTGAATATGTAAGTTAAACATTATTTGCCTACACAAATATTATTATTATTATTATTATTTTTTTTTGTCATTGAAATGTACAATATGGATGTATTGACAGAATCTATGCTTTAGTATTTGTGTATGCCCAGCCCTATAAATGTAAAATCCTTTATGAATCTTTAATATTCTAAATACACTATAGTGCTTAAACATTTGGGATTTTTTTTTTTTAATACTTTCAAAACATTAGAACACTAAAAATTTATTTAAAAAGCACGTAACTCCACCAGTACCTTTTCTCAACAATAAAACATAATATATATATATATATATATATATAAATAATGAAGCTTCTGTCTTGGCTGTCCTCTGACATGAACCTTATAGAAAATGAGTGGGGTGAACTGAAAAGAAGAAGCACCAACATGGAGCTGTGAATCTGAAGGATCTGGAGAAAATGCAGAAACGATAAACTATTAATCTTTTGTCCCACGTCTTGTGAATTTATGCAGCCCTGGATTTACTACACCATAAAAAGTGCCATATATCTATTTACTGGGGCATGATGATTTCAGGGTCCTGGCACTCTTGTATGTATGTTTCATCAGAAAATGTGGTGATGAGAGGTTTTACCACAGTGTGTGGATAGTCTTGATTTCTGGTGGAAATTTACACCAGGACATCCTCAAAATGTATTCCTGATACTAAGCAGCCTAAAAGTTAGAGCCTTTTTAAGAGCCCAAGGGAGAAGTGAGATCAATAGTAGAAGCGAGAAAAGAAAGTGAAAGGAAGAAAGAATAGCTTTGAGCACTTTGAGCACAATACAGGGCCTCAGACTGAGTTATCTAATGGATGCTTTTTGGCTATCCGAACAGAGGAAAAAAGACAGAACAGTCCATCCTCTGTAGTCATTCTCCATGATCTGATGGATTTAATGGAAAAGGGAATTCTTTTCTACTGTTTGTCCATGCTGAGGGACCAGGACATAACTATCAGGATGAGCTGCAGTAATGGGGAGCTGGATGTGATGAAATGTCAGGTCAGACTCCTTCTCTAGAGATGTCGCAAGACTTGTCCTACTGGTATTGCTGGTGACAGGACCAGTGGGCTGCACCCTAGCAAGAGGCTGGTAATGGGACTGTCCTTGGGCGAACAAATCACAAAGGTCTCACTAATTCTAGTGCAGAAAGTCATGGCTGCACAATTGGTACTTGCTTATTTGGAGTGTAGGAGTGAACAAACAAAGGCAAGAGGGAAAGTGGCTACAGCCATAATTTCAATAGCAAGTTCAAGTTTGCAATCTGAGATGTGGGAGGAGTGTGAGACATAAAATGCATCTGGAAAAAAGCTTCAAAATATGATTTCAAAATATAAATGCAGCTGCGTTAATGCTAAGGTGGGTGGCCCCAGATAAAAGCTGAATGAAGAAAATAGCTGAAATGTCAATAGAATATCCAGATGAAGGAATGCCATCAGAGAGGTGAAAAACAGCATCTGTACTTGTCGAAATGCATTTCTATACAAAGATTCACACTTATGTGTCTATATGTGTGTATTCAGTATACTTTCTTGTATTCTACAATACATTTCTTTATTTTTTTAATCATGTCTTCTACATGTACATCCCTATTTAGTCTCAATTTATCAACTAATTAATCATTAGAATAATTTATCAAAACGATACACCTCACCTAGTTTCTGTGCACAACAATGCGTAACACCAACAAATTAACAAATGGATAATGAAAGCAACTTTTTTATACAAATTATTTGTATCTGTAACAGATATGCAGGTCAGCGATTCATGGGTTAAATTCTGTTTTATAAATTCAGACTGTTGGTACTAAATGCCAGCCTGGCTGGACTTAAACTATTTACGATGCCCATGCGAGCTTCAAAGAAGAAACGAAAACCCCCAACCCAAATTCTTCCAACACTGGAGACAAAGGAACTTTTCGTATAAGTTCCTTACTTTCATTTTATTATTAATATGTATTTTAATTATGTTTATGGATTGCATAAAATGGTTAATCCTTGTTATGTGAAGAGTATAAGTTGCAAGCTCATACTTTAGGAAATGTCTCTCCTCACTTTAACTTTCTCAAAAGGAAATGTTCTGCAACCCCCACACTCCTTGGTAGCTACGACTACACAGGACAGGAGAGAAGCCAAGTCACTGGCTTCTTTTGAACAATGCATTCTATGGAATGTATTCATTAACTTTCTGTTTTCATGTTTTATAAATGTATTACGTATTCCCTTTTGGTACATTTAGATGTTTCCCAACATCTGCAGTGTTATCATGTGTTAAACAAATCTTTAAATGTGTAATTCGATCTAAAAATTAGATCTTTGGTCATATATATATTATGTCTAGTCTTGTTCTAATCGTCATGCTTTGACAGACCCATTTATCTAGAGCAAAGTAATGAAAAATGTATTTAATCTGGAATAATGAACTTGCTTTAATATTCCTGATGAAATCGGACAGGCCCTAAATCATCAGGGGGTTGTCTCAACCGAGACAAAGGAACTTTCCCTCCGCTTCAGATCGCGGACATTCATTGGATGCTCCCTCGAAAATGGGCGTGAACTATTTCAAGCTATAAGAATTGACCAAACAAGGTCCACCCTCTCTTCGCTCTCTTCTTGCTCTTCTTTCTCTTCTCCGTTCTCGGACACGCTGCTCTCCAACGTTGCTTCCGCGCGGCCGTAGGCCGCGCTCATAGCGCGAACCCCCTCAGCACAGGGGCTGAGAGAAAAAGCCATTTTAATGGCTCCTTTGGAAGCTTTCGTTTCGTTCGTTTTCTTTTCTTTTCTTTACTAAGTTTATTAAACTATTCGCCTCTCCCACGCAAGGAAGACGAATTCTGGAACAATGTTTGTTGAACCTTTCAAATACCGCGCGAGGACAGAACAAAGGACCACGTGCTCCACGCTCACGCCAAGCGCAGCGTGCACGCGCGTCACATGGCCTCCGTTTCATGGCACATGGCTGTTTCAACGCGCAAAGCTCACAAGCTCGACGCCGATCTCACGTCACACTCACATGGGACACTTCTGCAAGTATCACTTTCTCTATGGAGATTTAAATGCTGGTTTAAAGTGTTATTATGATCTGATTTGTTGTTGGTTCCACTAAGGTTTACTGACTGATTTTCATACCTGAGCTCATTCTGTGATCTCTCTCGCTTTCTACACTTCTCTCTCTCTCTCGCTCTCTCTCTCTCTCTCTCTCTTTTATTTGGATTCCGTTATGTCTTGTAAATGTTTATTGTCTGTATTTTCGTACGCATATTTACTCTGTGTGATTTGTAGTTTGATGTATTACTAGTTGAATTATTAAAAACCCATATATAAAATGATTGGCTTTGGACTCCACCCCACTCACATTACGAGTCACTGAGATGTGTCTGATCTAAAGCTACAAGCTCTAAATTTAGAAACTAAATTTATCATAAGGATAGGATAATATTTTCATGGCCAGAGAATACTTTTCCTTGAATTATAAGGCGTGATAACTTTATTGAAAATTGATAGGTCTACAGTGGTGTGCTGGACATACCACGGTTTGATCTGCAGTAATTTACAGTAAGAGATCACAATAATTGATATGAAGAATGTAATATTGACATATTAATGAGTAAATTACAGTGCCCTGTGATTAGTATTGGTATTGGCAATTGAGCTATTTTTCATAATCAATAAAATTAAATGTAACTGTCATCTGAGATATATATTAATCAAATTCTTGATTAATTATTCAAATTCCCTATATATCATTTGAGTTAATTACTATGTAAAACTCATTGTTGTTACATATCTGTAAAAATTATTTGTATTGTAATTATTTGTATATAAAATTCCAATATTTCTTCATGTACCCTCACCCCCATGTTGCTTGAAACTTATGTTCAGTTACAATTTTGCTTAATTTATTGGGGAAAAAAGCAGTTCAGTTTTCAATCTCGGCAAAAACTTTACCACATTTTACACTTCCATACAGAACTATATTTTAGTACAACTGTTTCTGGTTTCTGCTCAGTGTCTCTCATATCCTTTTGTTTCTAGACCAATAACTAATACAATTTTTACCATATTTCATCAGCATCAGATACAGTGGATGTGATTCAAAACCCAGCGAACTACCTTGCCGTCTACTGCCAACGCTGGTATCATCTTAACTGAAATGTAACCTCATAAGTGATTTGGAATAGTCTACATATTAAAAAATTAACCATTAATGGAAACCACACCCCATTATCACAAAGAATATCGCTAAGCTAATGACACAATTCTCTAAAAAGCAGAACACATAAATGTTGGAATATAATGTTTATTTTAATTGGACTGAATTATATAATGTTTATTTAAATTCATCATCTTGCTATTTGTTTCACTTTAGCGCTTCCACAAAATGTAAACAACTCAAATCAAAACCATAAATATACTTGAACTGAAATAGTAATATTGAAGAAGTGTTCCCTATTGTCACGATCATTAGATGGAGTGCCCATGAACTTCAGAAGAGGGAACTCCACTCAGGACCATTCCACCCATCAACCACCAGATGTCACTTGGACACTAGCACCTCTCATACTGTTGCACCACACCCAAACTACATTCCCCACGAGTCACTGCAGCACAATCACCTTACCACACCTGCACCTCATTCATCAGCCAATTTCCTTGCCACACATGCACCTCAATTACACAAACGCAGCACAAAAGCAGCACAATCACTCTCACTCACTGTGAAGTCTTGTTTAACCTGTCTAGCATTTCCGAGCGGTTTCCCTTGTGTTTGTTTTTCCCGTGTCTGATCTTGGATTGTGTATTTCGACTCTGATTCTCTGCTGCCTGCCCCAATCTCTGGTTGGTTCTGTTTTCGATTCTGGTTGCCCCTAACATACCTGACGCCATTCCTGATTTCTGCCTGTCTGACCATTCTTTGAATAAAGTTCTGCACATGGACTCCTCATTACACCTATTCTAAAGGGTGATACCATATATATTTAAAACTTTAAAATGATTTCATTTCAGCTAGTTGCCAGTGCATTTTTATTTAGTTCAACTTGATGTACTTAGAACTAAAATAACAAAGAAATAAGACTGAATATGTATGGATATTTAAAAAATAAAATCATTCAAAATATTAATCATTATTATATTACCAGTGATAGGCAGTTTGAGTGGAAAGGAACTTGTATTTTTGGGCACATTAGATATACTGTATACAGAGACACCATCATTAGAATACGTTAATCAACGTGGGAAAATAAATGAATCTTATAAGTTATTAAACTTCGAGTGGCAGACATGCATAAGCACAAGACCATACTTTATCATCCCCTGCATTCTTCTGATTAACTACTAATACAACAGTAAGCAATTAGTTTATTGTGTATGGTATCTGTGGCATTCCAAATTCCAGTTTTATACAGTAAATGTGCTTCTTTATTTATGATTACAGACTCCTTTTGTCTTTCTTTTTTTGTATGTGTGTAACCTGACCCATTTATAACAGTCTTTCAATCGTTATACAATTAGAGCCTCATTTAACTAACGATTCTCTGCACCAGAAATGTCATTACCATTCGCCTCATACCTCATGCGCTAAGCTTTCAATTTTTATTTTGCAAAACTGTATGAAAAGTGCACTTTAATCTCCTGAAGTTCAGTTCAGTTCATGAAAGCAGGCTTTTGGAGATTGCTTAGATTGACTTAGATCTCATTTACATGCTGCTGTCAGAAACCCAATTAAAATGGCATAAACAAACAGAACAATTTTTAAAGGTTTCATACCATATTGAATTTTAATTACATTTCACTTGAATATCACTTGAATATTTCATCAGCTCTGAACAATGTTATGCTAAATGATGGCTAGAAAAAATATGACTTTATCACTGCTAAATTACAACAAAAAAAAAAAGCAATTATGACCTACTGGTAAGCTTGCAATGGCTCACTCTGATGCCCAATATAAAAAATTATATCAGACTTACAGATTTTACTTGCATCAATAACAAATACTGACACTTACAAATGAAAATGACTAAGAATGCTTGAAAATGTTTAGAATTCCTGTTCTGGGCCAAGAACTGCAAGCAATAAATGACAAAACAAAGGATTGTGAGTTTGCTCCTCTACAGTGAATGGGTGCCGTCAGAATGAGAGTTTAAACAGCTGATAAAAACATCACAATAATCCACAAGTAATTTGCATCTTGTGAAGTGAAAAGCTGTGTGTCTGTAAGAAACAAATCATTCATTAAGGCATTTTAATTTTAACTGCTTCTGGTCAGAATACAAGGCCAAAAGACTCAGCTTTTCGCTTCATAAGACGTTAAGTGATGGACTGGAGTCATGTAGATTACCATAATGTGCATTTTTTATCAACTGTTTGCACTGTTATTCTAATAGCACCCATTCATTGTAAAGGATCAGTTGATGAGAAAGTGACGTAATGCTAAATTTCTCCAAATCTCTTATGATGAGGAAACAAACTCACCTGCATCTTGAATGGCCTGAAGGTGAGTATGTTTTTGGACAATCTATTCATTTAAGGTAAATATGTCCTCAGTCCTATGCTTTTATTGAGCTGACCTTGCCTTGGAATGAAATTTTGGAATTTAGCATTCACTAAGGTTATGACGTTTTCACAACAGTTTTCTGCGCTCTGTGGGGTTCTGGTGGACTTCAAAGAGGATTAAGCTCTTATAAAATGAGTTGATTCTGTTCTGATACAATCAGAGGTAGGGGAGGGCTTCAAATAGAATAAGTTAGAAAAAAAGTGTCCGATGGGTAATTAAAATTTGACAGATGTGAGCTTGTTTGGGTTTATCCTTTTTGCTTGTTTGTCTCAAAAACAACCTGGGCTATTTTAATAAGCCTTAACTATTTCATAAATACAAAAATACACACTTTACAATAGATTTTAATATACAGTATTAGGAAGATCACACTAGAATCAATGAAGGTCATAGGACACACACTGATTCCATCCGTCTCATTTGTTTCCTCTATCACAGATCAATAATGTGTAGATTACAGTCTGGGAGGGATCAATACAGCAACTTATTGTTATCACTAAGGCTTGAGATTGACATAAATTGTACATACTTGAGTAAAGCCTCCTGTCTGGCCTTTGTTGCCGGGTGAATCAAGCAGAGACTATCTATCAATCTAATTTCGTATGGCACCTGTGTTGTATAGATTTTCCACAAAAACTTTAATAATAGACCACAATGGAAAAAGTTTATGACAGTTCTGTTAAATTAATAGATTTATTTTACTGCCTTAATAGAAGATGTTTTGTCTGCAGAACTGTGGCACACACAAAAAAAAGGAAAAGAAATTGTAACTAAACCACACACACACACAGCAATAAGAAACAGTCTGTATAGACCAAAATTAACTATCGGTATCAGATATAAGCCTGAAGCCGTATTTTGCAGACTCTGAGGGTTATATGTTCCACTGATAAACAAAATGAACTGCCCTCCTTGTCACCGTGAGTTAATTGCCTCTGGGTTCCAAAACTGGACCACAGATGTTTATGTGTTTTATGTAGTTAGCTATCAGTGTTTATAATTCTCACTTTCCCAGTCCTGAAACAGATCCCAATGTTCCATAAACCCTTGAGGGTCAGGGGTGAGATCGTTGCTATTTTCTTTCAGCATGAATATATAAATGAATAAATAATTGACCCATTTACATAACATTTAGCTGCACCAGAAACATCACTCCACACACTGTGCTTAAAAAATGTTTGTGAGCATTTATTTTTTTTCTTTATTTTTTTTTCTATTGTAGTTAAACTACATATGAGTAATTCATGTCTGTTGAAAGAGATGAAGAGGGCAATGCTGAACAGAGCTCACCTGATTTGAAAAGCATTAGTCAAACTCAAGTTTTCAGAATTTGATTTCATTCAATTTCTCATATATGAATGCTTCTTAAAAAAAAACATTCAACACACAAACACACACACACACACTTTCTCTATGCCTATGCTTTCATCTCACTATCATTATCTGCTTAAAAAACCTCAGCTGTACTATATGAGGTACATGAGAACATGTGGCACACATCTCTGTGACAGCACCAGGAGAGACGTGCTCGACAGACATGTTTTTATGAAGCCATTAACATCGGCCCATCTGCTACAGCCAATGATCTCAACAGCAGAAAGAAGTGCAGGTTTATGACCTCATACAAAGCTTACAGCACTGAATACAAACAAGTGTGAGAGAAATAACCTGCAGGTGATGGGAGAAATTCATCTGGCAAATTCATCCTTTGAAAACTTGGTTTAACATTTTACAAACTTACAACATACAGATGAGGTGTCTTGTTTGACTTTTGTGACAGCAGTTTCAACATTATGCACTATATATATATATATATATATATATATATATATATATATATATATATATATATATATATATATATATATATATATATATATATATATATATATATATATATATATATATATATATATATACACACACACTCATCTTAAGGATTATTAGGAACATCATACTAATACTGTGTTTGACTCCCTTTCGGATTTTTTTATAGGATAGCATCTTGCAGTTGATGGAGATTTGTGGGATGCACATACAGGGCACGAAGCTCCCATTCCACCACATCCCAAAGATGCTCTATTGGGTTGAGATCTGGTGACTGTGGGGGGCATTTTAGTACAGAGAACTCATTGTCATGTTCAAGAAACCATTTAGAAATGATTCGAGCTTTGTGACATGGTGCATTATCCTGCTGGAAGTAGCCAACAGAGGATGGTACATGGTGTTCATAAAGGGATGGACATGGTCAGAAACAATGCTCAGGTAGGCCGTGGCATTTAAAAGATGCTCAATTGGCACTAAGGGGCCTAAAGTGTGCCAACATCCCCCACACCATTACACCACCGCCACCAGCCTGCACAGTGGTAACAAGGCATGACGGATCCATGTTCTCATTCTGTTTACGCCAAATTCTGACTCTACCATCTGAATGTCTCAACAGAAATCGTGTGTGTGTGTGTGTGTGTGTGTGTGTGTGTGTGGGTGTGAGAGAGAAATGCTTTGTTATCACACTACATAATTATCTGGACAACTTAATTTTAATAGAAGCAAATTGTGGGCAATAAGAACACAATGACCTTTTAAGCACTATTTCTGTTTCCCTAAAAAAGAAGTTAAGAAGTTAATTATCTGTTCTGCAAAATGACAAAACATCATTCTATTTTTGAATAACATTTATGCTCTGCACCCTGAACGCATAACAGAAATTCAAGACATTCTATCCTGAGGAACTTTAGCCTTGGAACTTATACGAAACACTAACTGCTTTACATCAAAAAACAGCGACAGTAATGGCCTCTGTTAAAATATAATGGCTGATTTGTCAATTCTAATTGGAGTTACGATTGTCTGAAATGGTGTCACCATTGCAGTGATTAGAAATGATACACCACTCACCCCCTTGACCTTCCTCTACATACCACACATGGTCTCTCTTTTTACATGGCTTAATTGCATCTTGCCCACTGAGGATGTGGGTAATTCAATATAACGTCATGTTCTCGCACTAGACTCGTCTGGATTAAATGTCCATCAAACTACTGGAGTTCATCACAATATATTTTGTCGCCACAGACTACTCTAGTATTACAGAAATGATCTGTTCTATTCCAGCCAGAAAGGTTTCAGAGATGAAATGTAAATGTAGCGGATCAAATAAATCTAAATGTGTCACAAAATAATAAAACTGAACCCATATTCCATGTAAAGATCTGTCCGAACCAACTGAAATGAATTACTGCCAACGCTAACTGGCTCTCTGTATTGGTGTCTAAATCAAATAATGTCATCAATAAAATAAACAGAGTTGTACAGCAGAAATACGCATTAAATCAGGTGTCAAATGATTCAAATACTGTCATCATTATTTGCCTCCATTTGTGGATGCCAACATCTCATAAAAGGTTATTTAAAACATCATAAACCAGAATTTATAGTTTGCTTTTAATCACCACTGCAGATGCAACAATAACAGTCAACATGTCTTCATCTGATCCTAATAAACATTTACACTACAAGTCAAAAGTTTGAACACAATTGACTGAATTTAGGAGCTGAAAAACTGTTTGATCTAAAGGCTTATGCATAAATGATTGAGATTATTTTTGTACACAATTATTATGTATATTATATATTATTATCTTCTTTACAAACCCATTTTTAATGAAATATAATACTGGGAATTTGGGGGATGAAATCATATTCTAATATTTGGTAGAGAAATATATATAAAAATAGATTTAGATTTAGATTACATAATTATTTATAATTTATATAATTTACATAAATATTCTAAATAATATGTCTTCATTCGTTTTGGGTCAGTATTTGAAAATCCATAGCTGTGGTCCCTTGGAGCTCCCCTGTATTTAAAAATTGAAAACCTCTGGACTACGTCACTTACCTATATTGACATCCTGCTAATCATAGATAGTTAGTTTGTGCTGTTTGTACTGTAACTTGCAGTGTACGCTGAGAAAATTTAACAGCAAAGAGATACCAAAACATTAATTTAACTTTCTTTGACAAATGAAAAACTTTCCCTTCTTCACAGTCCTAGTGAGAGGCATCTGAAAATAGATGCAAGATGTTACCAAGCAGTGTTGACTGATCATGAAAGCAAGTATGACTCTTTGACCGTAGAATCATGTGGTATGATGTGAGCGTGTAATTCACTAACACTAATTGCCTAACCCGTGTATCAGTTCCCGCAGGCAACAAAGTGTTTTCAGAACAGAGCACCCAGAGCCATTATTTCTCCTGTTTTGCAGATGAGCACAGAGTCCCACTGTACATTATTAGTGTTGTCAAGTTACTATGAGGTGGTTTAAAAGCACCCTTTAACACGCAAATAAGTGGCACTACAAATATGAATATTCTGCAAATGAATAGTGAAACTGTGTGACAGATATTTGTATTTAAAGAGTCTTACTGACATAAATTACTTCTCAGGTATAAAGGGATTTAGAGCAATGGTTGAAGTCTTACAGAACATCATGGTAAACTAAAGGGTTGATCAAAACGCAAATTTTTCTTTAAATGCAACTGTCATTATGATACTGATCGGTTTATAGGCAGTACTCAAATTTCTGACAGGTTATTCATTCCAAAAGGTTACAGTTTGAGAATTACTGTCAAACTGGATGGACTGACAGTCCCCTGCAGTTTACTTAGATTAGGCCCCTGTGTTGAGCATATATGACTCAGAGAACAAACCGTGTTTGCCCTATGTCTAAATGACTCCATGTTGTGTTGAAGCCCTAAAAGCAAGTCATTAATGTGCTATTTGAGCAGAAAACAACAGAAAAAAAAGTCTAAATGGAATCTGATTTAGCTCTTGGGTGCTTTACATGCTGTAAAAGCAACTTAGTGGAAAAAAGATGGCCTCTTCTAAAATTGCATCAGTTAATGCTTCCAGGAATTAGTCATTTGTTCAAAACTCATTTTCAGAGGCCTACTTAAGACTTTAAATAATCTGTTCTCCTCTTAATTTTTCAAGGACGTCTGATACATTGGCTGCATGATGGTATGCATCCTGAAATTGCAGGGTTGATGGTGTATAAAGATTAAGAGCTTGTTCGCGTAGACACTAAACATCTGCGATTTGTCTTCACAGACACCTGAAGTACTTGTCTCTTCTCAGCAAATGGGCTAATGAAAAGCATCTTTGTGCTCCTAGTCTCTATATTGGTAGTTATTGAGAATCTTTCTCTGTGCAGATGTTGCCAAAGGTTTTTTTTTTTGCGATTTTTCACCTCTGAGACTCTCATAACACTTGAATGGCTCATCGGAGAAACTCAAACTGTTACCTAGGCAACTGCCGCAATACTTAGAGATAAGTTAACAACCTCACCAACCTTAACTATTTAGTGAAATCCAGTGCATCATCACAAGTCACCTCACACTTTAAACATTGTTCCTTTTTTCACCTAGCTAAAATGATTAAATTGATTAAAATATTAAATTACATGCTTAATGCTATGTTCTGATTAGTTGTGTCAGTGAGCTCATAATTGCTAGAGGTTTTGTTTGTTTTCATTCAGAGGAAGAAGCAATGTTAAAGCACAATGCAAGTGCTCCCTCGGTTGATTTTAAATGATACTGCATGTCCTTGCTTGCTCTAAGCGTGCTTTGCTTTTTATACAATTCGTTTACATATCAGCAACACCCCACAAGGTTATTACAGACGCATCATTAAATTGTTTTTTTGTTTTGTTTTTGAGAATTCTCAATAAAGTTGTCCAAATATAACCCAAAGTATACAGTATTTGAGAATACATTTCAATTCCAATTACATTACTAAAATATATAATACAGAATTGGGTCATTCCGTGTCAAATCAAGCAAAGCTCAATTTTTTATTTTGTTAAGACAAATATAAATAATAATGAAAGCCAAAATGTTAAAGGTCACAGATATATATTTACTGAGTAATCCATGGAGAGTGGGGTCAAAATAATGATTTGGAGCCAATTCATACGGATGTAAAAATTACTTTAGTAAGCTGGCAGCATCATTTTATTTTTACACAGATATTAGCAAAAAAAGCATGTCTTGTGTCTTTGTCTTTGGTTTGCATGCCTGTACTCAATGAGTATTTACGATATCTTAAAATACTTTTGGATTCTTGTTCTTAACAAATGCCCCCTTTAGTATCTTCACTTTAAAGGCCCTCAGTGATTCAGTCCCAGAGATATGGAGATTTGAATTTGGCTCCATGAGTAAATTGGTAAATTGTTCACATTTTCAGTGGTCAAAAACTAAATATGGGTGTTTTTTTTTTTAAAGAGAAATCTCAGAAGAACACGTTTAAAGTAGAAATGTAGCTGCATCTCTTTTTTTTTCTATGCAGCTTTTTGCATAGAACACACCTATCTGAGTGTCATAAATATTATTAAAATTCAAAAGAATATTAACAAAATGTAAAAATAAAAAAAAATTAGCTGGGGACTTCTGTTTGAGCTGACGTGGAATGACCCAATTTCAGTTTGAATATAATAATGGACTGATGAATGGATGGATCGATGGGCAGACGGAAGGACAGATAGATTCTTCAGGACAGAATTTTGCACAACCAGTAATTTTTTTTTTTTACTTTTACTGCGAGAACATATTAGTGCTTGTGCACTTTATATGAAGCAAGATTGCTGTGCTGTTGTTGAGTAAGGGATCTCATACAATACATGTTGTATGAGAGATGTGCTGAGTTAGCAAATGCCTGGCTTCTCTCTCCTTCCCAAGTCTGACAAGACAGCAATCTTTTGCTAAACAGAAATAGTCAAGATCTATTTAGAGGCTACATACAGATATGCATCACATGTAATTTCAGCAATAAAGAGAAGAGCTGCCAACACCAGCGGGGCCCTGAGTAATAAAAGAGCGTCTACTACACCTCAACAATGTTTAGCTATTATAGTTCACTCAGTGTGGTCTTATGCTGCCCTCTGCAGGAAACTGCAACATCATTTTACATCCTTAACAAAAACACACACACATTCACATATAATTCATGAATAGTTGTATCAAAGAGAACCAGAGGCAAAAACATCAACTATCTAAGAAACGTTTGATGTTTAATTGCCTCTGTTGCTGTTTTTTTTTTTTTTTTTTTTTTTTCAAAAGCCTAAATATTATTTAATTGACTTTTTATATATCAAATGAAGAGTTAATTCACTTGTGCATATTGCACAAACTAGATGCAGAAACAAACTAGAAATCTAAAAACTAAACTAAAAATGCACTGAAATGCACAATCAGATATGTAATTATATAGCACGGGATTCAAATCCTGAATTGACATTATATATATATATATATATATATATATATATATATATATATATATATATATATATATATATATAATGCAGGTTTAACTTACAGGGGTAATAAATACTTTAAAAAGGTAATTTAATGTCACATTAAAAAAAAAAAAAACTGAAGGTAGATACAATGTACATGAAAAGGTTAATGTGAAACTGTAAAATTAGAATATATATCCCCCACCACAGTATCTATCAATAAATCGAAAAGGTAGTAATATAATATACTTTTATATTAGCCTTTATTATTTAACTTCCAACAGTACTGTAACTAGTCAAATACGTAGTGATAAGGTAATGCGAATCCATTAAGATGACACTAGATGCCGCTGTTCTTTTAGCTACACCGACAGGCGAGCGAAGAAGTCTTGTCCTGTTTCGTGTGTTTCTGGGATACTGGCGGACTAAGTGTGCTCTGAATGTCATGGCGACCAACAGCGAGCAACTTTCCCGAGGTTTCGTAACGGATAAAACTGAAGAAATCCACAACACAGGTGAGTAAATGTGGGTGAATATCTCTCAAGAATAATGAGGGCGAAATGTAAGAATATGACCGAAATGGCCGTGCGTATGGCTGTATATTTGATGTTAAGCCGGTTACGAGCTGGATGCTAAGCTAATACAAGCTAACGAGTCTTTGTCCGCGTGTTCTGTGAGACGCTTATTCAGCCGTGTTTATTATGTATTGTTGCTTCCTACGCCTACATAACTTAATAATATCACAGGAAATATATATAATTATATTACACATGTAAATGAGCTGGCATTGTAGTTGCAAAGCACGTTTGTAAAGTTAGCCTGTGTAGCAGGCGCGTGGTGAGTTAACGCGCGGGAGCGCATCTCCATACTGTCTTTTTTATGAAGCAACGTGTAAAAAAACGAAAGATGTACTATATGTGTTTATATAAATGGTAGGTATGTTTTTGTTGTTTATTAAAATAACACTTACACACAACAATGTTATCTCTCCATGAGGTGCATAAAACCAAAACAATCACACGAGGTGTCTCGTGCGCCCGCTTGACCGTGTTAGCCGGGTTGCTTAACTGTCGTTTACGTACAAATATATATTATACAGTTACACAAATGTAGTATCTATGTTGTTTGGACTGAAAATGGGTAAAAAAAAAAATGGTACCTAGTAACAAATTTGTGTAATGCTTAGGGGTAATTTGTCTGCATTGTCGGCAAGTGATAAGACCTTGAGTTGAGGGATGCATGATTTAATCAGCTAACATAACCATCACTTAAAGTAAAGAATTTCCAGTCTGCCAATTTACCTGCTATTAATTTGAGAAATATTAGTCTCTATGAGAGTTACAACTACTGTAGCTACTGTCCTAGTCACACTGATTCTATGTCCTTCTGCAACATCATAAATTATATAAAAATCGGGACTGTTTGAATAATTAATATTTTATAATCGTATGAGCATCATAAGTGATTTGCCAGGCTGATGTTATTATGCAACAGCTCTGTTGATTGAGTGCAAATAATCTCTATGTGCCAAGTGTGTCAGATATTATGTAACTAGCCCATAAAACATATGTTCATGTCTTTATGTAAGTCGCATTATAAGTATTTTAATTTTTTTTCAGGGCTCAATATTAAGGTTTTTTGCCCATAGTCATTCAGATTTGTGCTTACAATATTTTCACTAGCTGCATTGCAAAGCATTTTTTAGCAACATTTATATGAGGCAAACTATATTTAATTGTGCCTTAATAAATGTTGTTTTCTTTACAAATAAAAAATAAAATAAAAATACTGTAAGGGCTATGTAATTGCATAAAGGTATAACTTCATAAAAAACACCAATGACAATTGGTGATTTGATTAGTTTTCAGTCTATCTTAACTGATGCATCCAAGACAATCTGAATTGTTCTTGCAGAATCGTACTGCTTTGGTGGCATAAATAAAATTCAAAACATCAATGTGTCACAGAAAACAAAATGATTGCATAAAATGTTTAGGATCACCACCATCCTTTTTTATTTATGTGGTGTTTTTTGGTTGGTTTGTTGAATTTATATGCATTTCTGTATTTGTTTTAAATGTAGAGTGAGAAAACGGGGTCAGAGCAAAGACTACAGAAATCATCACAAAAATTAAGATTGGGATTCAGTTTTTGAAATGGAGTGTGCAGTAAACACTGGTCCTGGTAAGTTACAAAGTCTTAGTCCTTTATACGGTCACAATTGTAGCATTTTGCTTTAATCATGTTGAAAATTGGTAATGGCAGAATGATTTTTGGAACAAGTGCTTTAAATGATATCATATATTCATACATTTTCAGAAGTGCCATATTATTAATTTATCTGATCGCTTACTTAAGTATATAATTTCTTCCTTGCTTTTCTCACAGGTAACATGACTGATTTTCCCAGTATATCTTTTTAGATCTAAGTGTGGCATTTGGGGTTCACACTGTTAACACCAACTGTTATTATTTAGTTATTGTTGGCCATTTTTAAGGTGTAGCTAAGTCTGCATTATAATTATGTAGCTTATTTGTATACCGTTTATTATAATGGTTAGAAAACACTTGTTTCATGCTGTGGCTATAGTGTTCACATAAATTAGTTTGTAAACATTTTATGTTATCTCTACAGATGATGAGCCATCTGATACTGCTGTTCCGTATGAAGTCGTTACTGTAAAGGATGAAAGTGAGACACCAAAAAAGAAAAACAAGAAGCATAAGAAACACAAAAGTAAAAAGAAACGTAAGAAGCGTAAGGGTGAAAAGGAGAGTAGCTCTGAATCAGGAGTTGACTCAGATGGTGATTCCCAAACCAGAACAAGGTGAGTTTTAGTTGCTTGACAATGCCGTTTTTTTTTTTTTTTATGCTTTCAGTTTCTTTTTCATTAAAGCAAATATGTTTGTTTTTTACAGTGTGAAAAAAGATGGCTCATCTAACCCTGAGGCTGATGATCATGCGAATGCCACAAAAAACTGTATAGAAGGTATGTTTGTGTTTTCTCAATTAACAGATGATCCAGCAAATTATTATTATACATGTATGCACAATTTAAAACCCAATTTACTATGGGTTTTTATCTGAAATTTTGAGCACAATTATATGTGTCTTTACAGACCTCAGTGATGTGGAAGCTGATGCCAAGGTTAAAAAGCAGAAACATCGTGGTGGGAAAAAGAAGAAGAAAAAAAGACGGAAAGAGGAGGAAAAGCAGGAGAAAAAGTCCTCCTCTCGCTCAAGGTCAGCGAGTACCTCAGTGTCAGGGTCAGACTCAGAACCAGACTCCAAACAATCACAAAAATTGGAGGTAGCAAATTTAAAGATGGACAGAAAGTCACCTATCACTGCAGCTAAATTTTCAAAAGACAAATTTAAAGATAGCACAGCTCAGTTGGAAGATAAAAAGACAGAAATTACTTCTGATCACACTGAAGAAGCAAGTTTAAAATTAGGAGAAATAAAACCGATGTCTCCTGAGATTGCACATGCAATAATCACAGAGATGGACATGAAGGTGGAAACTGTTGGGGAACATGAAAACTTTGGGAAAGCTCAAGAACTTCCTGATATTATCCCTAAGCAAGAGAATGTGCACAAAGAGCAAGCTGTCCAGAAGGACATTTCAAAGGAATCAAATGGGAATCAGAAAGAAAAGAAAAAACAGTCCATCTCCAGGTCAAGGTCAAGGTCACGATCGCTTTCAGACACTAAAGGGAAAAAATCCAAACACAGTTGCTCTAGAACTCCAAAGAAGTCATCTGGTAAATCAGGACGTCATAATGACAGATCATCTTCAAGGGACAGGTCTGTGTCTGGCTCTGGTGGGAAGGATAGAACAAAACGTAGAAGATCTAGGTCTCCAAGACGGTCCCCGTCCAAAGTAAAAAAGAAAACTGGACGGAGGTCAAGGTCACTCTCTGGAAGAAGAGCATATGGCTCTGACTCGAGGTCCCACACAAGGACCAAAAGATCCAGGACCAGGTCTCCACGACGTGGTCATCGTTCAAGATCTAAGTCAACTGGAAGATCAAGACGTTCACGCTCAAGATCAAAACAATCTATTTCACAGCGGAAGAATCGGCGCTCAAGATCACGGTCCAGATCTGTACGGAGAGGAAGACACTCAAGGTCCCGCTCTCGAAAGAAAACTCCTCCTCGTTTGAGGCGGTCCAGGTCTAGATCTGTCCGAAGAGGCAGGCGAACTCGCTCAAGATCCATTTTGATCCTTAAGCGTTCTAGATCACGCTTGAGAAGAAACAGAAGATCTAGATCAAGATCTGCTCGCAGAAGATCAGGTTCAAGAAGCCCAAGACGTCAAAGTAAGTCTCGGTCACCTCAACGCACCAGGCCCTCTGCGTCACGTTCTCCGGCAGCCTGTCAAAGGAGGTCAAAATCTAGGAGCCCTCATAGCACAAAGTCACAGTCAGCATCTCCTCAACGACATAAAAGATCAAAGTCACGGACATCTTCACATAATTCAAAGTCTGAATCCCCAATATTAGGAAGAACTAAAAAGCAAAAAGGTACACCGTCAAGATCAGTTTCTCCGAGATGCACATCAAGATCAAGATCCATTTCTAGGGAGCGACAGTCATCAGATAGAAGTATATCTCCTACCAAGAGGGCACACTCTAAATCTCCGACTAAGGAGGAAAAGTCCTTAAAGGATAAGATTTTGAAAGATACCTCAGAGACTAAACAGCCAGTTTTAGATCCTGTGGAGGAAAATCTAGAAATAAAAGGGTCAGCAGGGTTAAGTGGATGGAAACCAGTGTCTACTGAATGTACATCTGTGCAAAATCCATCAAATGAAGATGTAAAATCATCAGAATGTGAAACACAAAGTAAAAACATTGAGCAAGAGCCCGAACATCCCTCTGAATGTGAAGGGAGATCAAACCGATCCAGATCTTTGTCCTCAGAGCCAGTTCCTCAACATATTACTGTAGGGACAGATCAAGATGATCGCTCAGGGAGCTCACGATCACCTTCACCGAGTAAAGTTAAAGAATCAAAGTCCTCCAACAGAACATCACCTGTTCGTAGAAAGCGCTCCAAATCAGCTTCTCCCACACAGAAAAGGCGATCCAAGTCTAAATCTGTCAGTAGCAAGAGGAGGTCAAGATCTCCTGTACGAAAACGCAAGTCCAGGTCTCCCTCACATAGTCGTAAAAAGAGGACAAAATCTCGGTCTCCTGTTCGGAAAAGAAGATCAAGATCAACCAATCGAAGGGCAAAATCACGATCAAAATCTCACACAAGAGCAAAGCGCTCAAAATCAAAGTCCCCCAAGCGGAAACGGTCAAAGTCTAGATCGCCAGCTCGAAAAAGAAGGTCCAAATCACGTTCCCCTGCTAGAAAGAGAAGATCTCGTTCACGGTCAAGGGCTCGTCAGTCACGATCCAGAAGGTCACGTTCTGTTTCACGTCGGAGGAGACCAGCATTTCGTGGACGATCTTTTGATAGACGAGATCGATGGAAACGTGAACCAAGTCATTCACCAATTTTGATTCTCCGTAAGAGGAGGTCCACCTCAAGATCCCGTCGCAGTTCTAGCAAGACGCCACCACGTCTCACTGACCTAGGTAAATATGCTCTTTGCTCGGTTTCCCCTTCTTGTTGGCATTAATAAAATTAAGTTGATTTCAAAATAATGTCAACATAACTTTAATTGCCTCTCTCCTCAGATAAAGATCAACTTTTGGAGATTGCGAAGGCTAATGCTGCTGCAATGTGCGCTAAAGCCGGAATGCCCATACCTGAAAGTCTCAAGCCTAAGGCAATTCTGCAGTTACCTCTGCCAACCCCAGCTCCAACCCCATTGTCTTTGCCTCTGCCACTTCCTGTGCCCAATTTACCTATGAATCTGCCCATGGGTATACCAGGTATGACTGCAATGCCTAACATGACAATGAACGCTGCCATGGCAAGTATGACTGCAGCGACAATGACTGCTGCTCTCTCCAACATGGGTGCTCTGGCATCTATGCCACCGATGGCCCCACTTCCTACCATTACCAACAAGCCCCCTTCAGCACCTACACCTAATCTGGCTAGTATTGAGGAGGTGAAGAGGAAAGTGACTCAACAAGCTAACAGCATTAGCATCAAAGAGTTTACAGAGGTAAGATTTAAGTTCTGTCCCAGTTGCTAAATGAATAATCATACATTTTATATATATATATATATTTATTGATATATGTGTATATATACTGGGTCTTAACAAAAATCTCAATGGATTATTACATTTAATGGCAAAAAAATTATGTTTGAAAATGTAAACTGACATTTCCTTAAAATCATTTTTTGTTGGCGAAAATACTAGTGGCCTAAGACACACACACACACACACATATATATATATATATATATATATATATATATATATATATATATATATATATATATATATATATTAGGGCTGGGCAAGTTAATGTTATTATCATGTTAACGCATTAATTGATTTTTTTTATTGCGCATTATCGCAGTTTAATATTATTATGAAAGTCCGTTGCTCACTGTTTCTGAAAACACATACAGACAAATCATGGGTCACAGGAGGGGATGCTCCAGATCAGATTATTTTGTTTTACAGGTCTATCACTTTTGTCACTCAAAAATATTCACACAATCATGCACCCCATATCAGATGTTCTGCACTCCGGCACGGTTAGCGCTAACACTCACTGATCTATAGTCAGGGACTGCTAAACGGATTGATCACACTAGTCAAACAAACCAGGCTAATAGCAGCAGGCCTATTTTTAAATTAAGTGCACAATACACTACTTTTAAATGCAATATTAGTTTTGTGCATAACAATGTGATTAACTGCGATGAATCAATGACAATAATGTGATTAATTGTGATTTTTTTTTTATGTAATTGTTGCTCAGCACTTGTATGCATGTATATATGTGTGTATATATATATATGTGTGTATATATATATATATATATGTGTATGTATGTATCTATATATATTATGAAATTAATACTTTAACACAGATACTTTAATCAAAAGTGACAAGTAAAGGCATTTACAGTGTTGGAAAATATATAAATATAAAAACAAAATGTGTTTGAGCACCAAATCAGCATATTAGAATGACTTCTGAAGGATTATGAGACACCGAAGACTGGAGTAATGGCTGCTGAAAATTCAGCTTGACCACCTCAGGAATTAATTATTTAAAAAAATATATTCAAAAAGAAAACAATTTTTTTTTTTTTTTCACAATATTAAATTTTCACTGTAACTTAGATCAAATAAAAGCAAGCACCATTTACGCTTCTTAAAACATAAAAAAAAATTATCTTACCAAGACCTGATATATCCATTTAAAAACAATACTTATATTGTTAGTACTCTTAGTATTGTTTTTTTTCCTAATCTTTTTTTCAGAAATGTAAACAGATTGCTGAGAGCAAGGAGGAGATGAGCATTGCACGGCCACATGTTTCAGATGATGATGATGATGATGAGAGACGGGTGAGTATTCATGCTTAAATTTAGAGCCGCAAAACATCTCCATTTTTAAACCAAGTATGTACAAGTTTTGAGAGAAAATGATTGGTGAAATACTGCTTTTGGCCAAAACTTTTAATTGCAGTTTTTGGTCTCCTAGAATTAATCATGTTCTAGTTTTAACATTTTCTATCGGTTGCCTGTATTTACTTCTTGTTAATGTTTTTTTATTTTTTAACTCTTTTGCAGTAACCCACTGTCCTTCTGCTGCATCTCGAATATAGTCCTGATGATGGACACCTGCGGCTAGTATTTAGGATGGATTCTGCTAGAGGATTGCATTCTTCATGTAAATAAAGCTTTTGTTTGCTCACAGGAGAAGGACATTAGAGCATCTGGACACTTGAAGTTACACTGTTTTCAGTCATCTTTAAATTATCAGTTATTGGAACAGCTGCAAGCTACAGGAACCTTTTTTTCTTTTTCTTTTTTTACCTTGGACTACAAACTACCACATTGGACCATTCAGTATGTCTAAAAGTAGAACAAAGGGGGTGAAGTGTTGAACAGACATACTACCTGCCCAGACTGACAGTGAAATGTTTTGCTTTCAGGCTTGTTTTTACCTTCACTACATATGGTGCCTCTTGATGCCATTGAAGAAGGACCTCTGGTAGATTTAATTCAGATTTATAGGTGTACTTAAAAGAAAGAACTGATTTTGTGGTGTAGTTTAGATCACAGGTAAGGTCTGTTGGTACACACTTTCAGAGCTTTCTGTTAACGTACAGAGACATGATCATTTTAGAAGGTTTTTTTTTTTTTTTTCCTGTCATTTTAAAATTAATGAAGTGTTAGTCACTTGTTTAAATACATTAAAGATAATTGTTTTTGTTCATTAACACTTTTGTGAATTTTTAAAGCAAATTAAATGTTGAGTTTCAGAGTTGTGGATGTACTTGAGTGCTATACTTAACAGATGATGTTTGCATTGATGTGCATTGTAAGGGTTCTGACCACATCCTTTATTAACATTGGTTAAACCTTGCTGTCCTGCTTGATGGTAACTGGCATTGTGGCAAAATTCACAGAGAATGACTCATTGATGAGATTAAAGGTTTCTATTCTTATTTTTAGTCTTCTCATATAGTGCATCCTTGTATATGACAGACCACGTTGCAGTTGTGTGGTATACAATGCTGTTTTATCTTTGTGACTGAAATATTTGACCCAGCATAGCTGCAGGGTGGGATGCTGTATTTTCAGGAGTGAAAACATCACCCATCACTATTCTAGATAAAGGGTGATTAAAATGCATAAGATTGTTTAGACACATGGGCTGTATATTGTGTAGGTGTGTGTTTTGTCTGAATTATTATTATTATTTTTTACCTCTCCACCTCTACCTCTGTGTTCTATGGTGGAGACCACTTTACCGATTTATCTAAAAAAAAAACATGATGATGGCACAGCTCCTACTAATTAACTTAAAAATATTTAACTCTTTAAGGTCGATACATGAAGATTCATTGTTAGAGTATGTTTAACAAGATGGAATTTTCCACACAAAATAGTTGATAGGTTTGTCACAGTATTGTTGTCCACATTTAAGAAATGATCCGAACTTCTTTACAAAATTTCTTTACACTCCATTAGATTAATTAACAAGCATTGGGAATTATAATTATTTCGTTTTGCCAGTATTGTTTATTTTAAGGGACATTTCACCCAACAGTGAAATTATTGTCACCATTTATCCACCCTCATGTTGTTCCGAACCTGTGTGACTGACTTTTTCTGCAGAAAGGTTTTTGTTAACATGAGGATGAGTAAATGATGGCAATTTCCATTCCTGGACTATCCCTTCAATTAGAAATCTCTCATAAAAAAAAATAGGATGGCCATGCTGAAGTTTTCTTAAGGATAGTATGAAAAAGGTACAAGCCCACATTCCTTGCATAAAATGTGAAACATCCTCAGTTTTGACGAAGCATTTTAATCCTTTCCATCACATTGTGAAAAAATAATGGCACACTTTGTATATAATGCAACTTCAAATATTAAAGGAAACAATCTACATAAATTGAAAATGTGTTTTCTTTTCTAATCAGTTATATTGGAAAAGAATTGTCACTTATGAAATCTTTAGAAAAATCACTGATTTCATCTGTTTTCATTTGAGAAAAAAAAACGTACAGTACAATTGACATCGACACTTATCAAATTTTAAAGTTTTCATTGTTCTTTTTTTTTTTTTTTTTTTTTAAGAAGCTGGAGATAATTTATAGCTTGACAATCCACACCTGTCAGATTGTGATTCCAACAAAAAGTAGTGTTAAGACTCAATAAAAAATCTACTTATGTTAATAAAAGATCACATAAAACATCTTAACAATTAATAATTCCTATATCTACAATATAAAAAATGGAATAGCTCTGTTTGAGTGGTAGTATCTAGAATTGACTAAGTTTAAAAGATTACAAGTGAAAAAATGCCTTCAATAAGACAAAAACGTCCTGATAGTGTAATTTGTCTCAAAGGACTAATCGTCTCTCCAATTCCAGCATTAGCCGTTCAGTCTTTGAAGTAAACGGGCAAGCAATAGTTAGTTAATAAATTAACCGCTCAGTGATTTTAATCATAATTTTTATGCAACCTGTTTATAAATACAGTTATTTTCAAGGATATCTTACCGCCCCCTGCTGGAATCATTGAATATGTAGAAATTAAAGGAAACGGGAAGTAGTCGAATGCAAACGTCGATTGCTGCTTTCATTAGTAAATGAGGTTACTTATTCTTATAATACTCAGGCTAAAGGTCAAACATATAGTTTACAGTTAAAAGAATAACTGTACACGTCAAATCGGTTCCCAAAGTGAGCGTGAGGCTAGTGACATTTTCATACAGTATGGACAGATAGCTTAGCTTGTCACGCCATATGCTTAATACCAGTAACGTTACAGGAAGAATTAAACTTTTTTTACGACCTGGGAGTAGTTTCTTATCTGTTCCCATAATACATGATGCAGCAGTCGAGTAATGAGGACAGCGAGGCCACAGTGGACGTGCATTTTATCGACTTGACTGATTCACTGGTGGCCTGGAAAGTTCCTGTGGATGTTTTTGCCATTGAAAACCCTTTAAGAGTGAGTAATAATGAATTCACACTCCTGTATTCCTCTCGAAAATCTTATTTAGGCCTGAAATGCATGAATAACTAGGATATATAGATTCAGATATCAAGATGCATTTAATTACGGCATATGTTCATATATTATCAAAACAATTTTAATATGTAAAATCATTGCATTGAATATCAAATAATCAAACCAAGTAGAATATATGTTAAAGAAAGAGCACCAGCACACTTTTTAAACAAAACATCTCACAAAAAAAAAAAAAAAAGAAAGAAAGATGTGTTTTATGTTGTAAACCAATAGATCAACTTGGACACTTGTCAAACATAAAGAAAAAAAAAACTATTTGGACTCTTTCTTGTCAAACATAACGGACAGATCCATATTTAATGTGATGAACTACACATAAATTGCCATTTGTTTTCTTGGTTTAAAAATAAAAACATGCATATTGTATATTTATATCATGTTTATATGGCTGCATATTCATGCTGCAAATGTGTCATACCACTTTGTTCAAAAGATGCTCTGTTGGATTGAGATCTGAGATCTGGGGATAGTTGCATAAACCTACTGTAGCCACTATGTTAAAGACCGTGTCTTAAAGGGATAGTTCACAAAATAAAAAAAAATTAATAAAGTTTATTTGCTTACCCACAGGACATCCAAGATGTAGGTGACTTTGTTTCTTCAGTAGTACATAAACTAAGATTTTAAGTAAGGCTGAACGATTAATTGCATTTGCGATAATATCGCGATATGAGAAAATGCGATTTTCTAATCGCAACGTGCGCTATTTGAGGTGGGCACGTGACGCGAGCGAAAGAGCGGAGAACTCGGCTGCAACAACTTTTCATCCTGTCAGTTCATCTTTAACCTGTAGCGCAATGGCCTCTGCCTCGACGGAACAGTCAGTAACTGACACAGCTGCGACTTTAATCTCAAAGAGGAACAGCACGTCGGTGGTGTGGAACTATTTTGGTTTCAAAAAAGAAGATGTTGCACAGCTTCAGGTGTTATGCAGAGCATGCCGTGCTCCCGTTGCGACTTCACGGGGTAACACTACAAACTTGTTTCAGCACTTAAAAAAATACCACAAATCAATGTATGACCAAAATGCCGAGCACCAGTGCGCCAGACAGGCCAAATACCTCAAGACAGGGATCACTGACCGAAATGTTCGAAAGTGTCACTCCGTATGAACGTAATTCAAAACGGCACGGGGAAATCACTCGGGCAATAACCGAGTTCATAGCCAAAGATATGATGCCTCTCAGCACGGTGACCAAGCCTGGATTCGTGGCATTGACATATACGCTTGATAAACGGAACAATATACCCTCCCGTACATACTTCAGTCAGACTGCCATACCGGAGCTGTACAAAAAGTGTAAAGAGAAAGTCGCCGCGGAGGTTAAAACGGTGGAGTTTTTTGCTAGCACTACAGATATGTGGTCAAGCCGCACAGCTGAGCCTTACCAGAGTACCTGTACCTGCCACAAGCGCTCCCTCAGAGCGTCTTTTAGCCAAGGAGGGAATATTGTGACTTGCACTCGCTCATCCTTGAAGCCAGCAAAAGTCAATATTCTGGTTTTCTTAGCAAAAAACCTGTGAGCCACTGAGAACAAAACTGTTGGATCATTATAGCTGGCAGTGCCATACTCGTAGTGAACTTTAGTCTGTGTGGTGTGTTATTGTTGTGTACTTGATAAGTGAGGTTGATCTATTCCAAATTATAATATTCAAATAGTTTTTGTCTAATTTAAAAGTGCATTTCTCCATTTTTTTATTTATAACTTTATTTATTTTGATTTTACTAAATATTTTCAAAGCAAATGCTGTTGCAGTTGTGTGAAATGTTACTGACTTTGGAGCAGTAAGATAATTATTATTTTTAATTATTTTTTTCTTCAGACTGTAAATTTTGCACACAGTGTTTACAAAGTGCGCATACCTTTGTTTAAATTATTGAAATGCACAGTGGCAAAGCCATAGATGTTTCTGTAACGAGCAATTCAATAAAAATGTCATTTATTTCAAGTCATACATGTTTTAATTTAATTATAACAAATAGGCCCAGCCTATGGGAAAGAACATTTCACACTAAATGCATCTAATATTGTGTTGGTCATATTTAAATAATTCATTACGTTTTGTTGGGGAAAAAAGAGGATAAAAAAAATCTTTACAAAACAAATCGCATATTAAATCGCAATCGCAATATTGGGGAAAAAAATCGCAATTAGATTATTTTCCCAAATCGTTCAGCCTTAATTTTAAGCTCAAACCATTGCAGTCTATCAGTCTTATAATGTAAGTGGATGGGAATCACGGCTAAACATTCAATAAAATAAAAAAAACACAAAACCAAATTAAACCCTGCAGTTCGTGATGATACATTGATGTTTAAAGACGGAAAAAGATTGGCAGATTATGGCGTTTTGGAGACTTTTAAGCGCATTAACGCCACCTTTCTTTCAAGTGGACCTTTGACATTCCTAATTGAGAATTTAGATAGTGTCAATGGTCCATTTGAGAGATAGGTGTTGGTAATGCACTTAAAAGTCTGCGATCTGCCATAAGCAAATAGAAGATGCCTCACACGCAGGCTATGTTTTGAGGAGGCGCACAGTTCAGACAGTTCAGACACTGCAGTGCATTAGAGGTAAAACATTACATAAATACTTTTCATTTTCTTCTACAGACTGATCATTTTCTATCTTTACACATCGATGTATCATCACAAGCTGCAGGGTTTAATTTGGTTTTGTTTGTGTATCTTTTTCTTTTTTTTAGTTTTATTGAATGTTTCAGCCTTGATTCCCATCCACTAACATTATAAGACTGATAGACTACAAAGGTTTGAGCTAAAAGTCTTGGTTTGTGTTCTACTGAAGAAACAAAGTCACCTACACCTTGGATGCCCTGGGGGTAGGCACATAAACATAACATTTTCATTTGTGGGTGAACTATCCCTTTAAGAACAAGTTTGACCAACTAGCACTTAGGTAAGGGGGGAAGAAGTCTTATTTTTCAGATTCAAGTTAGACAAAGCAACTTTTTAATATAAACGTTTAAAAAAAGTTATGACCAGTCTTAAAGAAAAAAAAAATAGATGACTAACTTTTAAGACTAGTCTAAGCCTTTTATGCAACCAGACCCAGTTGACAGTGAGCTCATGGAACCAGAGATAACTTGCTTTGTGACATGGGACTTTATACTGCATAATCTTCACAGTAATCTTATTTAATGAGCCGTAAGTAGATATAATCTTTTTCCTAATGATAGGATGCAAGCATCAGATTTGATGATTAGGCATTCATGAGATGGTTGAACTTGAACGACTGTAACTGCGAAAAAGACTGGCTTTTCATTGGTATAAAATAAATTCTGTTTACCAGGTTTTTGGAAAATTTATGCAGAATTGGACATCAGTGGTGTGACTTTAATTTATTTTTTTCCTAATCAAACAACATAATCATTTTAAAAGTTTTTGTGTCAGTTCAGAAGTTTTGTGTGGTTTTGTTTCTTATTCTTCCAAATGAAGCATTTTAAATATTTAGCTATTTGTCTTGAAAGTATAACCTTACATACTTCCTCCATAATTTGTTTAACGTCAGTTTATGATGTATTGCAGTAGCCGTGCTTTCAAGAAATGGAAACTTATTATATACCCGCAGTGTCCCTTGAGCTTAGGTCTGAAATATTGGAGTACTTTACAAGTCAAGTAGCTGAGTAAATAAACATAGCAATAAATAACAAAGCATGTTGTACTAATTTGTTTGGCATTTTTCTACAAGATGATTGTGAAATTCCAGTGGAGAATAGGTGTGTTTGTCTTGGCTGAATAAATTTTCCACTTGACATCACCTTTGTTGAGCTGTTACACAAACCGTGGCCGTCAGACATCCTTAAGTCAAGTTGTAGACATTGTTATTATAATGTAGAACAATGACCTGCTGTTTCTTGCTGCTCTTTTTATATAGTTCAACTCAAGATATTGATTTACCACAGTGATGCACAACAGGTTTTGTTAGTTTGTCTCATGGTAAAGGAGTATTTGTTAATGAGATTTTGGTATGTAATGCACAATTAAGCAAGCACTTACTGTATATCCAAAGACTAAAAGTTGTCTATAGTATAGCTAGGTTAATTCTGTTGTCTATAGTACAGCTAGGTTAATTCTGCGCTTAGGCAACAGGTCTCTGGCATATGCAGGTTTCCAAACAGGATGGAAATCTTGAGTTAAATGGAAATGGGATGAGAGCAAAATAAAAGTGATAGGAAAATAGTCTGCTGCTGAGAATGGAGAAAATTTAAAATCTATTCCGTTGTGTTATGCAGTGTGGAAACAGGAAGCAAGTTCTAGGACATGTATAATGTGGATGCCAATATATGGTTAGAGAAGAAGGTCATATAATCACCACCAGACAGACCAGACCAGAGTGGGGGTCAGCCTCGCAAAAATTTCTTTAATACTCCGTTCTCCAATGGTAGATTATTTAACATATTGGTTTTCTCTTCTGGTCCCCATTGACTTCCTTAACATATTTGGTTAAATGGCTGTTGTTGTTTCGTCTACACAGTGGAAGTTTAAAGTGGTCCTAGTATTCTCTTTTACAGTGTCTTGAATTTGTTTTGGGGGTGTACTGGAACATGCTCTTATGCCTGGTGGTTAGAAAAACGCATTATTTTTTATTTTATTTTTCAATACATTTTCCCCATATATTCAAGCCTAAAATTCAAGGCTTTATTGAATGTAGTAATTCAAGCATTGGAAATATTATACGAACATTCTGCTGACATTTTTTTCTGCCGGTGCGACTAATTTTTGTTAGCGATTGCACTGGCGCAACCACCATGTTGCCCAACTCTTAAGCTCTGCCATTATAGTTGTATTTGAGAAATTTCAAAAGGCAAATAAAATGAAAGTGAAACTAAACTGCACTACGTTTCAGCTGCACTGCGCGGACCGTTTATCAGCTCGAAACGAGATGTAAACAAACTTGTCCAAACTAAGGACAGCTTTACTCAGGAGCCAAAGTTGATTTCACAACACTGTTATGGCACAGACAGATGCAACAGTGCTGCGAGATCCAGTGAGAGACGTTTGAATTTGTTTCACAATGATTGGTTACTCCGAGATCTAGTGAGAATCATTCAAACTCTGCAGAGAAATCTCTGTTATAAACAGTGCTGAAATATGTCAGGAAACCAGAAGTGTAACGCTAACTGTAACCATGGTGTTGAGGTAGAAATAGGCGAATGCATTATATCATTCATTCCAGGGTTTGTACAACCTTTCAAGCATTTCACACAACAATTTCCAGCACTTTAAAACTCGAAGATAATCCAGTTTGAATGTTATTTTTAATGGGATGAACAAAATAAAAGTGACGTGACATACAGCCAAGTATAGTGATCCATACTCCGAATTCGTGCTCTGCATTTAACCCATCCAAAGTGCACACACACACCGTGAACACACACCCGGAGCAGTGGGCGGCCATTTATGTTGCGGCACCCGAGGAGCAGTTGGGGGTTCGCTGCCTTGCTCAAGGGCACCTAAGTCTTGCAATTGCCGGCCTGAGACTCGAACCCACAACCCTAGGGTTAGGAGTCAAACGCTCTCACCACTAAGCCACGACTTTATGCTTAGTCGTTAGTAAATATAAACAAAGTAAATATACTTTGTGGTAAACAAACATTTGTGTAAAATGTAAAAATGTAATCAAATCACAACGTTTTGGAAAGAACAAAACGTAGTGTTTACAACTGTGATGACGAGCGCTTATCAGGATCAACTAAACGCTGGGTTTTCAAAAGTATGCAAAATATGTAAAGGTTGCGACATAGAATCTTTAAAATATGTCAGAGAGTTTTACACACCGGTCTGTTATTGTGGCGATATTTGCAAGCCCCGAAACATGCCGCTGAACGAAACGAACTGTGTTTGGTTGTTTGACGTGTCAGTCAGGCAGGCCTTAGCCAAAGAAAGCTGCCATGAATTCTAGACCTTTAGCCGTCAGTATGAAGGGCTACGCAAGACTACCCAGTGCTACCAAATCTGCTCCTGGCACCACCATCTGTAGAACTTAGTGGCGCTGGTGCCACTGCTCTCAAATGTCAGTCTGGAGCCCTGCTTTAATAGTTGATTTAGTTTTACTAGTAATCTTTGTCTGGAGTATTTTCTACTGGTTTCACGGTCTAATTTTTCTGGAGGCAATAAATGTCAATGTTGTTCCTTTTTTTTTTTTTTTTTGTGGAGTTATTCATAGTCAGCTAATTGTCTCCTGATGAAAGAATCCACTTTGGTTGCTACTTTTTGTGGAAAGTCTGGAAAGAGTTTTGACACTTGCTATATGCAACCTGGGTCCTCAAGCCGTCATAAACTCAGATGGGTGTCTAGTCAGTGGAAAATGTGAGCTGTTCTCTTTTATAAGTGTCAGATGAATTGACATTCCCTCAGCATTCTGATATCATAACCACAGCCAGGGTCTAACAAAACACTGACATTTAGAAACATGCAACCCACTTCCTGAATTGGTGCTTCAAAACATGAAGTGTGCATTTTAAGTGGACAAGTCGGTGATATCAGCCTGTAGAAAGTAAAGTCATGGTCATACTTGTCCCATGACCCATTTCCCAACTTTGCACATATTCCTACGATGACCTCATTTGCCATGAAATTGAAAGCAGATTCTTTTTTTTTCCATTACATTGATGACAGATGATCACTTCATTGATGATTACTATGACAGAAAATAATGACTTCATTTACCCTTACATTGGGGTAGATAAGTTTTTAATTTGCCATTTGTCTAGATAATAATTCAGTTTTCTGATCTTTTACATATTAATTTGATCTATAGTCAGAGGTGCACATAATTTCTTTAGCCTGGTTCTCATAAGAGAGAACCTGGAGATTTGGTTTGGTTCTCACACTGCATATAGCGTGGCCCATTAAATGCAACTATAAAAAATTTATTAATAATAGTTATAATATTATTACACTATTTAGTTTTTTATAAAATTAAATAATTGTAAACTAAATAATGGTGTGTGATATTATTAAAAATAAAAAGCAGTCCTAGTATTAAATACAAATGCATTTATTTTATAGTAAATAAACGTAAAAAAAAAAATGCTAATATTTCCTACTACTGTGTTTGCCTCTTTAAGAAGAATCACTTTATGTATTCCCCGATTTTTAAGTCATTTTGGAAAAAAGCGTCAAAAAAAGAAGCATTTTCATCATATTCAAACTTAAAATCAGCAGGCTTTTATTTTGGCGGGTTGCTGGCTTGTAAGTATACTCGCTTCCGGATTTAGCACTGCTGCTGATTAAAGAGTGTCAGTGGATGAATGTCACTGTTTTGTATTGTGCTTTGAAATGATAGGCATAGACTGGTAATTGTGCATTAACAGCTGTCAAACATGTCGGTACGCAAATGCGCTGTCAGTATATATATATATATATATTACGCATTTTTTATTTTGGTCGCACATGCGGACCTGCGGACCACTTATGTGCATCCCTGTCTATAGTGACATGACAGTAGAAAATGTCATTTTCAAGTATTTCAGTTATGAATACGTAGATGATAAATATATGAATTTAATTGACTTTATACTTACCGTAAATTAAGTAACAGTAAATCAAATTAATGCAAATTAGGTTAAACTATTATTATATTTAAAATAATTATTTTAGATTTGTTTTATAATAATTATATATATATATATATATATTATATATATACTATATTTTTGGCTTCTAGCTATGTAAAGATGATGAATTCAGCTGTTTGTGTTGTGTGCTTCTAAACAGAACTGAATGTTTTGTATGCATAATAATACCATTGCTTTCCACTCGTGTAAAAGCATACACCAGATACAGCAACAGAACTTAATGCTGTTCTGTTCTCCATTTTCCACCCTGTATTCCTTCCTCTTTGTCATAATTTGGTTTCAGGTTTTTGCTTTTCCATACCCTATGAGAAGCCTTGTTCCACTGGAACTGGATTCCCAGCTTTTGGACTAAAACATCTGCACATATGACTGACATATGCTTATAGCTAGTGTAGACATCTCTGTGCTTATCTCAGACAGGAAAGCTTTTACCAGATAGATGGGAAAATTTGAGTGAAAGAGAAAAAAGATAGATAAAAGAAATGTGAGTTTCAGAGTTAGTGCCATCCAGGTCAGTGGTATTTATTTTTTCTTTTCGGAAAGTAGTCTTTTATATTCACCACGGCTGCAATTATTGTATCAGAAATGCAGTTAAAACAGTAATATTTTGAAATATTATTAAAATCGATAATGATTGTCTTCTTTTTTTATTATATTTTTTAAATGTAATTCATTCCTGTGATGATAAAGCTGAATTTTCAAGTCAAGTCAAGTTGTCATGATCAAAATGTCGTGCCTCACAGGACCACGGTGCTACATAAATACAGACATATAACAATGAAGTAAAATGGTATAAACTAGGGATGTCAAATTTCGATTATTTCCATGATCGATCGTCGTTTAAATTAACGATCAATTAATCGATTAATCGTTAACCATAATACTGCAAAATGCGTCTATTGCAGGCACGCAGTCAGCGGTATGACAGGATGTGCAAAAGCCACACACACACACAAAACGCTTTCTCACTTGAATTAAAGAGGTTTTAGTCTGAATAAAATGCTAGTAGCAGGATTAAAAAATGAATAGATGCGATTATGATCATTTGATAAAATGAAGAGAGCGCGCCATACTTTTGAGGTCATTTTACTTTGTTGACAGTTTCCAATCCCGCACGGAGAACGCTGAACGCGCCTCTTGAAATGGTTTTGTGGTGCTCGTTGTTGTATTTTAAAGCACAATTGCAATGTTTTCAACTGACATTATTGTATAAAATTATCCGAAATGTGGAGCGCGTGTGACTGCGCTGCACATTAAGTGAACTACATCGGCGCTGCTGCACCAAAACACAGTTGCTCACATTAATTTGATCCTGCTGGATTCTGTCCTAGAAAATGTCAGATTTTTAAAAATCCGGCATACAGCGCATTAGATCGTGACAGTGCATGCGGGCACACGAGGATGAGCGAGCGCGGCTTTGGCTAGATTTATTTGGAGGTTATTGCTCATGTCTCATTCGGCACAAATCGAAATGTTTCCATATTCGCAATGTATTTGAATGTTAAACTATTATTTATAATGTAAACTAGGCTTGTACTTAACACGCATTCGCATATAGACGGAAAAGATGATCCTCTTCATATGAGCAAAAACGTCCTTGGCATAACAGCAGAGTGGACCGGTATACTACGGTCTATTTAAACTGACCAGTGTAACCTTTTAATGTTTAGTTGACATTTTATTTTGATAATGAACAGACTGCGATATAAGTTTGAATCGCTAGAATATAGCTACGTGTGCAGCAGGCTCCAGCGCGATCGAAACAGCTGAGACAGAAGAAAAATATATATATTTTCCGCAAAAGTGTTTACTTTCATTTGTGCACACTCACAATAAAAACAGAAGATTTGGCTCTTGTAAAATAAAGCAAACAAACAGAATGCGTTGTCATCCTTTTTGTTTTGTTTTTTTGTGAACTTATGGAGCGCCCACACTTCTGTTTTAAATCCGTTAATCTTAATTATTTAAGTCGGATATATTTCGCATAGCCTATTTAAAAAAGAAAAAAAAAAAAAAAAAAAAAAGCATGAAAACAAATTGTTATTTTTATGTTGGGCCTATTACTTAGTAGGCTATAAATTTTCCTTAAAGCATCCCATTTTGTCCCAGGGCTTAGAACCTGTGCCATAGTCAGGTCCATGCAGAAACTTGTGAACGATGCTCGGCGTCACCGTTTAGTGACAGCAGTGAATGCTCCAGGAATGTGTCGGTCACAGCGCCTATTAATCACTGTTTTGAATCCAGCAATTATTTATTTAGAAATGATAAGATCTGATTATGACAAGTGTGGTATAAAAGCTTTGTTTATTAGAGGAATAATAGGTTAACTGGAAAATGTTAGATCGCGACCATGATTTGGACCCCATAGTCTTCATTCACTAGTTCACGCTTACATATAATTAGCTGAGGTATGGTATGCGTATTTGGCGTGCTGTCCGGGGAAGGGCTCCGAGCTCGGGAATTGCCCGAAACTAGAGTACCCCCCCTTCCCCGTATATTGTAAAGTGAACTTGAAGTGAGGAGATGGGGTGGAGGAGGGATGCTGATAAACCGTCAATGGATAGAGGTAAGTCAGCGATATTTATACTGTGGGATTGATTACTTGATTGTGGTCCACCTGTGATGATTAGGCTAAGTATCTGACGCGCTCCTCCCGAATCTTCATTGATAATTACATTTCACTAGTTCACGCTTACATATAATTAGCTGAGGTATGGTATGCGTATTTGGCGTGCTGTCCGGGGAAGGGCTCCGAGCTCGGGAATTGCCCGAAACTAGAGTACCCCCCAAAAAGGCAAATGTACAAGAGGACAGCCGCCAGTTTAAAGAATGCCCCCCCAAAAAGCAGAGTACTGGCGGGGGCTGATTTGGTTTCTGAGAAGTCATCTCGTTGGCAGGCTGGAAGGGCCTACGTACTCCGGAGGGAGCGACTTGGGAGTTGGGAGAGTAGGCCCTACCGGCTGCAGCTAGTGAACTACGTGGTTGTTGGCGCCCGGTCGGTAGGGCTCGGGCCGATGCTCAACTGGAGCTTTTTGGTGTTGGAACGGTGAGCCCTACCGGCCGATGAGGAGGAGCAGCGTGGTTGTGGTGCCCGACCGGGAGGACCCGAGTTGCCTCGACCGGAATAGGTCACGGTGTCGGCGTACGGGCCCTACTGGCTGATAGCCCCTGCTATTCAGTGGGTGAAGGGCCTAACGCTGACCGAGAGGGCCCATGAAGCCTCCGACAGGAGATTGAGACTCAGGATGACGGACGTCTGGGTCCTCTCGGTTTGGCAGATAAAAAGCTTTTGGGCTAGCCGACAAGGAGGACTCTGGCAACATCCGAAGGGAGATCCCGACTCACGGCATCGGATGGATGAGACTCGCTTGCGGCTGGCAAGCATAGGCCCGTCCGGGAGACTCTCGCCAGACGTCTGAAGGGAGCACACGCGACAGACGGGTAAGCCTCGGCGGACGGGGAGGGTTGGAAAGGAAAACCCGACTGGGAGGACTCTCGCAGCATCCGATGGGGCCTCTAACTCAGAACATCGAACGGGTAAGCCTCGCCAGACGGGGTTAAAAGATGTGAGAGTAGCTGAGGGTAGCTTTTTTTTTTTTTGCAGGATTTGGCGAGAGGACGAGACTCGTAGCGTCGGACGGTTAAGCCTCGCCTACCGTCAAATGGAAAGGTAAGTTGCGTGGCCGAGAGACTGTTACCGACGTCCGAAGGGAGCACACACATCGAACGGGTAAGCCTCGCCGACCGTAGAGTGGAAACGTAAAGCAAGTCTGTCCAGGAGGCTCTCGCCAGCGTCCGAAGGGAGCACACACATCGAACGGGTAAGCCTCGCTGACCATAGAAAAGGAAAAGGTAAGGTTGTCTAACCGGGAGGCTCTCGCCGGCGTCCGAAGGGAGCACACGCATCGAACGGGTAAGCCTCTCCGGATGGCGGACAGAAAAGGTAACGATAGGTGGCCAGGAGGCTCTTGCCAGCATCCGGCGGGGACAAAACTGGGTGAGCCTCGCAGGCCGTAGGATGGAAAAGGTAAGTTTGTGTGGTCGTTAGGCTGTCGTCAGCGTTTTAAGGGAGTTTGCTACTCCCGGCAAGAGACGGGTTAGCCTTGGCGACCATAGGAAGGAAGGAGAGTTTATTGTGTGTTTGGTACTTGCAGCATTTGAACAGCTTGCTTGTAGGTTTGTAACCTAAACCACGCGGTAAGGTCGTGGTTGGCTGGCCAGGAGGCTGTCGCCAGTGTCCGATGGGAGCACTCGCATCGGACGGGTAAGCCTCACTGGCCGAGGATGGAAAAGGTCAGGTTGTCTAGCCGGGAGGCTCGGACCGACGTCCGATAGGAGCTTAGCTCCAGGAATCGAACGGGTAAACCTCTCTGGCTGAAGGACGGAAAAGGTTGTCCGGCCAGGAGGCTCTTACCTTCGTCCGACAGGAGCTTAGCTCCCGGATAGAACGGTTAAGCCTCGCTGGCCAAAGGACGGAAAAGGTAAGGTTGTCTAGCCGGGAAGCTCTCACCTACATTCAATGGGAGCCCTGACTCCGTGCATTGGATGGGTAAACCTCTCCGTACGTAAGACAGAATGGCAAAGCAGGTAGCCGGGGGCTTTCACCTACGTCCGAAGGGAGTGTGAGCTCCTGGCAACGAACGGGTAAGCCTTGCTGGCCGCAGAATGGAAAAGGTGAGGTTGTCTGGCCGGGAGGCTCTCGTCAGCATCCGATGGGAGCTCAAGCTCTTGGCATCGAAGAGAGAAGCCTTGCCGGCCATAGGATTGAAAAAGGTAAGGTTATCTGGTCAGGAGGCTATGGCCAGCATCCGGTGTCTTTTTATTTATTATTTATTTATTTATTTATTTTCTATATTTATTTTTATTTATTATATATATTAAAATTTGCGACACCAGATGGGTAGTCTCTCCAGCCATCGGAGGGAAAATTGAAAAATTGAGAATTGAGAAAATTGTTTTATCTGCGAAGAGTCCGTTAGTGTTCGGCGAAAGCGTAACTTGCGGTATTGGATGGGTACATCTTGCCATCGGAGGGAGAATTTGTTTGGGCTGCAATGTACTCATTGGTGTTCGATAGGTAAATGTCGCTTTTTTTTTTTTTTTTTTTTTTTGGTTAATCTGCCTTTTTTAATCGGGTAAGCTTCGCTGGTGGTCGGATGGAAAGTCCAAGATTGATTAAGTGGGAAAGCATCTGGCAGGATTTTAATACTTGCGATGTCAAACGAGTAAGCTTTGCTGATAGTAGAATGGAGAAGGCAAAGGTTGGTTCAACCGGGAGCCCTCTTGCAGGGCCTGGCAGGGAGTTCGATACTAAGGATGATTTATTTGTCTACGAGGGTAGACGCTGTGAGGCTTACTTGAATAATTGTTTAGCAAATCCAATGAGCTGCTTCCGATAATGAGTCCGAAAAATCTTGGTGCAGTCATAGTATCCGAAATTAAGCGTGCAAAAATAAATTGGATTTCCTGTGCCAGTGTACCCCAAATAGGTGCCATGTATCGGCAATGTGGTCATTGTCAGCACGTGAGATCGATGGTACATATCGACGATGTAGTCGTGCATGGGTGGAGTAAGAGAAAGATTCTTTATACTATCTGAGCTTACTATTTACCATTTTGCCCATGCAGGTGCACGAAAAGAGCCTATGGAATCACCAATAATCAAAAAATATACTTTCGGACGTACTGATACACTGGTATTAAGTATAAATACTATATTTAAATACTGCTAGTTCATGTAGTCGGCACTACGGTCATCTCGCTTGTCCAGTGAATTTTTTTTTTTTTTTTTTTTTTTTTTACCTACGGGCTCACATCATCCTTTGAGAGCAGGGGCGAGCGGGAAATGCAGTGCTGAGATGGGATAACGGAGCGGTTTGATAGCCGAATTAAGGTAGGCCGCCTAATGATTATTTTAAAAAATGTTGGTTGGAGAATGGGCCTAGTATCGTCTTGACTATTGTCGATACATGATGCTATCACCGCGACCTCGTATGCATGGCATGCCTTTAGGCGGAGGTGATGTGTGGTATTTATTTATTTATTTATTATTATATATATATTTTTTTTAAATATATATTTAGGTGTAGGAAAGGCTCCCGGGGGAGCAGACGCTGCTACAGCAGTGGGGAGAACGGGAAAGGCTCCTGCGGGAGCAGACACTGCTACGGCAGTGAGGAGGTGTAGGAAGGCTCCTGCGGGAGCAGACACTGCGCGACAGTGAGGAGGTATAGGAAAGGCTCCTGCGGGAGCAGACACTGCTGCGGCAGTGAGGAGGTGTAGGAAGGCTCCTGCGGGAGCAGACACTGCGCGGCAGTGAGGAGGTATAGGAAAGGCTCCTGCGGGAGCAGACACTGCTGCGGCAGTGGGGAGAACGGGAAAGGCTCCTGCGGGGGCAGACACTGCTGCGGCAGTGGGGAGATACGGGAAAGGCTCCTGCGGGAGCAGACACTGCTGCGGCAGTGGGGAGATACGGGAAAGGCTCCTGCGGGAGCAGACACTGCTGCGGCAGTGGGGAGATACGGGAAAGGCTCCTGCGGGAGCAGACACTGCAGCGGCAGAGGGGAGATACAGGAAAGGCTCCTGCGGGAGCAGACACTGCAGCGGCAGTGGGGAGATACAGGAAAGGCTCCTGCGGGAGCAGACACTGCAGTGGCGGTGGGGAGGTACAGGAAAGGCTCCTGCGGGAGCAGACACTGCTGCGGCAGTGAGGAGGTACATAAAAGGCTACTTGCTTCGGCTGCTGTAGATGTTGGCTGTGGGAAGAGTAAAAAGTGTTAGTAATATTTGATGGGGCAAGCTAAAAATGGATGGGTAGCCTACTGTGTTACCAGCTTAGCAATTGTTGCCTGATTTGACAATTCCTCAGGCCTTGTCCACCTCATTATGTTCCTGTTGGAAAAGCATCGTTCCTCTCATTTGGCCTCCGGGCTCTTTAGACGGACGCCCGAGCGGATACGTTTGGAACGCTGTTTTCACGTTGTATTATGGACTGTGGAAACAGAGGCTTTTGGAAACGATTGAGCATGTTTAGTCTTGTAAGGCGTTGTACCGAAAGACATGATTATAGCAGTAACGTTAACCCCTTACCAGACACCCCCCATTTTTGGCATGGAGGCAGAAATTATATACCCAAAATAAAGATGTTTCTGTTCATGATTCTTTCTGACTAGATCCATGATCAACATTTGTCCACAAGCTAACACTTTGACGTTTACAGTTCAGGAATAGGAATAGTTTTCCTGACATGATGGAAAATTAATCACTGGAATTATGTTTTATCGAAATATTGGTAAAATATAAAAGCCAAAGTCTTTGGACTTCAATTGATGCGCGGTTTATCCAGATCAAGTAAGAGAGTGATGTTTAACGTGCTGTGAAAATAAAACATAGACTGGGGCCGTTGGAGCAAATGGGTTAACAGCAGTTATGTGCTATTCGCTTCCAAGTGGTTTCTAAAGAGATTTACTTTCCGGTTTTTTCGTATTACGGTCCTTAAAAGGCGATGGTAATTTTACTCACACTTGCTATCCTGCATCAAAACACGAGGGCAGATGCGTTTTAGATTAATTTGGAGTGCTCAAGCCAGAGAATGGTAAAATAGGTCCCTAAATGATTTGGTCCTACCAGAAGACTTGCATGGAAATTAAATTTTAAATTAAGCATTTAGCAGGCGCCCTTTTTTTTTTTTTTTTTTTTTAACTTATTTCTGTATCATTTCGGCGAGGTTTAAACGTGCGCGGTAAGGCGAATGTAATAATAATGCATTTTATTTGTAGGAACAAACGCCAAAAGCAATACAACAATCCATTAAAGACAGACAGTCTTGAATAAATGTGACTTAATCAACTTTTTAAAATCGCCCAACATAGGTGCATATCTGATGTGCAGAAGTACATTCCATAGCTTAGGGGCTTTATATGAAAAGGCTCTTTCCCCCATGGTCTTAGCTCACATTATGGCTGGTGAAGTGAAAGAGAGTTAGTAGAGCGAAGAGAGCGTGATGGAATATCAGGACTGATGAGTTCACAAAGATACTCCGGTGCAGTCCCGTGAAGTGCCTAGTATGTTAAGATAAGAATTTTAAAATCGATTCTCACGTTTACGGGAAGCCCGTGTAATTGTGAAAGAACCGGTGTAATGTGTTCGCGAGGAGAAGTACAAGCGTGCGGCAGAATACTGAAGCTTGCTCAACGATTTAGCTGGAAGGCCTGAGAACGAGGCATTACAATAATCTAACCTAATGCCTTTGACTTCGTGGTTAAAAAGTGGCATCATCATCCGACGGAACGGTGGATCTGTAGTCCCGGATAAGCGGGTGGCGGTAATGCACCTTTACGTTGGTTGGCCAAAACCGCCATAAAACGCTACTAGAATTAGACGGAACTACGTCAAGACGTAGTTTAACAAAACTTTAGCCGCAAACTGCTTTTAGATGCAACACTTTGAATGCAAACTGCCGTAAAAATCCAATGAAGAAAAAAGAAGAACCTGTTTTTTAGCGTCTTCGCCTGGAAATGTATTAGTCTGCGCCGCTAGAGGAAGCGGCCCCAAACTGCCACTCGGCCGGAACGCCGTGGTGAAAGACTGAGCCGTGGTTGGATTCTTTCTGCTGCAGTCCAGCGCTCGACGAGAGCTCGGTCTCGGGCGGCACGATCGTGTATCGAGCAAGACGAGCTCGGAGTTGCACGGTCTATTGGCCACGATGTGTGGCTTGGCGAGGATAGCAGCTGTCGCGATGACGCTTAATGCTGCTCAACGGCCGTGTTTGGCTGGGTAGAAATGATCTCGGGTCCGGAAAAAGCAGCAGGTCTTATAAATCCCCTGTGTAGCGCTCTTTGTTGGTACGAAAATTGGGTCTGTGATAAGGTGACTGACGAAGCGAACCAGCATGCTGATAAACCGTCAATGGATAGAGGTAAGTCAGCGATATTTATACTGTGGGATTGATTACTTGATTGTGGTCCACCTGTGATGATTAGGCTAAGTATCTGACGCGCTCCTCCCGAATCTTCATTGATAATTACATTTTACGCGGCTTTGTTCTGGTTTGCCGGTTGGTCACGAATTTCCACAAATTCAGTATATTTAGGCATTGTTTCTTTTCCTAAATCTTCATAGTCTAACCCTCTAATTTCCCAGGTTTATTTTATTATCTTTCGCTTTTAATAACTGTTTTCGCATCTCTTACTGTGGTAAACATGGGAAGGGAAATTAAAGATTTCATGAATTAAGAATTCGTTCGATTTATTAATTTGTTCCCTTATTTCACTTAAATCATGGGTTATTTAGGGAACAAAATTAATGAAACATGGACAATTGCCACATTTATAATTCGTAGGAATGAATTAACAAGTTGTAGGAATGAATAGACTACCTGTCCTGTCACTGTGTCCCGCAGCCCTGCAAAGCGCACGATATAAAACAGTTATCTGATGAAATGATTAGTAACTACATTTCTATTGCTTTTAATGTTGAAGAACTTTTATGTTGTTTCTATTTTAATGTACTTTAAAGTTTAAATCACATTAAAAGCTTAATTTGTACATTGTGAATGAATGATGATGCTTTTATATATCGTCACCGTCACTCACAGCCGCTCGCACGTGTTGAGTGCGCATGAGCCGCACGCAGCCCAACATTGAATCGGTTAACCGACCATCGACAGCCTTAATCGATTGCATCTCTTATCGACAATTAATCGATCATCGATTAATCGTTGACATCCCTAGTATAAACCTATGAACAACTAACCTACTGACAGATTTTGACTGTAAATATACTATATATATAAATATTTACTTATATGTAAGCTAAAAATACAGACTATATGAATGCTTTCACATAATACTATACCTATAAACAGCTAGCCTCCAGACAGATTTTGACTAATATATATATATATATATATATATAAACAAAAAAGAACAAACTATACAACTGCTACACATAAACACTTAACCTATTCACAACTAACCTCCTGACAGATTTTGAATATGAATATACTATGTGTAAATGTTATAGTAGAAATGTCAGCAGCCATTACATTACTGATCTTTTTTTTCATGATTCTTTGATTAATAGAAAGTTCAAAAGAGCAGCATTTATTTTCTATTATATTTTATGAATAATATATATATATATATATATATATATATATATATATATATATATATATATATAAATATAATATACACACACACACACACACATATATATATATATATATATATATATATATATATATATATATTAGTAATTGCAAAAAAATATAGCAAATTGTGATGACCCAACACCGTACCAAAATGTGTTTACATTTAGCCTAGATGTTTAAAATGTCAATCATTACAAAATACATAAAAATTTATGTAAAGTCTACAGTTTGCTCAATTTGTCAAAGTGTTACTATTTGCATATAGCATTATTTTTTCCGTCTGCTGGCCACTAGCCACAGACCTGTGACCTATTTTTTGGATTGACAGCGTCTGTTTAATAGTGTTATTAAGCCTGTAAATGTCTAATAAATAAAGAGTAATAATAAATAAATAAATAAATACAAGAAGCCTGTAAATGTTTCCAGTTAGTTTGAAAGGCCACACAGATGATGTTTATTTTAAAAGAGAATAACAGTTCATCTCTTTGCATCAGCTGCACTTTCGTCAGTTTCAGTATTTGGTGATAACAGTGTGTAGTACAGGAGGGTGAGAGAATATGGATTGTGTTCGTATTGCTTGCAAGATTCTGAGATAATAACATCATGCAGACATGTTACAAATAAACCTGATATGAAAACCGAATGCCGCTTAAACGGATAGAAACTGAAAAGCTGCTCTTCAATAACAACAGTACAAATCCGCTGCCCCTGGAGTCAGACAGGAGAAAATGAACACCCATGGAAAGTATGCTGTGGGGAGCTTTTGATAACACAGCTGCCCTTCTGCCCAGCTCAGCTGATTTAGATTTTCCATCACAATGGGAGGGGCAGCATGAAAGAGACCTACAGTACTGTGTGATGAGCGATACAGATCATTGTTTTACCACACTGTTTGTCCTGATACGGTATGACTGATATGAGCAGAGATTGGCTGAACTGGATCTGAGCTGCATGGAAAGCAGTGGCACATAGTTTCCAAGACTTGCACTTTCACTGTGTTTGTGTGTGAGAGAGAGTCTTTGATTAATCAGTAGAGCCATTCGTTTCGGTGCAGAATGGTAAAATGGGGCGGAGCCTGCTAGCTGAGTCACCCCTCCCATGCAGTGGGTGGAGCATGTTGTCGTGCGGCTGAGAGGGGCCTTTATATAAAAGGACACGGATGAGTGAGATGCAGTCTTAGAAAGCTTGGTCGGTGGTGCAGGAGCACAAACTATTCCAGAAGATTCTGTCTCAATAAAATAGCGTTACGTAACCACAGTACGCGGACACAAGGGGGGGTTATTTTCTGTGCATTGCTCAGTTTGACCTATTTCCTTTGTGAAAATGCTCTAGGCTCTCTGCTGTACTGAGACCGTCTGAGAAGGACAGGAAGAGAAGCAGAAACGAAGAGGGCGATTTCGAAGCATTTGTTTCCTGAAGCAGGCTTCATTCGCGTCCTCACGCTGGGGAAGGCAAAACGGACACGTCTCAGCCCCTCCTGCCCTTTACATTCTCTAACCTCTCAAGTCCTCCGGAGGATCCGTCAGCGGGCTTCAGTCATGCATCTGAAAACCTTGAAGTGTAACCCTTTCTGCCTTATCGCTTCCTTAGAGGATCCAGATATGTTTAACAGACCTGAGCAGAGGGTAAGGCTTCACTGACATGGTGCCTTACAGTATCAAAATAGCTTTATGCTTCAATTAAATACTAGAATAATTAAGTCAAACTGCTAGAATGTATGTGTTTCAGCCATTAAGAATGAAAGAACGGATGATAGAAAGCTATCCAACAGCTCTCTGAATTCCCATGCAGTCTCTTGTCTTTAATTGATGACTTTAGTTTGTGCTTTCTGGGTGGTTTGTGTATTTAATTACCTACTTCTGTATGATTTATGTATTTAGCTAATTGACCTAGTTGGTTGGTTGTGGTAGTAGTGGTTAGGTCATGGAATAAGATGCTGTGGGAACATTTAATGAGTGTTTGGCTGGACAGTTTGGGGTTTTTGTATCTGACGTAAGCTCTTACGCACTCAACGCCAATGCACAATAACAGGATTTGTGGATCATACCCTAATAAATCTCTGCATAGTTTGAAATGGTAAATCGGGACTCTTTCTGTCAGGTCCGGCTGCGTGTTCACAGCATGCAGGAAATCTCTGTTACCTTGGAAACCAATATCTTGCCGAGCACTGACAGACGTGGTCATTTTTAGGATGTGCATTAGATTAGGACTATGTGCGTCAGTACGGTTTAATATAGAAGGGTTTACTGAATATCAATCTGGCAGCATCCCCAAAAACAAGCTAAATGGATTCAGCACTGTAATGTCTTACGAGCGCAGGCTCACCGCCACGGATGGTTGTTGATCTAGTGGTTTAGACTTAAGGCTGCTTAGAAAGGTTGCCAGTCTTACTCCGACCCTAAATGGGGGCACACTTAACACTTGAGATCAGATTGCGCCACAGGAAATGTTTATTTGGATACTCCTGAGTCCCACGTAATGTTCATTTCCTAATTTCTGTTTCCATGAAGATACATAAAGTCAGGTATATTCATTAGAGATTTATTTTTCCCTCTCATCCACAGGCAAGTTTTGAGGATCTGTTCCATGCCTTTGACCGAAACGTCACCTTCCAGTACTTTAAGAGTTTTCGTCGGGTGAGAATTAATTTCACCAATGCTCTGGCCGCTGCAGAAGCAAGAGCAAAGCTGCACAAAAGTGATTTTAATGGCAGGGAGGTGCGACTCTATTTTGCCCAGGTATGTCACCTTAAAAGTAGCCTAATACATTAATATTCTTTCATATTTTGTTTAAAATGAGATCTATATTGTGTGTGTATGTGTGTGTGTATATGTGTAAATATATGTGCAGGTGCGTGTGTGTGTTTAAAAATATTATTTCCTGCAAAACTTTAATGTCTTTTCACGTTTTCGTTTTGTAGGCTTTATTTTGCGATAATGACCAATTGTGACTTTACATTATTCTTTAATTGTTACTGTTTATTTTATCACGCCTAGTTAGGCCTACAGTGTACTGTTTATCACCAAAAATAAATAAACAAATAATAATCTTTCTTTTTCCACCTTGCCTTCTTTCTAGTCTGTGCACATTGGAAGTCCACACCTGGAGCCTCCTAAACCAGATAAGCAGTTCCTCCTGTCCCCTCCTCCATCACCTCCAGTTGGTTGGGAGCAGTCAAAGGACGCCAAACCTGTCATTAACTATGACCTACTGTGTGCCATCGCCAGACTAGGGCCAGGTACGAAACATGTTTCTAAATGTAATCCTTTTTTTCTGAATGTACCATTAACAAAAAAAAATAGGTCATTGCATAAATTATTCATTTAATTTGACCTGCTTTCAACTTCTAATAATAAATTCTGTCTATTCGACAGGTGAAAAGTATGAACTTCAACCAGGAACTCCCACGACTCCCAGCGTGGTTGTGCATGTTTGCGAAAACAATCAAGAAAGCTCAGGAAATAAGGAGGATATGGATGAAGGCAGAAGTCCACGTCCAAAAATCATCCAGACCCGTCGACCAGAATTCACTCCCTCTGTCATGCAGTGATCCTAGGGAACCTTTCATTGTGCCATAATCTTTGCTTTACTATCACAGGACCCTCTGGGGGATCTGCCGTAGCATGCAGTTGGTCCAACAGACCACCAGAGGACACCTTAAGACAGAACCTCAGCCCTGTGGAGGGAGGCATAATGTAAATTTCCACCATCAGGGCAAAGGGGTCATTGCATGCAGTGGTAGAGTGACTCATTTTTTTGCAGATTGGGGGTTTTTAAGAGTGCTTCATTGGTAACTGTGGACATGGAGAACATGAGTCTCCTATTGTGTAGTGTGTGTTTTTTTTTTTTTTTTTGTATCTTGGGAAGCATGTTGAATCCCAGTCAGTGATATGATTAGTTTATATTTCTATTTCTGTCATATGATTAGTTTATATTTCTTTTTAGTTTTAGCTTGATATTTTCAGGCTCTTATTGAATCAAGATTACTGGAACTCGATGTAGAATAAATACTGACTATGAAGTAAATATTTTGTCACAAAACTTGGGGGGATATTTTTCCCATTCATATGGCAATTGTAAATTTTGTTCCACCATGTGCCTCAGCATGTTCCTAAATTGAAGAATCACGATTAAGTGTTCTCGTTGTAAAACATTGTTTTAATTTGACTATATATCTACAGCTTAAGACTTGGCTTTTTTTTCTGGGGGAAGGAGAGTTAAACAAGAGTCCATTGTTTAAACGTTGTTTTAAAATCCTAAGGATGTACTGAAAGGTAAGGTCCTTAATTTCATCTGCTTGAGTTCTTTGTAGGACCATAACACTGTAATTAGTTTTGATGGAGGACTGTTACCCTCTTTACCAGGATGTACACCAATTGATTTTATTACATTGAGCTTAATAATGTATTTCTGATGCCTTTTACTGGTTATGTCTGTATATAATAGTATATGCAGTTTTTTTTTTTTACTTTATTTTGAAACTGTCACTGGTTTGACAAAGGCTTGGGTGTTTGTCCTGTCAAACATGAATAACAGCCATAACATGTCATTAAAACAAATTTTGTTCTTCATTTGTGCTCTCCGTTTGACCTTTTTTTGAAGTGAAAGGGTATTTTAGTCTGTGAAATTGTGAGTGTTCTGATTTTCAGCCCACATGCCTCTCGAGTTTTATGCATTTAGCCATTTTCAAAAGATGACTCAGCATTCATCCAGTATGCTGGAAGTGCAGTACTGACGCAAGTCGGGGACTTTTCAAGGTGATGCCTCTTTTTTTGCCTTGAAATAGAATCTGTGAGCCTCATGCCTGGCTGTCTCAATGTAAACCATTGTTCCCACTTGCATGTGGAGTTATTCAGCATCAAGTTCAAGCTGGCAGAGCTGATAGAAATATCTACAGTCCACAGTGACTCATGGCCATCTCCACCAACATATCTTTTAACTAGCTTGTTAAAGTCAAAATGATACATTCAAAAATATAATTATTTCCCATGTGAACTGTTAATTAGGCCTGGGGTTGAACAGCACAGGATCTGACCACGTCATTGGTCAGCTGGCCTTCTCTTCAGACCCAGACTTTTCCCCATCAAGCAGCTGATGACCCTGACTTGTTTTAGATTCATTAAAGCTGTTGACATCTTGAGAGGGTTGGATCATTGTGAATAAGTCTCTGTGTTCATAATGGGGTGGAACCATGATCTCAGATACTGTCCTGTCTTCCTTTAGTGATTTTTTTTACTAGCAGAGCAACAAGGGGACTAGCGGGAAAGATCCTCTACAAATTTATTTTTGCTTCTTCTGCATTAAACTTCCTATTAGCACCAAAAACTAAAAGGTATGTCTGTTACATTGATTTTATAATATTTATGTCTTTAATTTGCTTAAATATCAGTTTGTATATTTATATTGTATACTCGACACCTGTTGGCAGCTTTGCTTTACCCTTGATGTTAAACTTGACAACATCAAGTCTCATATATGAGAACAAAAATCAGTCAAGAGTCTTCAAACATTTGATTGGTTGTATATATCTGGCTATATAGTGTTCTTTCGAATAAATTAACAAAGTTATTTTTTTTAATTTTTTTTTTTATGCACAACACTGAGTTCACTCTCTATATCAACAGTGGAAGATGCTAGAACAGAACTTCACAGATGTACATGCTCTGCTGGTATCCTGGTTGCAGCACTACATTAATGAGACATGGCTGGTGGGAGCAGCTCCGTACGCGCCGCCACATCATCCACATTTCCATCTGAGTGGAGCTCCGGTCCAAGATGAAGGTCACGGCATGATCTACATCTGTCTGATGGTGGGACTCTTTAGTTTCTTTACCTTTGGCATTATGTTCAGCTATATTCGCTCAAAGAAGGTGGAGAACTCGCAGGATCCATATCATCAGTATATAGCTAAAGACTGGCCGAGTATAGCATCTCCTGTGGTCATCAGCAACCCAGCTGCTCTCGGACACATTCCGGTCTACAGTGGAAGAGAGCAGGAGCAGGCTTAGATAACTCTCAGTAACTTCTGTCATTTCTTTGTTTGATTTCCTGCTTTATTAAATTGAATTCTATATATTAAAAATAAATCAAACAGTTGAATTCTGCAGTCGGTTTTGTTTTATAAATGCCACAGGTTCATCTCAGCTGCAGTCTTATAAGGCTAGTTCACAATGTCTCAACAAACACAAACCTTCAGCAGTTGTGGGATTTTGTTGGATCAGTGTTTTATCTGTTGCCATCTGTTGTCATGAAATTATCATGTTCAATTGGCATTTATGAGGTCATGGAATGTTTAAGAAGGTTTTCCAAGAATACCTCACATGCTTGATCATGAATGACAATGAGGCAAGTTTTCCTGCCAGCTCCACAGAAACAATAATTACTCTGCGCTCTGGAGACTGTGCACACACACTCACCAGTGTCACATTTTATTTTCTTTTTCTTTTCTTTCTTAATTAAATTAATTTGTATTCCTTTTTAATCAGAGATTTTAGACCTCTAGACTTTAGACAATTTATACAGTATCAAAAACGCCGAGCCTCCTTATTACTATACATGATTACTATATTACATTAATATTTATATGCCAAATTATTTAACTGATTTGTTCATAGTAATATTAAAGATCACCCAAAATAAAATAAATACTGGAGTAATGACATCACGGCAATCAATTACATTGTAAACAAAATAAATATATAAATGAAACATTTAAATTATGTAATATTTATAATCATTTATTCTGTAATTAGAAAATGTATTTAATAACAATTTTATTTAAATAATATATTTAATAATATGTGGATGGATGGATGGATGGATGGATAGATATTTATTGCCATTCATTTTCTGCTAGTTTTTAATAAAACAAGACAATACTTGTTTCATACTATATTACAGTTATAAAACAAACAAGGAATGGGCAAAATAATCTTAATCACACTGATAATAGTCCAACATGTGAAATCCAACTCCACATTTTAATGCAGCCTTAATTAAGTAGATTCTGAATCCATGTGATGAGTCCTTGTCTGGTGTGCAGAGATGTTGTCTCTATCTGCTCCTTTCCTTCCTTTCTTTTTCTCTTTCCTTCTCCTGCCTGAGCAGCTGATCAGTTTTCAGTATTATTTCCAGCTCCCTCTTCAGGCTGTAAAACACCATTTGGCTGCTAATGAGAGGCATAATCAGGTTGTCCTCTTAAATTGTCCACTTTCTTGTTGAGTTTCCCCAGTTCATCTGCAAACGCAGCACAGTGCTCCTATCACTGAAGGGTTTCTGGGTGTCTCATGGGATATCCCAGCCTTGCCCTGACCTCCTGTAACCTCTCCCTCATTCTGGCAATGGTTTCCCTGATCTCTTTCCATGCCTTGATCCATTCAGGCTGGTAACCATTGTCAATGAGGATTCTGTTGAGGCTGTGCATCACGGGGTCCATATAATGAGGTCCTCAACAAACCTCTCCACTGCCTGAGTGATTTTGATCTGCTTGCTGCATAAACATGCATCTAGGGTCACCATGGCTCCTTCATCTGCTGCTGCCTTCTCCATCTCCTTCGGTCGATACTCCAGAAAACAGAGTTGTGTCTGCCGTGGGAGCACCGGAATCTGGGTGGTAGATCTTGGCCATGCGTAGGTAAGCTTCCTTATCCTCTGCGGGGTCGCTGGCTCCATCATCAGGCAGCTGCAGTATACAGTAACTCTCTCTCAAGCAAATATCTCCACGGAGAACTGAGAGCTCACAGGCTGAAGGAACAGCAGCACAGAGGCAGAGAGATATCTGTGGAGGTCCCCGTTGTGCAACCGTAACAACATCCAGCGGCTCATTGTGCCTAAATATGCAAAAAAAAATACATAAGGAAATTACAAAATAAAGCTAAACTGAGTTGAATTACAATTACATTTGAGTAACTCTTTACTTCTTTAGAAATAAATTATCAAACCAAACACCAGAAAGTGTCAAAATACTATAGATATTTAGAATTTTTTTAAGCTTTAGAAATTTAAGCTTTTCAAAATTATTTTTGTGAAATATTTTACATGTAAAGTATTAAAGTGCTAATTTTACTAGTACTTTCAAGAAAGATGTAAAATTGTAAAATTAAAATACAACTGTAAAATTTGCAGTCTTGTCTTTGCAGTTTCAAAAGTTAAACCATTGCGCTTTTATTTTGGCGGAAAAACTGCCAAGGGCTCATTTGTATTTCCATTTTGACTTCTTAGATCATATTCGTTTCTTGCTACGTCAGATGTTACAAATATTTATCAGTTAATATCTCGTGGGCAGTAATGTCTCTAAATGGTTATATTAGACATGTTTGATGATGATTTATCCACAAAATACTCCAGTGTGTTAAGTGTGTAGTAGCATAAAAGCTAATGTTCAAAACTAGCCTGCATATAAAACATGAACACTTTCGATAATGCGGAATAAATACAACACGAACAATATATAGTAAGGGCATTCCTCACTGAATTAGCTCGGATTTCTCCACTGCAGAGTGAGCTATGCAAGCATGTCTTTGTGTTACGAATAACACAGTTTTGAATATGTGTACTGGGGTTTGTTGTTACATATTAAGGGAGAACAGAATGCGGGGAAATTTGGGGGAAATGTGGTCACCGTTTTCAGTGCAAAGCGCGTTGTAGAATTTGTCCTTTAGGTGGCGACAAATCTTAACAGCCACAATGCAGGAACATTCATAGCTTTGGCTTCTTTCACCAAGATTCAGTTTGAAAATTCACTGTTACATCCACTGTGCAATATATAGCTGCTGCTATTCTCTTTGCACAGTAAGGTAAAAGTCTGCCTGTTCTGTGAGACAAGACAAGTTCAGCAAACCATTCAGGTCGGTGTGTGTGTGTGTGTGTGTGTGTGTGTGTGTTTTCAGGAGAGTTTTCGCCACCTAATTGCATAAGTGATATTTATTATGTTAATGAAATTTTATTGCAATTAATTAGTCAGACCCAAAAGACGCTCTCTTTCTCTGCATCATGGACAAGGTTAATGTGTGTTAATGGATGGCCTGAAAGTGATTGCAAGTCTTTTTCCATTTTGCGGTCACATGACCTTTCCTAGATTTTACTGTTTTAGAACCCAACCAACCAACTCTAGAATTATTTATTTATTTGTATGCTTTTATTTATTTTTTTAACCGTTATTTTCAGAATTAATTGCTTATTCCCAGGCTTTTGTATTTGTTTATTTATTTTTTAATCCAGGTTTCAAATTGATCTTACATTTTTGGACTCCAATGTGCATCCCCAATTTCAGACCTCAAGGCTGGATATAATGATATATAATATCATTAAAATGGCCTCTATTTGATGTTGTTTCTGATATTAGTTTATATTAATTGGATATATTCAGACTGGCATAAAGGTATAATTTAGAAAGAAGTGGGATCCAAATGCATGTTTGTATAGTCCACTGGATTAAAATGAAACCGGTGTTTACATTTAAATTTCTCAATGAATGTGATCTGCCATGTGAGTAAGCAACTGGTGAACTCATTTGCCCAGAGGACCATCCAAGTAAGCAACAAAACTGTCAGCTATATCCTTTACGAAATGAACAGATTTTTCAATACACTACAATATATGCATTGACCATGTATGGCTATATATTTATACACACACACACACACACACACACACACACACACACATATATATATAGCAATAAAAACAAAACTGTAATACATTTGTACTTTTAATAGCTTTATTTAAACACTAATGTAATTCATTTTCCTTTAATGAGTCAACATATGAGTTTGAATAAAGCTGAACACATTCATAAACTTTTATCTTCATTATTGGCATAGTTGGATGTCTTGCTAGCAAGTCATGGAACATAATATAAATTTGAGTGTGATTTATAATATATATATATATATATATATATATATATATATATATATATATATATATATATATATATATATATATGTGTGTGTGTGTGTGTGTGTGTGTGTGTGTTTATATATACATATATATATATATTATGAAGTGCTTTGATTAATATTAAATTACATAAATATAATGTCTCATATTTGTCAATATATATAAAAGCTACAATTCCCCAAGTAAGAATCAAAGTATTTTAATATATTAACACAAAATATTAATCTGTATATTTTCATGTACATTAAATCATTAAATATATTGACTGTTAAAATGTAATTTATTATATTTTCTTAATGTAAGGGTAACATTGTTTTAACTGTTGTACTGTAACATGTAGAAGTAAATGTTTTATTGGTAAAACTGTGCAGCTGATTTTCATTGCTCTGTGTATATGCTAATAGATTTTTGGCTTATTTTTGAAGGTGCTCACACCAACTCTGTTCCTGATCTTGGTGTCCCTACAGGGCTTGATGGGCTACAAAGAGAGGCGAACACGTCAGTGGCGGTACTACACACAGAGCGGGTCTCATCTACTCTCACCAGTCCGTGAGCCAGAGAAGCTCCACCAGTGACAGATTCAGGGTGACATTGTGCCATCCAAGGTAGTGAATATCTTCAAAGAGCATCTGAAGGCATCCATAAAGACCTGCGGACTAACAAGTTAAGCGTTTTTACAGTGTCCACTTGTTTACTCAAACAGAACAAAATCTTTTTTTTTTATTTTTTTTTTATCTATTTTCGAATCAATTTTTCCTCAAGTTGTCTGATGAATTTTCAAAAATCTCCATTAATCTCACTCTACTGATATGCAACTCTTATGTGATAACAGATTGATTGATTTCCATTACTAGCAACTAGTGCTGTCAATCGATTAAAAAAATTAACTAATTAATCGCACAATTTTTTAAAATTAATCGCGATTAATCGCAATTAAAAGACTGAAACTTTTTGGATATGTTAATGTAAAATGTAAATAATGTAAACTCAAGACAAAGAAACTATTTAAATTCAAAATATGATTGTTTATTTGAATTTTTGTTTAACTTGTAACACAGATTTTCTCATGTAAACAACATACCTGCAATAAACCATCAATATCCTCCAAATTAACTGTTGGCTTGAAAGCCATATTTATTACAGAAATAAAAACACAGGCATGTAAGTACCATTTGAATTTCAAAACAATCAATGCCAATAAAAAACAAAAATGATTTCCATGTTGAATTCTAAGTGGACTGCAAAAAAATTCCAAAGTATAGTCATTGCCAGTGCTTTAAGTGGGCTGGTATGCACTCAGTACCGCCACTTCCAAATATAGCTCTTGAGCGTACCGCCACCTCTCCGTGCGCCCAAAACGTGCATGTAGCGTACCGGTACGCTCATTTGGACATCTGTTTTAATAGAGGTTTTAATCTTTTACCTGCACCGCCGATTTTCAGAGCGCCCTTCACAATGCAAGCTTCCTAATTCATCCCACCCAGAGCAGAAACTACATTACCCATTCACCCTTAAGTTATACAAGTGAATAGCGCATGTGTCGCTTTTCCCACTGTTAAGTGTCAACAACTCAACGTGGCCGGAGAAGGTGTGTGAAACTCGTTGTGAGTTATACTAAAGCAAAATCTTGAGTATTTATTGTCTGATAGACATTAAAAACTGTCTGCGGAGGTTGAGTCGTCCTGCAGCCCCCGCTGGCTGTTCATTGGCTGCAGCATCTTTTTTCTAAGTTCTAAAAAAATACCGTAGACGGCAAGGCACAAATTTAGATATTCATTTATCTAATTAATCTATAGCCTATGCACAAAGACAATATGATCTTTGATGAAGAGAGAGAGCGCAAGTTGCTGCAGCTGAGGAGGACAGTGATGCACGCGTACAGGAGTGATTGACAGTTCGCGGCACCGTGTACAAAAAATACTCCGCTACACAATTATTTCTTTATTTTCGTTTAAGCTTATTAACGTTAGCGTTACAGAAAGGTCTGATTTACGCACTGTTACAGTCATACAGTCATAATGTTTCTTGTGGCAGACTGAAGAGTAATCCGGCAGAGTTTTATACTGAAACTTTCCGTCTAAAAGTCCTTCCTTGGTCTTATCCATATTTCTTTGCACGATGAACATACATAGGCCACAACTGGAAATAAAAAAAACTGCAACCGCGTTAATTGCGTTATTTTATTTTAACGCGTTAAATATTTCAAATTAATCGAATGCGTTAACGCGCTAATTTTGACAGCACTACTAGCAACTGTAACTGAATTTGCATGAAAACCACAAACAAAGTATTAAGGGTGTGAGCAGACAGTGGTAAAATACTTGCCGGTGTCTATATAATGATTCATATAGAGTATTGCTTAAATTCACATCGACAATCTAAATCAAAAACATAATTTCAATCTAACCCGGAAGAATTATGTCAAATGAATGAGAAGTATGTTATGTATTTTAATGTAATATATTCTACGTAATATACAAAATTACTTAATAATTATATATTTACGTTAATTAGTGACACTGGCCACATTAACTGCAATGTTGAATTAAACTAAACTAATATATAATTGAATAATCTGAAAGAAAATCAGTAAATCAGTAAAAGCTTGTTTGCAGCTATAAAAGGGGATTCCATGACAGAGGATGCGTATTACAGCTGGTGCAAAAGCTACATAAGTGTGTTAGCCAGCATTATCTCCGGCATTACTTTGTACGGTCCCACAACCTCCTGAAATATAGCAATACTAATGAGCTTGATGACGTGGCAAAGAAGATCAATGATTTCACATTTCTTGGACTTTTGGACAACCCAGGAAAATTCTTTCATTAGAAACTTGTGGGTTATATGGCATAGATCCATGTTAGCTGTGCTCTGTACTGACTGCATCATATTGATGAGATGATCATGGAAATAGGCTGTGGTTGGCTAAAGTAAGTATGAAATAATTTCTTTATGTCTGTCTCATCCTGAAATGTTCACCAGAATTACAAGGTCAGTTGTTATATATATATATATATATATATCTCAAATGATCAATTCTTTCTTTTTTTCTTTTTTTTGGACAATCATGGTCTGCTCAAATAAGACATTTGAGTACTTTAAATGCTGATCTCTAATAACATACTACAGGAACCCTTAATTATATTGTATTCCAGCAGAGGGCACTGTGATTACAGCAACACGTGTTAAAAATATCCATAATAAACATGACGATGTAATAGCACAAGTCAGTAATAAAGAACTATTATTTTCATTTTCAGCTAATTATATGTTTTGTTAAAAAAAAAGGAAAAAAAAAAGAAGCTATATTCACCTAGTAAGATGTCATAATAGTTCTGAAAGTTCTGTAAGTGATCTTGGCTCACATTTAACAAAAACCCACCAATTCACTATGTCAACAAATTAAAATATTGTGACATGCCAATCAGCTTATTAACTCAAAACACCTGAAAAGTTTACCGGAGCTTTCAAAATGGTCTCTCAGTTTGGTTCACTGGGCTCCACAATCGGGAAGACTGCTGATCTGACTGTTGTCCACAAGACAATCATTGACACCCTTCACAAGGAGGGTAAGACACAAACATTCATTTCCAAAGAAGCCAGCTGTTCACAGAGTGCTGTATCCAAGCATGTTAACAAAGTTGAGTGGAAAAGAAAAAGTGTGACAACCAACTAAGGGAACCGCAGTCTTATGAGGATTGTCAAGTAAAATCGATTTAAAAATTTGTGTGAACTTCACAAGGAATGGACTGAAGCTGGGGTCAAGTCATACAGACGTGTCAAAGAATTTGGCTACAGTCATATTCCTCTTGTTAAGCCAATCCTTAACCACATACAACGTAAGAGGAATCTTACCTGGGCTGAGGAGAAGAACTGGACTGTTGCCCAGTACTCCAAAGTCCTCTTTTCAGATGAGAGCAAGTTTTGTATTTCATTTGGAAACCAAGGTCCTAGAGTCTGGAGGAAGGGTAGGGAAGCTCATAGCTCAAGTTGCTTGAAGTCAAGTGTTAAGTTTCCGCAGTCTGTGATGATTTGGGGTGCAATGCCATCTGCTGGTGTCGGTCCATTGTGTTTTTTGAAAACCAAAGTCACTGCACCCATTTACCAAGAAATTTAAGACCACTTCATGCTTCCTTCTGCTGACCAGTTTTTTGAAGACGCAGATTTCATTTTCCAGCAGGATTTGGCTCCTGCACACACTGCCAAGAGCACCAAAAGTTTGTTAAATGACCATGGTGTTGGTGTGCTTGACTGGCCAGCAAAATCACCAGACCTGAACCCTATAAAGAATCTACATGTATGGGGTAGGCTATTGACAAAATTAGAAACAAGAGACCAAAAAATGCAGATGAGCTGAAAGCCACGGTCAAAGAAACCTGGGCTTCCATACCACCTCAGCAGTGCCACAAACTGAACACCTCCATGACACGCTGAATTGAGGCAGTAATTAAAGCAAAAGGAGCCCCTACCAAGTTTAAAGTGCGTGTACAGTAAATTAATATATTTCCAGAAGGCCAACAATTCACTAAATGTTTTATTTTTTTTATTTGTTTTACGAAGCATTCTAATTTGTTGAGATTGGTAGGTTTTTATTAAATGTGAGCCAAAATCATCACAATTAAAAGCACCAAATACTTCAGCTACTTCAGTCTGTGTGCGTTGAATTTATTTAATACAGGAGTCTCACAAATTGAGTTGAAATACTGAAATAAATAAATTTTCATTCTAACATTCAAATTTATTGAGAAACACCTGTACTTAAAGTAATAAAACATACTTAATAGTTGCTGATTCTGAAGCACCAGATTGTCATAGCGAAGTCAGAATTACCTTATCTCCAAGGTTCACGAAACGGTCGTATATAAAATGCATCGCTGTTCTGTTGTAAGTAATCTTAAAGCAGTGGTCTCAAACTCAATTCCTGGAGGGCCACAGCTCTGCAGAGTTTAGCTTCAACCAGCTCCAAATAACACCTGTTTGGAAGTTTCTAGAAATCCTTAACAGTTTGATTAGCTGGATCAGGTGTGTTTGATTAGGGTTGGAGCTAAACTGTGCAGACCTGTGGCCCTCCAGGAATTGAGATTGAGACCAGTGTCTTAAAGATTCCTAAATGCATCTACTTTCAGAATACCAAATAAAGCGCTTTTGCTTTTGCATAGATATACACACAGCATCTCCCCGACATGGCTGCTTCAACACTTAACTGCTTAAACCATGGCTTCTTTCTTTGCGTGAACATTTGGGTGGCATTGCGCATATATTTCCACATAGTGACGTAGTCAGTAACACAACTGAGGTGTCCTTGAGCAAGGCACCTAAACCCCAACTGCTCCCTGGGCGGTGCAGCATAAATGGCTGTCCACTGTTCCCAGTGTGTCTTTATGGCATGTGTGTTCACTGCTGTGTGTGTGCACTTTGGATGGGTAAAATGCTGAGCACAAAGGTAAGATTATTACCAACAATTGACCGAAATGTATACGTGCAGCTTCATTCGACTTTGTGTGTTTGCGTATTCAAAATGCAATTCCCACAAAGGACGTGAGGTGTCTGCTGCTTCAGTTGTGTCATGAAGCAGTATCCGGTTACTGGCACAGACTGGCAACCGATTTACTTGTGAACACCTTATGGTGAGGTGCTAGTGCACTCATACTGTAGACATGGTCTAAGGCTGTCGCTGAGGAGCCCCAGGCAAACACGTGAAGCTGGCCCCCTCAACAACATATAGAATTGGGTGGGGGAGGGAGCATTACGTCATGGGGGCCACAAGTAAAACACACATTCACGAAAACAATAACCGATATTATAACTAAAATAGACCAAGTTTTACACTACCAAACTCTGGGACAATCTACTTAGCATTGTTATTGTTCTGAGGCAGTTTAAATCCAAAGCCCATCTCTTTAACCTGACATATACATAACACACAAATCACTTTTCTATAATTCAGAACTGTTAAAGGATTGTTAGGCTGCATTAATTACAGTAGGTCACCCGGAACTGGGAACATGTCCCATAACACCCAATGTTCTTGATAACATCGTAAGAACAATGCCATTTGTGCTAATATTAATCTGTTTTATTCATATTCTGAGGTCAACGTAGCCACCCAGATCCAGTCTGTATCCAGATCAGATGGTCATTGCAGTTACCAGGATACAGTCCATATCCAGTTCCTGAATGTCAACAAAGACAATGTCAACTAGACAAATTCTAGATACAGGTCCCCTGTGAAGACCTCGTTCACCTAAAAACCACGAGAACCATAGGTCTCTGCTCAATCTGCAGCCTGGAATTAAACCACACCATGCTGGTTTCATCTGGCAAGAAGAGACTGAGCCTGGTTTCTCTCAGGATTTTCTTTTTCATTTCCGTCACCCATTGGAGTTTTGTTTTTGTTTTTGCCACTGGTGGCTTTAGCTCATTCATTTGACACATTTTCTGGCTACATTGTTGACTTGACTGCACAGACACTATTGAAAAAAAAGAACTGAACGAAGCTGGACAGTGATATCACTGCATCAACAATGGACTTACTTTAAAGAATATACTCACTGTTTTCTATTGTCCTCTTGGATTTTCAGCACAAGTTTTTCCTGTTTGACACTGTGAAGCTGCTTTGACTCAATCATATCGTATGAAGTGCTATATAAATAAAGGTGAATTGACTTGACATTTCTGTTATAGAGATATGCAAGCTGTGAGTAAATGCGTTGCAAATGGACCCGTTTTAGCTACTGACTAAAAAAATATAAATAGTTAGAAGTAGGGGCTTACTTCCAATGCTAATCAGACAAACTTTGACCCCCTGGCAAAAAATACATGATATAGTTCACTCAGCTGTTGTGTGTTTTACTTGGGTGGTCAGTGTTTAGCCTGTTAGCTTCAGCCATTAGCTCCTTCTGCTAGATGCCATAACTACACAATTATGGCAGCTAAAAGCATGTTTCTCTTCTTCATCAGCCTTCATCGGCAGAACTGAGCATCAGTAAGTCCATCAGAAAACATATACTGTAAATAGCTGTTTTAAATAAATAAATAAACATGAAACATTTTTAATGATGCCAAACTTCTAAACAGTGTGTTCATGGTATGTACGTTTCAATTAGGATTAACTTTATGCAGGATACATTTAACAAGTGTCTTCGTAACACTTCTGGAAAGACTAAACTTCCTCACTCTTCTCTTTCAACCATATTGGAAAGTTCTGCCCTTTAGGCCAGTTTTGTGCATATAGCTCCATTTGTGTTTATTTGTTGTGCCCTGTGTTTTAATGCAGTCTTTTTCACTAGCAGTAAATTTCAAGAAACAAGCGGCTCTTTGTCTTGTGTGCCAGGCACTCTCTCATGCATTGCAATAGATTAGGAGACCCTCATCTTCCCTCTATCCTTCTTTCACATTTTCATGTTCTCTCTATCTCCTTTACTCTACTAATTCTGATAGTCTGATTACTGTGATAACACTGGTATCCAATAAAAATCAGTCACATTTTGCATTATGTGCTATTAAACATGAATTGCCCTTGAGGTAGGTTGAGCTCAGTGAGGGCACTTAAGCAAAGGAGAGCACTGCAACTGCCTCAGTAAATGAGTGAGGGAACATTCCCTTGGATGGCGGCATAGTGACCCTCTCTTTCACTCTTTGTTACACGCTTTCTTTCACGCTCACTTTGAAAAGGGGCTATTGTGCGAAACATCCTGCTGGGAAGATGGCATAATGGTTTCAGTGTGAGGCAACATTCTGTCATGTTGGTGGCAAGGGTTATTATGTTAAGGCTTGAGGAATAACCCCGTTGAAAAATGTCAAATGCAAACATATTCTCTGCTTCTACTCAACCACATGTAGTGTAAACATTACCACTGAGTGCAAGATATATAAACTAAGCTAGAATACAAAATAATATTGTTGCCCAAAATTAAAATTCTGTCATTATTGAATCATCTTTGTGTCATTTAAAACCTGTATGCTGCATTTTTCATCTATAAACATCCATTCAAAGAAAAATGTATAATGATGTTGGATGTTAAGCTATTAAAAGCTCCAAAAAAGCAGAAATGCCATAAGATTTGTCTATACAATTTGTATGTTATACTCCATGCCTTTTGAAAATGCATGTCATATATATATATATATATATATATATATATATATATATATATATATATATATATATATATATATATATATATATATATATATATATATATATATTTAAATTTCAAATGTCAAAATATATTGCACTGCATTTTGTAATATGTAATATGGTGGGAAAAAAGACATTTCAGATCTTAAAATACATTTTGGATATATATGTTTTGGTTAAATTTTGTTTATATTGAAAATATATATAATTGGGCAAGAATTTTTTTTTTTTTTTTGTGGAAATGCTACAACTAAGTTAATTAAAATATATATAATATAATATTAAGTAAATAACTTTAATTTGGTTATACAATTATAACATTTATAGAAAATGTTTATAAATATCTTTAAACTTTTTTGTATATTTTACGTATACAGAAATATATTTAAAAGTATATCTGAAAATATATATATATGCCATATGTGGTGGACTTGAAATGGAGTGCATGATTCACATGGACTGCTTTTAATAAAAATTGGATATATATTTGTGTGTGTGTGTGTGTGTGTATATGATAACAGCATACGGGTTTGGAAAAATGAGAGAGTGAGTAAATCATGACAGAATTCTCAGTTTTGGGGAACTATTCCTTTAATGGGAATAATGTGACTGTCTGTTATATTCAGTTTGAGATACTTCCACATCTGTTGCATCTTTCAGAGCTGGAGACGGAGCTAACATCAAATGGCTTAAATCGAAGATGTTTGGCATCAAAACAAGATTGAGTGGCACAGTCTAAGAGACAGATAAGACATCTGTGACAGGTGCTCTGATAGAGAGAAATTCATGGAGTTTGGTTGTGTGCAGAGGAAAGGAGAAGGGCTTGCGTGACAATGGGACTGACGTAAAGATGAAGTGTCTACCGTTGACACAGATATAGACTGACAGTTACAAATACACAAAGACAAACAGAAACTAAAGGAGTAAGCAAGGAGTATGATTACTAGAGTATGACATTTAAGTGAGTGCTTTGGGAAACCCAGTCAATGTTGAAAGAGAGAAATATGGGAAGAGATTTTTTTTTGTTTATGCTTTGTTTTTGAGCTGAATATTTATTTTCCTGAATTTTAGATGCAAAGATGTCAAAGTCTGTAAAAAATAAAAACTCGAACATTTCTTATCAGATTCTTCCAATAGCAAATTGTAATAATTGTCTTAGCTCTATATATACTTACTATGTCAACAACTGTCTTATTTGTATTATTACCTCGGTATGTTTGTTGAAACATCTGATATAAAGTTAATACTGTACTTAATAGTTAATAAAAAGTGTAGTTTACCCATAATTAATATTCTGTCATTATTAAATTATAAACTGAATGTAAAATCTAATTATGTAAAATATTTATTTTTATTAAAAGCATAAATTACAAATGTATAGCTGTAAAATATAAAGTTATCCTGTAATATCTTAAACAATGTCACCATATTTCTTTATTTCATGCAGTATTTTTATTTTGTATTTTTTTGCAATACAGCCAGTTATCCACTGTCAATTTAACAGGATACTTTTACCATGAAACTATGAGCAATAAAATTCAATGCTGACATTTTGTATCCAAAATCATAAAGCCAATCAACATATTTATGCCTTTGATACAACGTTGTCTCTTTCCCATTGTATATAAAATAAAAAATGAATAGTAGTTCCACTATATGCAGATTTAAGCATCTGTTTTGCATTCATAAAGATGCATTTTGTCAAACCAGATGTTTGATATGCCATGTAATATGAAGTGTCATTCTCTTTGCTGTCATGGGTCAGGTCACATCCCCAGTAATTCATTTTCTTATTGTCTGACAGGATTTGACACGTCATTACAAAACGGCATCAGTAAAGGGAGGTCATTCGATCTCAGACATAATGCCCAGTAGCACTGGTGCTCTTCTAGGAAAGAAGAAATGGCTTGTCCATCAAATGACAGAACGTAACAGTGGCCATTGTATCTTAGTGCAGGTGGAGGGTGTTATCTGAAACCTTGTCCATAGCATGACACATTTGTGTTTGTTTACTGTATAGGATCCATTTAAAAAGGTGTGTGTGTGTGGTCTAAATTTGGATTTCTAAAGACATCTGAAATGGGGAGAGGATGAATGCGACCTAGACGGAGATCAAGAAAGAACAGCGGGTCTTTGATATGGCCCAACAAGAGAAATACATTTAATGGATTTGTATCAGATCAAAGGGACTGAAAGGGGAGAATTACAATGCATTTGTCTAAGGTAGCATCTGTGTCCTTCTGGCATAAACAGATAAAACAGCACAGAGAACCATTTGTAATCACAGGCTTACACACAAAATAAAAGCAATGCATTAAATGAAATTGGAAAACTCGTCAAAATGGTCTCGCTTCAAATCATCCGCAGCTCATTCTCTTGTGTGTGAATGATTTTTCTCAGGCATTTACGAATGCTTGGTGTCAGAAAAGCGCAGCTTAGCTATATACACAGATTACTGCCAAAGCTCTTGCATAATAGGTTGTAAGACCTAATTTTAAGCTTTCAGATTTACAGAGCAACGGCTTTAACATGCAATAGTATTTAGACATAAGCTAACAATTCTGACGTTGCATAATACTTATAATGTTATAGGACGAGTACAGGACTGAACGGCAGCTCCACTTTGGCTCCACAGTATACAGATCAACAGCAGGATTGTATTATCTTTTTGCCACTTGAGGTTTCCTGGCGCGTTTCTTGGTTTCCCACATTGTCATGGTTTCCTCAGAAGCAGTGTAAAACATGCAAGGGAGAAAAAAAAAAAAAAAACAATAATGGAAAAGCATTGGATTTTAGTTTTTTCTGCAATTTTGGCACACCTACTAAATATATATTATTCTGCGCGTGTGTGTCTGTGTGTGTTATATTTTTTTTCCAGTATTTTTTGTTCATTGCTGGATTTGTATTAATTGTTTATGGTTATCACTCCTTATACATCTTTAATCATTTAGTTATTTTTTGTGCATCATAAAAAAGCCTACATAATTTTACTATTCTTATAAAATTATTTCTCAAAAGATTGGAATAATTTATATTTATATTTTTATTTTTTTATTTATTTATTTTTATTGTTCACCAACTAATAAAATCAACATTCAAATAATTTATTGAGGATCTTGTGACACTTAAGATTGAATTAATAGCTGCTGAAAATTAAGTTTTGCTATTGCAGGATAAATATCATTTTAATATTTTTATTTTAAATATAGTTATTTTTAAAAAAAAAATTATAATTCAACAGTTCTTCAAAGTTGGAATAATACTTCACAATATAACTATTATATATATATATATATATATATATATATATATATATATATATATATATATATATATATATATATATATATATATATATATATATATATATATATATATATATAAATGCAAGTAGAGCAGAAGAGATTTATTTTAAAAACATTTTAAAAATATATTAACTTTAACCGTTACTGCAGCCTATAGGCTACTGTAATAAATGAAATACAAACTTTTTGGTTAATTAACATTTGATTAACATTAAAGTCAAAGTCGATTTTATCCGGGGTTTTTTTTTTATTTTTTTTTATTTTTTTATTCCAGGCAGGCAAGCTACTACTGTGAATTTCACCTAACTATTTAGAGTAATAAAAAAGAACGTTGTCTCTCAATGGATTCAGACCTTAGAATTAGACTTCCCTTCTGCGCGCACACACAGACACACAGGCTACACAAAGAATTTGCTGCTATTTTCCTATTGGTTGTTCCGTTTCTACACAAACGTGTGATTGAGACTCGCATACGGTATATGAGTTGAGCTGCAGCAGACCCGCTGATGATCTGATGTTCTGCTCTACACACTTGAAAGGGGTTTTGAAAGTGAACGTGAAGTAGCACAGCCGCCGTTCACAAGCGAAAATGGGAGTTGGGGTAAGTAAAATATGTTTCAATAACTGTACGTGCTTAATTTGAAGCATATATTTAGGGAGATGCACTTATGACGGATATTTTCAGAAATATAAGTATTATATTGAGTATACGAAAATCGCTGGTGACAAATATCAGCTGTAATAAATAACTAGGCGTTACCACGAATTTTGTATAACTTAAACGAAAATATTATTAATATATTAGGCTATATTTTATCTTAAATGTATGGCTGTTATAAAATTATACACACAAACACACACCAAATATGCATTTATGTACATAAGACCAAAAAGTCTGAAACCAAATTGAATATATATAAAAGGCTGTGATATTTGTGGTAAGTGATCTATACATATATATTTTAAACAAGACAAAACATTTTTTATGTGTGTTTCAGATTCAATTTTGTGTAATTGTGCGGTTGGAGTTTTCTAATGCTATGATTGCTGAATGAAAAGTAGGAGTGTAGTAGGCTGCAGTATGACCTGTGCAGTACTTGCCGTTCTCATCATTATTCATCACTATTTATAGCTTTATTTGCATACTTGTGGAATCAGGAATTAGTTTTGCTAATAACTTTCAACATTATATATATATATATATATATATATATATATATATATATATATATATATATATATATATAGATAGATAGATAGATAGATAGATAGATAGATAGATATAGATTTGTTCTTGTGTAGTGTAGTATTTAGGCTTTTCCCTTACTTCCTAACTATTTCTTGAGCCCCAGGTTGTTGTTTTAGAGTGATGTTTTCACTCCTTCCCTTAAGAACATGGTGTGATTTATCTAGGTCAGTGCTCCTGAATTACCACAAAACTTTACTAATCCTGTGTAATAAGAATAGAGGAAATACGTCAAGATGCAGTTACTTTATGCCTCCTAATGTGCTGCAGCTGTTTTCATAATGTCGACTTAAAGGTTCTTTCACAGTACAACCAAACCGCTGTGTTAATTGGGACTGTTTACAACTGGTGAGAATTTGTTTTGAGGTCATACAATGAAATCAGATCCAAACAATCCTCAAATTCATTTTTCATTCTCACAAACAGTTGATCCTATCACACTCCTGTGTGTGTTGCTACTAAGGTGGCTTAACGTGTTTGCCTAAGGCAACAATTGTACTCTGAACTGAACAGGTGAATAAAACATGAACACTTTGTGTGGGTGTTTATCTGTTGCATGTTTGCGGATATGTGAAACTAAACAGATATTCCGAGAAAAACGAATGATACTCCCAGCTTTGCTTACTCGCGTTCTCTTTGGGAAATTAAATGTACTGAGGGAAAAGGCTTTGTTGCTTCTGCTTATTTCTTTTGATTGGAAAGAAGCCAATGTGACATGGTTCCTTCCATGTCACTAGCTGAGATTGGCCCTCTGCCACAGAACATTATTAGATTTGTGCATGCTATGTAGAAGATCACGTCAAGAAAAAACTGATCACTTCGAAATACATAAAAGATCCTTGACAACTCAGGAGCTTGGCAGCAGTTTGAATATGTTTTAGTAATCAGATAGTTGGGCTTGCTCTCATATTCACCACAGGAGGTACAATGTAATAGGTTCAAGATTCAGAAAGTATGTAAAGCACAATAAAGGCATCATAAAAGTGATAACTTGAAAAATTTAGTGCACAAATCAATTCAGTTTTGCTTTTTGAACCTTTTTAGAAGCTTGAAAACTTGAAAGCTTAAAATTTAAAGCTTAGAAACCGTGAAAAATTGTTAGCAGCACAGTCTTTAGAATTTCTCATTGTATGTACCATAAAAGAAAGTAAAATGGGTTTGAAACAACATGAAAGTAAGCACCGACTGAATTTAATTTAATTTAATTTAATTATTTTGTTTCATTTTATTTTGTTTTGGGGTTATTTTATTTTATTTTATTTGTTTTAGGTGAATTATTTCTTTACCTTTTTCCACAATATTTACTCCATAAACAATTGACTCAGTAACAAGATCTTACAAGGTTGTTATTTGATGTTTCGAACATCTATTTCAGGATGGACGGGACCAGTACGAGCTGGCGGCAACGTCAGAGCAAGGAGGAAAGAAAAAGAACAAAAACAAGAAAAAGGAGAAAGATATGGATGAGCTAAAAAAAGAAGTGAATTTGGTAAGACTTTACTTAGCTTTGGTCAATATGGTACACTGATAATTTTTCCAAAACTGAGTCTTTCTGTATACAATCTATTTCAGGATGATCACAAACTGACTTTGGAAGAGCTCCACCGTAAATATGGCACAGACTTGAGCAGAGTAAGTTCACCAAATGTCTCCAAGTGTGTTTTTCTTTTATGAAATCTAGTGATTAATAACTAACATAGTCTTCTCTTTGACTTAACCAGGGTCTCACAAGCGCCCGTGTAGCAGAGATTCTGGCCCGTGATGGTCCGAATGCCCTCACTCCACCTCCAACCACCCCAGAGTGGGTAAAGTTCTGTAAGCAGATGTTTGGAGGCTTCTCTATGCTGTTGTGGACTGGTGCCCTTCTCTGCTTTCTTGCATATGGCATTCAGGCAGCAATGGAAGATGAGCCAGCCAATGACAATGTGAGTGGATGCTGAAAAAAAATATTTAAATGTGTGTTCTGCTTCCTAGATATGTTTTAATTACCTAGTATTGTTTATCCCTTTTTGCAATGCAGCTGTATTTGGGAGTTGTGCTGTCAGCTGTGGTGATTGTCACTGGCTGTTTCTCATACTATCAAGAAGCTAAGAGCTCAAAAATTATGGACTCTTTCAAGAATTTGGTTCCCCAGGTATTTTTTATTTTATTTTTTAGTTTAGTTATTTTTGCTATTGAATTTTTCTTGAAATCGAATAAACTAATGTATAATAATGTATAAATAAATTGTAGTTTTATATCCTTATGAATGTTTGGTTCAGATTAATCTTTTTTCCTTTCTAGCAAGCATTGGTTGTCCGTGATGGTGAGAAGAATCATATCAATGCTGAAGAGGTTGTAGTTGGTGATCTGGTGGAGGTAAAAGGTGGTGACAGGATCCCTGCTGACCTGAGAATCATAGCCTCCCATGGCTGCAAGGTTATTACGAGCCGCTATATCTGGCCTGATCAGTGTAGTGTGAACATCACATTTCCTTGCTGTGGCAGTGACATTATATAAAAATAGCTCTTAAATTGGGTGTTTTAAGGTGGATAACTCTTCTCTGACTGGAGAATCAGAGCCTCAGACACGTTCCCCGGATTTCTCAAATGATAATCCTCTAGAGACCAGGAATATTGCTTTCTTCTCCACCAACTGTGTAGAAGGTATTTTATATTCTCATTCACTACAGATGTTGAATAAAGTGTTTTTACACCTATTCTTAAAAATCTAGTAGACTTCATTATAATTACATTTATTTCATATTATTTCATATTTTTATATTTATACTTTTATTTTATTATTGCTCACTTTGACATTAGGTGGTGACAAATGATTGTCCTGAAGGGATAGTTCACCCCAAAATGAAAATTTTATGTTTGTCTGCTTACCTCCAGGGCATCCAAGATGTAGGTGACTTTGTTTGTTCTGTAGAACACAGATTTTTAGCTCAAACCGTCGCAGTCTCTCAGACTTATAATGTAAGTTGATGGGAATCACAGCTAAAACATACAATAAAAAACAAAACAAAAAAAAAACAAAAAAAACAAATGAAACCCTGCGGCTCGTGACGATACATTGATGTGTAAAGACACAAAACAATATATTTTTTTTTTTTTACCTCTGATTCATGCAATGTCCGAACTTTTAGAACTCTTCTAAGCATGTGGACCATTGACACTCTTATCTAAAATCTCAATTAGGAGTGTCAATGGTCCACTTGAGAGATAGGTGGCAGTTTTGCACTTACAAGTCTGCGATCCGCCATAAAGCAAGAAGAAGAAGATGCCTCAGGCGCCTGCTGCTGAGGTCGCGCACAACAGGACACACTTAGAAGAATTCTAACAGTTTGGACATTGCATGAATCAGAGGTAAAAAATGTAATTAATACTGTTCAGATTCTTGCACAGACCGATTGTTTTGTTTCTTTACACATCAATGTATCGTCACGAGCTGCAGGGTTTAATTTGGTTTTGTTTGTGTATGATATATATATATATTTTTATTATGTTTTAGCCATGATTCCCATCTACTTACATTGTAAAACTGATAGACTGCAACAGTTTGAGCTAAAAATCTTGGTTTGTGTTCTACTGAAGAAACAAAGTGACCTACATCTTGGATACCCTGGTGGTAAGCAGATGGACATAAAATACATTTTTTGCAAATACATTTCAATCAGTGAGTCAATGACTCAACCTATTCAATAAAAAACACTGATTTGCTTATAAATGAAACAATGTAATGCCAATGATTAATTCTATGGTGTTGCTATTTCTACTGTATTTCTATAGTTCTAGCTATTTTCAGCTACGTTTGTTGGCAAAACAAAAATAGACAAAGTAACTAGAGATGTATCTAAAATGAAAATTATTCAAAATTCACATATGCAAGTTATATCACAACTGAAATGTTGGAATATATAATATTGTTTAATATAAAGTTCAGAAGAGCAGCATTTTGAAATAGAAATCTATTGTAAAAAGCGTTTTTACCGTCAATTTTGATCAGTTTAATGAGTCTTTAATGAGTCACAGTGTGTGTTTACTTGAATAGATTAAATGTAGAGCAGAAATTCCAAATATAGGACACCCATTCATATATGTGTCTATTTTACATTTGAAATTTTTGAATAACAGCCCGATGCTTTGGTGTCCTCTATTTCTCATCTTACACTTCACATTTGTTATAGGTACTGCACGTGGCATCGTCATTAGCACCGGAGACCGTACTGTAATGGGACGAATTGCCACACTTGCGTCTGGACTAGAGGTTGGGCGCACCCCCATCTCCATTGAGATTGAGCACTTCATCCATATCATCACAGGCGTGGCTGTCTTCCTGGGCGTTTCTTTCTTTATTCTGTCTCTCGTTCTTGGTTACTCCTGGCTGGAGGCTGTCATCTTTCTTATTGGCATCATTGTGGCCAATGTGCCTGAAGGTCTTCTCGCTACAGTCACGGTTAGTTAGTTTAAACTTACTTTGTTTGAAGATTACGCCCAATATTTGCATGACACCTACTCTCTTTTTTTGTTCTTTAGGTTTGTCTCACCCTCACAGCTAAACGCATGGCTAAGAAAAACTGTTTGGTTAAGAACCTTGAGGCTGTTGAAACACTGGGCTCAACCTCAACCATCTGTTCCGATAAAACTGGCACATTAACGCAGAATCGCATGACCGTAGCCCACATGTGGTTTGATAACCAGATCCATGAGGCTGACACCACAGAGAATCAGAGCGGGACCTCCTTTGACCGCAGCTCAGCCACCTGGGAATCATTGGCTCGTATTGCTGGGCTCTGCAACAGGGCTGTGTTTCTGGCAGAACAGTCAGATGTGCCAATTCTGAAGGTTAGTTTTTGATTTGATGCACAGCAATTATATGACTAACATGTGTCACAGGGTGTAGGTCACTGCAAAAGTTATATGACTTTTGGTGGGGATCTGCTTTTTTAAAGATGCAATTTGTGTTTGTCAAAAAAACATATTAATTTATTTCTGAAAGAACAAATATATAAGGATATACATTATATACATTTGTCCCCTCAAATAATGTCACGTATGTCATCTTTTCATTTTAGATATTGTTTATAAAATATGTTTTTATATACTTCTCACTTGTGTGGTTAAATGTTTAGAGAGATGTTGCTGGTGATGCGTCTGAATCTGCTCTTCTGAAATGCATTGAGCTTTGCTGTGGATCGGTGAAAGAAATGAGAGACAAGTACACCAAAGTGGCAGAAATCCCTTTCAACTCTACAAACAAATATCAGGTACTGGAATTAGGATCTTGCATCGCTACTTATAATACAAAAAAAGGTTTTCATTTAGGATGTCAGTCAATAAAGAATTCCAATTCAAAAATATTAAATATGCCATTAACTTACAAGTTAAATTGACAGCCCTGATACTACTAATAAAAAACATCTCTCATCTTTATCTGAGATTATATGGTGCTTTGCTTGCATTGGCAGCTGTCAGTGCACAAGAACCCAAATGGTTGCACAGAATCTAAACACCTGCTGGTGATGAAAGGAGCCCCAGAGAGAATCCTGGACCGCTGTGCTACTATATTGTTCCAAGGGAAGGAGCAACCTTTGGATGATGAAATGAAAGAAGCCTTTCAGAATGCTTATCTGGAGCTCGGGGGCCTTGGAGAAAGAGTTTTAGGTAAAATAGAAAAAGCTGCTTCTTCAAAGAAACGTTGTGAGTTCACATGAGAACACTGTGAACTGATCATTCACATTCTTGTCCAACAGGATTCTGCCATTTCTACCTCCCTGATGAACAATTTCCAGAAGGCTTCCAGTTTGATACTGAAGATGTGAATTTCCCTACTGAGAATCTGTGCTTTGTGGGTCTCATGTCAATGATCGACCCTCCACGTGCTGCTGTACCTGATGCTGTGGGCAAATGCAGAAGTGCTGGAATCAAGGTAAAGCAGAGATGCAAATCCATTACAATGTCCTGAAATTATTATATAATTAAAGTTTACATATGTTTACATATATTTCTCAACTGTTAGGTTATCATGGTAACTGGTGACCATCCAATCACTGCCAAAGCCATAGCAAAGGGTGTTGGGATTATTTCTGAGGGTAATGAGACTGTGGAAGACATTGCTGCTCGCTTGAATATCCCTGTCAATGAGGTCAATCCCAGGTATTGTGTTAGTTTTACTAAACATTTTACTCTTAATTTTCCCTTACATTAAGCCAATAAGTCAATAAAATGCTCTCTTTTCAGAGATGCAAAGGCCTGTGTGGTTCATGGTGGAGACTTGAAGGACCTCACAGCTGAACAGTTAGATGATATTCTGAAGTACCACACAGAAATTGTGTTCGCCAGAACGTCCCCACAGCAGAAACTTATTATTGTTGAGGGGTGTCAACGTCAGGTAATCATTGAACCTCTGAATAAATCTAAATAATGGACTGTTGTGTACTAAATACTTCAATTAGAAATTTCAGAACAGTGGTTTCCTAACTTTTTGATTCCAAAGATCACCAAATATGATCCCCCTTGTGAGGAATCCCCTTTCTAAAATAAAGAGGCAACTTAAATATTTTTATGTACTTTACAGAAGTAGATTAATACTTTTATTCAATCCTTAAAGGAACACTCCACTATTTTTTGAATATATGCTCATTTTCCAACTCCCCTAGAGTTAAACAGTTCATCCGATATCCAGGTCTGGAGGTAGCACTTTAGCTGTAGCTTAGCATAGATCATTGAATCTGGTTAGACTGTTGGCATCTCGCTCAAAACTGACCAAAGAGTTTTTATATTTTTCATATTTAAAACTTGTCTCTTCTGTAGTTACATCGTGTACTTAGACTGACGGAAAATGAAAAGTTGAATTTTTTTAAGGCTGATATGGCTAGGAACTATACTATAATTCTGGCATGTCAGCATAGAAAATCACAACTTTTAATTTTCCGTCAGTCTTAGTACACAATGTAACTACAGAAGAGTCGTTTCAGTTTTAAATAGGAAAAGTATCTCTTTGGTCATTTCTGAGTGAGATGCTAACAATTTAAACAGATTCAATGATCTATGCTAAGCTAGAGCTAAAGTGCTACCGCTAGACCCGGAGAACGGCAGAAGGGATTCGAAAACAGTAAGTGTTCTTTTAAAAAAAGTGTTTCACAGTTTTCATGAAAATATTAAGCAGCAAAACTGTTAGAAAATGTTTAGAAAATTGCAATTTGGGGTTAATGTTAAGCATACATGTATACATACATAAATATATAACCATTTCTGTTCCAAAGGGAGCCATTGTGGCTGTAACAGGGGATGGTGTGAATGATTCTCCAGCACTGAAGAAGGCTGATATTGGTGTTGCTATGGGCATTGCTGGCTCAGATGTGTCCAAACAGGCTGCTGACATGATCCTCCTGGATGACAATTTTGCATCAATTGTCACAGGTGTAGAGGAAGGTACGGGAGACCTTTTTTCATGTCTTCTCAATGTTGTTGACTCCTTTATTAGTGTTTTCTCTCCACACTAGGCCGGCTGATCTTTGACAATTTGAAGAAGTCCATTGCTTACACCCTGACCAGTAACATCCCTGAGATCACACCCTTCCTGTTCTTCATTATCGCCAACATCCCCTTACCTCTAGGAACTGTTACCATTCTGTGTATCGACCTGGGAACAGACATGGTCAGTGCAGAACTCACTGGGTTATTTTTTTTTCTTCACACTTGCATTTGGTACTTTATCTCTACAAGTGATGACAGTTAATCATTTTGTTTTGTTTGTGCAAGGCTCCTGCTATTTCTCTGGCATACGAGGCTGCTGAGAGTGATATCATGAAGAGGCAGCCCAGAAACCCTAAAACAGACAAATTGGTGAATGAAAGACTTATTAGCATTGCATATGGACAGATAGGTAGGTGCTATTGTGTGGCTTTGTTTCAGTATCCAAAATGGTAGAGCATCGCTCTAAAAGTAAAAACAAACAAAACAAGTTATGAGTAAATTTCCTAGAGAACACATCCAAGAAGAATTTTCCAGAATCCATTCATTCATTTTTAATGAAATTTGATCAGGTGCTAAATTAGTATGTTGATCCAAGTTTTTCCTGACTAACATGGTATCATATAAAAGCTATTCATGTCAAAATGTGAAAATGGCTTCACATTTTGAAAATAGCTTTAATGCAAGATTTTATCTTGTTGTGCAGGTATGATTCAGGCTCTGGCTGGATTCTTCACATACTTTGTCATTCTTGCTGAGAATGGCTTTTTGCCATCAAGACTTCTAGGAATTCGTGTATATTGGGATGACAAGCATATGAATGACCTGGAGGACAGTTATGGGCAACAATGGGTAGGTACTATGAATTACTTCACAGCTGTGAACCATAAATTTGCTACATTTTTATTCTAAAGAGCGTTGTTTTGGATAACAAATATGCTTAGTGCAAGTGCAACTACTATGTATTCCCAAAAGAGGAAGTGCTTTTAAATTCATACGAAACTGTTTAGGATGGGTAAAATTATTAATGTTATTTTAAAGAAGTCTCTTCTCATGTTCACCAAGGCTGTATTTATTTTTATGCAATTTATTCCTGTGATGCCAAAGCTGAATTATCAGCAGCCATTACTCCAGTCTTCACTGTCACATGATCCATCAGAAATCATTCTAATATGCTGATTTGATGCTAAAAAAACATTTGTAATTATCACTGCTGTGTTGCCTAATATTTTTGAGAAAACGGTGACACTTTTTTTTCCCAGAATTCTTTCGGAAACAGCATTTATTTCAAATAAAGGTCTTCTGGAACATTATAAATGTCTTTACTGTCACTTTTGATCAATTTAATGAATTCTTGCTGAATAAATGTATTCATTTCTTTAAAAACAATCTTACCGACTATTGACCGGTACTGTATATCAGCTAAAATTGAATGTAGTCAACAGTTAGTCAATTTAGGTGTGCATTAGCATTTAGATCAAAACAATGTTATGTTTTTTCAGACATATGAACAGAGAAAGATTGTGGAGTTCACTTGCCACACAGCATTCTTCGCCAGTATTGTGATCGTGCAGTGGGCCGATCTGATTATCTGCAAGACCAGGCGTAATTCTGTCTTCCAGCAGGGAATGAAGTGAGTCTGGAAGAACAGATGAGCTCCAAATAAGTGTAAACCATGTGTTTGAGGAGATTTTCTTTTATTCACTGTCTGTTTACTGCATTTTTGTCCTACAAGGAACAAAATCTTGATCTTTGGATTGTTTGAGGAAACAGCCCTGGCGGCTTTCTTGTCTTATTGCCCTGGCATGGATGTGGCTCTCAGAATGTACCCACTCAAGTAGGATAAAATATATTTGTAGAAAATAAATATGCAGTTTGTTCTTGGCTGCTTCTTTGGTTTATATTCTGTGCTCTATCTACAGGCTCAATTGGTGGTTCTGTGCCCTCCCGTACTCTCTTCTCATCTTTATTTATGATGAAATCAGAAAGCTCATCCTTAGACGGAACCCCGGAGGTAATCAGGAAATTGCAACCTTGTTTTAAACCAGTTTGTACTGTGTTGTAGGATACAAATGAATAGTATACCAATGTATGTTTAAGCACTGAATGAGTACATTGTTTTATATTTTTCAACTGTAAAGGTAAAAATAAGTTTTTATTTCTTTGCAGGTTGGGTGGAAAGAGAGACATACTACTAGACCATCATGTTAGCACTACTTCACTGTGTTATATTTGTGGTGTAACAGTAGTTTTGCTGTTCAGAATTTAACATACACATTTTTAAATATTTTTATATAGAATGATTGTAGTGCTAAGAATTCTGCTGACTTGCTAAATATAGTCTTGAAAAACTTTTTAATTGTGGAATTTGAATAAACTGTGTCAACTTCACAAAAGTGTGGTCTCATTTAATAACTACATTTTTAAACTTACATGTCAGTTATCTTGTTAGTATGGAACAACTTATGGACCTTTAAATGTGCCAGTGATGTTTTTGTTCAGTGTTGACTACATTTCCAAGTGTAATTCACATAAGAAAGTTAACTTATACTTGCGTATGAATGTATTCTTAATGTTTATAAATGTTTTTAATATACTTGAAAGCAGTGGTGTAAAAAAAGAGAGACATGACAAGGATAGGTAAGGTTGCTTGTTATATAGTTTGTACTAGAATGTGTTTGTGTGTGTGTGTTATAATTTGCTCACTGGATTTCGAGATGGCTAAGAGCCTAGTAACCCAGAAGAATAGAATCATGTTGGCATGGATACACAGCAGTAGCCCTAAACTATTTCATTCAGAGTTAAAGGAACAGAATGTGCCTGTGTTTTCCTCTCCGTCCTTATTGGAGCCCATTGGAATGTTAAGCCACTCTTCTTTTTGTTATCTTCTGTAGTGGTGTTCCCATTGATTTGGCTAAACACACACACACACCATTACTGAAACGAACCACTCATTTTCCCACGTAAGATGCACAGTAATTCAACCACTTTTTATCTTCCAAATTGTGACTATATTGTCTACTGTATGATTAGTTTTGATCATGAGCAGCATGAAAGGGCAGTGATGCATGTCCCTTTTCCACTTCTAGATAAATACTTTGTCATCATTTATTCAGTCTATTAGTGCATGCAATTTTCTTTTTTTTTTTCTTTTTTTTCAGTCAAATGAAATGCTAAACATTTATCTCAGCCAACTTTGTTGTGACTGTGGGTAACAACATTAATTTTGGCATAGTGAGTCAGTAGTTGAATATATACTGTTAAGCTTACATATTGTTCAGGAATACAGATCAAAAATCTTAAAATGCTGAAAGTTTTGTGTGAGGGTTATTTTTCGGAATACTGCTAGGGTAATGGGATAGAAAATACAGTTCGTACAGGTTAAAAAGCATTACATTTATGAACCAACCCCATAAAACACAGAAACCCAATGTGTGTGTGACTGTTACCGACTATAAACCGACTATAAAATGAGGACTACAACAAGTAAATCAACACAGGAAGTGCTCGTAATACAAAGTTTTAGATTTTTTTTTTCAGATTACTACTAGACAGGGATTAAGGAAAGAGAAAGTGTTTATTTATTTATTTCCACTTTATTTAATTAAGGCTCCTCATATGTTTATGCCAAACCCAGCACCTGACCCTAATCTGGCAGATCCAGATCCTGACACAGCCAGATGGGTCCACGGTCAGTATTACTCTCATTCATGTCAGTTCTGTCTTGTTTAATTGTCTTTTTTACTTGCATGTATCCCCTTGTCAACCTTCTTGTTCCACACCTGTGCCTAGTTAACCCATTGAGTGTTTTATTCACATGCAGTTTGTCCCTTTTTTAGTCAATGTGTATCATATACTGTAGGCATTTCCTTATATTTTGTAATAGTTTTCCTGATTTCCTATTAAAATAAATATTTTGGATTTTAAGTAGTCTTAAATGCTGCACTTGGGTTAAAATCTTAGGTTGCATTCTCAAAGCATTAGAAGAGTCCTGCAGAGATACGAGGCATGTGAGTGACAGGCATGGATGCAGCATTTAGGTTATCATTAGATTTATTTATTAGACATATTTATTTGATTATTTATTTTCTTTTTTTTAAGTATAAAATGCACTAGGAGCACACAAAAAACTGAGAACTTTCCACACAACTCCATCAGTGTGTGTGGGTGTGTGTCTGTGTGTGTGTGTTTGTGCATGTGTGTTTTCCCATGCAAAACCTAGAAACCTATAAAGGTTCTATTGTTCTATCATATCCACAGTTAAATAAAGCCCACCAAAATTTTAAATATTGATTTATTTACTGTGGAAATGTAGGACATTAGTAAATACAAATTATATGTAGAATTACAATTTGCAATCTAAAGAGTGACTGAGGTATAGGAGACTTGAGGTACAGTAGGCGACCCTAACACATAATGATAACCAGCCAATTAATTCTCAAAAGTGTTGAGCTCCTTTTTCTCAGATCTCCCTCACTTTTATACCCCCAAGTATATACAGTGATAACAATACACACCAGAACCAAAATCCTTAGAGTTTTAGTTTATAGAATGTAAACAAACAAATGCTTTCAAGCAGCACTAGATTAAAATGGCAGGGAACAACTAGCTTACTTAACTATCAGTCTGTTTTTCAGTCTGAAGTAGCAAATGACTGATATTGAGGCTATGCATAGTATATAGTTTTTTTTTTCTTGCACAAAATTTGCAATTTATATTAATTGAATATTATTAATAATTAGACAGGCCTGTATAGCACATGACTAATATGTACTGCTGGTATGGTATTTTTGGTCTTTTTTCTGTGGTCACGCTGAACTGTTGGTGTATGGAAAATGGAGCTGCATGATGATTCTTTAAACATTCTTCTTTTGTGTTACTTTAAATTTGAGAAGGACAGTGCAGTCAAGGCCTAGAAGGCCTCAAGAGCTTTTTTTCCCCATTGTGTCGGTCAATACCTTTATTAACCCAAAGCACTGAGTTTAAGCTCTAGCTTTTTTCCTAATCAGAATGTCGTATATTGTTTCCCACTAAATGTGACTTGGCGGTAACAGCATCACTCCGCTAGCCTAGAGAGAATAGAGCTTTTGTTGGATTGAAAATGGGACTTGATTCAGAGGCCCATCGCTCCGTGACAAGAATGAAGTGCAGCTCTAAGCAAAAAGCTCAGTGGTGAAATTCTAATTTATTTTCTCCGCTCTCAGACAAGCACATAATCAGGGGACAGGAAAGCAGTTTTCTCATGACGTTCCTGTAATCCATAATTGACGTTTTGATAATACTATATTATTAATAATGCTGCTTATGCTTTGAACGATTGCCACTGGAGAGTTAATTGAAAATTTGAATGTTGTGCTTCTATGCAATAGGATTCCTGGCAGTATATTTGGTTATTTCATTATTTATATTGCCTTTTGACTTATAAATGTGAAAATATGGTCTGCTGAATGGTTCGCAGTGTAGGATGAGGCAATGGAAACGTCTAAGCAGTACAAACTGCAACAGGTTTCGTGGGCAGGGTAAATTTAGAACTTGAGCAGTTCTGGAATTATGCGTATTGATCATATTGATATTGAGCATAATAATTTTTGTGTATTCTTGAAAGAAGTATCCTTTGTTCACCCCGGCTGATTTTATTTGATTAAAAATACAGTAAATTATGAAATTATGTTACAGCAACTGTTTTCTATTTTTAATTCTATTAATTAATTATTTTTTATGTTATTTATTCTTGTGAAGGTGCAAAGGTGAATTCTTAAAGCAAGGGTGTAAGAATAATCAAATTGTGTCTCTTCTTCAATGATTGTTCATTGTGTCCATGGAATTCTTGTTTTTGTACTGTTTGTTCAGCAGAAGTCAAACTGTGCTATTACACACTGTCCTCTTATTATATATAATTTGAATGGGCACATTAAGTTTTCACTAAGTTACATACGAGATAAGATATGGAAACAGTATGTGGTCTTTCTTTGCTTTGGACCTGTTGTTTTCAGAAATAAATCCTCTGGTTAAAGTATTAGTTCACACAAAAATGTAAATTCTGTCATCATTTACTCACTCTCGCCATTCCATCCAAACCCATCACACTTTTTTTTTTTCTGAAACACAAAAGAAGATATTTTGAAGTGTTTGGAAAATAGTTTTTACCCATATGATGAATGACAAAAAACTTAATTTTTACAGTTCAATCCTTGAATTTTTGATTTTCACTTCAGTTTTCCTGTACAGTTGCACTTTAAGTGAAAATGTTGTATTGAATTCTTAATAATAAATAAAATCATAATATTGGATTATTTTCCATTATACATGGTCATGCATGTTCATTTTAAATTATATTAAATCATGGTGACATCTTCAAGGTTTGGGTAAGGTGGACATAATTTTGGCTACTGGTAGTTTGTAAAAAAATATATATATATATATCTTGCCTTATTCAGTTTTTTTTTACACTCTGTTGCCCTCTGCTGGCGATGGTATAGCCTATTATGTATTCCCTGTTCATAAAATAGAACGTAGATCATGTCTCGATGACATCTAATGAAGACACTGTTTTCATTCACACATTCACCTTCCAGTCTAACATACGCTTGCTTTTTCATAGCTTTCAATTTCACAGATATTTGAATGATTTGCAGTTCACAAATAGACATTTTAATGTGTCAGTAGACGCTATGAATCATCGACACCCTCCTTGAATAAACTCTCCGGGACAGAAGGAGGTATCATCAGAATCCTTCAGATCCCAATTACTTTGAGTTTCACACCCCCGGTGTGAGCTGAAGAGCCTGACACATCTGCAACGTAGTTATCTTCTGAAATGATACTTCCAGAGAAGTCATTTCCTGTTTGTTAGAGAACAGACGCTAAGGAATTGCCGGTGGATGTCAAACTGTAAACAAACACTTATCACCTAAACACACAGTCATTAACCTGTCAGGCATTAACATGTGCTTGTTAGCAGAGCAGAGAATTATCATAAACTCAGAGAACAGCTGAGGCACAGAGATATTACAGTGTACATTACAGCTTCAAATCCTGACTAATAGAGCTGCTCGTAGTAAACACCACCGAAATGCTTAATCGTCTAACTGCTAAAAATGCTAAAGTTCAGGAAGCTCACTGTTTTATTCAAATAAAGGTGATATATTTTTTCACAGCAGGTAATTTTTCAAATGTGACTATGCCTTTCTTGCAGTCCAAGTTGCACCCTCAAAACATAATGTGTAAATAAAGGCAATTATTATTATTTTTTTATATAAAGGGCACATTTTCAGGCTGTGACACTTTTATATTATATATTTAAAATTTGCATACAGTACATGACCCAATGTAATGCACACAGATGCTCAACTATAATGACATGATAAAGAAGTTAAATATTATATATCATGTGTTCAGAACTGCTGCTATATGAAAGAGTTCCTGACAGACTGAACAGAATGAACATTGCTAGCACATTTCTGTTCATTTATTTAATTTCATTTAACTGGAAGTAGCTGAAGGGAGATTCACAATTAAACAAAAAGATTGAGATATTTACAGTATATTAGTTGTATAAAAAGATTTTAAATTGTGATATTTGGCTGCCTTATATTTATACAAATGTATGTTGAACAGGGATATACTTAGTCTCCCCTGATAAAAGATTACCAGATAATGTTTATCAAATGTAGACTATTTTCTTTTTACCACAATAAAGTCTTTAAGCTTTTTGAAAAAAATAAATAAATAAATAATAATAATAAAAAAATAAAAATAAAAGACTAATTTAAGCTGTAAAGTCCACCGATTTTACAACACTTTCATTATGAATTTACATTTAACAGTATAACTGCAATAGAAATTCCACCAAGAAAAGATTTATTGTTATTGTATATATTATCTATATCCCTTGAACTGGTGGGCTGATGCAGTATGGAGCCATTACGGTTATATGTGATTGCCTACCAGGAGCTGTATAAAATCACACATAGTTTAATCAAGTTACGTCTGTAGTGTCCATTATGCATATTGAAAACTCAGCAGATGTGAAGAAGGTTATGACAACCTGAGGCTACCAGCCATTACTGCTCTATTGTAATTTTCAATTTATGATATTGCCTAGGATTTCCTGACAATAAAAAATGAAACGGAAATTGAATGAAATAAAATGTATACAGCCCTATTGTAGTTTAGAGAAAAAAAAAAAGAATAAAAATAATCAGTTGCTTATTTGTTGCACCCTCTTCTGGTGAAAGCTAATGATAGCACTGACAATTTGATTGCTTTATAAAACTCATATATCATGCAGACAAATGGATGAGGAAGGCTACAGTTCTCATCTTCCTGGAACACAATTTATAATAATTGAAAAGTTCACTCCAACATCCAACATATTCAAGAACGTGGGATATGGAAGTACAGGAGTGATCTGCTGCCAATATTAACTACAATCCATCAATATCAGACATTAGTTAGTAGATACATTTTTTTCTGAGATTAAAAAGAGCTAGTTTGTTAGGGTCGAGTGTAATGAGAGGAGAGGAGAAGCAGAGAGTGTGGCAATAAAATGTAGGGGACACATTATGTGTAATAGGATGCATTTGATGAGCAAAATGAGCCAAAGGCAGTTCTGCACCCTCACAACAAGCTTTGATTGGTCTCCTTTACACTGCCAAGAGACAGAGTGACTGAACCATAGAGAATGAATGCAATAAAACAGCAACTGTGAACCCACCAAAAATCCTTTCCACTAAAGAGAGAGGAGAGCCAGTAAGCCAGCCTCAAAAAGTTGTACTTTTTTTCAATTAAGGCCTAATCTATTAGCACATATTCAGAAGCACAAAGCTGTTTTAGAGATCTCGAAGAACACAAAAAGGCTGTCAGGTGAACAAGAAATTCTCTTTAGCTCTGCCTCCTTCAATGGGGACGGAGAAATGAATTGTGTCAAAATCAGAACCCCCTTGATTACAAGGGGCAGGCTTTCACGAAAAGTGTCATGCAAAATAAAGTGGGTAGACTGAGATTATGGCCTTGCTGTGAATTAGAGGTCTTTCATGGATTTGCGTAATGCCTTTGATTATGTTTAAGTGGTGGAATGGGAATAGAGCTCATCTGGAAAGCTGGAGGCCGTGTGGGATGAATGTGATTGAAAAGGAGAACTGAACAGCACGCTAGAGGAAAAGCACACATAAAAGCAGACAAACGTGCCATTGTGGATTTCAGTAATTGCTGTGAGACAATGAGGAGGCTTATTCTTTAGAAACCCGCTGCTTTTTAGAGCAAGAAATCTATGGAATGCATGACATGTATTGGTTAGAAAGGCTGGCCTGCAAGTGACTTTAATATTAGGAAACTGATCATTTAAACAGAGGTCAGAGCTCTAATGGCAGATCATTTACTCAAGATTTATTGAAGATATTATAATGCATGCTTGATTCGGGTCTACGTTTAAGTGTATGCATATGTATGGTAGTATGAAATTATGTCAGTATGTGACATAATTATGTAAGTAAATATATAAATAAATGAAAATACATATGTAAATATATATACATGTACAGTACAGACCAAACGTTTGGACACACATTCTCATTCAAAGAGTTTTCTTTATTTTCATGACTATGAAAATTGTAGATTCACACTGAAGGCATCAAAACTATGAATTAACACGTGGAATTATATATTGAATTACATACATAAAAAAAAGTTCATATTGTAGGTTCTTCAGAGTAGCCACCTTTTGCTTTGATTACTGCTTTGCACACTCTTGGCATTCTCTTGATGAGCTTCAAGAGGTAGTCAACTGAAATGGTCTTCCAACAGTCTTGAAGGAGTTCACAGAGAGATGCGTAGCACTTGTTGGCCCTTTTGCCTTCTGTCTGCAGTCCAGCTCACCCCTAAACCATCTCGATTGGGTTCAGGTCCAGTGACTGTGGAGGTCAGGTCATCTGACGCAGCACCCCATCACTCTCCTTCTTGGTCAAATAGCCCTTGATGCCTTCAGTGTGACTCTACAATTTTCATAGTCATGAAAATAAAGAAAACTCTTTGAATGAGTAGGTGTCTCCAAACTGTGTATGTATGTATATATATATATATATATATATATATATATATATATATATATATATATATATATATGTGTGTGTGTGTGTGTGTGTGTGTGTGTGTATATATATCAGTGTTGTAGTCGAGACCAGCTCATTTGAGTCCGAGTCCAGATCGAGTCCAGAGAGGGTCGAGTCCGAGTCAAGACCGAGTTCAGAAAGGGTCGAGTCCGAGTCAAGACCGAGTTCAGAAAGGGTCGAGTCCGAGTCAAGACCGAGACCAGAGAGATTGGGTCTGAGACAAGACCTAAAGAAATCTTCAAGAGTATGTCAAATGTTTGGTGGAAACAATAAAGGTTAAAATGGCCACATAGTATGTGGTGTAAAGGTAATTTTATTAGTATTATGAAGTGTTACTTGTCAATATTAAGTGCTCATTTTCACATAACATCGTTGTACCACTATACACATCCATATCTAGTACACATAATATTACTGTACGACTCTATATTGTAATTCTATATAACCTTTCTAGTACAAGTAACATTACTGTACCACTATACCTGTAAATGTTCAACTGTAACAGCTTTTACATAACTTTTAACCTTGAAGCTTAACTAATGACTGCTAATATCCTTACAATGTCTTGGATTATGTGCACTTTAGATGTTGTGAAGATTACAGATGGGCATAATTACTTTTCAAAAAAATAAGTGAGGAGACCATCCAGCTACCCAACCAAGCACGATGTGGTCTCATGATCAATCCACCCCAACTAAAAACTCTCTCTACTGGCGCAGAGGAAGCGGGGACTGACAACAGTTACCATTTCATCACTTTCTGTAACAGCAACGGATAATCTAATGCTAATTTCCCTGGATGGTGCGTTTTAATGCAGGGTAAAATACACACTAGTCGAAGTTTTTTTTAGTCTGGAGGCAGGAGGGTAACTTAAGGCCGGTGACACACTGGCTGCATAGCGTCTCTACTGCGTGCCAGAAACGTGGTGGCTGCTTCGCGTTTTCTGTGTCTTTACACACCAGAAGCGTGCATGCACGCGGCGCTTGGCGCGCTGCAGCGGCTGTAGGTGACATAGAGGGAGGCCGCCAAAAAACCAGGCTCTTTATTTTTTTTATTACAATATCAAATTTATTTTTTTATTTTTTTACACACCTACTGATAAGACACCGTCAACAGTATTGACGGCATAGAGTATGTTTGACAGGTGCAATATTTGAAAATCGATCATTATTAATTTATTTTTAAAATTACATTTATATCTGAATTTATGTCAACCTATAGACTTTCAAATATCAAAATGTCATGAATTAATATGTATTTGTGTACAAAATGACATATAAACATATTTTCCTAGTATATTTTGCCTGGAAACGCTTCCCACATGCACGCGTGTCGCGTGAAAAATAGGCGTCGGTTCTATTTCTATCATGCGCGCGTTTTCCGCGCGGCTCGAGTCGCGCCTGGGACGCGCGTCTCACGCAGGCAGTCTGCAAGATCTAACCTGTTAACATGGGAGCCGAATTAAAAACAGACACGCCACGCAGCTGAGGCGCTTGCGCCATGCATCCAGTGTGTTGCTGGCCTAACGTCTCACGTCAAAAGAAAATCACCAGTCATTGGATGTGTCAATCATACATCAATTTAAATAAACATTAACATACAGTAATAATCATGAAATATTTGGATTGGGACTCGAGTGGACTCGGGCATAAGTCCAATTCCTAATATGTTCGAGTCCGAGTCAATACCGAGTCAAAATGCACACGAGTCCATGACAAGACCGAGACCATTAAAATACGGTCTCGAGACCGAGTCCAAGACCGAGTCCGAGTCTCGAGTACTCAACACTGATATATATATATATATATATATATATATATATATATATGTGTGTGTGTGTGTGTGTGTGTGTGTGTGTGTGTGTGTGTGCAAGGTATTTCAGAGGCATACAGTAATCTTAATGGAATGGTTCGCTTGAAAAATGAAAATTTGCTAAACAAAATTTAATAAACATATCAGTCATTATGGCATTCTAACTTCAAACCATTGCTTCTATCCAAAATATGAGTCCATAATAACACTTCCTCAAAATCTTTGAAGAAACAAAATGAATCTACATCTTGGATGGTCTAAGGGTAGTCTCTCTAATAATAAAAACATAATGAATGTCATTGCATTTGATAACAAAATATAAAACAGAATATAATTATTTGTTTTCAAGGAAAACACTGTATACACTATATAAAATGTCACCAGTCAGATTACAAGTGGCTGGTGTTGTTGCAGATTCTTCAATCTTCCAACCTTGTGTGTGTTCACTTCTCCAGTCTACCTACCAACTGAAGGAGACATTGTGCATGGCTGGTGTAGTTTGATATATTCTGGAGTTTTGATGAACAGCAACCGGTCTAATCATCTGAAGTATTTACCTGGATTCCCCTACCTGCCCTTCTGCCATCTGGAGTTCATTTGTTATGATATCCTTATACATGCAAGGACAAAATAAACCTATTATCATGAGAAGTCATTTGAACTCTTTATTAAAACTGGACCCTTCCCTGAGTTTCTGTTTCGAATTCCCCATTGGAGTTTTCGGTTTAACTACCCTGCGAAAGCAGCAAGTACTGTGTTAAGCTATCAATGTTATTATTAATGTCTGGTCTGAATGTGCCTGCTTCAGTTTCCTTCTGCTGTATAAATAAACATATCCCAGTTAAATTAGCTGTGCTCCTCCTGATCCGTTCTGAGACCATATACATAATGTTATATTCTAGGAAAATATATATCTTTTAAAACATTTATCTTGTCTTAACGGAAGCTTTACTTTACTTTACTATAGGGAACTAGGGTGATTAGTAATAGTATTTACAGTGGAAGAAAATGTGTAAAACCTTTTCCAATATTTTTAGTACTGGAAATAAACCACTGTCTTACAGTGCACAGTATACCAGAGAAATGGCATTTTATAATGTCACGGATGACTTTTCTCTCCAGTCAGGTAAGTAGCTAGTGTTACAAGCTTCATTGTTCGTCTGCCAAGGCTGAAAGATGGTGTGTTTGCGTGAGTGCGTTTTCTCTTTAAAACTCCATTGAGTCATAACAAGTGGATAGAAAATTTTGTTCTCTTTGTGTCTGTTCTTTTTCTCTGCTCTGACACATTGTACCCGGTAATCATTCATCATGCAATTCAGTAATTCATGCTTTTATGACAGATGAAACCCTTTGGAGACACCAACTCCTCAGCAGTCATGCATGGTCTGTGGACCAAATTAATTCTGAGCCGATAGCTGATCATTATTTTCAGGAAAATCTGTCTATTTAATAAGTACCTCATTTAAATGGACATGCCCTTTTAATCACACAATATCCATAACTCTGTTGTTGTCTTTTTTTTCTTGAATGAGGTGCACGTTGGATCTCCTGATCAATGCTCGAGAGACGGAGATACACTTAAAGTGATGCCACTGCTGCTAATTGCTAGGTGATTTTAATTAAACTACAGGCTCTTTAAATGACCAATCAAACCATTTTAAATGCCCATTCATGACAAGGCTTGTGTGTTTTGCTCATGCAAGCATTTTCTTATGAAAAGGATGCTTAAGAAAAGGACCAACGGTGAGTAGAAGAAAGAGGAGTGCATTGATAACTACTCTGGCTAGAGGAGTGCTAGGTCCACATTTCCCCAGCCAGGAAGGAGCAAAATGCAAAAAAACACTAATATGTGGGAAATAGACATTTTTGCCTCCCTTAAGACATTAGTAATGTCCTGAACATGGGATGTTAATCCATGTGAAACTGGCTCTGAAAAGAAAATGACAAAAAATATGAAAAAGTCTTTCACAAGCAAAAGTACCATAAAGGAATTATATTGTATTCTATTCTCTTTTTATATATTTGGAATTTGGAATAATATTTCTCATGAAACATGACTGATCAGAAATCATGAGATTGTTTTGATTATTATATTTTATTGACATATAATCAGTATACACCGTTACAAAGTTTTGGGTCATAATGGTTCGTAAATTGTAAAAGTTACTAAATCTAAAATGTGCACATGGGTGTGCAGTATAAACCGTAGTAAAATATTGTAATACTTTGTGTTTTTTTTGTGTGTGTGTGTGTGTGTCAGAATCAGCATCTACTGTAGAAAGCAACAGTTCATGTTTTACAGTGTATATTCATCTGCTTTGAGCTATGTGCATGTCCGGGTCCATCCTGTTTTTTTTTTTTTTTTTTTTTTTTTGCCTGCATTGGAGGCAGCTGTGAGTTAATGCAGGAGTATAACTGCATTCAGAGGCCGGTTGAATAGTAAATGACTGGAAAGTTGTAATTTGCAGAGTGCAGTCTTGCCGCCTGATGGCAGACACACAGCATTCTCAAATGCAGCATCATGACTCATTACAGGTTTTTTTTTTTTTTTATTTATTTTTTTAAGACTGACAAGAATTCATGTGTCAAAACCACTACGAACCCTTTAAGTCAAACTTGTGGTAATTTAATGGTAATATATTTTGGTAATTTCATGAAGATATTATATTCCTGTTCTTTAAATAAAAATTATTTTTGTGTGACCCTAATGTTGTCTTAATATCACTGTCTGCAGTTACCATTAAACATATTATGAGTAGAGCTATGCAAATTAAATTGTAATGAAATGTGCATCGGTCTTAGTACATGATGTCACTACAGAAGAGTCAAGTTTTAAATAGGAAAAATATCAAAACTCTCTGGTCATTTTTGAGCGAGACACTTACGGTTTAATCAGATTCAATGATCTATGCTAAGCTAAGCTAAAAGTGCTACCAGCAGACCTGAAAGCCTAATGGATAAAAACCCCTAAATAAATCCCTAAATGGATAAAAAAAATGGTAAAACTGTTTAACTCTAGTGGATTTAGAAAATAATGTAGTGTTCCTTTAAGACACTGCATATAAAATATCAGTGTTATGACATATGTCTGATACCTCAACTGAGTTCAAAATCACTGCACTGAATTCATGAATATCTGTACAATGCTGCCAATAATAAGTAACAACTATATGTTTTCTATCAAATCAACATCAAATGCTAAATGTAAATGATGCGCAAGATATGACACAACAAATGCTGTGGTATAACCCTGTTTGGACATTTTATTGTGAGTTTTCAGTTCTGATATATATATATATGTGTGTGTGTTTTTTTGTGTGTTTTTTTTTCATGAAAAAACTATATGACAATAACAGAAAACTACATTGTCTGCAAATTAATTAAACCCATAGAAAATAATGATGCTGTGACAAATATTCATTATGGTGGTATATTTGGTCTCCACCTTTTAATAATTTAATTATTAAAATTTAATTAATAATTTTTGAATAGTGCTTCTAAACCCTGATCTAAACAGTTACATCTTAAATCAGAATATGTTAGAGTATTTTGTATTAACTGTTTTAGTGCAAGAGGGATGGCTCTACACAGTATATTATATTCTCTAAAGGAACATTTTATCGCAGTATTTCTCCATGAATGTATTATAACTGACCATAATGATATATCAAATCAATAACATAAAGAACTTTTTTTTTCCTCTAACCATGCTTTTTTAAATTGCTTCTTACTATTTATTGTATTAATTCTATAATTCCACAAGGTAGCTCCATGTGCCGTAAAGTTGTGGGTAAATATCATTTTCCAGTATTGCAATATCTGTTTGTGGAAGTTTGAAAGCAATTTAGAAATCTTAAAATCATATTTAAACATAATTTTAACCCACCAACTCTTTTAAATATAGCATTTGGTATATGAAATCAAATGTAATTCAGTTGTGTTTAATCCAGATCAGTGATCAGGCAAGTTTAATATATGATGGTGGTCTGACGGTGAGGCTAAAGTGGTGGTCTTGTATCTGGATATCTGATCTTACTATCTGGGCTTTTGCTTACAGTTTGGTTTCGCCATTTTGAAAATGTCTCATGCGCCCCTGAAATGACATGATGAAACTGGAATGCCCCTGTTCTACTCCACAAGCCAATCAGACTGTCAAGTCTGCAGGAGTATGCAGTGTGGTTGTGTTTAATCTGATTCCAATTCGTTTTGACATTCACAAAGAATAAGATTCCTGTAAAGTACTGAGAGCACTGTAAACTTTGAAAACAAAAAGACAAAATTAATTTCTTTCAAAGCTAGCTTTTCTCCCCGACAATGTCAGTCACTAGGTGCTAAGAATGCATAAATTATTCATGACACTGCGGTATCCTTACACATGTTGTAGGGACAAATGGAGTGTTAAAAAATAGCCTTAAGCCTAGTTAGAGAGTTCCGTTGCTTATCGAGAACAGCCATCTGTTCTGAGCAGCCGTCCATCAAGTTCCTGACAGACAGCATAGGTTATTGATTTTACAGGAAATGCTCGACCGGGATTCTAGGACTGGCATGGGGGAGATCGAAAAGGGTCCTACTGCTCCACACCTACATGCAGCATCATGCTTCACTTTCCTGTCAGGTTGAGATATACTTGAGTGCGGTGGAGGATGCCAGAATAGAGCCAAAGGTTTTTCACATAATTTCACATGGTTTGAAAGCTAATTCCAATTCTGAGCATGCATGTGCAAGCCAAATCATTCCTGATAGGATATACATATTACAGTAGGCTATAAAATACCTTATATCACTTAATACATTTAACCCCTCATATATTTCCGGTCAAAAAAATAAAATGAGACATCTATATAGGAGCATGTTATTGCCAGGGTCACTCAGTGTTTGATGTCTGAGTCTCTGTTTCTCTTCATGCACTTCCCATTTTACAGAATAATGTGTTAAATGTACTTTGTATTCCCCAGGGTATCATCGCCAGAATTCTCTATTTTAAATCTAAGTGTTTTTTCATTCTATTGTCTTGATTATGGCCTTAATGCAGCCGTTTGCACTCCCTGAGCAGGGCAAAGCACCACAGGATAGCATAACTGTAGTATCAGTTGTGGGCAAGTCAAACTCAGAAGGTTAGTATGCATGCTTTCTGTGTTTGTACCATTTACAGTACACTAATATTTTGTACCTCTGTTAAAGAGAAAACCACTTCAGTTTATTTACACTTTCATGACTTTAATCATGTCATTAGTCACGAGCAAACATTTTGCTGGTTGCTTTGTTTATATTTCTTTTTGCATTGTACTGGCTATTGGTAAGATCTGTTGTTAGTAGCAGTCAAATGTCTTTTTGATACAAGGATTTGGTTCTCTTGCATGTAAAACCGAATTTTTTTGAGGAAAATCAGAGGGAAACATTTGTAGATTGCATTATGTCATTAGTAATCAGCAACTTTTAATGCTAGAATTATTCTTCTAATATTTTCATTAAGCAGAGGCTTACATCGAGGGCTGCATGATTAATCAAAATGAAACTAAAATTGCAATATGGCTTAGAGTCTATCTATCTATCTATCTATCTATCTATCTATCTATCTATCTATCTATCTATCTATCTATCTATCTATCTATCTATCTATCTATCTATCTATCTATCTATCTATCTATCTATCTATCTATCTATCACCCGGCTCTTTTATCCAGTTTTGAGCAACATCTTGATCCAGGGAGGGTCTGTATTGTACCAAATAATTTCCACTTAATACTTCACTGTGCTTCTAGGCATTGATAAAGGTTTATATATACAAATATATATATAATTATTACACCTGGTTGAGGGAGGGATCCTTTTTCCAATTCAGTGATTCTGGTTTCTACTTTTTAAATTCTACTTTTTATTTTAACTTTTTTTTTCTGACATGTTGGTGTTATAGCTTTCACTTAAATATTTCACTATCTTTCACAGTAAATACAGCTGGATAAAACAAACTTTCCATCTTAATTTCAGGCCGCAAAGCAACAAACTATGATTATTGATTCACTTCACTACTTCACTACTTCACTTATTCTAAAGGGGGGAGATTCTCTTTATACCCATATATATATATATATATATATATATATATATATATATATATATATATATATATATATATATATATATATATATATATATATATATATATATATGTGTGTGTCATGTCTGTCAGAGTGAATAATCACACATTTTAGTAACCCAAATGTAAAAAAAAAAAAACATTTAAAACTATTATTATAATTTCTTTTCCTTTTTTTTAGAAAAATCACAATTATTTTCCCCCAAATCATGCACCCCTGCTTTCACCCAATGTGACTGACAAATTAGAAAAAATAAAGGCACATTAACATAACTATAACAATAAAGTTTTGCTATTCGTTCTAATTTTCTTAAATGGGGGGAGTCCACACCACTATGATGCCTATTAAGACACAGAAAAACAATAACATTGGAATCGCTTTCGTAATTAAGAAATTAAAAAAATAAAATGTGCTAATCAATGATAAAAAATTATGAAATAACTAATCAAAATCCACAGGAGAAGTTTAAACTAACTTTATTTATTGCTGGAACTTTCCCTTAATTTCAGTGCAGTTTCAGCCATTTCAGATTATCAACACAAGCAATCCAATTACTGAGCACATCACTTAAATGCCCACACTCCACTTATTTGTCTCTGGTTTTTTTAATGGTGATGTGTCTGAATGCATCAAAGTCAAGTGCAATAGCTTTGCAATTCCCACTCTGGCGCACAGAACAGCAATGGAATATCAATACCATTTCAGTCATTAATACAAAGAGAAGGATATTCTTAAACCTGTATTAGCATGTGGGCAGAAATTTTAAACCATTGTGCAGATAACAGGCTGCTTTACATGGCTTAGAAGAGTTGCATGTACCCAAGGGAAGATTAGAGGGCAGAAGGACAAGGTCTGGACCACCTCCTCAAAGCCACACTAAGCCAGATGAGGACATACCTTTATCTTTATGTAAACACACACTGGGAGTTGGGATTAAGAGTGGTTTATAAGAGTCATACTACTCTAATACCAAGGTTAAATGAGAATCTGGTGTGACTCTATGTATTGCTCTCACTGGCTTGTATAATGAAGATAGTGAGTGTCTATTGAATACCGCTGAAGATACTAAAGGTCAAGCACTTTTATGGCTTTTCCTTGACCTGTGCAGTGAAGTTGTGTTATCTGAAGTTGTGATGTTATTTGTATTCTTGTTATTCAATTGTGTAATTTTATATATATATATATATATATATATATATATATATATATATATATATATATATATATATATATATATATATATATATATAAAATTTTTTACATTTTTTTACCAATTGTAATGACAGCCTATATAAAATGCATGTTTTTGTGTAAACTACCATTCAAAGTTTGGGGTCAGCATATGAGGAATGTAGAGCTGTTAAGAAGTCTCAGGATATTACTAGGTGGATCACTTCTATTTACTAACCTTTTGATTTATTCAGGATATTTCTTAGACTCTTTCACTTATTTTCTACCCAAGATATTCATCTTCTTACACGACATGATACGAGATGTTTACACATACAGTAGTAAACAAGTTTTTCAAAGACATGCCATGAAATAGTCTGTGACATATACACCTGTTGTTTGTGGTTTACACCAAACACTCAAAAGACTTCATTCATCTCTTAAAGCAAAAGACCAAAACATCAGTGCTGTGACATTTGAAGCTGCAAATGCAAGGGGGCTCTTAGGAAAGCCCTGCAAGACGGCCAAACCTTTGAGCAGTTAATTTGTCGGGGAGAGTGAGCTGGAATGAAACAGGTCCATCTTATACAGCAGAGGTCATGTATTTTCTCTAGAAGTCATGATGTGTGGTTATGCTCTCTCTAGCTATGCATTAACCCACTGCCCATGAATAACCAGCGTTTGTCGGCGCACGCCAGCGCAGACACATCAGGCACATTCATCCTCGCTTTCCACATCCTGTTTCTCAAATGCACCATAACCTGAGCCATCTAAATGGAAATGACTTTTAACACCGCTCCAATCAGAATGCAGGACCGGCAAAATCATATGAGGTGGGAGTTTAGTCAATGTTCTGAGGCTATTATGAGTGAACTCATGTTACTCTCCCTAAAACTTTCTTCTCCGTCTCCATAATAGTTAACAACTGGTGTCATTAATAATTGTCGGCTTTGTCTGAAAGCTGGTTTGGGCGACATGGGCGTACTGGGGTATGAAAGGTTGGTGCAATTGGAGTGTTTGAAGGAAGAACCTGGAGGCCAAGAGTCAATCACTGTCTGAGCACAGATGGTGTTGTGCACTGTGATGGTAATTAAATTCGGCATTCTCTTTACTGTTATCCATTGAGAGGAAAAAGCTACACTACCAGGTGTAGAAGTGATATAAGGTTCAGTAGTGTTTTCTTAGTATTTACCCTAACTGGAAGATGATGTAACTACACATCTACATTCTAAAAAATGTTACGTTAAAAATAACCATTTCTGGGTTATTTGGTAACCAAGCGCCGGTTAAATACTGGACAGAACACATACTGGGTTATTTTGACCTAGCTGGTTGGGTTGATTGTTTAATGCTGGGTTGTTTTATTTAACTCAACTATTGTTTAAAAATTATTATTTTGCTGGATTAAAATGGGTTGGAATTTAGAAATCACTCAGAGATTTACCAGATGCAACAGTAATAATCTGAAGTTTAACAATTATTTATAAGCAAGAATACCCTTGGATAAAGATATTTGAAAAGACAAATTTATTTGGATAAATACATGAATACCATTTACAATATTACATATTTGCACGTGTTTAACAAGCATTTTAGAATAAAAAATATATATACTATACGTGACTATATAGTGCAGATGCCTGGTCTTCCTGAGAATTATGGTAGTTTATTCATTTTTCCCTCTGTATTTAGGTAAGTGGTTGGTTTTGTTTATTTTATTCTAATTATTACTGGATTTGTATGCAGATTGTAGTCTGACAGTTTTGGAAGCATACAGATTTTGAGTTTTTTTTTTCCCCTCAATTTTTCAGTGAGATTTTATTTTAAGTTTGCATACACTAATATTACTCACTGACAAATTCTTGTTCACAGGAGTAGGTTCTGTTTGTGTTTGTACGCAGCTGTACTGGATATGAGTCAACCATTGTGTCATTTCTACCGTGCTACTTTTTGCATTTTTGTGAGGGTCATCAGGAATGTTCATCATGTTTGTGCATGGCTCGTTTACTGGAGGACATTGAAAATTCATGTCCGTCTGTTGTGGAGTTCTCTCTACAAGAAAGGGTGCAAAGGGCCAAGTTTATTAAACATGTAGCCTCTAACAGAGGAGTTCAGTCATCAGTGATTGATGCACACTACCTTAAATGAAAAGGGGAACATTCTCATTGTCAGTGAGAGAGGACTGTTTGAGACGGAAAGTATATTTCTTTGGGGTTTGTCTTCGGCAGAACCTGGCTTTTCTTCCCCAGGTTCTCAATCCTTGCACAATAAATCAGACAGTTGAACTTGCAGCCTTGAACTTGTAGTCATTCTACTTGGAGTCTGGCAATATCTCAGGCAGCACTGAAAGGGGTGGAACTTCAATATATGTGAAGTTGCCTCATGGAACTCACCTTGTACCTTTGCCAGGTATCACAGACTCAATGATCCGGTTTCTTTTGAGTCTGCAGTTCTGCTTTCAGCTTCTAAGCAGGAATGTAGAGAAGGAGGAAACTCTCACCCCTCGTGATCTTGATGGTGCCATTCATCCAAGGTAAGACCGTGGTGACGATCTGAATGAGGTCGAAATAGATCGTAATTTATGACTTTGACTGGATCTATGAGACCGAATGATGTCTATCACCATCATCTCTTGTCACTCAGGAAGAACTGCAGAGTTCCAAGCAAGAGGAAGTGCTTGGTTCACCCGGATGTTTTATAGTGAACCAACCACTCTGTGTCAGTCACCTGACTTTGTTTACATTAGGTCTCGGGAGGGCAACAAAATGGGATCATTCAAGGTAAGAATGTAGTTTATATACATTTATCGATTATCTCAACAAGCTCCACCTGTGCTGAATTAGTTGATTATCTGAATGTGCTCCTCCCAAACTTTTTTAATAAAACATCATATGTTGCATTGTTTAAAATACATTGACAGCACTTACAAGACTTTACAGATGAAATAAAATGTATACAAATCATTATTGTTATTATTATTATTATTATTATTATTATTATTATTATTATTATTTTTCACAGAAGTACACTAATTAGGCAGCGCTGATGACCTCTCTCTCCTGAACAGGATGCAAAAGCCTTCTCCCTGACTGTAACTCAACAGCTGCAATGAAGTAACCCTGTGCTGAGTTGTTTTGTCATAGAGAGTGGAAGAGGTGAATAGTTTTAGCTGTCATTGAGATTGATCCAACCACTAACCCAAAGGCTGGGTAACACCAAAACTACCCAACACTGGGAAAAATACCCAACAGGCTCAACCCAGCTGTTGGGTAGAAGAAATAACCCAGCATTTTAGCCCAGCAGCTGCAAATAGCTTTCTGCTTTGATGTACATTTGATTAACTTAATTAATAATTAAAATATACACAATAATTGCATACTAAATGTCTAAAATTGAATACTTCATTAAGGAAACAGTATTTAAATGTTTACTTAGGAACAATTATGTAGAATTTGAAACTTTGAAACCCTTTGGTGTGTATTTAGAAATAGCGCCCCCCCCCCCCACCCTCTCATAATGTAATAACAGTATAGTCAAACCACTACTTTCAAATTTATGAAATATTGCATCCAAAAATCTAAAGCTTTGTCAGTGCACAACAAGTAAATTTATATTTGCAAAATATATTTGTAAATGATTGCTGATTGTAATCTGAGTGTTAAACATGAGTCAAATTTTACACAAAAATAAGTAAAAAAACATGGTTTTAGTGATAGTGATATTTGTGTTATTCAAAATAGCACTTACATAGTATAGTCCTGTTGCTAGAATTGTGTTGCACTTTCAGGAAGCAAAAAAGAAGAAAACTATTTATGTAGATACCATCCCCTGATACAGTAACTTCAAATGTATATTTCGAGGGCATGGCTGAATAATGCAATTTATGGATCTATAATCCTTCCATTTTTAATTGAATTGACACCACACAAAGCTTTTCCACAGGTATAATAGTATAAAACCATTTGGGCCCATCTTGTGATGGTTGCTAATGTAAACCATTTGAAATGTCAAGAATCCTCAAATGTTTTCAACAGAGAATTTGGACACAAAGTTTGTAATCGAACAGGCTCTCATAGTAGCTTGTTCGGAAAACATTATTTTACACATATTTTACATTATTACAATACCTCTCTCCCCAGTCTGGCATGAACCACTTGAACAGTTCCTGTATCAAATGAAAGCCCTCCTTCTGAAATATGAAATATGCTGTGATTGTTTAGCTGGGCCAGTGTGTGTTGTGGTTAGCAGCACTCTGCGCCTGGTCGGGAAATGTAATGCCCCTTACCATAGTTGCCTGTAAAAAATCCTTTAAACCCAATTTAAACTGGTATGAGTGTAACCATTCTAAGTTTGTCTGCCTTGGGAAAGCTAGCGTGTCTCCGACATAGTGATAACCCTTGTTTCAGCTCAACCAGGTCCCATCCCATTCGTCTGTATTTGTGATATCATAAATCTCGGAAGATATGCACAATTTGGTCCAAATAAGTCGTTCATTGTAGTTTTTCAAAAGTTATTTCTATTCAATAATATATCTCCTTTTGAGTTGGACTTTGAGCTTTGAAACTTTGCAGATCTTTTTTTATGCTCAAACAGCAACATTACAGACTAACTAAAGTTGAAAAAGTGAAAAAGCATAATAGGACCCCTTTAAGATTGGAGCCAATCTCAGGAGCTCTGTCTGGCATCTACTCAATTTTTCTGTTTCACATTTTCATATTCAGTCAACCTGTTGTTTACAAAGAAGTGTAAACTAATGTTGGCAGTGGACACATGCATAGTTAAAAGTGCAGTCTCTGGTGAGTGCTGTAGAGATTACATTTCCCAGGATCCATAATGTAAGTGTACATTCTGACTTTAAGCACTTCCACAGGCATGTAGCATCTGTTTTGATGCCTTGCATTGGTAGACTGGGATGCTTATGCCACTGTAGTATTTGCAATCCTCTTTTCTCTAGTTCTTATTTTCAGAATGAGGCCAAAATTCTTGTTATTCTTTTTTGTAAACAACAAATATAAAATAAAACTTTTCCTAGGCATCATGGAAGTGTACATCATTTAAACATATTCAATATATATATATATATATATATATATATATATATATATATATATATATATATATATTTATATATATATATATATATATATATATTAAAGAACATATAGGATGCATGCATCTGGAGAAGTCCAGTAATTCTGTTGTTTCAGGTTTCTAGATTCTAAGTTTATGTTTATCATTGTCATATTATACATTATACATTTTCAGTAGATTTCAAGTATTTTAGTTCATACAATAATACATTTATTTCAATCCCCTGCTGAACAAAGAAATAGAAACCATCAAATTATTTGTAATGAATTTCCAGGTTACAATGAAAATTGTACTTTTGTTAAAACCACTAAATCCTAATGTACTGTGATATGTCCCAAAACACATTACAGGATGCCATTAAACACATTACAGGATGCCATTATTTAATGGTTAAAAGTTGATGGTTTGTAGTGGTATATGTAGTGGAAATCTTTAGAATTTCGGTGATGGTTTCTATTATTTTTGTCAGATTGGTCAGCATGGTTTTTGTGATGTTGTTTACCGTAAATGTGATAGGAATGCTGTAATATTGTGAGATAGTAGTGAATGTTTTTTTTTTTTTTTTTCTGAATTGGAATGAGTGCAAAGGATTGTGGGTGATTAAAGGACATGAAGGATGCACCTGATGCATCCTTCAAAACAAGAAGGAAGGACGTGAAATGAAGCCTGCTTTCCAAAGATCTTTCAAACTAGATGTCCTTCAGAAGATTTTGATGACATGGTCACTGAGATATGCAGCCTTGCTAGGACACAGCCACAGACTCAGCCTCTGTGTCTTCTGAGAATCTTTCACTGTCTTGAGTCATTTAATCATTAATTCATACAAAACAGATTACAAGTTAAAGATAACCAGTGTTCTTCTCATCACAAGCATTAATGATGGAGCAGCTCCTGAAGGCATGGAGAGCACGAAACCCAGGCAAGACGTGACAAGAAGAGGTAAGGATTTTTTCCCCCTGCAGACCACTCTCACCTGCAGCTCATCACAATTATACAAGGTCTGACTGGGTCTGGGAAATAATATTTTTTTTATTTTTAGTCCCCAAGCACTCATTTTTCAACTCTTGCCTCCTTTTCAATAAGGTTGAGGGGAACAAACTCTTGAACCATATAACCTGTATATTTGCTAAGGTGAGAAAACTGGTCAAAATGGGGTTCACTGATTTTCCCAAAGGCCTATGGGCTGTATTGTGCTGTGTTTTAAAAAGAACACTTGACTTTGGCATGTCTTGGTGGCATGTCACTATGTTCAAATTCTAAAATCTCATCCTACTATTGACAGTTCTAAAATGTAACTGAAACAATGTTTGTGTTCTGTGGTAAAGGAGCCAAGAACAAGCAAGAATTAAAGCAAATGAGAGGAAGTATAAAGACTTCTGAAGTACATACCGCAAACTGTACCTGCAATATATATATATATATATATATATATATATATATATATATAAAAACCTACCACACAAAGTTAAGAGTGCTCAACACAGAAAAAATTACTAGAACTCCCATTTCCATCCACCCTGGAATGAAACGAGTGATGTTAAAAATGTCATGAATATGTATATCACAGAAAATCTCCCACAGCTGTGAGGTTTCACATGTTCGAGTTTCAGAGCTGAAGAGGTTCCAAAAAGTATAGGACATTTCAATCTTTTGCAAATGGAAGCCTGTTTGCCATCTGAAGAGGCCCTAAAAAAGCACCTGTATTGACATAATCTACTCAAACAGGCACAATGACTGCACTACATTTTGTCCTTCAGGAATAACATCTCTACATTTCTAGCACTTCTACTTCTACTGTTACGTCTTCTAACTCTCCCACTTCTGTCACTTCTCGCTTGCTCTCCCTTTCTCTGTAAAAAGCAATCTGCAATCAGAACTACATGGTTCACCTCAGGATAGCACCTCTGCCAATCTCATTTATACGCTTCTTGATTGAAATGAATATTTAAGTGGTTGCATATAAATTAATAAAGCTTCAGGATCTCTCCTCCGGAATGTGACCTCTTGCACGTGGAGCTTCTTGGGATCTTTGAAATGTGTAAACAATAATGTAAATGTAGGCCTCTGAATTTTTGTTTAAACAATAAAGGAGCATACTCAAAAAGAGTTAATGTATTCTTAATTATTAAATGAATCTGACAGACTAAATCTTTGCTGTAGCTCAACATTTCCGGTGTAGAAATTACAGCTGTATTGATTGTGGGCATAATAACCTAGTAATGTAAGTAAGCATACTGAGGAAATATGTTTAAAGAAAATTATAAATAACAGATTATGCTGTCTATATTCATGCTCTTCTAGCTTAGTAGCATAAAAAAGAGATACATAACCAATTGCCTCTATTATATTCTGGTGCTTTGACATGCTGATGTTTTAACTTGAACTCATCATAGTGGCAAAGGTGGTGCTGAATATTTATTCATCTTAATGAACTAAAGGCATTTCAACTATTAGCTTCACTATATTTTAATATATTGAGTTAAATAATAGCTTTTTATTAGGAAAGTCAGGCATTAAATATTTTCACTTGGCTGTTTAAAATGCAGAATTTAGCTTGCATGATAGGAATAGGTGTAATGATCCCAATATTCAGCACCATTTACATTTATTCATTTAGCAGACGCTTTTATCCAAAGCATCTTACAGATGAAGACAGTGGAAGCAATCAAAAACAACAAAAAGAGCAATGATATATAAGTGCTATAACAAGTCTCAGTTAGGTTAACACAGTACACGTAGCATGGGATTTTAACTAATATAATAAATAAAAAGAAAACAGATAGAATAAAAAAATATCTTGAATGTCTTGAATTTTATGCGAGCAGCTATTGGAAGCCAGTGCAAATTGATAAACAGAGGTGTGACGTGTATTCTTTTTGGCTCATTAAAAATTTATCTTGCTGCCGCGTTCTGAATTAATTGTAAAGGTTTGATAGAATTGGCTGGAAGATCTGCCAAGAGGGCATTGCAATAGTCAAGCCTGGACAGAACAAGAGCTTGAACAAGGAGTTGTTCAGCATGTTCCGAAAGAAAGGGCTTGATCTTCTTGATGTGGAATAAAGCAAATCTGCAGGATCGGACAGTTTTAGCAATGTGGTCTGAGAAAGTCAGCTGATCATCAATCATAACTCCAAGGCTTCTAGCTGTTTTTGAAGGAGTTATGGTTGATGTGCCTAACTTGATGGTGAAATTGTGATGGAACGATGGGTTTGCTGGAATCACAAGCAGTTCTGTCTTGGCAAGGTTGAGTTGAAGGTAATGGTCCATCATCCAGGAAGAAATGTCAGTTAGACAAGCTGAGATGCGAATAGCTACCGTCGGATCATCAGGATGGAATGAGAGGTAGAGTTGAGTGTCATCAGCATAGCAGTGGTATGAAAAGCCATGTTTCTGAATGACATAACCTAATGATGCCATGTAGACAGAGAAGAGAAGTGGTCCAAGAACTGAGCCCTGAGGCACCCCAGTAGTTAGATGTTGAGACTTGGACACCTCACCTCTCCAAGATACTTTGAAGGACCTATCTGACAGGTAAGACTCAAACCATTGAAGTGTTGTTCCTGAGATGCCTTTCGCCAGTAGCGTTGATAGGAGGATCTGGTAGTTAACCGTGTCAAAAGCAGCGGACAGATCAAGCAGGATAAGTACTGAAGATTTGGATTCTGCTCTTGCCAGTCTTAGAGCTTCAACAACTGAGAGCAAGGCCATCTCAGTTGAATGTCCACTTCTGAAGACAGATTGGTTGCTATCAAGGAGACTGTTGTGTGTGAGAAATGTAGAGACTTGTTTGAACACAGCTCGTTCAAGTGTTTTTGCAATAATAGGAAGAACGGAAACTGGTCTGTAGTTCTCTAAAAGAGATGGGTTGAGGTTGGGTTTCTTAAGTAGTGGAGTTATACGTGCCTGTCTAAATGATTAGGGAAAAACACCAGTGTGGAGGGAAGTGTTGATGATGTGAGTGAGTGCAGGTACAATTTCAGGAGAAATGGCTTGAAGGAGATGAGACGGAATTGGATCAAGCGGCAAGTTGTAGGGTGATTAGAAAGGATGAGTTTTGACACTTCTGCCTCAGAGAGTGAAGAGAAGGATGTAAATGAGTGTAAGTTTGCTGGTGATATGAGCTTGACTGATTGTGGTGTGGAAAATTGTGCACTAATGTGTTTAATTTTATTAATGAAAAACGTTGCAAAGTCATCAGATATTAGAGATGAAGCAGGAGGAGGAGGACAAAGAAGTGAGGAAAATGTTTTAAAAAGCATGTGAGAGTTAGATGAATTGTTAATTTTGTTATGGTAGTATGTCCTTTTAGCAGAGGAGACATTAGCAGAGAAAGAAGATAGGAGTGACTGATACACAATAAGATCAGTAGTATTTTTGGACTTGCGCCACACCCTTTCAGAAGCTCTAAGCTTAGAACGGTGTTCGCGTAGAACATCAGATAACCAAGGGGCAGAAGGGGTGTTACGGGCTGGCCTGGAAGATAGGGGGCAAACAGTGTCTAAACAAGATGTAAGAGTGGAGCAGATAGTATCAGTAGCACTGTTAACATCCAAAGATGCAAACAGTTTAGGGGAAGGAAGTGAAGATGAAACCATTGCAGATAGCCGGGAGGGTGAAAGTGTGCGTAGGTTACGTCGAAAGATGGCATGTGGAGGGGTAAGTGATGTGTCAGGGATCATGTTGAGGTTAAGAGTGAGGAGGAAGTGATCCGACGTGTGCAGTGGAGTAACCAGAACATGATCAGTAGAACAGTTTTGTGTATAAATAAGGTCCAGTTGGTTGCCTGATTTGTGAGTAGCAGTAGTTGACACTCGGTTGAGATCAAAAGAGGCAAGCAGAGTGTGGAAATCGGCAAACAGAGGTTTATCTAAATGAATATTGAAATCTCCAAGCATAACTAGAGGAGTACCATCCTCAGAAAAGGTTGAGAGCAACACATCTAATTCATCCAAAAAGTTACCCAGTGGTCCTGGGGGTCGTTAGACAACTAAAAAATGTATTTTAAAAGGGTAGGTAACAGTAACTGAATGAGATTCAAAGGAGCTGTTGATACCCAAAGATGGTAAAGGATTAAATTTCCAATCATTAGAGATGAGCAGACCAGTACCTCCATCTCTTCCGGTCAAACGGGGAGAGTGGGAAAATGAGAAATTATTGGAGAGTGCTGCAGGTGTAGCAGTGTCCTCTGTTTTGATCCAGGTCTCTGTTAGGGCCATGAGATTAAGCTTTGAATGACTAATAATAGAAGTAATGAAATCGGTTTTGTTTACAGCAGACTGGCAATTCCAGAGACCAATAGGAAAAGAAAGTTGTGTATTAGCAGACATAGGCAAAGTATGCAGGTTGTTAAGATTGCGCTGTCTACATTGTGTGTTGCACCATTTATGCCTCCATACCCAGTAATCAGTTGTGAATTTACAATTGCTTTATGCGTGACTGGGGAACAATAAGAAAAATGACTAGTACTGTAGGGTAAAATGGATAGACGAAGATGGTATAATTATTTTGTCCATCAGATCCCAGTTTCTGTGCGAACTTTAGCCTGGATGAAAGATGCCTTTTGTTGAAGGATGTTGCCAATGACCTTTGTATGGTGATTTCACCAATGCAACACATTATCAGTTGTGTACCCCAGGCTCATTGGGTGTTTCAGCCATTTATCTTAAGACACCCTGAGTCGAGGCAGGCCAATTTCAGCATGATAAGATCCAGGTGTGTGTCACTTTGTTACATGGCCATTTGGCAGCCCACACTGGGTCCATCCACTTTAGCCACACCCAGTGACTGCTTCTTCTTTCAGCGATAGTGGCCAGTAACCTGAATATCCTCCACTGGACCTGTCCTCTGATGCCCAACTCCTTCAGCAGCCTTACAGTGGAACTAGCCACAAAGCCCCTGCGGCCCACTTCCATTGGGTATACTTTCACTGTCCAGCCCTGCTCCTCTGCCTCAGCTGCCAAAGTGGCATATGGCAGTTTCATCTTTTCAAAGGCCTCATTAATAGCCTCTTACCAAGGGACTGTCAGTTCAACTATTATGACAATCCTACAGGAGTTGGACCAGAAAACCAGGTCTGGGTGCAGATTGGTGACTACACTTTCAAATGGGAAAGTGAGTCTGTGGATTAAGTCATCTTGCATTTACCTGTCCTTAGCTATACACCGCATTCCAAATTATTAAGCAAGTGATAAATCGATGGAATTTTTGTACAATGAAGATTCAAATGATCTGTATGAAGAATTTCAGTCAGGTTTTAGGCCCCACTATAGCACAGAAACTGCACTTGTTAAAATTACAAATGACCTGCTCCTTAATTGCGTCAGATCAAGGCTGCATCTCATTTCTAGTCTTACTTGATCTTAGTGCTACGTTCGACACCATAGATCATGACATACTCATAAATCGATTACAAAACTATACAGGTATAAGGGCAGGCTCTAAGATGGTTTAGATCCTACCTGTCCGATCGCTACCATTTTGTTTACTTAAATGGGGAGTCATCTCATTTATCATCAGTAAAATATGGAGTGCCACAAGGATCCATCCTAGGTACCCTTCTATTTTCAATATACATGTTGCACCTTGGTAATATTATTAGAAAATACGGAATTAGCTTCCACTGTTATGCTGATGATACTCAGCTATATATCTCAACGAGACCAGATGAAACTTCCCAATTATCTAAGCTAACAGAGTGTGTTAAAAATGTAAAAGACTGGATGACAAATAATTTTCTCCAATTAAATTCGGATAACACAGAGATACTAATTATTTGACCAATAAACACTACACAGAATCTTGTAGATTACAATCTGCAACTAGACGAAGGTACTGTTACTTCCTCAACAGTCAGAAATCTGGGTGTTATATTAGACAGCAATTTGTCTTTTGAAAATCATATTTCCAATGTTACAAAAACTGCATTCTTCCATCTTAGAAACATTGCCAAGCTACGAAACATGTTATCTGTTTCTGATGCAGAAAAGCTAGTTCATGCATTCATGACCTCTAGACTGGACTATTGTAATGTACTTCTAGGTGGTTGTTCTGCTTCGTCAATAAACAAGCTACAGGTAGTCCAAAATGCAGCAGCTAGAGTCCTTACGAGGTCAAGAAAATATGATCATATTACCCCAATTTTACAGTCTCTGCACTGGCTACCTATTAAGTTCCGTATCAGTTACAAATTATCATTACTTACCTATAAGGCCCTAAATGGTTCAGCTCCTGCGTACCTAACTAGCCTTCTACCACGTTACAACCCATCACGCACCCTAAGGTCACAAAACACTGGACTTTTGGTAGTTCCTAGGATAGCAAAGTCCACTAAAGGAGGTAGAGCTTTCTCACATTTGGCTCCCAAACTCTGGAATAGCCTTCCTGATAATGTTCGGGGTTCAGACACACTCTCTCTGTTTAAATCTATATTAAAAACACATCTCTTTCGCCAAGCATTCGAATAATGTATCTTTTAAATTGTGAGTGTAGTTGCATCTGATCAAAGGTGCATTTTTATTCCATTAGCTTGAGTTAAACTAATTTTACTTTGTTGGATCAGCAGCTATGCTAATGATGTCTGTATTTTGTTTCTATGTTTCGCCACGGGATTTACATTACACAAACTACTAGCTACTACTAAATATTGTAGAAACATAATTTTCTGTAAAGTTGCTTTGTAACGATTTGTTTTGTAAAAAGCGCTATACAAATAAATTTGAATTGAATTTAATTGAATTCAGATTTTTGTTAGTGTGTTTTTTCCGCATCTTTTTAGATAACTGGTATCAATTTCAGACAGGTTTGGTCAGGTATAGTGCCCCTTACCCTTTTGTGGTCATTGTCACCCCATCTGTAACCCTCTCTTTGCTGTCTGTGTATATGGCTGAATTTTTGTCTGTGTCTCCCTCTCTCGTTGGTTTTGTGCTCTTGTTTTGTCTGGTTCTGTGTAGTTCCATGTCCTGAAGCTGTCCCAGTGGCCTTCCCTAACTGTTTCCGTTTACGGTGTTCCTGTTGTGGTATCTATTGTGCATGTCACTGCCCTCTTGTATCAGTCTGTTGTCAATAAACCCTTATCTCACACTGCAATTGGGTCCTCCTTCCTAGATCCCCGACAGACCGTTGGTATTGGCTCTCCCTTTACCCAGAACCTATTATTGGTAAGTCTGCCTTTGTCAATGGAGATGCTGCAAGATTTTTCTGGGTTTAATCCATTTCTGCCCATCTGATGTTTTCCTGGAGCTTATCCAGCAGGCGCTTAGTACATGCTTTATTCATTGTCATGGTAGTCATATAATCCATTTATGCTCTGTTTGGAGGAAGCTGCAATCCATTTTTCAAACGTTCCCTTCCAACCAGGATGCCCAAATTATGATCCCCATTGCCATAGTGAATCCCAGTGGAGAGATGGTAGAACCTGCCATTATACCAACCTCCAGCTGCTGCCAGGTGGTAGTCTTATCCTGTATGGTAATACAGACCTGAAGATCCCAAAAGTAGACTTTAATCAACTTTGTTACGTTGTGGAACATGGAAGAATTTGAATGCTGCCCACAGCAGTTTATGTGGTTCTGTCCCACAAGCATTGGCAAGATCTAAGAACACCACATTACTTTTTGGCTTTTGCAACTGGTGCCGAATCATGCTAGAATGTTCCAAACATCACGAGAAGCCACCTATGCCTGCCTTTCTCGGATGTTGACAAAGTTGTTGTCCTTAAGATCCACTATTGGTACTTTAAGGGCACTGGTCTTCTCCTTGCTAAAGGGACTACTGACAAACTTGTGATGATCTCTATAGGTAGTCTTGGTTCGCTCATTTTGTTGCTTTCTGCTCTTCATAGCATTGCAAGGCAATGTTTCATATCACCCTGTAGTACTCTAGGCCTTTCCTTTCTGCTTCAGTGGCCTTCTTCCACTGTTTTCTCAGTCTCTTCCTTTCACAAGTTTGTGAATCTCTTGTTGTCTCCTGGACTTTGGCTGGCCTCCCTGCTCCTTATGTAACCTCACCCTCTTGTTTTTCCCTCCAAACCTTTGTGCCCCATAGGTGTAGATAATCTTCTCCAGTTTCCTTTCTACATCTTCTTTCAGTCATTCTAGCAGTTGAATGAAATGCATGCCAATGTTTGCTTACTCATTGTAGCAGGATTTAGGCCAAAGTGCCTGAGGTCTCATTCCATCCATCTTCCTTTTTACTGCAGGGTGGCTTCTGGGTTAATCCGTGTGGGTAAGTTTGTGCTTAGTTGGGCTTTGTCTGGGGTTCTGATACCCTGTTCACTGTATGTTCGTGCCTAGTTGGGCTTTGTCTGGGGTTCTGATACCCTGTTGACTGTGGTGTATGTTCCACTATTGGGATTCACCCAACTGATTTGCCCAACCTCTGAGGAAGTTTTGGTCAAACAGAGGCACCTCAGTAAGCTTTCTCAAGTACTTCTTCCTGCCCTGATGGATTTTAAGACCCTACTCCGTTATCTTCGCCCAGCCAAAGTAGTAGCTGTAGTTTTTGTCCTGTTAGTCCTATGATTGGTCCAAAGATTGGTGGAACCTTTGCACTTTGTAGTGATTGGTCCTTCTGGCAGGGGTAGTAAACCTATGCCAGCCCTGATGAGGTCTATTCACTCCTCTCAGCAGTCTTTCCTAGCTGTCACCTACGGCTTTCCCTGTTTGTCAGCTGCCCTTTCATAGCAGTCACTGGTTTAACCAGGTAGTTTAGCTTGCATGATAGGACTAGGTGTTATAATCGCAATATTAAGCAGCATTTAGCTTTACCATAGAACATTTTCTCCTTCGGTGTGAGCAGAACACAGTGAAACACATCAGTTGTTAAGTTCTGATTTTGGTTCAGCAAGAATTAAATATTTAATACAACATATGAAGTAGATTAAATATAGAAAGCTTCTCTACTGCTTTTTTATAAACCAGTGGTTCTAAACCTTTTTGACTCCATAGACCATTGTTGTCCATTGTTTGGATGAAGAAATCTCTAGAAATCACACCTTTTCTAGTTGTTGCGAGGGTAAATTAAAATAATATCTTTTTTTTTTTTTTTTTTTTTTTTTTTTAAGGTAGTTTATTCAAATGCTTGTTTTTTTTAAACCAATCACAAAAATGTAAATCAAAACTAATATTGAAACATTACTTTACACAACTCTGTTTTTCAAGGCAATGAAATTTAGCTGAAATTTAAAAAAAAAAAAAAAAAAACTTGAATTGAATTACAGCATGGAGAGATTCCATTATTTTTTTTTGTATTATTATTATTTTTTTTTTTTACTTTAATAAACCTGTTTAATAAAGCAGACAATTCACAATAATTGTTTTTTTTTTTTTTTTTTTTGGAGATTACTGTGCACTTAAAATGATCATACTGGATTTGATTAAATGTTACAGTATTTGATACAGGGTTGATCTTGGTTGTTTTGTTCTCTACCGATGATTTTGGGTACATTTATCAGCACTATATCAGAACTCCATTCTGAAGTTTATTACTCATTTATGTTCAATGAAGGGACTGAGAATTTTACTTGTGAGATGCTTAGTGTGCATTCAGAGAACAGAAGGCAGAATTTGTGTGGATGAAGCTTGGTGCTTTGCTCATACAGTGGAATTAAGTTGGATTTCCATATCCTTTGCCATTACAGGAACACTCATAGTCCTGTGGGATTTGATCTGGCATTTACATTTTGTAAACAAACAAAACATTTTGTGTGTCTGAAGTATAATGACTTAGGTTTCGCACAATGGATTTTTTTTAAGCTGTGAGTGTGGAAGGTCTCTGTGGAGTTACACAGACATTGTGAAGCCTGGGATTTAAACTAAGTGCTCTGTCTAAAAAAAAGGCTCTGCTTTCCCTAATACTTAAATTGAGAGACCTTGAAAGACATATATTTGAATGAGAAACAGGCTTAATTTGCATTAGCCAGTGACATAGCTTCCCATCTCTGGCATGATTGCATGATGAACAGCTTTTCCTCGGGACAGAATAACTGTCAGCATTTTATAGCATCATGTCATCACGTCCAACACCAATTAATGGTCCACAGACTGTTCATAACAAAAGGCAAATCTCATAATTTGCAACTAACAAGTTATTAATATCAAAGCATCCCAAAAGCCATTTCCTGCAACTCAATAGCACTGAGTATCTGAAAGGGTTTCCCCTTTATAATCAAGACTCGTGAAGCGAAGTGAACTCTGTCACATTTGAAATGGGAGCATATCTAAAGAGTTTCTCATTGATTTTAGCCATGTCCAGCATGCCTTTTAGATATAGATCTCACTCCAATGACCAAAGTTTGGTCAGTTACGCAACAACCCTTATTAATGCTATTAGGAAAACTCTGTTAAACAAAGTAATTTAGCTCCTGAATTTACATGGTTGAAAAATAATTATTCACACTTTCAGATAAATGATATGATCCAACTGTGATGAATTCCAAGGACTTTTAATTTCTTTCTTACCCCACTATATTGAAAGATTTCGTATCCAGCCATCGTTCACTGAAACCACAAAAATGCTTTGCATACTGTTTATGTATGAATACTTTGTTCATGTGCACATTAGAAGAAAAATTTATGTGTACAAAATGTTTATGAAATTTTTATATAAAAAAAAGGGGGAAGTCGTGGCCTAATGGTTAGAGGGTTGGACTCCCAATCGAAGGGTTGTGAGTTCTAGTCCCAGGCCGGCAGGAATTGTGGGTGGGGGTAGTGCATGAACAGTTCTCTCTCCACCTTCAATACCACGACTTAGGTGCCCTTGAGCAAGGCATCGAACCCCCAACTGCTCCCAGGGCGCCGCAGCATAAATGGCTGCCCACTGCTCCGGGTGTGTGCTCACAGTGTGTGTGTGTGTGTGTGTTCACTGCTCTGTGTGTGTGCATTTCGGATGGGTTAAATGTGGAGCACAAATTCTGAGTATGGGTCACCATACTTGGCTGATTGTCACTTCACTTTCACATGGTGTTTAGGGAAGACATCTAGTTATGTCATTTTGGCATTACTGATTTTTGAGTGATGATAAAATTTTTCTGCCACGAGATTAATTATAATGATACAATTTTTTACTGTTCCTTCGATTGCATCAGCATCTATCAAATAAACTGGAGAGCAAACAAGTGGACAAAGCAAAGAGTCAAAAATTTGTTTCTCTGAAAACATTTGACTCTCTACCCCATGTTTGAAATTGTTTTAATCGCGAATGTTGATCTTCCTTCAATACAGCCGATAAAAGAGTCGTGGCTTTTGTTCACACAGCGCTCGTCCCGGGTCGAACCCCCCCAATGTTACTAGGTCCCCGACCCGGGTTCAATTCAGTAATCAATTCTGGGACGTGGTTGCTTTCACACAGAAGGCGACCTGGCAATGTTCAAACTTTTTTCTTCAATTAAACAGTTAATGTAATTTTTAGGCGAAAACATTGTCTTTGAAAACATTGCAATTCATAAACTGCTTTTGAAAATCAAATAACCACATATACAGACAAGACCAAATGACCAAAGACTCCTGAGGACACATCTGAGGCCTTATGAAGTTAATCAAAAACCAGCTGCCACAAATGCGAAGTGTAAGAATCGCCAATGATCACGGTTTCAGATAAAATTCTTCTTTACTGTTCTACTGCCCTTATGAAACAAAAATATATTGCAGTATATTGGAAAATATCATTTAATATATTAGGCATATATTCTTATATATATTTATTTCTTCCAATATATTGCAATATATTGAAAGTGGCAATCATTTGTATATTTTGCAATATATTATATATGTATCATCAATATATTATAAAATTTATTCAAATATATAAAATATTAGAAAATAAAAATAATATATTACAATATATCACAATATATTTTAAGAAATATATCGGTAAATATATTTTCCTTTCGTAAGGGTGAAGACAAAAAAGTAACTAACATCTGAGATGTCCTGAGGGTCAATAAAATAACAGCAAATTTCCATTTTTTGGTTAACTATCCCTTTAAAGTGCTCCAGTTTTGTCTCACGCGAGGGTGGATCACTATTTACATGATGGAATTTGTTGCCGGATAAGCTGAACGCTTCTCAAGCGAAGAAACCAATTGATATCATACAGGACAAGCAGGAACCCACCAAAGCTCTGCGCAATGAGTCAGATAATATATATATATATATATATATATATATATATATATATATATATATATATATATATATATATATATATATATATACGGCGCTATCTGATTGGTTACACCTCACGAGTAATAGCTTATCAACACTTGCTAGACGGTTAAAGCCGGGTCCACTGTGCAGTGGAGTTGTAAACTTGGTGACTTTGTCGCTAGATTTGCCGCCTTTTTCCAAAAGAGCGACTAGTGACAAATCTAGTGACTTTTTGGAAAATCATTATTTAGTCTCTGAGACTCTCTGGTGCTGCCGTACGAGCGCGAGGTCTCTCTGTGTCTGCTGTGTTCAGCGAGCGCAGAGAGGAACAGTAGCTACTTTCAGTAAAAAAATAATAAAATAAAAAAAAAATAAAAAAATACATTCTGTTGCTTCTAACTCTATTTTACAAGCAAGTATAGCTGACATCAATCACAGCACAACCACTGACTTTATCGTGTATTTGATTTCATTAGTGCAGATTAATGTTTGAGAGCTGGTTGTGTAGTCTTATTGGACTGCGTTTCAGTCATTGTAATATTCATTCCATTGTCTGACAACAGAAACATTAAAATATAGTAATAAAAACAGTTTTATTGAGAATTAAATTAAATGGCTAAATTAAATTGCAATATGTGAGCATAGGGAGGCAATACAATACGACGCACTTACTTCATAAATATTCTAATTAGTGCATGATGTCATATAGTTCATGTTCTCATTATCTTTTTTTTTCACAAATCGCATCCTGATTATAAATAGTAATAGGCTGAATTGCAAAAAGGTAGTCTCTATTTCTAATACATGTGTAGCCAAGCCACTGGGAGGCGCTGTCGTTCCTATTATGATAGGTAAGGTAACCCTTGAAATAAGCACGTGCTTCCAATTAGTAGATGAGTTGCGTTCAATGGTTTGTCGTGCAGGTGGTTGTTGGTCGTTGGGAGAACAATTGCTGGTAGGTGTGTGTTTTTTTTTTTTAATGTTAGCCATTTTTGGAAGAGAATATCAACATTTTATTTGGTCATTTGTATTTGATTTGGTTCAAAGCCAATGACCGGTTAAAAGCCAGTGAATATACGTAATACAATTGGTCTTTTAGGTGTTAAATTCTCATGCACTGCACATGAGCGTTTGCAATCTATGGAAGTATATGGTGATGATTGTAGCCCTTTAATGGTGTGTGATCTGCCAAAGTCTCAGAGGTATTCGTTTTATTGTGAGGTTAGTATATTAGCATTTTAATACTGTCGGTGTAAAATGCTTATATATTGTGGTTTCTTTTTGGATATTGGAGTAATACAAATAGTTATCCTGACTGATAAAATGAGACCATATAACATGGGTTAACAAATTTTGTTTTAATGTTTTATTTTTAGAGTCTCAGTCCAGCTCAACTGATCACTGTTTTCCCTGCCTTAATTGTATTTTTATTTTTTTTTATTTGTAACCTGAGGAAATGTAGCCAGTTGAAAGTAAAATTACCTGACTATTTGGTTAATAAAATTTGTGTTTCTAGTAATTCTGCTCTAAGAATATTCACTTATTTGAGTAGCCGTGTGGGAAAACCCCTTTGACCTGGCCTGGGATCTCCCACCCAGATAAAATCGGAGTTGCATAATCACGAATATTTGAACTAGAGTAAATACTCACCTGCTTCACCACACATGCAATGACTATCCATCATTACATTTTTATATTTATGTAGCCTATAACAATAATATTTTACTCCACAATCCTTTTGTTTTTAATATTTGGCATGTTTGTATGATGCACATCCCTCCGTGTATTAAGCAAAGTCAACTTGCACTGTGGACCCGCCCAGAGGCGCATTTTCTACCAACTTGCTCTTTAGATAACAAAAAAACAAATTGCGCTGTTGACTTTAGACCAGGTTTGAGTTGGTCTATGGCGTGGTCTATTTTCATGTCCTTAAAATAGCATTGCGCCTGAACACTCTTTTTTTTTTTATTTTTTTTTTTTTATTTTTTTTTTATTATTATTAAGACCAGCATGCTCATAGGCACAAATGCTTTTGCTAATTTAATGGCGCTGGATGGGAAAATGTGAATGGCGCCGGACTGAAACTAGCAAACACACATGCGTTGCACCTGGGTGTATGATAGGGCCCAATATATCTGTAATACAACTGCAAAATTTATTTTAAACATTTGTATAATGAACTTAAGGGGGAAAAAAAAGACCAAGTTAGACAATGTTTGCAAACATTTACAAATATTACTACTGTTCACAAATACATCTTTAAAATGAGACAGAAAAAAAAGTTAAACTGAATGGAGTCACGTAAACTCGTCACTGTATTAACACAGTGCTTTTTACACCACACATTGTGTCATAGCAGCTTTACATTATTAAATTGTGTGTCGAAGGAACCAAAACTCCATCGTTCTTCTCTGGCCAGACAAATCCAGCAGTTTAGTTGCAGGCTTCAACAAAGGTCAGATTGTGCAGAGGACTGTTCTGGTTCCTGTGGTCTTGTCCAGATGGCTGAGGTGTGGTGTCTTTGGACTGGAACTGTCTCTGGGGCTCATCTAGTTTTCCTGATCTCTGCTGACATTTAGGGCTGTCGAGGGTGATTCTAGGTGCTGATCCACAATCTGATCTGGATACAGACTGGATCTGGTGGCTACGGTGACCTTGGAATAAGAATGAGATAGTCTTATACCTTTTATTTATTTTATTTTTTTTATTGAAGGATAACATGCCTCAGAATGTCGCGAATGTCGAATTTCACAGAGCCGTGTAATAAACTAGCATATTTTTATTGTTTAACCCTTAATCCTAAATTTATTAAAATCCATAATAAAAATATGACTACATTAAGACTTTGAAAGTCTAAACAATCAGTGAAATAAACATTTTTACTGGTGTACCAAGGAGACAGCAGTGTCAGTGAAGACTCTAAAATCAAATAAAATCAAAAGTAATTATAACTTGTAATCAGAATATTTACATTTTTTTTATACAAGCAAAATCCAAGAGTGTGAAAATACTGTTTAATTCTATCAACATTCTGGATACTTAAATCACCTAATACATAAGCATGAAAAGACATTAAAAAGATAAAAGTTTTTTTGTTGCTTCAAATAGTGTACCTCTCCATTAAATTTCTTTACTTTTGACTGTGAGTTTCGTCCCCATCATTAGATGTGCTACATGCTCTTTTAGCTCAAGGTCATTGATACTGATGCAATCAGGAAGCTGAGACATTGTTTTCATAGGTGGCTGAGTTCTCAGTGAAGACCAAAATGTGAATTTGGGCCTTGTTAGCATGAAAGAGGCAGAGCACTGGTGTCACACAAGCGCAACAACAAGATGGGTCACTAAAAAGCACACTAGGTGATAAATGTTACATGCAACTCACTACACAAAAAGTACTATATATATATATATATATATTTGCTTTTTCTACACAGACATTAGCTTGATCACAGGTGTGTTGTCACAATAAGACATGCCTCACTGAGTGACTTCATTTCCTTGACCTGCTAAAGGCCTGGGGTTAGCCAACTAGTGACCCAAAAACCCCTTTCAAACCTTGTTAGAGTTCACACAGCATCATCATTTTAAATCTCTTCACTATGGTTTAAATCAAGATGTGCCATTCATATTTATGTCATAGTTTTTTCCACTTAATTTATTTGACATTTTTCATTCTCTAATTTTTTCACAGTAGATATTTTAATGAGAATAAAGTTCAGCAGTCCATCACTGCTCATTATGTTTCCAGCAAACACGCAAAACCACATTTAACTTCTTGAACTTTTGTAACGTTATAATGATGGTATTTTTTTAAGTAAAAAATATATGGAACAAATTGACAAAGTGAAGCTTGCTCATGTTGATTCTAAGGTCACAGCTGACATGTGAATGTCATCAAATATTTGACAAGAGTCTCTCGAATCAAACAATCCTGATATACTGTCAGACATTTTTGTAGGTTTGAGAGCTCCTGGCCTTAGTGATTTACTTTGTGTTTTTTTTTTGGTAAATTCTCAGTGCATACATCTGCTCCTCAGCTCTTTAATATACAACAAGAGTTGAAATTCAATCAGTGCACAAATGTTTTCTACTTTGCTTTGAAAATAGGCTCTTAGCAGCTATCTTAATAGACTTGCTGGAGGAAACACCTCTAAATAATAAGCATTCCATTAGAGATGGTGTCTAGAGCAAAGATCACTGATCTCATCTATGTGTGGTACTTCAACTTGAAGTGACATGCCATGTCCCTCTCTAAGTATGCAACACATCACATGCACACTGTGGGCTAATTAGGAGCTTACTTAGAAAAAGTAGACACTGCCAGTCTGAGCTGAGAATATTGTAGCAATTTATTCAGTGTGATTTGACTTTATAATTTGGAGATACCAGCTCTTGCTCATTTGATGTTTCAATGTCACCTTCACAGGTACTGAATCTTAAAGTGGAGATTCAAAGAAATGCATGGTGATGCAGGAAATCGCTTCTCATTCACATCACATTTGTATACGCAAAATTTGCTAATATACCAACGTGTCCCTCTGGCCACAAAATTATATTCTGCAGCATAAATACATCAACCCTAAGATCATTTGAGGTCATTTATAATTAGTGGAACATTCTAGCTGAGTCTCAGGCACTAGTTGAAAACATGAGGCACTGGTGAAGGCCCATGGGAGAATTGTCGCATTGGCTTTTGTATCAGCTGATAATGGCCTGCCCAATCCAATTAAAGTATAGACTTTTATTATGACAGTTTTAATATGACAAAATTCAGTCTCCACCTTGTGGCTCACTTTCTTACTCTGTTGTTCTCAGTCTCAGATGTCTCCTTGAATTATCACAGGAGCCTTTTGAAGTTTTCTTATGTCATTTATGTAAGTGGAAGCTTGTCTATCCTAATCAGTCCTGTCCATTGAAATTCAGCATCCATTTGACAAGTCTACCAGTCGCTGACTTCATAAGACCTTGTTTTACCTCCTAATTTCACCGCCATTGACGCAACTCATTTTCTGCCTCGGTGCAGACACGGACTTTGACAAATGAGGCAATAGGGATGAGTTACGGCCCAGCCACTGTCGTGTTCCCAAAGCCCTTTACTCGGCAGGATGTCCAGCAGATTCTGTTCACATCGTAATCCCATTACCTTACCGCCTGTACGTGCACACCAAGGCTGCAGTGCCAGTGGATATATTGCAAAGTGAGCGAATGACATCAGTTAGAGTAGCTGATTCCAATGAAAAGCATTGCATTGTTTCTCTGGCGCTCTGTGGAGAATCCGGACCAATCTAAATGATAGCTTGAGGTTTGTCAGTAATCTGTTTGAAAATGTATTTGTTTTTTTGTTTTTTGTTTTACCATGAATCGTTCACCGAATAGTTCATTAAATTCATCAGAGCTGCAACTAAATCAACATCAATAGTTCTAGCAAATTATTTTAATTTATGCAACAGTTCGTTCTGGTCCTCAAATTTGACTGGCTGAGCAGTGTTACATGAGTTTTGATGTACACCATAATTAAAAATGTTGGGTTTGGTAGTTTTTTTTTTCTCTATAAAGATCACCAAAGGCTGCTTTAATTTGTTCAAAAACACATTTAAATTGTCAAATATATTTTCAATTGAAAATGACTTTTCTATTTGAATACATTTTAGATAATTAATTCATGTGATGGGAAAACTGAATTTTCAGGAGGCATTACTATAGTTTTCACTGTCACATGATCCTTCAGAAATTATTCTAATATTCTGGGCTGGTGCTTAAGAAATTTTTATTACTATCAATATTGAAAACAGTTGTGCTGCTTTATTTATTTATTTTTTCTTTTTCTTTTTTTAATGGAAATCGGTAGTATTGAAGTTGTGCTGCTGCAGATAGCAGGTGGTTTGTGGTCCTATATGGGAGAAAACATAATTTCATACATTACCTAAATAGCATGTACAAATCAGCACATTTGATTAACATGAATGAATGGTGACATAGTAGTTGTAATACAATTTATAAGATTCTTTTTTTCATCCATTTTGTAAAGCAGATACAGGTATTCATTGTGCCGTTTCATTTATCATCAAGTGACCCTCTCAGAGCGAATTTTTTTTCCCCCAAACCTTTGACTGCAACAACTTCTGAAAATCCTTACTTCCTTTTTAATTCTCAAAAAAAAAAAAAAAAAAAAAAAGCCGAAACAGCTTGGTTTCCATGCATATTTTTGACTTCCGAATATGCAAATTAGCTTTAAATACCATCTTGCCCATTACAGTCTCACAATGAATAATGGTTATGCAAGTGTGACATTCATAAACAAAAGATTTCAACAGCACATTGTTGCATGTGGAAATGAACAAAACTTACTTTGAATAATGACAAAAAATGGAAGACAAAAACATGGCGAGCTTTTGAAGTCCCTTTACAATAGTATTTTTCTTTAATGCAACATGCTTTTATATTGTGCCATGTTGTACAACTCATTTAGAGAATGATTCTCTGAAGCTCATACGGTACATAAAATAAACTTATTTCCTCTTTCTTAATCCGGAACCTCAAATTGTCTTTAAATTGAAACAAAATAAACAATTTGTTACATCTTTTGAAAAATCCATAACTTTGTATAAAGAGTTTTTGCACTATATTTAGGTGACTTGTTCCTTTTGACAAATAGAGATTGAGTAAAGGTGTGGAGCCACTATACCTGCAGGAGGTGGAAGATATTGATTAGTTCAAGAATGTTTTCAAGCTTGATGAAATATTCAACTAAAAATGTTGTGCTTTGGTTTATAAATGAAGCTTAAGAAAAGAAAGAAAATGAGATGTGAGCAAATAATCTGCAATGGTTATTTTCCCCTTGTATCCAATACCTGGTAAGGTTGTTTGACAAAAATTGATGTGTCAGTTCTTAGATCCCTAATATATTGTTTAAATGTTTATTCTGGACCCAAAAGCATTCGGTTTTTTTTTTTTTCTTCCTTTTTTTTTTTATTATTATTTTTTTTTTAAAGAGTTATAGCTTTAGTTTAAAAGTTTTAACATACACAAAACAACCCCATAAAATCAGCTGTGCTTGTCATATTCCCCATCGGGTTCTCCCAAAGAGTACTCTCATGTTTATGTTGTCAACCCCTGTGGAGATGTGTTCCTATAATAAACTACAGAAATACATAGACATGCTTTTGTGAGACAAATGTAGGCACGCTTCACTTCGGGCATTGAGTCTTTTCTTCTCTCCCATGATTTCTCCACATTGTGAGGGAGCACAAATTGCTGCTGCTCATGGGGCTCCTTTGAAAGTTTGTGTTTGTGGGGGGGATGGTGGGGCTCTTGGCCTCTGAGTGATGGTGTGCATCTCAGGGAGCCGGGGTCAGCAATCGATTTCTCAACTCGCTCTGTGAATGCACTAATCAGGCTCACTGGAGCTCCCTTGAGCGGTAGAGCTCTGTGTCTTTGTCTTAGTCATCTCAGCCTGGAGTTTAGCTGCATGGGAGACTTCATACAAGACATACATTTTTATAGAATTGAATAATATGTTCTGGAAAGTTTGAAATCTCAGCTGAGTTCACAATCATATTTTTAAAGATTTTTTTTAAAAATATATTTAATATTAATAATAAATTCTATCTGTCTATCTATCTATCTGTCTGTCTATCTATCTGTCTATCTGGCTGTCTGTCTAATTATTGTTGTTAAAATGTTAATTAAATTAATAAAACATGTACCTAATATGTATATAAAATAAATAACATGTTAGAATAATAGAATGTGGATAAAAACCAAATGTGTGTGAGAACCCTGAACTTAGATGTCATTTATTAGTGGATGAGACCCACTTAGATTCATGATTAGCATTGAGTGAGAGCTCAAGTAAAATAAATGCAAATTTAAAAGTAACTCAGTTATGGTTGTTTCATAATGATCAAATATTTCCCATTCAAAGTAGTTTACTTAAAATTTGACGTTATATGATCTGACACAAGTGTATCCCAATGCACTTAATGAGCTCGGTGAGATCATGGCAGTCATCAAATGACCATAAAAATGTGGCTGAAAGCAAGATGTGACCAGAGCAAGGCAGTATTTAAATGGCTATTGTTGGGATGATCAGAATGAAAATGAAAATGAGACTGACTTTCTACAGTTCTGAAAGCCTGCTTCCATTGTTTCTGTTCTTTCTTCCTGTCAGTGGGAAGTGATGTAGTGCGGTCTAGAAATGGAAGGAAGAACTAGAGATAAGGGAATAATGCTATACCATGGAAGTGAGGAGGACTCTCGAGGGTACACATCTCAACAGATTTAGACACGGGAGAAATTGCAGCTTGGTCTTCGCCCATAAAAACTACATTTGAGGTCCGCTGGGACATCAGTTGATGGGTGGTAGGAACAATCAATTGTTTTGTGTTTTCCGTCACATGGCTGCAAATTAATTAATCAATTTTTGGGATTTACTATCACAGAAGGCGAGAGATCCAACAGTTATCATCACACGAGCAAGAACCTGACAGTATCTAATGAAGTTCATTTACGCATTATACTTCAATGTCTCTGAAATGCTAATGTACTATGAACAATACCTGATGTTATCCAGCTCAGCGGGACGCAGTGAATTCAGAGAATTCATTATTTACTGCTAATTAGCAAGGATTAATTTACATTGAAGCAGGAAGTGAACTTCTATTTTTAGGTATTGTGCAGGTATGCATTATCATCAACGTGACTGCATCCTGCATTTCTGTAATTTGCTTCTAATTAGATGAGGAAATCACTAGGAAAGTAGGTTGAAATTCATTTTTAACAAGATGGTATGTTGGTTCAGGCAGCTTAATAGGTTGCACAGAGGTTGCAGTGCGGCACTTCCTAAAGCATTCCCAAGTGTTTCTTGCCCACAGCGTACATGTGGTACAGGCAAATAGAAATAGTGAACTTTTTCAAATTATGGTGAGCTGTGTAAAGGCAGGTCATGTCATTGGAACACCAGGCTTGTCTCATTACGCCCACTCAATCCCTCATTAGAAAAGCCCAGTCGCTCTGAGTGGGGCGAGACAGAGACCAAATGCATCCCAGCATTCTTTCATTACCTGCCAAGGCCGTCAAGACCACATAAACACTGACGACTCATAATGAGATAGTGATGGAGAGAAATGACCAGACAGTGGACTGATTGCCATGACAGGCAGGCTAATATGGAGGATGAGACCCACGGATGGCAGGCGGTGCTCTGACAAACATGGTGAGGAATTCTGAAGGCAAGTGGTTGAAATCATTTTTCCTTCTCGTATATCTCAACAAAACTGTCAAGGCTGCCTCTGTCATGCTAAACGTAGCTCCCACTGACTGCTCCAGCCTTCATATTTACACCCAGAGCTTAAGAGGTTATGGATCTGGTCTGCTGGTTAAAGTTTGGAAATGCTCATGTGATCTCATTTGGTGTTAATACTAACAGAAATAGGATTTCAGGACGTTTGGTTCAACGGCTGCCATTACTCAGCCATCAGGTAAAATTTTTAGAAAAATGATCAGGAGGTTTTAAGTGCAAGCAAAAAGGACCCACAGGCTGTGGTGTAGGGCTACATTACAAGACAGGTAGTTCTGAGTTCCTGTATTGTAAAAGAACAGAAATTCGATCTGAGGCTCTACCCTTGAGCTAATCATCAAGGTAACAAAAGCGACTGTACCTGAAATCTGTACAGGCGGATGGCGCTCATGGCTGATGATTGAATCTCTGTCCGTGGTGCTGAAGATCCCTGTGCAGTCCTCCAGATTGATTCTGTAGTGCTCCACAGGTGCAGAACCACAGTCTGGGCCTCATTAACTGATAGGGCTGATATAGAAATATCAGCAGGGAAAAAGTGAATCAGAAAGAGAGTTTAGACAGGGACTGTCACACAGGGTCTGGCAGGGTGCTGACAGGATCTCAACAGTCAACTGTTTGTGGTAAGAATGCAGAAGTGAAACTTTCTTCGAAAGGTGTTTTTTTTTTTTTTTTTTTTTTTTTTATCTGGAAGGTAAAATTACCACAATACAAAAACATTTTTGAAGTGTAATGTTTTAATTACAGTGAAATATTTCAAATGACACAAACTATAAACATAAATACACAAACTAAAATAAAATGAGTTCACAGTGAAAGTTGGCTTGAGATTGCTAGACCAATTGGAATTGTGTGAGAAACTTTTTTGCTAAGCCAAACTATATATATTTATTTATACAAACTTAAATATATATATATATATATATATATATATATATATATATAATAATCATTTTCAAATTTAGTTTCAAAAATAAATTTGAAGGAGTAGCCAAGTTTGTTTGGCTTTACATAGGTTAATGAATAAATAACATTTACAGCTTAGGTTGATAAAAGAAATGGGTAAAAAATATGAATATTATATATTAAAATTAAATTGGAAAGGCTTATAAATAAGCTGAAGACTGACAGTAATAGCAAAATATAAATAGGCATCTTAGCATTTGATAACTAATCTGAGCAACATTTAAATAAATACCAGCAATTAAGAAGGACAGTGTTTCAGTATAATAAAGAGTTGTTAATGGCTCTGTGTAATGCTAAAGATTGTTTTAATAATGCTGATCTTGAAAAAAAAACTAAAAAAAAAGTTTTTTTTTTTTCAAGATCAGCATATGAAATATATATATATATATATATATATATATATATATATATATATATATATATATATATATATATATATATATATATATATATATATATATATATATATATATATATATATATATAGAGAGAGAGAGAGATATTTATATATTGTATGGTACTTCCACTTGATCACTCAAATCCACCTACTGAAGAAAACATCTCAAGTGATGTTGTGTTTGATTTCACTTTATTTGGTGGCAGAAAGTTAAAACAAAGCTGTCACTTTACCAACCACAAACATTACAGAGTTGGCTGAGGGTTTGAAGGGTGAGTCATTAAATCAAACCAATTTTGTGAAAGGAGCAATTGAAATATTAGTGCTGGACTTTAATTGAGAGAATAATAATAACCCTTTTGTGATGACCAATTACACTTGAAGTTTTCAAACTTTTTAATGGAAAAGGAAGTAATCAAGACCAAACATTCAGGAAACACATAACAGAAAAACACAATTGTCAAAGACAGAATCAATTGTTATTTCTCACATTATCAAATTTTATATTGTAAAAAACAAATGCATTTGGTCTCTTTTATTAAAATTTCATGCCATATTATTACATTGGGTAGGTGTACTACTTATGGATCTGGTAAATTCATTTAGTGAAAGATTCCCCAGAAAAATGTCACAGTGGTATAGGTTTATGAATATTTTTGAACGATTCATTACAACTGATTTGTGAGTTGTAAATCATAGTTTACATCTCAATTATGCAGTTAACATTTGTTTTTGTGCGCTGTGGAGGAACACCACCACTGAAAAGTTTTGAGAGATGCACTGCTGTGATCTGTGACTACCTCAAAACAATTCATAATTTGATGTCTTTACATTTATTGAATACAACAGAATTAGACTCCCCTTTAACTTTCAATGTTCATCTCATTTGTATCGAGCTGTCTCCTGACTCTCCTCATATTAACTAACCTCTGGCAGGTAGTGGTTATGTCAACATGTTCATGAATTCATCAACAATCTTATACAAGATCTTACGAACTTATGCACTTTTCATACTAACTGCTTATGCCCGACAACTCAAAATTGTGGGTGAAAACTCAACATATTGCGTAACTCAAAGCATACAAATTAATGTAAAATATTGGCAAAATGTTTCATTCCTGTTTTTTTTTTAATGTGATGGGGTTGGTACAATTTTTCCTCCACCAGTTGCATCATACAGTATGTTTTTTTTTTTCGTCTGTAGCCTGTGAGAATGGAAAGACAATGAGAACACAGTGGTAGATAATCAGGTACATTTTCAAAAGATATTAGCGGTCAAGTCCTAGGATTGGTGTACAGCAATCCCTAGAGTTTGAAATTGGTTCATTTATTCCTTGAGTTTGTAAAATGGAATAAGCAGAAAATATAAAACAACAGAGCTAAGATTAGAAGATCATTGTTTTCACTCTGTAAATGGCAGGAGGTTGAAAACATGCAAGCAGTGAGCTGAATCAAGGATAGTGCATGTGAAGAAAGAATTTCAAAATCCCAGTATCAAAACACTAGGATTTGTTGTACCATATTTCACCCAGGACCAAGATCATGATAACTTTGAGCTTATTAAAGGTCATTAAAGTTTAAAAGATCATAGTTTGCTATATTTGACTGTTGCATTTCTGAAATGCTTTGTTCACATGTTAGAATAGAAAAGTGAATGAAATTCCAATTATAGCGCCATATTTCATATGAGGGAGATGAGTTTATATTCTTGACAGTGACCTGGCCTCATCCCACTCATTTCAGGGTATGTACTTTGTATTTCTTCAGTGACTTCTGTCCTCTTATTCTTGCTGCTACTTATCATTTTAATATGTTAAAAGTTATAGAGTTTCTTTTTTCTCTTTTTTTTATATCGTTATTATTAACAATAACCAGATAAATTACTATGTAAACTAATATTTAAAAAGGTAATTTAGCCACTGTCCTTTTTAATTTTGTGATCGCAAATATGACAAGCTGACAGTGTAGTCTAATGTCACAGTGCTGTAATAATGTTACCCAAACAAGATAATTGTATTAGCATATTCTGATGACAGTTTGCATAGAAGTCAGTAGGGGATGCCAAATATTTGACAGGCAGACATGATTGTAATAGATTCCAATGACTTTGTTAGATTTGTTTTTAATCAAGGAAGAAGTGCCGAGAGATCAGTAAGACGACCCTGGATTTCATCAGGAGTGCCGGTAATGACTCCATGTGAGCTTGAATTAATGATCAGGTATGTGCTCCCAGACACAGTAAGTCACACTGAGTTTTATAAAAGCTCCTCATTCATTTCTGACCTTTGAAAGCTTAAGACCAACCTCACATTTGCATTTTAAGCAAGCTTTCAGATCATTATAAGTCGCTCCAGGATAAAAAAAAAAAAAAGTTGAGTTGGCCTTTTTCTTCATGAGACCTTATCGTGAATTTTTATTTTTTATTTTTTATGCATGCATGCATACTCTGAGTTTGGCAATGAGAAAAATCTTTCAGGCCAGAAGCACATCAGAAGTTGGATGGCGTTAAATATACAAATCTGTTGACTTCACTGAGAATACCATTTCTTATTCTGAATTTCTAGCTTTCAGGTCAAGCAGTGCACTTTACATTTTAAGAGACATGGCACTTAAGTTAAACTAAAGCAGGTTAGTTGGATTGAGGCAGTTCTTTTTATTTTATTTATTCATTTGCTTATTCTTTTAAATAGGTCTGACTATAAGTCCCAATTGCCCTTTACCCAGTATGCATGCACTGGGTCATGAGGTGATAATGTGGTTGCACTGTTTTAATGTTTATACTGTTGTTGGTTCAGCAACTTTTTGACTAGTGGTTTCTTGACATGCAACCCCCAATTTTATTTTATTTTTTTGTTAAAATGAGCACTTGGGTGAGTGTTGTTTCGTGGATGAAGTACTAAGGTTTCTGGTCAGTTCTCTCTCTCTCGCTCTCTCTGTCTCGCTCTCTCTCTGAGTGTTCAGATGATGCATATTCATGTGAAGCTGTCAGTAGTTTAAGGGATAGTTCACTAAACAACAACAATTCTGTCATAATTTACTCATTATCATGTCATTCCAAAACTGATTGGTTCTCTTTTTTTATACAGAACTCAAAATATATTTTGAAGAACTGTTTTTCAGAAACAACGAAAGCCAATGGGGTCCAAGACAACACTGAACCCCACTACTTCCATTATAATTTTTTATATATAATATATATATAATAGAACCATTAAAACACGTCAATAATGGAAAAAACTAATTTTCTTGCATACAAAGCTTAGTGCTTAGTTACTAATTCTAAACTGGCAGTTGTTATAATGATGGTAGATTTTAAGTAATTGCAACTAAATATTGAATTTAGTCAAGACATCTTCTTCAATAGTTTAGTAAATATATTCAATAGCAAAAGGAAAACAGTTGTCTTAATTTTTATTTTATTTTTATGTTCAACAAGCATCTATTTTTGTTACTGTACAGCATTACGTTTCATGAGTTTTCTGAGAACACTTGCTTTGTGTTCGAGCTCTGCCTTTGACAGCAGGGATGTCAGAGATTGTCTCTGCTAGTCATCCATTTGAAGAAGGCTCTAATGGAACAAGATTGCAAATAATGATCTCTCTTTATCTGAATCCTCCAGCCACTGTGGTGGCATGACTGGGATTTTACACAGACAAGGCAGCACTCTGCACAAGTCAAGTGATTTACTGTTACACATGAGAAGGTGGGTACCTATTAAAGGCCAACAGATAGACATTATGGACAGATTCCCAAATCCCAAAGGAGGTCATTATGCGTGTCTCAGCACAATCTTTGGAGAAGGTCCAATGAGGACGGCGCAAGAGTCCATGCAGCCATAGCCAAAGCAAGAAAGATTCAACACAGCAGTGACAAAATGGCACAGATGGACTAAATCAATCTGAATACTTTGAGAGAGGAAAAAGGCATGCTGTCAAGGGCATGCAAGTTGGTCCTCTGTCAAATTTAGCTATATTACTGTTTAGTCTAACAATCAGCCCTGTAGCTGCATATGAAAAGAAAACTCCATGACAGCCTATCATGAGAGTTAGTTCACTTCCTGCAATAGTTTCTCACTGTTCATCTTTGAAGACCTATCAAATTTTAAAAGACCATATGTCTCCCATAGCACACTTTCAGAGATGACTAAGGGTAAGACACAATGTTCAGTTCTAAAACATAACTTAAGTGAACTCCCTGTTTCAATGAACAATGTTACTGTCAAAATGTTTATTAAATGTGCACTATGAGTTGTTTATTGGTGTATATTGACAATTAACTAAACCGTGGTATCAGTCTTGATTGTTTCAACACTCCTATCAACTTGAAATTCTATAAATCTACAAAATACTCCACTATCCGGTAAAATGATCTTTATCTGTTAAAGCTCCTGACTTTGCACAAAGCAGTCTCAAAGCTGGTCTTTCTCAAATATAGATTCCCTGACAAAAATCTTGTCACCTATCAAAGTTGTAGGAACAACAAATAATAACTTGACTTCTAGTTGGTCATTTGGAATCAGAATTGGCTTATATGATAGGCAAAGGTATCTAGATTGTTTATTTTACCAAAATAAAATCTTATCATGCCTTGATTTTTAATTTAATTAGGAAAGAAAGGTCAGATTTTGCTTAGACAAAAGTCTTGTCACTTACCAGAAATAATGTACAGTACAAAGCATAAAGTCATGGTGCAATGGAAAAAGATTTAATATTGTGTATGACTCACATGAGCTTTGAGGACTGCATCCATACGTCTTGGCGATGACTTAAATAACTTATTAATAAAGTCATCTGGAATGGCAAAGAAGCATTCTTGCAGGACTCTGAGTACATCAAGATTCTTTGGTTTCATCTTCAATGCCTCCTCCTTCATCTTACCCCAGACATGTTCGATAATGTTCATGTCTGGTGACTGGACTGGCCAATTCTGGAGCACCTTGACCTTCTTTGCTTTAAAGAACTTTGATGTGGAGGCTGAAGTACGAGAAGGAGCGCCATCCTGCTGAAGAATTTGCCCTCTCTTGTGGTTTGGAATGTAATGGCCAGCAAAAATGTCTTGATACCTCAGGCTGTTGATGTTGCCATCCACTCTGCAGATCTCTTGCATGCCCCCATACTGAATGTAACCCCAAACCATCATTTTTCCTCCTCTGAACTTGACTGTTTTCTGTGTGAATCTTGGGTCCATGCAGGTTCCAATAGGTGTTCTGCAGTATTTGCTATGACTGGGATGCAGTTCAATAGATGATTCATCAGAAAAATCAACCTTCTGCCACTTTTCCACAGTCAATCCTTCCTGCAAGCTGTGCGCCCTGGCAAATGCAACACAAATTTTTAGTTGTCTTCTGTTTAATGCTGATTTCTGAGCACTAATTCGGAGGGAATTCGACAAATTGTTCTTGTAGATACAGGGGTTTCTGGTGACCAGGATGCATTTCAGATGAAGATTGGGTGTGCTGGGGTTCTTCTACACACCTGGGAATGTGTTAACTACAGTATTTTACACAGGTGACACTCTAATCTGTGATTGGATGAATCCTTTAAAGATGTGAAAAGACCATTGTCTAAGCAAAGTCTGACCTTTCTGTCTTAATTAAATAATTTAAAAATAAAGGCATGATAAGATTTTATTTTGGTGAAATAAGCGTAATCTAGAGGCCTTTGCCTTTCACATCAGACACTTCTGATTCTAAAAATGATCAACTAGAAGTCAAGTTATTATTTGTTGTTCCTACAACTTGTATAGGCGACACAATTTTTTGTCAGAGAGGGTACATAAAAGCAAGGCCAAAGAGTTTTTCCAAGTGCACTTCTTTGCTCATTAGTTGAAGTAAGTCAAACTGCATTGACAAAACTATAATATAGCTTGAATAATAACAGTAAAACATAAACTAAAGGCTTAGTGGATGTGTTTCAGTCTGAACAGGGTTGTGGAAAGGACAGTCTGATATTTGACAGAGTTATTGGTGAGCTGTGAAGAATGGTTTAGCTCGGTAGTCCTCAGCATGCTGTCCCCATCTCAGAGAGACATTTCCTCTGATATATGAAAGCTTTTCCTGGTTCTCATATCTCAAATCCCCTGCCACACAAAGTTCTACTATGAGAGCAATGGTCTGATGTTGTACAGTATTTACTGTTGCATTTTTTTTTAAAGCAATATAGCCTGTTACTTTGTGAATCTGTAATAAAGTGTCCATGGATGTGCACTTTAGAATCTCTGATGTACCGTAGTAGGTTATCAGTGTACTTTTTAGCTTCGGTTTTATAAATAAAGTCAATTCAGACATACTACTCTTGTCACATGTTGTTTATCTCCTACTCTATACTTTACACATCAGAGGAAACAAGTGTGCAGCCATTTTTAGAATTTTTTTTAATTGGCATAACTGTTGAAGAGTAATTAGCTGGTGAAGTGGATTTAATGAAAGTTGTCATGTGCATTCTAATGTTCGAGGAAGATATCACAACAAGAAGATCAGGAAGATATTAAAATTAGTTGTTAATTCAAAGATTTGTACAACCTTACCATCATGCTGTGTAAATACATATGGAAGATAATGAGTGCAGTGTTTAAAAGGGGCGGTAACCACTCTGCCTCCATGCAACACAGTAGCAAGGTTTCACTCCTGAATGAATAAGTTAATAAACAAATCTGTTGAGTGAATGATTCAAACTCTTTACTAATTAATACAGCAACTTGTTGTTTCATTACTGAAGGAGTCAGTGTTTTTTTTAATGAATTGGATGAATGAATGGTTCAGTGACTCACTCAAAATGACTTGTCACTTGCTACCTGGTGATGTAACCTGAAGAAACCGTCACTGAAAATTCCAACTGTGCTCCAGTAAAAAATGACTGATGAATCCTTGTCTCACAGTGGAGATGATTATATACTAGCCTAAGAACCCTTTACCTTATTACATTTCAGCAATCAGGCCATGTGGATTTTCTTTTTGCCGTTTACAATCAAAATGAGCAATGACAGATCTGCAGATCGGTCACACTTTTGATTGGTGTAAGCAAAAAGGTTTGAATTTCTTTGTGATTCATTTGGACAGCTCAATCATTTGCAGTGGTTTCTCACACAGAAATAGTAATGGGATTCTTCATAAGACCGAATTAGATATTTACCTACAAATGTCTTTTATCATTTGTCAGCAATGAAGCAGCTCCACTCTGTACTGTACTGTACTCTGTATCAAACATTGGGACTCACCATAAGTGCATTTTATACAAGAACTTTTATACAAGAAACAATACAGTTGCTGTCTCTATTTTAGGCAGTTATGGAAGCCTGTTCCTCCTCCATTCTCTCTTTCTCTATTTTTTCCTCTCTCTTTTAATACTGACTTTTAATTATCTGGAATTGGTGGACACAGAACTTGATGGACGAGCCCCTGAGTTTGGGCTCATCAATTTGAAGTTAAATTCATGACATGAGCATAATAGAGCATGTAGGCAGATGCATGCATGCATGCAAGTCCTCAAGCTCTTATTTTTAGCAGCACAAAATTTGAGTCTTAATGTTTTAAGCCTGAATACGCAGTTGTCAAACAAGTCCCAGCCCTATAATTACTAACATCGCCAAGTCAATTATGTTTTTAAATGTGAAAAGATCTGCCCACATAATCAAACAAAGTTTGTTAGTGATTTATTAGTCATGTTGTGTGATGCATAAACTGTGAAGCAATGCTGGATGCTGAATAGTTTTCTCTTAAATGAGTAAATGTCACAGAGGCATGAGGAATTAGTGTGCCATCCATGATTTCCATCAGACATATTCAATATGATGGGATATAGATGTGCTTTCAAAGATTCTGCATATTTTAGGGCCTGCTGAAAGACTGTTTGTTTGAAATGACAGCTTCACACTGAGTCCACAATTTTATTGCAGTTTTTATCTACTTGTTATTTAGGTTTATTCATCATATTGGAGTCAGTTTTACTTGCAAAATATTTTTTCCTTTAATATTACGTATGCAACTACAGATATCTAAGTTTACTGGATATATAATTTAGTATTTTTATATATTCCCTAGAATTTTTTTTATTCCCCAGAAAATGCTTTCCCTATCTGGATAAATTGCAAAGTAAATTTATTTGGACATTCAAACACACACACACAAACAAACACAAAGTAAACCATGTGGAGGGTTATCACTACCAAAAATTACTATCTGGCAACAAACATAACAAACACTAAATGTAAGATGAATGATAGCTCATTAATCAGATTATATACAGAATAAGGCAGAACATTTTATAATTTCTATAGGCCACTGTAATAAATGCTATATTACTAGCTTTATTTTCGTACTTTATTACCTGGAGTTGACTTGAAAAACACACAAAACATATATTGGCACAATTGTGCATGTAAAGTAAATTGGCTTTACATTTTTATTCAGCTTAGCTAAAATGATAGCCGGATTATTTTGTTCAAATTAGGGATTTCCGGGCATGACATAAGTTATTACTTCTTGAGTCCGTTTTAGACTTTCTGCGTGAAAGTGCCCTTTGGCTTTGAGTATGAATGAAGCATATACACTACATGACAGCATTTAGTGCTCCATAATGTTTACATATTCTTAGTTTGGATATGAATAAAAGGCCATGTCATGCACAGACAGAGACTCTATAGAGACATCAGAGCCAGCAGCAAATTCCAGAAAACCTTTCTGATGTGAGACTGATCTCAGCGGGTTCATGAGTGCTGAATGGCCACTGACATTCTGCAGCTCACATCTCTAAAAACATAGAACCAAATATTGAATAAAACATATTTTTTTTTTGGGTGGAGAAGATCATAGCCCAAGTCCAGTGTTAAGTTTCCACAGTCTGTGATGATTAGAGGTGCGACGTCATCTGCTGGTGTCGGTCCATTGTGTTTTCTGAAAACCAGTCACTGCACCCGTTTACCAATAATTTTTTTAATACTTCATGCTTCCTTCTGCTGACAAGCTTTTTGAAGAGGCTGATTTATTTTCCAGCAGGATTTGCTGCCCACACTGCCAAAAGCACCAAAAGCTGGTTTAATGACCATGGTGTTGGTGTGCTTGACTGGCCAGCAAACTCACCAGACCTTAACCCCATGGAGAATCTATGGGTTATTGTCAAGAGGAAAATGAGAAACAAGAGACAAAAAAATGCAGATGAGCTGAAGGCCACTGTCAAAGAAACCTGGGCTTCCATACCACCTCAGCAGTGCTACAAACTGAACACCTCCATGCCACGCCAAACTGAGACAGGAATTAAAGCAAAATAAACCCCTACCAAGTATTGAGTACATGTACAGTATTGTTTAAAGTGTTTTTATTGGTTTCATGACGTATTCTAATTTATTAAGATATTGAATTGGTGGGTTTTTGTTAAATGTGAGCCAAAATCATCACAATTAAAAGAACCAGAGACTTAATCTAATTCAGTCTGTGTGCATTGAATTTATTCAATACACAAGTTTCACAATTTGAGTTGAAATACTGAAATGAACTTTTCAACAACATTCTAATTTATTGAGATGCACCTGTAATCACCGACACTAATAACTGCTCAGTGACTTATGCAATAACTCCCTTAACACAAAAGTAAACAGTTTAATAGCCAGAGTGTGGAGTTGGAAAAGATTTCTTGTGACCAACAGGAGAGAACGAGATAGAGTAAAAATGGATCAGTGGTTTTAACTGCCCTAAATAGATATTCCTACTTTAGCTTTTTAAAGGCAATCCTCCTGAGGTGCAGTACTTAGTGAGCCAGGTTTTACCGATAGATCGGAGAGTGTTAGCCTTTCAGAAAATACTCCTTCAAAATCTCTCAAGTATGTGATGGAACTAATCTACTACTCTCCATGGGGTTTGAACGGTAAACATCAGTGGAATGACATGAATAATACTTTTCAATTCTGTATTGACTCGTATTTTAGGTTTAGACTAAGTAGTCTTGCATTGTTAAATTTGAACCAGTTAACCCTACCCAATCTTGTATGCACAGGTAAATCACAATTAACAAGTGAATTAAATTTTGTATTTTTTTGATGTGACGGCATAAACTTTCAATGGAGGAAATGTAATTTTGGATTATGGAATGTAACATAAGTTTATGTGAACATACACTATCTGCATAGTTGTGAAGCCGACAGTGCACAATAGATAAAGTTATTATCTGTCAAAAAAAAAAAAAAAAGTCGACTCGCAATCACCGAAATGAGTTATCAGGAATTTGAATCTTATTCTGTAATGGCTCTATGTCACAAAGTAACACATTTGCATAATGCCCACCCACACGTCTTTGGTCAACAACTTGCCTGCCCACAAACACAGTAAAGTTTAACTGTGTGGTTAACATCATTTCACATCCCACGCTGTAAAAAGTAAATTCCTTTTATCACATCTCATAATTACTAGAAACTTTTCAACACTTTACACTTATCCCTGAGAAATGTCCTGCTCCTGTCGTGCTTGTGAATCAGTCTCTTATTAATTAACCACTTCAACCGTTTCATCAGACTCCAGCTCTAGTTGGTAAGCTAGAATCATACAATCTTTTCTATTGAGAAGGCTCCAGGGCTGTTATACTGACATGGCAATAGGCGTTTCGTTTCTGTCATGTGGTTTACACGGTAGATTAATCCAGAGCCATGAATCATTTAGAAATGAGGTAAAAATTTTAAGTTTTCTGAGAAAACTTTTTTTGACCTTGCATGCATGTAAACCTGTTTTATGAGACTTAAATGTGTTCAGAGAAATTGTTTGTAAATGCATTGACTCACCATTATGGTGGTGACTCGGGAAGCGAAGGCTGACCTACTTTAGACATGTAAAGTTGATGAATGTAAGGTGTTATGTAAGCAAAGTAAATAAGCAAGAAAGGCTTGATTAAAACCATGCAGGACTCAACAGGCACATTTAATCGCTCTACTTTAGTCTATGTGGATGATTAACATGTGTAACATCAAAGCTTACACCTCTCTTCAGTTTTGAGGTCAACATTTCCTAGTTGTCCAACTTTTGAGTTGCTTAAGTTGTAATGTTTAAACCCATTGCAAGAATGCTATAGTTGTAACATTTTTGTCTTTATTAAGACCGGATCGGGAAGAACCACATACTAAGATTCAAACTCTGGCTAGCACTTTGTTAGAACATTTACATTTATGCATTTAGCAGACACTTTTATCCAAAGTGACTTACAGTGCATTCAGGCTATACATTATTATTATTTATTTATTGATTTTAATTATTATTATATTTGTTTTAATCCGTATGTGTGTTCCCTGGGAATTGGGCCCATGATCTTTTGCACTGCTAATAGAATGCTCTACCACTGAGCAACAGGAATGCACAAGTACACAAGTCTATACAGGCCTGACAGTTCAATATATGTGACATTCAAAAGATAACATTTGGTATAAAGTGTGAAATCAATCAATTAATCAATCAAAAAGAATTGCTTTTACATGCATTAACTTATTTTTACAACTGCAATTAGAATCTAGTAACAACATATTATCATATCATAACATATAAGTACATTATAATAAGAAACACGCTTTTATCTAGAAGAGAAATTAAGCAAACAGTCACGCAGAATTTTGGAGATGTCTTTTGCTGGTTGGAATGTTGAAGGTAATTTATGTTAAACCTCAAAGGCCTTAAATTGCATGTATTTTAGGAAAGAAAATAACTCTTTATAAAAAGTTTTTTAATATTGTTTGAAAGTACATTATTAAACAAGCCAATAGTATTGAGGTCAAAGGTCAGCTTTGTGCAAACATGACTCTCCCAATCTTTCTTTCGATTATTTCTTCATATTTGAGTTGCAGATTTTTACAGCACAGAGGGAAAAGTCACAGGGGTGAGAAAATCACTTGGAAAATCGTGTTTGCTGTCCATCTTTCTTCAAGGTTTACAGCTACAGTCTCCTGCCTTTTAAGCACACCATAGCAGTAAATCAAATGCCCTAAAGTGCTTACCTGCAAACGTGGCCAAAAGTGATGAGCAGTGCAATGCTGCCACGCTTGCAGGTTTGATAAACAGAATTAGAAAGTCCAAAGACAAAAAATGATGCAATAATGCATTTTGCAAAAAAAAAAAAAAAAAACTGCTTGCTCAGTCATGCAGATTCTGGGAGCCTTTCCATAAAGAAAGAGTCAGCTTTATGCCATAAGATATATATCTTGCATTTTATGATTAAATGTATCTAAAGTGATAAGAGTGTTTTACATTTTAGTGCTCATTAGGACAATACAGTCTTTAAAATATACTAAAATATCTTTTATTTATTTTTTCTTATATTTCTATCCAAATTCAGGAAACTGGCGCTGGATCAGAAACGCTTTGGGAATGCCTCTGAGTTACCATGTCCTGAAGCATGTGTGAAATCATGCTGCATTTGAGACAACTCAAAATGTAAAAGTTGCAGTCTAAGAAAGCAATGAAATAAAATAATTAAAGGTAATTTTGAGTTTATATTTCAAAATGTTGTCTTTTTTTTTTTATTCCGAGATTATATCTAAAAAGAAACTACAACCCCCCCCTCAGTTCAGAATCATGACTTTATAAGATAAAAACAAGATTAAAAAAAAAGTTAGAATTTTAAGATAAAATAGATAAATGTTATGTAAAATGTTATAGGTTAAAGGCTATTTCAGGTTTCAGATGTAGGCCAGAGTCTCAAGTGGTGATCTGCTGGCCTGAACACAAGCACAAACAAACACAGTACTGCAAACAACACGCGCGCACACAAACACACACACACACACATGTTTGTTTTTGTGAAAAGTGGGGACATCACATAGGTGTAATGGTTTTTATACTGTAGAAACTGTATATTCTATCGCCCTTCACCAACCCTACCACTAACCCTCACAGGAAACTTTGTGCATTTTTACTTTCTCAAAAAACCTAATTCTGTATGTTTATAAGCGTTTTGAATAATGGGGACATGGGTTATGTCCTCATAAGTCACCCTCTCCTTGTAATACCTGTGTCATACCCATGTCATTATACCGAGTTGTGTCCTGATATGTCACAAAAACATGCCCCCACACACACACACGCACACACACACCAGTTAGTTCTTTGATAAAGTACATTTCATAGAGAAACAGAAAGAAAATGTGGCCATATTTTAACACAAAGTTCTGTTAGTTAGAGCATGAGCTGGGTAAACTGAATGATGTTACATAAAGCAAAACTACTGCAGCTCTAGAGTTTAAATCAATATTTCATCTGTCCATGTGAAATTCTTTGAATCTCAAAGCACACAATTTAGAATATGAATTGTTTCCTCACATTCCTATGGTTGTTTTGTGCTTGTTTGATATGACGATAACACTCTAATTCCCTAGATATTGTCTTGAATTGCTAGCATTCTCCAGCCCTTGCTATTCTTACCACATTGATTTATTTTAGATTAAGTCATTTTTAGTTAAAAAAAAAGTGATCATCTTTATGAGCCAGTCATTAAAACATTCTTTAAACTGTACACTGAACTGATTCATTTAAGAATGAAACAAGTCTTAATATGGAGTAATTAAATCTATAACTTTAGTGATTTATTCATAAACACTGATTCAAAAAAGAAACAAAAAAGTGAACGTCCTTATGAATAACTCATTAAACTATTCACTCAAACGATTTGTTTAAAAACAGTCATTCATTCATGAATTTGGATTTGTTTTGAAGCATTGTCATTGGTGGAGCAAGAATAAATAAATAGCAAATATTGTGTCCAAAATGGAAATTACTCCATTTTAACTTTTTTTTTTTTTTTTTTTTTTTTTTTTTTCTTAACTATATTCTAATCAATGTGATATTGCTTTAGTTAACCTATTATCAGAGCCATATCCAGCTTTTTGTAAATGGCGAGGTCCCAAAATCGAGATTCCTGGGCCCGTATTCATAAAGAATCTTAATGCAAAAAGTAGCTCATAGTGACAAAATTCTAAGAAAATTCTTAGAAATGTGGCCGTAACCCTTAAAGTTAAAGAAAAAATCCTAGTAAGGAAAAAAGTAATTCAGAAAGCATCTTAACTCTTAAAATAAGTCTTAAGGTCAAACTTGTTAGTAGCACAGACGAGGACTTTTAAGAGGCTTAAGAGTTTCTTTAGCAGAGGAGAAAATGGCAGAAAGACGAAGAGGCAGAAGAAATGTGTTGCAGACAATGGATGACAGTGAGTTAGTAAGACGCTATAGATTAGATCATGCAGGGATCATGTTTGTGACTGATCTTATTAGAGACGTGCTAACATCTCCGACATAGCGCAGAAATTAAAGTAATCACTACATTACGATATTTGGCAAGTGGGAAAATGCAACAATGCAATAGTGATGATTTGGGTCTGTCACAACCTTCTGTAAGCAGAGTGATAACACAAACAATTACAGCACTTACAGACCATCTTATTGTGTTGCAGTTCATTTTGTTTCCACTGGACATTCCCACCTTGCAGGCTCAAAAAACTGCATTTATGAATATAGCAGGCTTATAGGTGTGCACAAGCAGGGGGAATGAACCGTTAATAGTTTGTGCTATACGCTGTTAATGATTGAGTCTGTTAACGATTGAACAGAATCATTTAAACAGTTGATTCATTCAGGAATGATCTGTCATGTTGCTCAGAGATGCAAAACAGCACTGTGACTGTGCTGGGAATGATTTTGTTGGCGAAATAGAGCAAAAACAGACTGTATGGTGTCTAATACATAAGTCTCTGAACGACCATTTTATAGTCCTGCACTTAACTTAGTGATTACTTTTAGAATGTGAAGAGACTTTCTACCAGCATAACAATTTTTTTTTTTTAAACCAAATCACCTGCCCTGCCTTTAATGGTCGATGCAGATCTCTTTCAGATCTCTATAAAATCTGCATAGATCTCCAACTGTAAAAACATTCTATTTTATGGAGTCAATAAACCTGATTTATTCTGAAAAATTCACTTTTACAACAATAGCAATAATATCGCAGACAATATATCACACACCCGTAATGCTAAAGCATCTCAGATGAGAAGTTCTGTTATCTTGGCTTTTTATCCTTGCAGCACCAAAGCAGAATTAATATAAAGTTATTATTTTACAACTTCTGTTATTGGAAAAATACAGAGGTCCAGACCTCGTGACCTCAATGGTGGGTACGGCCCTGCCTATTATTATGGTAATTTTATAGCACTTTTTGTGGCTTTTGCAGCTCATTAGCCCCTGATCTCCAATCAGGCATTCATCATTGTTGTGTTGTGATTGTCTTATCCCTTATTCCTTGCTTTAACAGCAAAACAGATTTTATTTTGTGATGCATATTGCTGGTGTTTAAAAACAAGCAGCAATATATACCACTTCAGGATTTACAGGTCTACACCATGTTTCATTTCAGGCTCCACTGAATGTTAAACAACAGCTGAAAAAATTCCATGCTTTTTTCGCCACACAGAGGTTGATGAAATCCTTTGGGTGGGAGAAATCGTTATTCAGGAGGATCCTGTGAAGTTGCAGGCTTACAGAGGTGCTAATTGCCTCTGAGAGTTCAGCAGAAGCTTTAGTTTTCTCTTGTGTCTTTATTAGCTTATTAATTATGAAACAATGCATAGGTGGTTCGCCTGGAAGCAGGAATTTGTTTCCCCTGCATTAAAAACCCATAACCAACTCTAAATTACACTTCCAAATTGATGGCTTTTTATTAGAGGTAAAGAAAAAGTGTTTAAATTACAGGACACATAACATCCTGGGATGGAATTTTAAACAACATAGTTCAGTTCAAGTGTGTGGAAAAAGGCACCAAAATGATTTAAACAAATAAATTCATCCTCACAAAGGGATGCTTTTTGTCATTTTCAAGAGACGAGAAGCCTGGAAAACATCAGCAAGATGAAAAGTCTCTGGAGACTAACTCACCTGGGGAAGGATGTGCATTTTAACCCAGTACCAGGCGCTGAGAATGTATCTGCATGTTTGTAAATGGCAGTCTACTACTGCTATGGGTCAAAAGCAACCCCATTTCAATCTTTTGAATATGAATCCAATAATACATCTTAATTCATCTTTGTACTTTCTTCTAAAATTGCTTTCTTTCTATGTGCTGTCAGTAACTTCAGCACACCAATAGTGCTTCCATCCTGCATGGCTGATTTTAATCTTTTGTAATTGAGATGTATGGATAAATCACTTTGTGGGATTGATCTGCACAGTAATTTCCTTAAATGATAATGTGCAAATTAAGTTGCCTATGCACACGCATACTTTAGAAGCCACAGCAAGTTTAAAGAGCCTTTAAAGGGTTAGTTCACCCAAAAATTATGTCATTAATGACTCACCCTCATGTTCCAATCCCTTAATACCTCTGTTCATCTTCAGAACACAGTTTAAGATATTTTAGATTTAGTCCGAGAGCTTTCTGAACCTCCATTGAAAATGTATGTACGGTATACTGTCCATGTCCAGAAAGGTAATAAAAACACCAGAGTAGTCCATGTGACCTCTGTTGTGAGTGTGTCCACAACACTGAAGTGACACGGCTGACATGTTATCTTTGTTATTGGGGGCACCAGAAAACACGTCAGCAGAATCATACGTCAGCAGCATCGTGAACACTTTGTCCGCTTATAGTGTCCGCTCACAAAGCTCCAGAGGCGGCGTAGGGCTGGGCGATAAATCGATTTTATCGATTAACTCGAATGTATAGTTTACATCGATTTGTTTGAATGAAAATTTGTTTTCTTTTTAACAACCCTCCCCTCGCGTGTTTACCATAGAGACATGTTGCCAAATGAAATAAATGTTTCGCCTTCCAAAAAGAAGTCCACGACAGCACAAGCACACTTGCGAAAAAATAACCTACTCGTTGCGCAACTCGCCAAGCTTTACTTTTGTGGCTTGCATGGCAGTAAATATTATGATGATATGATCATGCAGTCAATACAGATATTTCATAAAAACATTAAAAACAAGCAGGGCTATAACATAACACATTAAAAATCTCACTCAAGGTCTACACCAGGCACGAGTGGCGTGATCCAACAAAAGACAATATGCAACTCGATCCCCATCAGTAAATTGATGCCTCGTTCTATTCATGAAAAATGTACTGACACTACATTCAGACGACTTGCTACTGAAGTGTGGATTCATAAAGTTTAGACAGATGTTTAGTGCAGCGGGGTGTGGCACGACATCTCTTTTGTCCGGTGTAGATAAAATTAGACAGTGTCTGCTCTATTTATAAATAATTTATATTTAAATAATTTATGTTTAAATAAATAACCTAAACCATCAGCATTACAAGATGGAAATATTGACTGAAAATATATTTACACTTGCTCTGTCCTAGGTCCATAACTCTGACTCTGGATGGTTAGATACATGATGGGCTAGCATAAAAAAAAGAAAATGCTTTCCAGCATTAAGGTAATATATTTTTATTTTTATTTTATCATCTTGTCTCAGTTATACATTTCACTGGTAAATGATAAAGAACGAGTTTTGAACAATTTCTTAGTCATCTGAATATTGATTTTGGGGAGAGGGGCAGGGTTGATTTAAACGTAAATCAGATTTTCTTGTGAAAAATCAGGGATTTTTTTTTTTTTTTAATGGCCATATTGCCTAGCCTTAGGCTGCGTTGTCCACTCACGGTTCCCCAACCATTACCTGTTTCAAGATGGCAGCTCTGCTGGTTCTGCCCTGGGTCCCCACACCTCTGGCTCTGCCTCAGTCCCCAGGTCTCCCTCCAGCACACGGACCTGGCCCCCCATCCCTCCACCTACTCTGCCCTTAATCTGGAGTCCCCTTAGTCGGTTGCTTGGGAACGTCTGGAAGCAGTTTCTTGCAGAGGGGGTTCTGTCATGAGTCCAGACCCTGCATTTCTCCCTCTTTCCACCAGAGGTCGCTATCTCCAGTCCTCCTGGACTCCATTCCCCAAACTCCATACACCTGGCCACTCATTACACTAATCCCCCGCACTTGATACACCTGTTCACTATTTCTCTCATTACACTCACCCTCAGCTGTTCCCCATTTTCAGAGAGTACATATTCTATTCGCACTCACCACTATGTCCGGCTGAATTAATTGTTTAATGTTTTGGATGCATGCACTGTGTTGCTGTACCTGAACCTGTTTTGTTTGTCCTTGTTGTTCTTTTTTGTTAATTAAAGAGAAGTTTCACCTGCATTTGGACACAGACCCAGTTTTTCCATGGTGCTCTCTCACTAGATCATGACATTATGTAGCCAAAAAATATGACATCTGGAAGGCAGAGCCTTTGAAATTAGAAACAGCTGTAGGGTAAGCAAAGAGATGCAGTTTTTAAAGATTTTAATATATATATGTGTGTGTATATATATGTATGACAACATTAACAGCAATGAATAAGAGTTTCCTGTGATAAGAATTGATTTGGAATTTTTGCAGCTAGGTGTTTCCAGTTCTACTCAACTGTGCAGTTTAGAAAAAAGTAATTGGTAATATGTCAGTCAGTGGACAGAGAACATTCGAGACACTGAGAAGGTGTAAAGAAACAAAGGAAGACTTCTACAAAGAGAGAGGAGAATAGCCTGTGCTTGAGTGGTGGAATCTGCTAACGCTGTTTTTCTCTCAAGCTGAACGGAAATCTTACAGTACAGTGAGATAATAGACTTCTGGGTGAGTTTATAGGAAGAACAATTGCACTCATTGCTAATTCCCACTGGTTCAAAAAAAAAATCAGAAATAGAAACATTCATTATTTAGGATCATATGGCACTTGAGACACTGCTTTTCATTCTGTGGTTTGAGCTAAAGCATAAATTCCACCTGACACAGTTCAGCCTCACTCAATATATCATAGAGGCAAATGCAAGAGGTGGTATTCTTTGACCACAAAGTGTCAGCTTTGATAAATCTTGATTATGAGTTGTAAACTGTGGCTTTCTGTTGACAGTGTGGTTTAGGAATGGCCTGCTGAGGCCTAATGAGGAAGCCTGATTTGACACACATAACCACACAGTGTAAAATCATTGTCCAAACAAAAGACAAAATGTTGAACATTTTCCATATGTAATCTCATCTTTTTGCATGCAAAGAAAAATTATTTGACCTTAATTCAGCAATTGATGACTACTTCCTTGCGCAGTTTTCACTTGAAACCAAAGCAGATATCAGTATTTTTTTTCACTCGCATTCCCTAGTAAATTATAAAAAAAGTATTTATATTTTAAAGTATTTATAGTACAAACACATCATAGACTAACAATTTTCTACCCACTGTTGTTATAATCGTCCTAAATGCAGTATGAAAACTGTGTGCATTATGCAGGTTTTCCATGGCAATGCAAGGCAAGTTTAGCACATTTTATACACAATGGTTTTTCAAAGTGCTTTACATGAAAAAGACAAAAAAAAAAAAAAAGGAATTTAAAAACATTGAAAATGATTTAGAAATTGATTTAAAAGTTTTAAAATGAATTTAAAACAATAAATAATAGAAAATGATTATACATAAAATATTGTGCAATCAGTTCAGACACTGCACAGTGCTCACTCAATAAATGCACAGCTAAATAAATGAGATTTGAGTCTGCATTTAAATGTGATTAATGTTTTAGCACATCTGATCTCTTCTGGAAGCTGATTCCTACTGCGGGCAGCATAATAACCAAAAGTAGGCTCCACTTGTTTTGTGTGAACCCTTGGTATTTTTAACTGATTCGATCATAATGATCTGAGTGGTCTGTTAGGTTTATATTCAGTGAACATATCTGCTATGTATTTTGGTCCTAGGCCATTGAGTGATTTATAAATGAGTAAAAGTACTTTAAAATCAATCCTAAATGTAACTGGAAGCCAGCGTGAGGACTGCTGTGATATGCTCAAATTTTCTGGTTCTAGTCAGAATTCTGGCAGCAGCGTTCTGGATGAGCTGCAGCTGTCTAATGGTCTTCTTAGGGAAGGCCGGTGAGGAGATCATTACAATAGTCAACCCTGCTGGTGATTAAAGACATGAACAAGTTTCTCGAAGTCTGAAAACAAAACATCTAATTATTGTAATGTTTTTGGATGATAGCTTGCTGATTTAGCTACTGCTTTCACATGAATACTGAAACTAAGGTCTGTCTCCAGAGTCACACCAAGATTTGGGACTTGATTTTTAGCTGTTAGACCCCTAGAGTCAAGGTATGAAATAACCTTGAACTTCATCTTTGTTTCCAAATTTAATGACTTCAGTTTTTTCCTTGTGTAAGTGAAGAAAATTCTGGCAATTTGGTTCTTTCTTATTATTTGACTTGTGGAAGCATATACAGGCTAAACAAGAGCGGTGTAAGAATTGAGCCTTGTGGGACTCCACTATATGGTAATTAATTTGATCAGATCCATTTGTTTGTTCATTTATTTGTTAATTTATTCATTCGTTCATTCATTCATTAAAAATTAGATAAAACTCTAAATATTATATTGACAAGATGATAAATGGACATAGTAGATCAAATACAAACAAGACATGATCTGATCATGTGATAAACATTTTGGTAATGTGGCAGGAGCATTTTAAAAAAAAAGTTTATCATTGCATAGCATTACCATTTTATATATTTATTATTTTTATAAACTTGTACAAACTGTATTATACAGTATATATTGTAGTGTTCAGTAAATAGTCAGCTGCCATCCCATTTGAACATAACCCATTGCTGCATGCATGTGGCATAAAAATGATAAAGATAGTGTTATAGGATTAGTATTATTATATTGTTTACTGGCTTTATTTATGCTCCTGCTGCTGTTGTTTTATCATCCCTGTTAGTTATTTGTTGTGTGGTTATGGTGTTCATTGCGCATCTTTTTCCCCATCTTAATACACCCATTGTGTATTAAGCTCTGAAATTTGTCTGCCGTCTGTTTGAATCTATTGAAGTGATTACTGTGTCTGCATTGCTTTCGTATCTCCCAATACTGCATGATCTTTGTTGTTAGATTCCCTGCTTAGCCATGTAATTTCAGTTGGACACACTTTAATCGAGCTTACTCCAAAAAGACTTGCAATAATCTGCCTTATTTCTTAAAGTGAGGTCCATGTTTTTTGGACATTTTTAAGGTGTAGGTCAAAAGTTAATGTTCAAAGCCCATCAGAAGTATTGACTCACCTTCATTGTCAGATGCACGCAAAATTTTAAAGCCATTTGGCTGCATTGATTCACATTGTCATTTTGGTGCGAAGTGTGAGAGGGTTATTTCAGTCCTTGACTCAAGATGATTTTTTTTCCCATTTGCTTACGCACTGGCCACTTTTTTAGGTACACCTTGCTAGTACTGGGTTGGACTTTGCATTTGTGAACTTTCTTTGTGGCATAGATTCAACACAGTGTTGGAAACATTCCTCAGAGATTTTGGTCTATACTGATATTGAGATCTGGTGACTGTGGAGGCCATTTGAGTAAATTAAACTCCTTGCCATGTTCAAGAAACCAATCTGAGATTATTTGAACTTTATGACATTGTCTGCTGGAAGTAGCTCTCAGAGGATGGGTACAATAAAGGGATGGACATGGTCAGCAACAATTCTCAGGTAGACAGTTGCATTTAGAAAATACTCAATTTGTACTAAGGGGCATAAAGTGTGCCAAGAAGATATCCCCCACGCCATTACACCACCATCCTAAACCACTGAGACAAGGCAGGATGGATCCATGCCTTTATGTTCTTCTATGGTCTAATTTTGGTGATATACACTGAGACAAATTAAAATGATCACTCTTGGAAATAAGTAACAGCAAGGCAGCCTGATCACTTCAGTAAAAATAATAAAAATATATCAATCACCTTTATTTATATAGTGCTTTAAACAAAATACATTGCGCCAAAGCACTGAACAACATTCATTTGGAAAACAGTGTCTCAATAATGCAAAATGATAGTTAAAGGCAGTTCATCATTGAATTCAGTTATGTAATCTCTGTTCAGTTGAAATAGTGTCTGTTTTAATTTGCAATCAAGTCAATGATATCGCTGTAGATGAAGTGACCCCAACTAAGCAAGCCAGAGGCGACAGCGGCAAGGAACCGAAACTCCATCAGTGACAGAATGGAGAAAAAAACCTTGGGAGAAACCAGGCTCAGTTGGGGGGCCAGTTCTCCTCTGACCAGACGAAACCAATAGTTCAATTCCAGGCTGCAGCAAAGTCAGATTGTGCAGAAGAATCATCTGTTTCCTGTGGTCTTGTCCTGGTGCTCCTCTGAGACAAGGTCTTTACTAGAGTTGTTCCGATTCCGATACTAGTATCGGAAATATCTCCGATACCACAACAAATTCTGGCATCGGCATCGGCGAGTACATGAACCCATATACCGATCCGATACCATTTTCTTAAAAAAGACCTAGTTATGACCGCAAGCTTTGCCTAACCGCTGCACGGTTCTTCTTCGCTGCTCAAAATGCATTGAAAACACAGGAAGTTGTGCTGTGTTGCCACAAGCAACCCCTGTTTAGAGCAGCGAAGAAGAAATGAAAACGCGTTAGCAGCCCTTATCTATATATGACTGGATCACTCATCACATTCTAAACTGCCAAAAGACAGTGAAGCCGCTTCTATATTATAGATCAGTGGTTAGCAGTATGTCTCTGTAGTACCGGTAGTTACAGACTCTCGAGTATATTCAGTACCGGCAACTGCGTTCAGTCGCTTCCGTGTAAGTCAAAACGCAGGGCTCCAGACAGTAGCCGAATATATACTAGTGTCTGTGAATATTAAACTGCAAAATACTATTTAAATATTACTCCCGCAAAATCTACATCTCTTTGGGTGACTGGCACAGATGCGCGAGAGCTCGCTGTTTTGTAGTCTCTGCTGTGTGTCATGAGGACACGAACGCATAAACCGTCACTTCATGAGAATTTACCGTTTCATTTGAGAATACTGTCATATCATAAACACAGACACTCAAAGATCTTCATGGCAGCCCATTAAAATAAATGTTTGGTTTACATGAGTAAATTGACAATATATAAAGCTACTGTTGTAGCCTACAGTAATAATAATACATCTCTATAATAATAATAATTATGCCTAGATGGTTGCTTGTTTTTTACTTGTTTTTTACTTGTTAGAGATTATCTGATTAATAGATCTTTTTTTATATTCCTAGACTTATTTGTTGCAGTTTTTTTATACAGTTATATTGTAAAACTTAAATACCTTTTTTAGTTTGCGGTGTTAGATTTTTGGCTGCATTTGAAGTTCTTTTTTGCATAAGAAAATAAATAATACTGTCAAATTCATGTTAGATAATAAAAATACTGTAATAAATACAGTAGTTCACCATGTATTTGTTCATGTTTTATTGAGGGATCTGTCTGAAGCACACCATAAAAAAATTCTAGCAATTTACACAGGGCTAGTAGTATATACAGCTGTATATACAGATATACACCCAGGTATCGGATCAGTACTCGGTATCGGCCGATACCCTGAGCCCAGGTATCGGAATCGGTATCGGGAAGAGAAAAAGGGTATCGGAACATCTCTAGTCTTTACAGGGGACCTGTATCTGGGGCTCTAGTTGTCCTGGTCTCCGCTGTCTTTCAGGGATGTAGAGGTCCTTTCTAGGTGCTGATCCACCATCTGGTCTGGATACGTACTGGATCCGGGTGACTGGAGTGACCCTCTGATCTGGAAACAGACTGGATCTGGTGGCCACGGTGACCTCGGAACAAGAGAGAAACAGACAAATATTAGCATAGATGCCATTCTTCTAATGATGTAGAAAGTACGGTGTTATGTGAAGTGTTCCGGTTCCAGTTTACCTAATTAATGCAGCCTAAAAATCCTTTAACGGATTTGGATATTAAAAGCATATTAGTATGTTATGTGTATGCCAGGTTAAAGAGATGGGTCTTTAATCTAGATTTAAACTGCAAGAGTGTGTCTGCCTCCCGAACAATGTTAGGTAGGTTATTCCAGAGTTTAGGCGCCAAATAGGAAAAGGATCTGCCGCCCGCAGTTGATTTTGATATTCTAGGTATTATCAAATTGCCTGAGTTTTGAGAACGTAGCGGACGTAGAGGAGTATAATGTAAAAGGAGCTCATTCAAATACTGAGGTGCTAAACCATTCAGGGCTTTATAAGTAGTAAGCAATATTTTAAAATCTATACGATGTTTGATAGGGAGCCAGTGCAGTGTGGACAGGACCGGGCTAATATGGTCATACTTCCTGGTTCTAGTAAGAACTCTTGCTGCTGCATTTTGGACTAGCTGTAGTTTGTTTACCAAGCGTGCAGAACAACCACCCAATAAAGCATTACAATAGTCTAACCTTGAAGTCATAAATGCATGGATTAACATTTCTGCATTTGACATTGAGAGCATAGGCCGTAATTTAGATATATTTTTGAGATGGAAAAATGCAGTTTTACAAATACTAGAAACGTGGCTTTCTAAGGAAAGATTGCGATCAAGTAGCGCACCTAGGTTCCTAATTGATGACGAAGAATTGACAGAGCAACCATCAAGTCTTAGACAGTGTTCTAGGTTATTACAAGTAGAGTTTTTAGGCCCTATGATTAACACCTCTGTTTTTTCTGAATTTAGCAGTAAGAAATTACTCGTCATCCAATTTTTTATATCGACTATGCATTCCATTAGTTTTTCAAATTGGTGTGTTTCACCGGGCTGCGAGGAAATATAGAGCTGCGTATCATCAGCATAACAGTGAAAGCTAACACCATGTTTCCTGATGATATCTCCCAAGGGTAACATATAAAGCGTGAAGAGTAGCGGCCCTAGAACTGAGCCTTGAGGTACTCCATACTGCACTTGTGATCGATATGATACATCTTCATTCACTGCTACGAACTGATGGCGGTCATATAAGTACGATTTAAACCATGCTAATGCACTTCCACTGATGCCAACAAAGTGTTCAAGTCTATGCAAAAGAATGTTGTGGTCAATTGTGTCAAACGCAGCACTAAGATCCAATAAAACTAATAGAGAGATACACCCACGATCAGATGATAAGAGCAGATCATTTGTAACTCTAAGGAGAGCAGTTTCAGTACTATGATACTAAGTACTGAAATCCTGACTGGAAATCCTCACATATACCATTTTTCTCTAAGAAGGAATATAATTGTGAGGATACCACCTTTTCTAGTATCTTGGACAGAAAAGGGAGATTCGAGATTGGTCTATAATTAACTAGTTCTCTGGGGTCAAGTTGTGGCTTTTTTATGAGAGGCTTAATAACAGCCAGTTTGAAGGTTTTGGGGACATATCCTAATGACAATGAGGAATTAATAATAGTCAGAAGAGGACCTATGACTTCTGGAAGCACCTCTTTTAAGAGCTTAGATGGTATAGGGTCTAACATACATGTTGTAAGTTTAGATGATTTAACAAGTTTATACAATTCTTCCTCTCCTATAGTAGAGAATGAGTGGAACTGTTCCTCAGGGGGTCTATAGTGCACTGTCTGATGCAAAACTGTAGCTGACGGCTGAATGGTTGCAATTTTATCTCTAATAGTATCGATTTTAGAAGTAAAGTAGTTCATAAAGTCATTACTGCTGTGGTGTTGGGAAATGTCATCACTTGTTGAGGCTTTATTTTTCGTTAATTTAGCCACTGTATTGAATAAATACCTGGGGTTATGTTTGTTTTCTTCTAAAAGAGAAGAAAAGTAATCAGATCTAGCAGTTTTTAACGCTTTTCTGTAGGATATGCTACTTTCCCGCCAAGCAATACGAAATACCTCTAGTTTTGTTTTCCTCCAGCTGCGCTCCATTTTTCGGGCTGATCTCTTTAGGGTGCGAGTATGCTCATTATACCATGGTGTCAAACTGTTTTCCTTAACCTTTCTTAAGCGTAAAGGAGCAACTGTATTTAAAGTGCTAGAAAAGAGAGAGTCCATAGTTTATGTTACATCATCAAGTTGTTTTGAGGTTTTGGATATGCTAAGGAATTCGGATACATCAGGAAGTTAACTTAAAAAGCAGTCTTTTGTGGTAGAAGTGATGGTTCTTCGATACTTGTAACAAGAAGTAGAATTTACAATTTTGGCCATATGAAGTTTACACAGAACTAAATAATGATCTGAGATTTCATCACTTGGCTGAATAATTTCAACACTATCAACATCAATTCCATGTGACAGTATTAAATCTAGAGTATGATTTCGACAATGAGTAGGTCCTGAAACGTGTTGTCTAACACCAATAGAGTTCAGAATGTCTATAAATGCTGATCCGAAATGGATCTTTTTCATTATCGACATGGATATTAAAATCACCAACTATTAAGACTTTATCTGCAGCCAGAACTAACTCGGATGTAAAATCACCAAACTCTTTAATAAAGTCTGTATGGTGCCCTGGTGGCCTGTATACAGTAGCCAGTACAAACATAACAGGGGATTTATCATTAACATTGGTTTCTCTGGATAATGTTATATGAAGCACCATTACTTCAAACGAGTTATACTTGAAGCCTGCCCTCTGAGAAATCCTGAAAACGTTATTATAAATTGAAGCAACTCCTCCCCCTTTGCCTTTTAGACGCGGCTCGTGTTTATAACAATAATCTTGGGGGGTGGACTCATTTAAAATAATGTAATCATCAGGTTTTAGCCAGGTTTCTGTCAAGCAGAGCACATCTATATTATGATCAGTTATCATATTATTTACAAAAAGTGTTTTCGTAGAAATGGATCTGATATTCAATAAGCCAATCTTTATCATTTGTTTATCCATATTGCATTTGTTTTTTATTTTTTGAACCTCAATTAAATTGTTAACCTTAACTTGGTTTGGACGTTTTTTGTATTTTCTAGTTCGTGGAACAGACACAGTCTCTATAGTGTGATATCTAGGTGAAAGAGTCTCTATGTGCTGAGAATTAACTGACCTCTGTGACGGGAGGCAGCTAGCAGACGGTCGGTTTAGCCAGTCTGTCTGCTTCCTGACCTGGGCCCCAGTTAGTCAAGTATAAACACTAAGACTATTTGACATATTTCTAGACAGAAGAGTGGCGCCACCCCAGGAGGGATGAAGACCATCTCTTTTTTATATACTTTTTTATATACTGTTCTATGCAAAAAAGAAAAGAAAAAAGTTATTTAGGCCAGATTCTGACCCTACCATCTGAATGTCGCAGCATAAATCGAAACTCAGACCAAGCAACGTTTTTCCAATTTTATGTTGTCCAATTTTGGTGATCCTGTACCAATTGTAGCTTCCATTTCCTGTTCTTAACTGACAGGAGCGGCACCCGGTGTGGTCTTCTGCTGCCATAGCTCATGTGGTTCAGGGTTCAACGTGTTGTGCGTTCAGAGATGGTATTCTGCATACCTTGGTTCTAACGAGTGGTTATTTGAGTTACTGTTGCCTTTCTATCATCTCTAACCAGTCTGCCCATTCTTCTTTTTGTCTGCACAACTGCCGCTTACTTGATATTTTATCTTTTTCGGACAATTCTCTATAAACCCTAGAGATGGTTGGGTGTGAAAATCCCAGTAGATCAGCAGTTTTTAAAATAATAAGACCAGCCCGTCTGGCACCAATAATTATTCCACGTTCAGAGAACATAGAAATATTAAGGTGAGAAGACTTTCATTGATTAGTTTTTCTCACATTAACTATACACAGGGATATAACATTTCTCAACTGTTAGCTTCCAAAAAACACCATCAATGGTATTTGGAAACATTGAGAGCTTTTTGTGGCACCTTTATTTTGTCCTTGATTTTACCCTTTGTTTTGTCCTCTCATTGTGTCCTTCCACTTTTTCACACAGTTTATATACAAACATTTGCTGGCTCACACAAATATATTTTATATTACAGAGTCTCATCATAAATTGCTAATTGATTCCATCCTGCATATTAATAAAGCAGCCATCAAATCAATATCCACAGAGACAATTGAAAATTATCACCCTTGGAAACATATATATATATGTTGGATGGTTTTCAAGTGCCAAAAATTCTCTGAAATCCCATAAAATTCTAAGAAATCTATGTTATATGTATGAAAAGAAAGAACAAATTCTCTGAATGTCTTGAATGGGTGGTCGTTCTTTCATTCTGATTCTTGTTTGGCCCTCATACCAGATGGCACAATGCCGACCTGGGGTGAAGGGAGTATTTAGAAACGGCAAACATAATTCCAGCCTTTCAAATGAAATGAAATGAATTTCCTTTCCTGTCAGGTGATATTGACCAAGCCAGCGGTAAAAGAGCTTTGAATAAAATGAGTTTTTAATCCTGACCGCCAGAACCTATGAAAGGAAGGACAGAATGTGTGGAGCAAAATTCAAAGGCTGGTCAAATGTGAAGTTTTTGAAATGGCCATTGACTTGAATTTGCCATTCATATTATTGTGTGGAGTCAAAGGTTAGGTTGGAGGTTTCATCACATGTGATTCACTGCTGCCGTCACCCCGCACAGGCAGGATGACGCTGTTATGACATCATGCAGAAAGCCTCATTGCCTGTGTGTGTATATCCAAGTAAGTGTTAGGCAATGGCTCTCTGCCAATGCAACCTAAAAGACTCACTTTGGCACAGTTCTGTCAGTTTTTCGATTTGGGGAGTTACTGGACCATAAATGCACTGATAACCATTGAACAGTGAGGGCTCACCATTGGTATTCTCAGACAGCACACCCACAGACCATTCTCTTACTGTCTAATGCCTACTTCACACATGACAAGCACTATGTAGAAAACAGAAGAATAAACATTAAATATAATTTTAGCTAATGTTGTTTAAATTTAAAATATTTTAAAAAAGCATTGATTTAAATAAAGCTGCAATAAAATATGAATAGTAGATGAAAAAAAACGGGAATAAAAATGTAATAGAAATATATACTTTTTTGATAAAATGGCACAATTACAACAATTTAGTATTAACTTGAAAAATGAAAATATAAAAATAAAAGCTAATTAAAACAACCTTAAATATTAAATTAGCAAAGAAATAATCTCTCAAAACATAGTATTTTAAAGTTTATATTATGTTTATTTAAGCTTCCAGGTTGATTCAAAAAGCACTTTTGAAGTAGAACCACAGGGATTACTGGATTTGGCAAAATTTGCCAGGTTAAAGTATTTATATACAATATTATATATAATACAAATATATCGAATTTAGCAATTTAACTAGATATCCAGTAGCAGAACGATCTTCCATTGTGAGTTATGTTAAGTATATCAAATGATTTTTGACTGACATCAATTCTGATTACAAAGTCGTCATACCTGTACATCTTTGCTAATTCCTTTTTTGTGACACTGCTGTGTAAATATTATTATCAATTTTTATTTTTACTCCGATTATTTTTACAACTATTTCGGATCAACCTGCCCCTAAAATGCTGTAAAGACAAAACCAATTCTTGGGGCCAGATTTCTTAACACCTTTCGTCTTTTGGCTTTAAAATAGCACTGTCGGGATTTATAAAGAGGGGCAATGAGGAATTAGTGCTGAAAAGGCGTTGTCACAGTTATTTTTGCTCCTGACTTCAATGAACATACATTTGTTGGAGTTTCCCTTTTTAGACGCAAAATGTATGGATTGAGAGTTATTGAAATGAATCACATGATTTACCAACCTGTGTGCTCGTCAAATTACTGGTATGAGATATTATTATAATGCTCCTAAAAAGTATGTCTTAAAGCGGATGCTAGTTTGCACTGCTCTTGGTAGATGTGTTGGCCATTATGGAAATGATCTGGCTTTGATCTGATATTTGTTCTTTTGTTTGTTTGTTTTTTCATCTGTAAATCACCCCCAGAAATGTACCCAGTTTAGTAAATATGGTCTGTGATGTTAATACATGCCATTCAAAAAGACTTTTCCTGTTTAAGCAGGTAGATTTTTTACATTTAAATTAGCTTGTATGCAATTGGATGCAATTGGATGCTCTTATTCAAATGGACTTACAAAGTAATGTCATGCTCTACTGTTTGAGCTACAAGAACCAAATTCTTTGTCAGAATAAGCTACACTGTGGGCCAAATGTTAGTCAAGTCTGTATACGTGAGACTATTAAAGTAGTGACTTATTGCATTTTGTTGTATTAGTAATGACTAAGTGCAACATATTGGCACCAATATTAACATGTTGCAGTATTCACAGTGCTTGTTGAAGCAGTGTGATGTGGAACCGAGCCTATTTTAGCAGTGATCAGCAGAAAATGTGTTGAAAATGCACTATGAACATATTTATCTTTTGCAATATAGGCTTTTATGAGGTAACATAAAATAGAGCCAGTTGCCACAAATGAAAAAAAAAATGTTTTGGCTTGATCCAAGTTTTAAACTAGACTGCAAGATGATCAGGTTTTTAAATTAGTCTTTCCATTTAGAATCTTTTTTTCTTCTTCTTCAGCTTTGGGTTTAATAAATTTAGAACTTTAAAATTTGTGTCCCATTGACTTCCATTTGTATTTTTTTCAATAAGAACCAAAACTTTTTACCAACATACTTCAGAATGTATTCTTTACATTCCACAGAAGAAAGTCAGTCATACAAGTTTGGAATGTCATGAGGGTGAGTAAATTATGACAGAACATTCATTTCACTGTCCCTTTAATGTAAAAACACTCTATTTTCAGTAAGCAGCAGAAATGCTGCCAGCATGAACTTTGGCCTGCTGTCCCAGTTAATGTGCTGATTCACTTACATACTGCTTAAACATACAATGCAAATGAAGCTTCGAAACCTCTGGACCTCGTGGTGTGGGTCTCTGAAGGGTTTGGACCATGTTAAGTGATTCACTGAAAGAAAAGAGGGACACTAGGAGAGAAAGTAAGAAGATGAAATGGATGGTTGTAGAGAGGTCGTAGGAAGTAAAGGGACCTAACTCTTTGCTGACCCCTGCAGGCTTGCTGTCTGGCGCCTCTTAATCTCAATCAGCGAGGAAAGAGGGTTCATTAGTCATTAGTGAGGTATCTAATGGCAGCCTCGTCCCATGGCTCCGCACTCATCTTCTGCTCCTTCCCTCTAAGGCTTCATTCTCTCTCATATGCACTTTTTCCATCTGTCTCTCTCTCTTTCCTTGCCCACCAGGATGATGACCAGCCGTGATTGAGCTTTGGAAACCTGTTTTTAACCTCCAGCTAAACTGCTCATCCATGATCAGTCAATGGCAGTGGGGCCCAAGGAGGACGATTGGATGGGTGTGTGCCTGGTCACCCGTGAGTGCGTAAGTGCAGTTCAAAGAAAATACCTTTAGGTTAAATTTCAGTTCCATTGAGCATCATCTGTCCATCTCTTCAGCATCCAAGGTCTCCTCTGGAGCCCAGCCAACCTTTATTACTGAACAGAAGAGGGAAACGGGCCTGTCACAGGAAAGTGATAAAGCACCATTACCACACTGCAGAGGAGGAATGAGGACAGCCTGCTCTGACACAACTCCTTTCATAAAGAGCTTCGCTCTTAACATATTGGACAGCCAGTCAAAGAACTCCAGCAAAGAACAAAATGACTAGTCCGGCGAAATCCTTTACTGGTATTGACATACCCTCTTTCATTACACCCCACTGTGCTGTACTGCACCACAGGAAGGGCTCAGACTCAAAATCTTTGCATGACAGATGAAATATTTCATTTCACAAAGCAAGTAATTTGCACCATAATATGATGAATCTGAACGATCTGGGCATAAGAGAAAGTAGTTGCACACACACATATACACATATACATATATATGTATATGTGTATGTCTGGCAGGCATACTGCTGCCATGGTTTGCTTTAGCATCATAGTTTATATCAGTTTAACCATAGCGTGCAGCTGAAATATAGTCTTTATTTCTTCGTCCATATTTATCTTCTCGTCGTTTCAAGGCCATGAAGTAATGCACGTTAGTTTCCTCATTTAGTTCCATGTGAAGAATTGTGGTGAGATTTTATGACTAAGATCCATCGTTTTCTGTAGATGGCAGTATTAAGTCAAGCATTTTTCAGTGCATTGTGCACCTCCCCATGTCTGCCTGGAAAGAGTGTGCAACTGTATGTGAGGACAGAAACTAACCTCAGAGACAAATTCATGCGTGTCTCTGTGTGTCCACACAACAATGGAATTTTTTTTTAACTCAGACTGTAAACAAACAGTTTGAATGCCATGGCTTGTTAGAGTGTTTAAACAAAATAACTGTATATGAATATAAAATCTCTCTTTTTTAATTTCCCTCATCTATTTTCACAAGAGCTTGAATTGTAGCATAATTATATTATCTCTAAAGCTTACAGTAGAGATGTTTAAAGAGACAATCATGTAGGCTATTGTTACAGGATGACAAAAAGGCTCTCTAACTATGCTTGCTGAATTTTAAGTTCAACATTTGTATAGAGCCATCTTATAAATATGACAGATCGCCCTCCTGGTGCGAAGAGGTGGCAAATGTCATATTTTAATTTCATAAAGGGCTGTTATTAAATTTGAGCTATTAAATCATCCTTAGTTTGTCCCAAGTGTGAATGGGCACACATTGTAGGCAGGATTTTGCATGGACATGCTGTGTATTGACAATACCAGGATGCACTGATGTTACAGGGCTTACAGGTTAAATCAATTGTTTATTCATTTTTTTCAACTGAAACAATTAGTTTAACATATAAATGTGATCATCACCCATGATTTACACTCCCTCCAAGACCTCAGGAAGCATCTTTTAAGCCATTCCACTTTGTGAGACTGTAAGAAATCCCACAAAAGCTCACAATTAATTTTAATTCTGCTTTCCAGCCTCTTTTCATTTCATTGTAATTTTAGAAGCTTCAGCAATGTCTGTGTTCAGACTTTGAAACACTCATGACAGATGTCACAATTCTGCCTTCACCTCACAGTGATTGGCTGCCACCAGGATGTTTTTTGACTTTCATTTGCATTTTCAAGTTGAACAGTATCCTTTTGATAGTGTTACCACTTGAATGTTTGTTAAAATAAAAATGGATATATGAATAAAAAACAGAACTTAAAAATATATAAAAATGTAAAATGACAAATAGTAATTAAAAAATAATAAATGTAACATTTTTAACACAGCTGAATTTTCAGCAGCCATTACTCCAGTATTCAGTGTCACATAGTCCTTCAGAAATCATTATAATATGCTGATTTGGTGCTCAAGAAATACTTTTTTATTATCAACATTCAAAACAGATAGTTCAAAAGCACATTTATTTGAAATGCATTATTTTAAATAAAGTAAAAGTAGTTACTCTGACTTTTGATCAATTTATTGCACCTTTCCAAAAAAAAAAAAAAAAACTGACCACCCACTATATATATATATATATATATATATATATATATATATATATTATTATTATTATTATTATTATTATTATTATTATTATTATATATTTTTTTTTCAGTCCTTTGCATTCTCTGCGTCTAGTTTAAAAAAAAAACAACTTTAAATCCTAAAAAAAAAAAACAAGATCCACTCTGTATCAGCGTTTATATTGCACTATTGCACATTGCTTCTGTAAATGTGTGTGCAAAAATTCTAAGAGGGTCCTGATTAAACATGGGTGTGATGTTAGTGGGGCACTGAGGTGTCATGTTCACACATGTGCCAGTGGGCCTGTGGAACTTCAGCAGGTCCAGGAAGTTCATTGTGAGCATCACAGCTATTGACAGGGCCAAAACCCTCCACAACATCACTAGAATAATTATTAGTACAAGGGCTTAGCATTTTTGCATTCACCATTCTCTCTGTGTGTTGGTAATTAAGTTTAAAGGTGAGAAGATAGACTAAGGAATGGTGATACAAATCCTTAACATGACAAAATATTTTTTTGATTCTAAGCAAGCGTCAGTTTGGCATATGCAGTTGATGTCATTTAAACTTGCAATATTGCGATTAAGAAAATTGTATCTGTCATAACCATGTGAGTAGCTCTAACTAATAGTCAGTTATGCCCTTAAATACCCTTAAATCAAAATTAAAGTCTTTTGTGTGTAAGTTTTAAGATTATATATGCAAGCATACTCCTAAATGTTGAGAGAATAATTGAATATATACTACTATTCAGTGGTTTGGAGTTGTTCACCAAGGCTGCATTTATTTGATTAGAAATACAGTTAATCTGTAAAAAAGCTTTTTCATTTTAACATAATGTAAAATGTAAATTATTCTTGTGAAGACAAAGCAAAATTTTCATCAGCCCTTACTCCAGTTTTCAGTGTCAAAAAAGATTACTTATTATAAACATAACCAAAAAAAAAAAAAAAAAAGTAAACACTCACTCATGTTGCACTGAACAGATTTGGACTTGATTATTAAGTTTTAGACCAATTATAGCTGATGGTTTAGTTTAGTTGTAGTATGCCAAACCAATTAGTGTAGTTTTTGAATTTCAGTGTCAGAATACTGCAAACTTAATAATGAAGCCAGAGTTAAATTTTTAAAGAGTTTTGAATCACTGACATGCTATTATTGAATTTCTTAAGGTAAGATTTTGATACCCTCTCTCCCTGGAGTCTTAACAATATAGCTGCTTGAAACTGGGCCTTGTTTAACTTGGAGAAACTGCAATCCTTTTAATTGCTGACCTTTAAGAAAGGGCTGACCATTTTAAGCAGCTCAATTACTACACAATGGACCTCAGCAATTTATTATGGCTACCAAAAAAAAAAAAAAAAGCCACACAACTGAACCACAGATAACAACTTATGAGACTGCACTATAAGAAATGATTAATAGATACAGTAAATAATGCTGAAAAATAACAGATGATATACTTTATTCTTGTATTTTTCGGTGTGCTTAAAGGAATAGTCCACCCAAAATTAAAATTTGCTTTAAGATTTACTCACCCTTAGGTTAGTTTATTTGTTCATTCAAATAGAGATGATAACATTACATCACTTACCAGTGGTTCCTCTGGGTACAGTCGATGAGTCTATACAGCAGATAAAAACATCACAACAATCCACATGACTTCAGTCCATCAGTGTCTTGAGAGGTGAAAAGCTGCATGTCTGTAAGAAACAAATCCATAAAAAAAAAAAATATATATATATATATATAGCTTTATTCAGTGAAAAGATTGTCTCATTTGAATCCGGAGAAGAATACAGTATGCAGAAATCAAGCACTTTTTACAAAGGAAAAAAGATCAAAACATGCAACCTATAAACAAATATGTTTGGTGGATTTTGTCGTGAGAGGACAACAGGGTATGGACATTTTCACTGAAGGAAGCATTATTTCGGCCAGAAGCAATGGTTTAAAGTGCAAAAGTCTAATTTATAAAACAACAAATGTAGCTGGCAAGTTGAATTCATGATGAGATTGTTCGGTCAGCACATTTGAAGTAAATAAAAAATTTCAAAATGTTATAATATATTTATATTACATTTCTGTCGATAGATCTTTGTAAATATTACACATTGCATCTTTAAGGGTCCATTTATAAAGGATATATAAAGGTGTTTATAAATGACTAATAACTGTTTTACAAATGCATTATAAATCATTTATAAGCAGTTATGGATGCATGACTAAAAGCACAATCATGACTTGATGAGATATAAATAACGAAAGGTTTAATTCCAATCTTAGTTACCTGTGAACCATAATGAAAAGAACCATTTATTAATGAGTTATAAATGTTAATAACCGGTGAAAGTAACACCTGTAAACCATTTACTGAGCATTTATGCTTAGTAACCAACATTTTCTGAGCATAACTGCACACGAAAAGTGGCTTATATATTAAAAAAAGGGATGTTGCATTATTTTTTAAGCTAATATTTTCAATGGGGCAAGAACATTTTAATTTTTTTCACATCTGGTAACAATATGAGAAGCAGAATATGACACGTTTGCTTTCTATCTCAGTTATTCATTTTCCTATGGTTGCATGAGCATATAGGTATAGAGGTTAGCAGCAGAACTGAATTCATTATAATTGAATAAGAAAGGTTTTTGCCACACACAGCTATAACTATGCTTAAGAAAAAATGAGTGCAGCGCATAAAGGAAGTTTTATCCTGAAAGACTCTGAACTGCTTATGCTTTGGAGGGGGTCATTGCTGTGCATGCACAAGTGCTTTCCCTGGAGCGAGCCATGGGCTGTGAATGTGTGGGCAGTCTACGGCAGACATTGCATTCTGTGTACTGAAAACACAATCTTCAATAGATGTCTGCTGCATCTTTACAAGGCATGTTGGGGTGGGTTCAAAGCAAGTCATGTTTCCTAGGAATGCTTCTCTCTCTCTCTCTTTCTTTCTGATGTCTCTACAAAAAAGATAATAAAATCATTTCAATTATCTCATTTCCATGTATTTATTAATTTAAGTGTGATAATGTACAGTCAGATGGCCATTTTTGTTTTGTTTTAATGAAGCACTGACAGGTTGATCACGACTCTGCAATCTCTTTCTTTTCACATGATAAAATAATTTCAACTCAAATTATATTTTTCCATATGTTTTTTTTTTTTTTTTTTTTTGGTAAATGGATGTGTAATGTAGAATCAGTTGGACATTATCACAATACAATATCTAAGGGCTACCACAACAGTTTGGTTAGCAACATTCATCAGAATTTATGTTCCACACAAGAAAGAACCTCATACAGGTTTAGGAAAACTTGAGGGTGATGACAGAATTGTATTACCCTGTAATACACTGTCACTGTATGTTATCCCTTAAATACATACCCTATAACTGTTATACCCTTTTTACAAACTGCAAATATTACTTAATATATCATATTATCTGACCTTGTTGCGAATACACACTTTTTGTTGAATATGAAGCCATATAAAGTTAACGATTTCAAATTTAGACAAGGGCAGCAACTATGTAAATGTTCCTTTTTTTATTTAAATTTTTTTTTGAGGCAATGTTTATCCTTAGAACCGATCATTTTGTCTAACTTTTTTGACTATATTTTATCTACACTTCAATCTACAATCAACATGGCTCAGGGATCCAGTGTGAAATCGAATTTGCCTTGGGCTGTTATTGCTGGTTACAATACGTGGGAAAGCTTGTGCAAAGATTTTTTGTAAAGGGCATCCTTTTAATATGCAGTATCAGTGACCATAAACAATTTGGGTTTCTCTGGACAGTCATGCCTTTTTGTGAACTGAATATAAATTCATGTTTAAGTGGGATTCTAAGACCTGACAGTATCTACAAAAATTAGAGTGTGTATTTTCACTCAGAAGATCAGGGCTGTGGCTAGTGGGGTGAAAGGTGGCGACAATTATAGGGGCCCACAGCGATTTCAACCAACTGCATGAGGCCAGCATAAAAGACGCTCAGGCAGTTCATGGGCCACTGCTGGGCATAGTTAACAAAAGCTTATCATTTGAACGTGTTTTTAAACTTTGCCAATCTAAAATTTTCAAGAGATTTTAAAGTATTCAAGTACAAGATGTGAAAGAACACAGCACACAAAGAGCCGCCTCTCACAGCTCTTAAACACCTAAATGAGTTTTGCCTCTTCTTGTGTTTAAACGGACCCCTGATAGCACATGTCCATCGCAGAGACCTCGATTTCATGACTGCATTTATATCTGCAAGACATTTTTTTAGTGTTTGCTCATCTGCAACACGTCTATAGGACGTTTCCTATCAGATGTCAAATAAATGTTTAGAAGATGTCTCTACGCTGTTTATGATTGAGAATGAATGTAAAACTGACATCTTAAAAGACAGCTAATGTTTTATACACAACAGATGCTTTCCAGATGAAGCAAACATTAAAAGACATCTTGCAGATGTACCTATGCTATACATGTCATGTCAAAATACCTGTGTGGGTCCGTGTCTTTGAAAAACTGTTAGAATGTCTTAAGTGAACATAAACAGTTGATAAAGAAATTGGATGTAGCCAGGTAAGGTATAGCCCAGGTATGAATGTCATGCCATTATACGGCTGAGGGCCATCATACATGTTGGTTCTTGCCACCTCTTCCTCATCCCAGTTTTTATCACAACGTAACATTGTCCTAAGACCGTATTTTCAACGTGTACCATAAACACTGCATCCATAGGCAGTATTATTCGTAGGGGCTGTCATTGTTGTTTCGCGTGCTGTGTGACGTCGGAACTCGGAGTACATCGGTCTAGTACGAGTTCACTGGTGGGAAGTCACAGGTTTGACTGCCGTTCCAGTGCACTTTCATGGGTTTAAGGTTGGAAAAACACTGGTTACGGGTTGCCTGGAATGCGGCATCATACTAGGCTGAGGCTACCTTTCCTCCACTTCTCCCCAACGTGACGTCATCACCGAACTGCCATTTTTGAGACATTTTAAAAATGATATACATATCTTGAGTGATTTATGTACCCATTAATCGACAGTGGTGGTTAACCTGCAACATGGCCTTTAATTTTTATACCTTGTCTGACTCCATGCTCACTTTGGCAACAAACTTGTGCCCTTGTGAGGGCTGTTATGTCCCACTATTCTTGGTGTCGTAGTTGATTATAGGATTTGTATCAGTTGTTTTTGGTTATTTCAGCAGCTATTTCCTGCTGTCGGTGTCCTTAATGCAAGAAATTAAAAGAGAACCGCTGCGCTATGTCAGGTGCCTAGAAAGCGATCAAAATCAAGCTCACAGTGCGTTATTGTCCCCATCTCTCTCTCTCTCGCTCTCTCTCTCTCACTGTCTCTCCCCCCCTCTCTCTCTTTCTGCTCACACTGTCGCCTGCAAGCTCATGAGCGCGAGCGCCTAGAAATCCATCTGAATGCGAGGAGTGAAGGAGGTTTGGTGCGCTCTGCAGACAAATTTCACTTGTCATTTCTGAATAACGGCGCTCTACCGGGGGACTGGAATCGGACTTCAGCAAAAGAAGTGCGGTGGCCTTCGCCCTCACTCAGCAACGATGTCCGAATATATCCTCACCTTACTCGTCATACTGGGATTTGGGGATATATTCTCAAATGTTCAGACACTGAGGGACGCTAATTCAGAGCAAGGTAAGAGACGCAGCAGCTGTACAATAAAACTTGTGCTCGCAGAGCATCCTGTAATCTGTTAGCGCATCTCGCCACGCGCGTGATGTGTCCACGTTTTTGATTCGATGCTAGCATTTTTCCCGAAATGTTACGTTTAATTGAACTGTTAACTAGTCAGGTTGAGGTTGGCATGTTTCATTCGTGTATTGTAGTTGTCTATGGTCTAATTCAGTTCCCTGTAGTGTGTACTAGTGTAGTGTACCAGTGGTGTGCTTGGATAGAACCAAAAGAGTATGAATAAGCTCAAGCCCTAATCATTATTGTGATTTTAAAGACGGAAATGTGAGGTGTGTAGGAGGATATATTGTCAAAATGAAACAAGAATGCGTTTGTTCTTTTTTTTTTTTTTTTTTAAGTCTTCGAACGTATGAATATGCTTACTGAGAAACGTAGGTTACATTTAACAGTGCAAAATATATTTTAAATTGTGAAATAACAATTGAATGGTTGTTTATTGCAATATATACGGTACGAGTCGCCTTATGATTCAAACTCTTAAGATACATTTCCATAATTCCTTGCAATATTTAAAAAGGTAGTTTGCTCTTATTTTTGTCAGATACACATTGGTGTGAGTTATGTAGCATTATCTTTTAGCGTTTTTTAGGAAAAGTTTATTGCATTTATTTAGTGTCATGTGTTACCCTGATACTATTATTATTATTTTTTGTCAGTTTTATTAGTGGTCAATAGTTGCTGAAAAAAGACAATTTTGAGCTGAACTCAGACGAAATCATCATGTGACCTTGTGTTGGACAATCTTTATTTTCAGTAACAAAATGTTGGTTGCCTGAATCATAGTCAGTGTATTATTACATCATAAAGTGGCAACTTCTAACATCTATCTTCAAGTTGGAAATTTTGCAAATCTCTCAGATATCACAACGTCTTCCTTATATGGCTTGCATGATGTAAGCTTTTGGTTGAGGAGTAGCAACTGTGAGTGACACTGTCAGAAAAATCTAAATCAATGAGGGCAGATATTTAATGAAACTTCATGTGAGGGATCAATGAGTCTTGAACTAGTTGCAGGGGTTTTGTTCATTTTCAGCAAATCCCTGTTCACCATCAGATTGAGATAAAGCAAAGATTGTCTGCTTGGAGCACAGACACATCTGTCAGGATTGTTTTCCCCTTGTGCTCTCAATGCTAGACACAAGCTTCATGAAAAAGATTCTGGTTTCAAGTATCATATTTGAATGCATACACAATATAAATAATAACTAGGTAGCTATTGCAAGACTGTCTTTTATAACTAAAAACAGCATTTATAAACAAAGAAGGCCACTTGCACCTCTGTAGCGTTTCACATGACAACATTTTTTTTTGTCAGTGTATTGAAAGATTTTTGACCAATTATTTAAAAAATAAAAATAAAAATGCATTAAACATCCATTTTGTTATGTAAGTAGCAGGACCTTTCCATGCATGACATCAACTACAGCCGACATTTTAAACCATTTAGGGTGTTTTATTACATCTAAGCCATCATAAATTAACCTTTGACCCTTAAACATAATTTAATATGGCCATAGCTCTGTGTTTTTTATTTGACAGCATGGCTGCAAGTCTTGAAGCAGCTGGTACTCCTTGAATGTTTTCTTTTACTATCATTAATTGCAGTGGAAAGTTGTGAAACTCAAAATACAAATACAAACTTTTTTTTTTTAACAGAAAACAAACAAACACATAATTTAATTAATAATTTATACATCAAACGGCTAAGTCGAAAGAACTTCCTAGCACATACACTAGATTTTTTTGTCTCTTCATCCTGGTGTGTTCATGGAGAAAAAAAAGTGTTATTTTCAAAAGCTGCATATTCATCATATCAGATGAATCATAATGTCACGGTGCCCTGCAAAGAGATTATTTTAATAGTGAGGCTTGTGTTCTCCTGCTAAGTGCTTGTATTTGTATCTCCATCATATGATACACTGTCCTAATTCTCAAAACAGTTAATTCACTTATCACATATTTAAAAAAGAATTAATGACGATCACAGCAGAGTCATCCGTGTGGTTGTGACATAAGCACTCTTAGGATGCTTGATAAAACTGTTCTTTCCAAAGTCTGTTTAGTGAACCTTTAATCATTGTTTGCCATCTAATCCAGTGTATCGCAGCCAAGAGTTTACAGCACCGGTGCAGGCAGATGGAAAGGCATCATTGAAAAGTAGTTTACTCAAACCATACTTCATTATATCAAACCCTTTTTTATCTTACCGTGTGACTTTCGCTTAAGATATTTATCGGCTGTTATATACAGTTCAAGGTTTCTGGAAATATTTCTTCCATTTTTTGGGCATGCCCCAAAAAGCAGGTTAAGCACTATCCTTTTGTAATGAAATTGTGATGATGCCCCCAGAGCCTAATTAAATGAGATTGTATCAAGACATGCTGTGCTCGCTTATTGTCTAACTGTGATTTATACCTGTATTGGAGTGAAGTCAATAAAGACACCAAGAGTGATTGTTCTAATGACCTCAGTCATGCAAAGGAAATGCTGATCTGTTACACATAGCGGAAATGCTTTTGTGAAACTTAAGGAAAGAGCAGATATCATGCTCTGTTATCATGCGTGTGATCATAGCAGATGTGGAGGCTGTTTTAAAAAGTAAGCGACTATAATGGTTTCTTTGACTAGTTTTCACCAAGTTTTTAAAGCAGTAATTTCACTACTGAGGCGAGCTAAGTAAAAAAAAAAAAATCAAAGATGAGAGAAGTTATGTGAAAATTGATTGTAAATATGAAAATAAATATGCTGGAAATATATTTATAAAAAAAAGATTTTTAGCAATAATGTATAACATTCCAAATCGGTCACTTAATAGGGTTCAGTGAACATTTGGATACTTCTGGCTAATTCACACTGCACTGACACCAACTAACGCCAACAGACTCGTTCATCAGGGTTTGTCGGATCTGTGTGTTACCCCTATCGGCATCTGTTGCAAAATATCACAGATTAAACATGTTCATTCAATGTTTGTTGGGTTGTGGAGTGTCTGAGAAGTGACATACTGTGATCTGGTATTTATCAACACAGGATCGTGTCTGTTGGTGCAGTGTTTTGGAAAAGTGTTGGTTGTGAAACTTAAGGAAAGGGCAGATATCATGCTCTGTTGCAAAACCTATGGAGCTGTGTTATAGGGCATGCGTGATCATAGCAGACGTGGAGGCTGTTTTAAATGGTTAGCAACTATAATGGCTTCTTTGACTAGTTTTCACCAAGTTTTATAGCAGTATTTTCACTACTGAGGCTAGCTAAGTAAAAAGATAAATCCAAGATGGGAGAAGTTATGTGAAAATTGATTGTAAATATGAAAATAAACATATTAAAATAAAAATGAAATATGCTGGGAAAAAAAAAAATATATATATATATATATATATATATATATAAATATATGTGTTTTGGAACAGTGTTTTGTTGTGGTTCCACACACCATATATATATATATATATATATATATATATATATATATATATATATATATATATATATATATATATATATATATACATACATACATACATACATACATACATACAGGCAATTTCTAGGTATAAATTCATGACTCAACTCCAGGTGTTTCTTCCTTCCCAACCAAGTAATTGGCCCTGTGGTCTGAGTCAGAACATTAAAATAGCCCCTACTTAGTGGCTGACCTTACAATTATCATGTGATACTCTATAAAACGGGAAGCAATAAGGCATTATAATCTTGAGCCAAAACACTTGCTGAAAAAGGGTTTAAAATGGCAAGGGAGATGACAAAGCAAAGCACTTGGGTTTTGTTAAGAGCAGCAGGCTGACTTCTGGATGTGATTCATCTAGCACATGTGTGGCAGGCTACATTGTTTTTGTTGGCGTTCTAGTGCATGCACCATTTGATCTGATTCAAGTTCAGCTGAAGTTGGCCACACATTCAGCTGAACATTAAGTGTTCTGACTTTTGACGGATCAAGTGGTTGTGGCCGAACATTGCTGTTGGAACAAATCCTGTAATGAACAATAATCTGCTGGCCTATTACATTGTTTTTTATGTTGAAATGCTGGACCAGCTCTGTGGAAGCTAATGGAGAAGGTCAAGATATAAAATAAATAATACATACATTTTAAATAATGTTAATTAATGTTTGGCCACTCCTTGAGTAAAATATTTTGGATGCTTCTAAAACCACAGTCAGGAGAGTGCATACTTTGTTATAATTTGTGGATTTATGCACCCATTTTAACTGGATCTGGACATCTTTGCTTCATTTTCAGAAAACAGTCTGTCAGCTGTTAGATCAGGTTAAACACATGGCAGAGGTGGTTACAAGTTACAAGTTACATTTACTTCGTTACATTTACTTGAGTACATTTTTTGGGTAATTAATACTTTTGCAGTATATTTAAAGTTGTAACAGACACATACATTACAAACATTGTATCTATATATCTAACTAAAAATAGACTAGAGATATACAAAATATGATCCAAAGTAACTAGTGACTAACTACTTAAGTTTTTTTTTTTTTTGTCCGATACTTTTTTATTCAGACTATTACTTTTAGTTTTACTTGAGTGAATATTTCTATACGTACTTTTACTTTTACTTGAGTAAAATTTTTGGGTAGCCTACTGTACCCACCTCTGAAACATGGTGCCCTGGTATTGTAGACACGTTCGTGAGCTTTTGAGCTGGTGTGGAGTCCCATGTTCAGACCGGTGTGTGTGTGTGCGTGTGTGCGTGTGTGTGTGTGTGTGCGTGTGTGTGTGTGTGTGTGTGTGTGTGTGTGTGTGTGTGTATGCGTGTGTGTGTGTGTGTTTGTGTGTTCTCACTGTTCAATTAATTATTCACATGTTTCAGATTAAGCATTTTGTGAAATGTGCAGCATAAGTGATGTGATTAATGAAGCAGTGGATCTTCTTCTTCTTTCTCTCTCTCTCTCTCTCTCTCAACATTTTGTCTTTAGTGGAGGGGTACCAGTCACTATAAAACATCACTAGAATACATGTATATATTTCAATTAGAATATGGTAAATCAGAGACAATTATGGGTCTGCAATAATATATCAGTGTTTTATTCTGAAGACTAAAAGATTAGCAAATATTCGTAATGCGCAAAACAATGTGCTTTGTGAAAAGTAGAGGAAATTAATAATTTATTGTAATAATTTATTAAATGCATAGACAAACCAGATATCAAAACCAGATTTGTGTTACTTTGAACATATGAAGAATTTTCATATTTATGTAAGAAAATGACACCGCAACAAGTACTGAAACAGAAATAAAATAAATAAGAAAACAATAGTATTATGGTGTGTTTACAGTTTGCTGAAATGATTTTATGTATTTTTAACAAAGTGTAAATTGACCAAATGTGCTTCTCAGAGGGCTGGACATGAGTGCAGCTGGCTTTTGTGGTGCTGTGTGGTTTGTTTATAATATTGTGAACCATATAGAGGTAATGATGACACACAGAGAAGGAGATGAGCCGCTTATTTTATTTCTGTGGAGATAACAATGAGGATTATATTATATATAAACTGCTCAGAGACTCTCAGAGGTCTTCAGTGTTCTGCACGATTGGAAAGCTTGATGGTTTAGCTGAACCGCCTTGTAACGCTGCATGAAAGTCATGAAATTACATTTATAAATATAATACTTTTGTGTGAATGAGGCTTTCAGTAGATAAAAAAAAAAAAAAAAAAACATGATTCAGTTTACTGAAATTTACCTCTAAATATGTATGTTTTACATCAACATACAGTACAGTTTAAAAGTTTGGGGTAAGAGAAAACAAAATAATTTTATTCAGCAAGGACACATTAAATTGTCCTAAAGTAAAACAACAAGGCATTTATATTGTAACAAACTATTTCTATTTCAAATAAAAGCTATTCTTTTGAACTGTTTATCAAAGAATATTGAAAACAAATTGTATTGTTTCCACATAAACATTAAGCAACACATTAAGTTTTAATAGAAAACCGGTCATTCAAATTGTAATAATATTTCACAATATTACTGTTTTTGATTAAATAAATGCAGCTTTGGTGAGCATACAGAATTTATTTAAAAAGTATTACAAAACCTTACCAACTCCAACTTTTTTAACACTAGTACATATATCAAGATATAGTTTTATATTACATTTATGGAATGCACTATTTATTTATTTATTTATTTTTTAACTAAAGATAATGTAAAAATATTATGTTTTGAGCAAATAATTTTTTTTTTGCTAAAGTTAAACCAAAAACAAATGTTCTGTTGTTAGTTGGTTTTAATAAAAGCATCCACTAAATGTGTCAATGCTAATGTACAAAGAGACCTAAGATGAGTGAATACTAAAAGAACGAGGTACTTTTTCACTCTGTTCACTTTTTGGTCCAATTAAAGGAATCTGACTTTCATTCTTTTATTGTATAAGGGTTTAGACAGGTTAAAACTAATGCTAGACTCAGCAGTATATCCAGACAGTGGACCAGAGTTGCAGAGATTCAACAGACTCCGCGACAGTTTTATCCTGGGGCTGTCTGACAGCCTGAGCCCAAAACAAGTAGTTGGGGCACCCTCATGAGGCACCTCATAGTTAGCATGTAGCTTCGGTGCACTGTTAAATCTTTAAAAATCTTTAAAAAGACTCTATACACAGCATGACTCATGACTGAAGCATGAAAGTGCGACCTGAGGTTCTTTCAGCCCTATGTGGTTTTTAGTGTCATACCATATAAAAACTTGTTTTTGGCCAGGCTCCTGTAGGCCTGTGGATATTATTGGTTCACTCACTTGACATATGGCAAACAAGGCCACACACCTGGAGAGAGAGATAGACAGAGAGAGAGAGAGAGAAGAGAGAGAAAGAGACCAACCCTTGGCCAGAGGAGTGTCTGAGTGAATTTCTCTTCCAAACTCCCCTTCATCATGCCTGCTGTTGTGGCAGTGATTTAGGACCGCCAAACCAGATTAAAAGGCAACTGTCCCAGCTGCCACCTGGCATGCTGCTATAGGGCTGAGAAGCTGATGCTGGAATGTTTTAAAAACCCATAAAGAAGCCTAATTCATCATCTGTCCCTCATTCAGAAGAAAGGCATTCAAAGGGAATTAAGGTGGTTTGGTTTAGTTTGAATTCCTTTTATCTTAATGTACTTTGATATAAAATAATTATTTGATTTCAGTTAATTACCACCAAATTTGGTTGGTAACCCAGCTCAGCAGGACTCGTGCGGTGATCTACTCTCCGTGCAGTTTCATGCAGCTTGCGTTCTCTTTGTATTTTATTATTGAATTCTGATTTCTCACTGGGCACCTCATCTCAGTACCAGCAACATTAGTTTGTTAAATGACCATACTTTAATATTACTTTTTAAGGCTATAGAGAGCTACAGTTGGGTTTTGAAAGTAAAAATATATATATTTTTTTTTTTCTTGGGGGGGACTGTTAATCAATGTTATATGGCCCATTATGTATATATCAGCCTCCTATATGTCAATATGTATTAATACTTTTTTTTTTTTTTTGTTAATTCCTGGTTAACAACTATATTACCTTGATTTTGGAGTGATTCTGAAGTGATTTGGAAATATTATTACATCACTTATTCACCAGTGTGTGTTTTTTACTTCACAATATTTTGTATTAATTGGACTGCAGTTAGGTGGATTACTTGTGGATTATCGTGATGTTTTTAGCAGCTGTTTGGATTCTCACTCTAACGGCACCCATTCACTGCAGAGGATCCAATGGTAAGCAAGTGACGTAATGCTAATTTCTCCTAATCCGTAGGGTAAGTACATTTTCAGCAAATATTCATCTTTGGGTGAAGTATTCCTTTAAAAATAATGTGTAGAGATCCTGGCCTACCGAAAATGGTCACGTTTAGTGCAGAACATAATCACAAATATAACAATATAAATTTGTAAGAAAAAAAAAATCTGTATTGTCTGTATGACCTTACTAATCTACCGTCAGTTGTTACATTAGTCCACTTAACCAGTGTGACCCATATCTTATTTTAAATGCATTATGTGTTAATAGTATGCAATTTAATGCATGTCAGCTTTCTTTCTTGTCTAGTTTGGCAGTCCTTTTGGCAACAGCATCTTAGTTTTGGTTCACAACCTGCTCTGGTCTGTCACAGCTGACTTCTTTCTGTTTATGACTCCTTTTGTTCTTATTAGATACATGCCTGCTTGTTTTTGTTTCTTTTCTTTCTGTGCTGGAGAAGTGCGTTCACCCTCTGCGTCTCTGATGCGCATCAGCACTCTGTGAAAGCACATGAGATAAAGCACTCAGCCTTCCAATCCCTGACTGTCTTTCACTTCCAGTGCTCACAGCTGGACAAATAACAGTCATCTAAAATGTTCTTCAGTACACAGTCTCATAATATACAAAAAAGAACAGAAGGGGAGCTAAAAGATAAGATGAAAGGCACTAATGATTTTAGAACTTGTGCTATTGTGAGTAATTGTCTTATGAATCATTTGAACTGGTAACTGTTATTTTTCGTCTGGTCTGTTTTGGTAAAACCAATGAAAACATCCAAATGGATGTGAACAGCGATGGTAGATTTTAAGCCGATTTGATTCTGGCAATTTTCTGTAGGCCTGTTGATGCATCATAAGTCACCTGTTACGTTTCCTCCACTATAATTATGGAACAGAAAAACAAGAGGCTAAGAGTGTTTAATACATCCAGCCCGTTGTTTCACACTGAGCCTTGGTGGTTATGCCACAATGTGAAAATGGCCTTTCTTTTTTTTTTTTATGTTGCTTTTTCATTCGACTGGGATCCCTGCTTTTGGCATCGGTACTTGACACTTGCTATTTATCTCTGCTAAAGGCAATTAATTTCTTTGAAACAGAAAAGTCAAAGCCTTCTTGCCTAACAAGCCAAAATAGGTGAAGGTAACCAGCTTAGCAAAAATGCTTCAGCGAGGCAGTTTTGTGGTTGCACTTGGTTTCTAGGGAAACAAAAACTCTTCAGCAGGGGATTAATTATTATCAAGTAGCCCTTAAAATCAATTGTAATGCCTGAATTAAATGTTGAGGCAGATTAGTAAATGCAGTCTATAGGAAACAACAGACAGAGAGAGCGAGAGAGAGAGAGAGAGAGAGAGAGAGAGAGAGAATAAAAAAAGGTGGGTCATTCACTGACATCTCATAGCTTTGAAAAACCACTTTGTAGTGCAGCTCTTTCAAAACGGCCTGTTATGGATACTGCATACAGATTATGTTACATTTAGGTGTTTGATCATTTATCAAATCATTTGTAGAGTTTGGATGTGTTATAAAAAACACACACACTAAATAATGGATAGACTGCAAATATTATATTTTATAATGTTTTTGAAACATTGTCTAAAAGTCAAGAGGGAATAGCAGAATTAGAACTTGAGAGCTGAGAGAAGCACAGGTAACCAGACATGTCAACATGGCAGTTTCAGAAATGATTTGCCTTGGATGGAAGAACGTGCATAATGCTGTCATGCTCCATGCTGATTGACAGGACAGAAGGGACCTGAACTTCATCAAATGAAGTGTGCCGCAGTGGCTGGAGTCTGTAATGTGTTGAAGTCATGGGCTGACTGCTATTTTTGATTGTTCAGGTGTCATGCTGACTTGTCTGACACCGGGTGGAGAGGTCATACTTTGACTTTTCCTCACTACGTGATCTGGATCCAAGAGTTGAGCCCTTATTTTAGCTGGTTAACAATGAGTTTGTTGTTGTATCTGGACAGAGGTCTCTGGGAAAAACAAATGAGTAACACTGTGTCCTTAACAGACATAGTGAAAAATTCCACATTACTCTGTTCATGATGAAAGTAAAAATGCTGCACATGCTGCAAGTTCTCTTTGTGCATGCTCTTTTCAAGTTCATTGAAGTTCATGAAGTTTTCATTTAGGGCCTCCATTGTTTTCCATGCAAATTTCCGAAAAGCAACACTTTGATAAACACTATATATATATAAAATAAAATAATAATAAAAAAAACCCCACTAAAATATGCTTTTTATAAGATTCAATGTTTACATGAAACTGAGACTTGTCTTCTAAATCACCCCAGGAAAAATTGCTGTTTATTCATCTATTTGAGCTTCACAGTCAAAAAAAGTCTGTCAAAGGTTGTTTTTGGTTGTTAGTTTATTTTGTATGATTGTTTTTTGTTTCGTTTTTGGATCTCAGTTACTAAACTGTTGTAGCATTTTAAAAAAAAGAAAGTGTGAGAAACTTATTTTAACCTCAGAAGGGTTTGAAAAAAGACAAAAGAATAAAAATGCAGAGGAAGTACACATAGCAATAATTACTAAGTACAAATTATTTTGACCAGCTACAATACAGGTTTACTGTTTTTAGCTGAATGTTGATATTTGGGAAATTGCATGGAAACCACTGTCGGTCACTTTGACCCCTAACACGAAAGCACAAAATCTGTACCCAATTTTTGAGCACAACAGGAGAGTTAAAGGAATAGTTCAGGCAGAACCTGTATTACTCACTTTCTTCTGTGGATTTGTGTGTGTTTGTGCTGGACCACAATGAACTTCACTCTATAGAAAAATGGTCCTCAATGTGTTTTTGTTTTTATGTCTGATGAAGAACATTTAAGCTTGAAACGTCACCCATATTGAGCATTTTTGGCCTAATTAATGTTCAACCTTGGACTGTTTTTTGTTTACAATGGCATGAGGGTAATTGAATGATGACAGAGAAGCCTGAGATCAGCGTAATTTGTATTGAGAAACGCATGCAGACCTACGTCACCAGACTATTTGCCTAATCTTCCCGGTGCTTTTGACCGCAGTGGAAACACAGAAAGCAAAATAGTTCCTGGGGAAAAAAGTTCCTGGTACAATTGTGCCGAGTAATTTCAGTGGAAACGCGGCATTAGATTGGCAAAGACATTATTACTGATGATGCTGTTCGTCAAGACCACTAACTCATTTAACCTGTCCAAAACCAAATGGCTTCTTAGTAAAAGGAAATCTGTACCATACGAACCGTCGTCAGCTTGCTGCTGTGAGTGTCAAAATGTCCTCCACAATTTCACTGTTTACTTAAATGTTTCAAAACATTCCACAAAATCGTCTATTTAAAAAAAAAAAAATGTATCTTCAAAAAACAGTCAAAGTACAGTTACAATTCACAATTTATGCGTCCACATTTTGAAAACACTAATTAAAATACAATTTGCAAATCCATTTGAAAATAGTCCGGAAAATCCTTCCATAGTGTATGGTAGAATAATTCAGTAATTCAAAAGAAATATTACTATTTTTGTTAAAATGTTTTCTTGCTCGAATTTTTAGCCATTGCTGTGCATTAGCCATTTCTACCTCGGCTAGTTTCTTTACATAAAACATCTGCAGCCTAGAAAGATGTCTGAATTGGCCATTTTGATTGCTTATAATTGAATGCAGCATTAGTGTACCATCATTTTCTGAAGGTCTTGTTTTGTCTCCTGCCAAGCAGCCTAATGCATCCTGCAGGGATGTTTTCCTGTTCAGAAAGGATCTTGCAGTGTAGGGAAAAATATTTTTCCCTGTGAATATGCTGTTGCCCATGGTAAATGTCTGTGTCTCTGATAAGTGTACTGAAGCGGATCATTTGCAGTAACTGTCAAAGCACAGTCTCACTGTGGATTCTCTAAGATATTACAAACTAAGGGCCAAGAAAAAATCATCTCCTTTTTTAGAATGCAGTTTATCAAGCACTATTCAAGTTAACTTTTCGAGGACAGGAACTTCTCTCTTTCTAAAATGTTCCACTTTAACAGTCTTTCAAGTGGATCATGTGACTTTCAAAGCCAGGCTCTCTCCTTTCCCACCGGATCGGCCTAAACAGGGCTTGTCACAATAGCTTGTCACTAGGTGCCAGAATCTGACTGAATGATTTAGCACATCCTGCCTGTCAGGTCCATTATATGTAATAGAGAAGCTGATGCATAGATTCCATCTGACAGTGTGGCTGTTATCAAAATGCATTTGTACAATTTGGGCACCTCTTTGCTCCTGGATATGGCAGCCAGCGTGTGCCCTAGGGGACCCTTTGCAGATAGTGCCGCAAAACATTAATTTTCAGATCTGCCGAACGCTAGCGGTGGCCCCTGGCATTGTTTACCCCAGGAGCCCAGGCACTTCATTATTAAAAAAAAGTCCTCTCTCACCATCCTTCACAGTATTTTGACCTAATGGCTTTTCTGAAGATTCAGCAAGGGATTAAAGTTCATCTTTATTGCTCCCTTTCAGCAGACTTTCACATATCACAACTATTAAATTTATTTTGGCTGGCGAACAGCATCACCATTTACAATGTTCCTCATTGATTAGACCTCTACGGCGATGCCAGAATTTTTCACAGGGGCGTAAGAAAAAGAAAATAACATATAATCCTTTCTGGTTTTATTGTCTGGACCAGCGCAGAATAGAAATTAATGTTATAATCGGTATGGGCAGATTGCTAATAAACATTAAAGTAGCATAAGTGATGTTCCACATGAGGATGCATTAATATGTATTAAGTGTGACCCCAGTCAAATATTCTATTATAAGAAAAAATGTAAGAATGTCATTGTATCATTAGTATTATTTGAATCATTTATCAAAGTGAATAACATACTGAGGTTGCTGTGTGTTCAATGCTTGTTGAGTGTGAATGCCAGAACAGGGAGCCATTAATAAAGCCCTGTCATATTGTTGCTGCAAATGATTTGCAATAGTGCAGAGCGGGTTGGGGCGGGTGGAGAGGTAATTTTTGAGACATTGTGGAAAGGGAAGAATAATTGAAATCTGGAATGTGTTATGAACAAGTTACACTCGCTCTATATAACGTTTACAACATGGTTCAATGAATGTATTCACAACTGTAATACCCTTGCTAAGCCATGCGTGTTAACCTGCTGACAAGCTAAAAAATGTCCTAGTAGTAACTCTGATTGATATGTCCTGAACTGAGACGCCTCTACTGCTCATTAAGAACACAAAAGAATGAGGGCGATCACATTGACTGATTAAACAACAGCAAGTGTGGTGGTTGTACTGTAGGTGCTGTGAAATTGAGATGATATCCTCATGGCTATTGATTGGCTGATGTCATAGGAAGGATTTCATCTAGGGACCGCTATGTGTTACAGCTGCACAATGATGAAAAAAACAAAACAAACAAACACCGGCAGAATGCTTAATTTATTTCACTTGATAATGAATGTTTATTCCATAAAATACACAGGATTTGTCACTTCCACAATCGAGAATGTGTCGCATTGTCAATTAAGTTCATACTGTACATTGCATTTCTTTTTCATTTTTGGCAGTTTAAACCATTCCAAACACTTAACGGCAGGTTCACTTTCACACTAGACACGGTTGCCATGAACCGGGCCCAAGTACGATTGTCCCCCCTCCCCACTCCCCCTCTGGCCTGCACTCACATATAGCGTTTCAGCATTCGTGCCGGAGCACGCTTACGTCATTATGGTGCGACGGTTTCGGGATAAACAGGAAGAGTGGCGCTCTCTGAACGCAATGGAGTACATCGCTCTGTTTTCTTTGTGGATAATTTTGTGTCGTTTGGTCCACAGCCCTCTCACAGCCTGTTGTTAAACAGATGTGTTGCCTTAGTGGCGTGAAAATTTTCACGTAATCGCGCTGCTCGTATGAGGATGTTTGCAAGGTACCAGCTGAAGTGCAGCAAGGACTTTGCAGTTTTTAGTTTTTATGCGTTTTGCACCTCTGCCGTAGACCAAAGCGACCCTTTCCCTGCCATGTTGGTTTTGGAGCGTCGCAAAACCGTGACGCAACGCGTCCTTTTCCGTGCTCCAACTGAACCGTGCCCTGGCCCACCTCTTCCAAGCGGGCCAGGGCCGGCCAATCGAGCCGCGCCCGGGCACGATTCGGAGCACTTTGGTGGTCAAACGCACCCGGACACGGTTCAAACTGGCTAATGTGAGTACACCCTTACTCTGTTTGCAGTGTGCAGGTTGCATATGCGGTGCATATTTTTTCTGTGCTTCTGTTAACAGATTAAAGCACTCCCACTGCACACGGCTGTGGTCCGGCAGTGCATTCCAGGAGCGGTTTGTGTGCTGCAGTGTGCAGAGATCGTTTCCACACAGAGTCTATTTTTGCTGCGCTGCATGCGCTGAATTAATGTAACAGCGCATTGTTTGTGATAAATATGCACTGGCACGAAAATACAGTGATTTATACCATAAATGCATATAATTAAAGTCTACTGTGTTTGATTGAATAAATGAGGCATTTATATAGCGCTATACTATGTATTGCTGTACACCCAAAAGCACTTTATAATCATATGAGGGGGTCCTCAGCCACCACCAGTGTGCAGTATGATGTGACGGGAGAGAACAGTACAACAACGGCAGTGCATTCACCACACACCTGCTATAAGTGGAGAGGAGAGAGAGAAAGAGCCAGTGGATGGGGATTATTAGGAGCTATGATCCACAAGGGCCAATGGAGGGAATTTGGCCAGGGCACCGGGGATACACCCCTATTTAAGAGAAGTGCCATGGGATTTTTAATGACCACTGAGAGTCAGGACCTTGGTTTAACGTATCATCCGAAGGACGGTGCTTTTTTCAGTATAGTGTCCCCGTCACTATTCTGGGGCATTATTGCCCACAAAGATCCCTTGCTGGCCTCACTAGCACCTCTTCCAGCAGCAACATAGTTTTCCCAGGTAGTCTCCAATCCATGTACTGACCAGGGTCAACCCTGCTTAGCTTAAGTGGGCAACCAGTCTTGACAGTGGAGAGCGCGCTGGTTATTCACTCCGCCAACCTACAGTCCTTGCCAGACCTGAGACTCGAACCTGCGACCTTCAAGTTACAAGTCTATCCAGTAGGTCACGACTTCCCCCAAGACACAGTCAACACATAGGCTATGGCTTTTTTAAAGGAAAAGAGCACTTTTAAAAAACAAGGCGGAAATAGTTGACATTCATGGAGGTAGCAAAACAAGTTTTTTATGAACCGCAGGATTGCTTGTAATAAAATGCTTGAATTAAATGCAAATAAATAAAAAAAAAATCAGTGATCAGGCGATCAGTGATCAACTTCAAAAATCCTGGTTGGAGCTCTCCTATATTTTTGTTGGAACCCCTCTGTCTGTAAAACATTGTGTTGGAATGTTCTACTTTAAATGCCACTAGGCAACATTATTCCTCAAAGTTCTCTAATGGATGTACAGTATTGTTCAAAATAATAGCAGTACAATGTGACTAACCAGAATAATCAAGGTTTTTAGTATATTTTTTATTGCTACGTGGCAAACAAGTTACCAGTAGGTTCAGTAGATTGTCAGAAAACAAACAAGACCCAGCATTCATGATATGCACGCTCTTAAGGCTGTGCAATTGGGCAATTAGTTGAAAGGGGTGTGTTCAAAAAAATAGCAGTGTCTACCTTTGACTGTACAAACTCAAAACTATTTTGTACAAACATTTTTTTTTTCTGGGATTTAGCAATCCTGTGAATCACTAAACTAATATTTAGTTGTATGACCACAGTTTTTTATAACTGCTTGACATCTGTGTGGCATGGAGTCAACCAACTTGTGGCACCTCTCAGCTGTTATTCCACTCCATGATTCTTTAACAACATTCCACAATTCATTCACATTTCTTGGTTTTGCTTCAGAAACAGCATTTTTGATATCACCCCACAAGTTCTCAATTGGATTAAGGTCTGGAGATTGGGCTGGCCACTCCATAACATTAATTTTGTTGGTTTGGAACCAAGACTTTGCCCGTTTACTAGTGTGTTTTGGGTCATTGTCTTGTTGAAACAACCATTTCAAGGGCATGTCCTCTTCAGCATAGGGCAACATGACCTCTTCAAGTATTTTAACATATGCAAACTGATCCATGATCCCTGGTATGCGATAAATAGGCCCAACACCATAGTAGGAGAAACATGCCCATATCATGATGCTTGCACCTCCATGCTTCACTGTCTTCACTGTGTACTGTGGCTTGAATTCAGAGTTTGGGGGTCGTCTCACAAACTGCCTGTGGCCCTTGGACCCAAAAAGAACAATTTTACTCTCATCAGTCCACAAAATGTTCCTCCATTTCTCTTTAGGCCAGTTGATGTGTTCTTTGGCAAATTGTAACCTCTTCTGCACATGCCTTTTTTTTAACAGAGGGACTTTGCGGGGGATTCTTGAAAATAGATTAGCTTCACACAGACGTCTTCTAACTGTCACAGTACTTACAGGTAACTCCAGACTGTCTTTGATCATCCTGGAGGTGATCATTGGCTGAGCCTTTGCCATTCTGGTTATTCTTCTATCCATTTTGATGGTTGTCTTCCGTTTTCTTCCACGTCTCTCTGGTTTTGCTCTCCATTTTAAGGCATTGGAGATCATTTTAGCTGAACAGCCTATCATTTTTTGCACCTCTTTATAGGTTTTCCCCTCTCTAATCAACTTTTTAATCAAAGTACGCTGTTCTTCTGAACAATGTCTTGAACGACCCATTTTCCTCAGCTTTCAAATGCATGTTCAACAAGTGTTGGCTTCATCCTTAAATAGGGGCCACCTGATTCACACCTGTTTCTTCACAAAATTGATGACCTCAGTGATTGAATGCCACACTGCTATTTTTTTGAACACATCCCTTTCAACTAATTCAACTAATTGCCCAATTGCACAGCCTTAAGAGCGTGCATATCATGAATGCTGGGTCTCATTTGTTTTCTGAGAATCTACTGAACCTACTGGTAACTTGTTTGCCACGTAGCAATAAAAAAATATACGAAAAACCTTGATTATTCTGGTTAGTCACATTGTACTGCTATTATTTTGAACAATACTGTATTTATGTATGTTTCACCAGGAATTATCTTACCTTTTTTTGTCTTTTTTTTTAATCGTATATTGAAATAAAAAAATCTTATATAAGATTTGTTATATTAATGTGAGTTGATATGAAAATAGCCAAAGGTGCTGGAATGGCAATAAAAATAAACAAATATTATTATTATTATTTATTTATTTTTGGCAACTGCATGCAATAACCTATTTTTGTATTTGTTTTTTGTAGGCTATAGATCCAAAATACGCTAAGAACTGTTCCTTGATTACTTTCTTATCCATCAGTATATAAAAAAGTAAACTTAGATCCTCTTAGAAGCTTGAAAATCAAAACTGCTATTCAAATTTCAAATGAATTATTCACAGAAAATGAGAAAGAAGACAATGCTATTATAATTAATGAAGCTGTCACTGTAAGTTTGCTCAATATCATGTGACTGCTTTATAAAATCTGTACAGCACAATAATCCAATTTAAAAAGGCTAACATGACACGCTTCAGTTTAAACTGTGAAAGTGTGTGAAGTAAGATCCAAGTAGCTAAACTATTAGCATTTGACAAATGTTTCATGACAGAACCCTAAGAAATGTCCAGTAATCCAGTGATTTTTTTTTGTCAAATTTCAACAAATTATTTAGTATTTGATTACAGCTGCTGAAAAAAATGATATTTCAAAGTATTACAATAATTTACATCATGATACTATATCAATATTCTCAACCCAATCAATATTTATACTTCATTTTTCACAAGAATATTTCAGGGGGAAAAATAATAATATAAAAAATAATATTGCACTGACAGGTCTGTAGGCTCTCGTCTATTATTTATGATGCAATTTATTTTGCAGCAGATGAGCATGGTAAGCAATCACCAACATGTACTGTACATTTTGTGCTTCCAATCAGAGGCATTTTAATTATTCTGTAAATTACTCTGTAAATTGTTCTTTTAAAGTTCTCTTGCATTCAATTAACATTTCATTAATTACATAAATGATATAGGGTATTTTCATAATCTCTATTAAATTTTTGACTATTTATTCAGGTGTGTTATTTCTAAAGTAGTGAAAGACACCACACCTGAATACCACTACTAAAAAATAACAAGAATACACATAACAGTGAAAATCCATGTTTTTGGGTTAGTAAAGTTCTTGGATGGAGGAAAGGCTTAAGGGATCATACGTTGTACATTTTAAAACCAGTGCTTACATATTCATTGACGTCATTTCAAAAACAGACCATGTGTCATTTTCCTCAGGCACCTAGCTTGGTGTAGCGCCATAAAGCACTAGATATTCCTGGGGTTTAGTAATTTCTTGTGGCATGAGATAAATTGTTTATTATTAGTTAACAGTAGCAATGATAGGCAGCAATCTGATTTATGTGTCTTTCCTTTACAGCTCTTGATAACATACAAGTTCACTTCACGTCTCCTGCTGGAGGTCATATTCTTGAGAAAATCGAGATTGTCTTTTTTTTTTCAGTTTTGAATATGTGCGTAAATTTGCTCATATATAGGATTACATATATAGGGTTGTTATTATATAGGGTTCACCTGATGCGATTGGAGACCTGGAACATGGCCAATTTATACTGAACATCAAGTATGCTTTTATTATGCATAGGCTGTACAATAAAGTACAATGTGTGATTTAGTAGAACAGTGGACCTTAAATGACTGGCTAGGAAACTGACCACTGTCACTGATTTTGATTATGAGGAGAGGCTGTAATACAGGTAATCCACCTCTGACCACCAACACACAGAGGAAAGCAATTTAGAAAAGTATAGGTGACATTAAAATCTCCTGCCAATCACAGCACTCAAGCACCTTTAATTAAACAAGGAATCTGAGTTATAATAAGCCAGTGCCCTTCGGGAAATGCAGCAGCTCAGATTTCATTTTACAGACCGTTTTATTTGGCGACAGCGTTTCAACCCCCTCTCTTTTGCTACCTGATCGCAGACATTTCTCCCGGCCTGAAAATTAAATTTTCACCTTTTTATATTAGCCAAGCTTTATCTAGTATGATTACAAAAAGAGAAGCTTCCTTTATATGCCATTCTGGATTAATTTGATTTGCCTGCTTTTCTGTAGCTCACGTAACTTTCAAGATCCTTTGCAGTTGTCACCTAATTGAAATTTCCCCTCCACTCTGATCTACTGATTTATTTGCATCAAATTCAGCAATAGTCATTTGAGCAGTGAGGCATGAACTGAACTGCAGTTTATAAGATTTTAAATCAGAGATTTGATTTCAGTGCCTGGCATTCTTGTGCATATCCTACAAGGGCTCTCAATAAGAATATTATAAGGGCCTTTTATAGATTTTTATGTGCTTTTCTATTGTGTTGCATTGAATTGAAGGTTTTGTTATTGCATGCACTGTGGCAGGATTGAAAGTGCAATAAAATGGCACAATTGTAGAATTAGCAAGTCTGATGGGTTCTAGACAGCCCTTGCTTTTATGAATGTATCTAATCAGTTAATGATAAAATACCTTAATACCCCTAAGTATCTTAAAATGTTACGGCATCAGCAGGGTTCAGTAATATTTCGAAGGCAACTAGAATTGCACTGTTTGGTAAGCACCGGCCTAATGATTTTGTTTACTTCCAAGCAGCAATTAGTCCGTACTTGAAACCATAATTGTTTTTTGAGGCTGTTCATCTATCTTTGTCCATTCAGCAAAAGGAACAAGATTTTACAGACTGAAATTAATAAAAGCACGGGATTCAAGACACGAGGATTCAAATTGTGCATTTGTATGCTACGAAACAGCAAGTGAGACAATGCATAATATCTGAGAGTATATTGTGCTTAACATGTCTATCATAGGGATGTGCAAAACTGCACATCTTCAAAATCATCTAGTCAGTGGGTTGCTTGAATGACTGGTTGGCTAAATGTTCTTAAGGAAGCCTGTTTCCTAGGCGGCCTTTAAGTAAGATGCATTCTTGCATTTAAAACAGTCAGACAGCACAACAGGATGGAGCACAGGGATTTTGAGATGCAGTCTAAAAATTCATTAAATTTCGCAATTTTATTATGTTATAGTTGATCAATTACCAGTGCCTGATCAAGGGATAGATTACTCAAAAATTCACATTTTATTTACTCATGTTCATGTAATTCCAAACCTGTATGCCTTTTTGTATAATATAACAAAATTGGACCTCATTCAGTTTCATTGAATAGACAAAAAAAAAAAAAAATCCCCAAATTGTGCAGCCCCAACATAGACCTAGGCTGATGGTTTCACTGGTTACGTCTGGGAAATAACTATTGGCATGCTTTAACTAGAGGCAAAAAATCTCCCTGTAGACAGAAGCGCCAAAGCTTAGTGGCACATTTCAATCAGAAAGAAACAGCAGGGGAGACATCTTCCATGGGTGGAATCTTTAGTTCTGCTCAATATGGCCAAAAGCGATAGAAACGAGACAGAAAACAACAAGAAGAAACATTACCATTCTGATTTTGTCTGGGCACAGGTTCAGACATTTCATGTAACTGATGTCATTTTTTTGTATGCTGCTGGTGCCTTAAATGGAAATGATGAGTCTGTGATCTTTTTTCCCTGCTCTCTCCATGTTTCCAACTCATTCAGCATCAGGGTTTATTTTAAAGCATTCATACCTATCCAAGACATGTTGGCTTTTCTTTAATTCTCTTTGGAACAGGCCACCTATTGGACATGTCGGTGGTAGGAATGCCATGTATTTTAGTTGTTAAAGCACTGCAGTGAAATTACATGCACTGTTGCTTTTGGAGAAAGCCACTGGAAAACCTTCAACCTATTACGGTAATTTTTTTTTAATGATTTAGGATCTCTACTTTGTGTGATGGCCCCTCAGCAATGGTTTGGCTTATAGTACCAATAAAACCTAAACTGGGCTGGTGTTGGGCCAGTGGAAAAAAAATAAAAATAAATAAAAAAGAAGTTGCAATGGTTGCCTTAATATATCTTGGGTGTTTTCCATGTTCTGTACACCTCTATATATTAAAATTCAGTAATTTGGGGTAATTCTGTATAAGTGTGTGTGTGTGTGTGTGTGTGTGTGTGTGTGTGTGTGTGTGTGTGTGTGTGTGTGTGTGTGTGTGTGTGTGTGTTGTTTTGTTTTTTGAAAGCAATTCTTCTGCGTCTAAGAAAATGTACATACAATTGATCAAGTGTGACAGCAAAGACTTCTTTAGTTGTTTCTTTAAAAATGTTTATATGTACAGTACATCCAGGGTAAATATTATCAGTGAATAAAAAACTAAATTTCACATGGCAAGGTATCATATGCCTTTATAAGACTTTCAATGCAGGACGCAAGTCATATAATATTTTAATGGATTTTTCTTTTTCTTTTATTTTTTTGGGCTCATAGGGAGCTTTGCAATTAATGGTCACTGTGAACTGTTCCAACACTATTTTGTGTTCTACAGAAAAATAACAACATACTGATTTAGCATGACATTTTTGGGCGAACTACTCTTTTAATATTGTTACAAGAAAATATATTTCTATATTTCTGTCCCTTCTCACTGATTTAATCAAATAATACTTTGGCATCAGGATGTGTTTTTCAGGATGCCAGCCATTGTGGCAGGCGGGTTTGGCTGTGGATGCTCCTCTGTGATCAGATTTCCAGATATTTGGGTAATGTAGACCAAACTCCTCTAATGAGAGAGCAGCTCTGGGCTCAACATGCCAAAGCACCAAGCAAATTCAGATGGTTGTGAAACAGGATGTTTGCAATTGCACAATGCCAATTTACTGCTTTAGTGTGGCATTTATCAGTCGCACTACAGCAGTTGTCAAAGGCAATTTCCAGATATAAAAATCACCACAGGATTGTTCAGTCGATATGTCATCATGTCAGTTTTTTGCAGGTCAGGCATGTCAAATAGGTAATGTGTTGTGCAATGCCCAGGTTCTGATTATTGACATGTGCACACCATTTAATGCATGCTTCTCTCCTGAGCACACTGCTTCATATTGTTTTGATCCAGTGAGGTTTCTTCTTCTTTTTATTTAGTTTTAATTGGTGTGCCGACAACATGGTGTGGTTTAGCTGTAAGGCAGCTGTCACATTAAAACCTCTTGGAGATGTTTGGTCTTTAAATTTATCCCTTTTAAAGCACCAACACTACAGGTATATGCATGCAGATTGCAGAAAAGTCAATTTTATCTGTCTTCTGTATATTGTTTTAAATTAGCATTCAAGCTACCGCCTGACTTGTAGTTTATATATGTGTAGTTTTGCATATCCCTAATTTCTAGTATTAGACTTTTGCAAGACATTTAACTCCTGGAGACAAAAGTGCTTTGATCAGTTTACAAAAAAATGAGCTCCTTAGCTTAGCTGTTTATGTAAATAATAGTTATGGTATTGATATTGACAAAGCAATTAGCCATTATTAATGCTCAATTAACTAATGAAGTTAATGTTATACAGTATGTAAACTGTAAGCTTTGAATGTCTTTCAACATCTTTTAACGGTAGGCTTAACAATTCTAATTCAAACTAAATATTTTCTAAATCCATGTTATTGATTTTGTTGCAAAAAATTAATCCATGCATTCATTCAATTGCTTGCTTTAAAAAAATATAAATGTTATACATACCCAAATAAGAAGCATTGATCAATTTATTAAATAATACAAGATCTCTCATTTATCTTCATTTCTTTCTTTTAAATGTTTCAGAATCCTAAAATTTACTGTTTTAGTTTTTTGAATCCTAGATTTTCAGTATGGATCTTTAACTCCCTGCTCTCAGTATGCATATATTTATTACTTGGAGAAAAAGTGGAGCGTGGAACAAAACATTTTTTTTTTTTTTTTTGAGCTTTGTTCTGTTTTAAAGGAAGTGATATATGACACAAATTCAATTTAAGTTTTTAATGCCGAGCATGGTATTAAATATCTATACACATTAAGCAACAGCGTTGTATGGAAAGAATCACAGGTGATTTTTCTAGTCTTTACTCATTTATTTATGGTGCTATATTGCAGCATAAGCAGTATGCATCTCTGTGATCATCAGTCAGTTTGGTCTGGCTCATTGGAATTGTGGGAAACAGCACACTTTTCCAGATGCAACATGAAACTCTGCCACCCGACATTAACACAAAAACACAACCTAACATGATCCCATCAATCCCTAAAGGCCCTCTGTTGTAAAATTACATTATTTTGACAATTTGATAGATTTTATTTGAATTCATATTAATATTTCTCTTTTTTTTTACTGTCTGGATGTTTAATCAACTATATGCAGCCTTGGTGAGCATAAGCCCATCTTGAAAAACTTTTAAACTATATTATAAATTGTAATAGATGCAATCAATTTGATTGTGACTAATTGATTTAATTTTATATTCACTGCATTTATTTAAAATCATTCACAATCATAGTTTGCTGTATTTACATTTGGGTAGAAATAATTCTATATTATTATATTTATTGAATATTCTTCTTTTATTGTATTTTTTATTTCTTTTGAAACTTTTATGATTTTTTTATTATTTTTTAAATATGTTTTCTGTAAAGCATTAATTAACATGGAGTATAAAATATGCTTTATACATTAAATAAACTTGCCTTGCCTAGAAAGTCATAAAGCTGTAACTTGAACACAAATCTTTACCGGTTTATCTTATTCTGTGACATGAAAAGGTTGTGATTGCTACGATTTATGGGCCTGATAGATTCAGCTAATCGCAATCTTCTCTTCCTCACCACATATCTCCCAAAAAATAACTCCTACACACACATTCTCAAAAGACTATATTAAAAGAAAATCCGTTCCTGCACGTTTGAAAGACAAATTCATTATGTGGAACAGGCAGATAATTGAGGGCATCTGTAATGAGCGTGTTTGAGTCTATTGTTGAAGATCTTCACAGTGTCCACAAATGGAAGCTCGGTGTAGTGAGTCTAATGGCATATTGCTTTTTGATGGGACTGCTAAGCCTCTTAATGAGGTTCAGATGCCGTGCTCTACATGCAGCGTACGGTTCTGCTTAAGGTAACATATTGTACCCCTCTTGTGACCAAACTCATTCATTTAGAGCTTTGAAGAATGACTAAACATGATGGCTGAAACTATGAAAAATGGCACAGTTTACCATTAATACTCTACTGTACGTTATGTGGTCCTGACAGCTGGTAATTTAATAATTGTAAGGATTTGGGTATGCACTTGTCGCTACCAGTAGGCCACTGTTGGAGCTATGATGAGCTGGAAAGCAGACAGTGCAGACATGGCAGTGGCTTCCCTAACGCCAGGTCTCTCAGTGCATGACCTTATTCTGTGTGACATTCTCCACTATTAATCTTTCGACATGGAGTGATGGAGTACCGTTCCAAGTCACAATGTAGCTGTGTCACACTGTTTTATGTTTTTCTGATGGGTCGCTCGACCTAGTTGCAAGTCACTTTGCTCAGCCATGAGGTGGCTGTAATTTAATCAGCTCTACCTGAAGGATAACTGCCTCAGGAGTTTTTATTATTTTGTTGTTGTTGAAAGCCATTCATGTTGAATGTGTGACATTGGAAGTTTTTTTTTTTTTTGATCATATCAAATAAAGAGTCAATTTGCATGCAAATTGCCTGCGGCTAAGTATGACTCATTGACATTTCTCTCAGTGATTCATGAAGCAGCCTGATCTGTTTTAGAATTTGCAACACTTTTCATATATTGTAATTTTATGGTGCTTGATTACTCTGCAACAAGGGATGATACTAAGTAAAAAAAGAGCTACAAAGTAAATCATTTTTATGAAAAATGAAGCAAACATTCAATGAAATTAAATAATAACACTTATTCTTCATGGTGGAATGCAGTTATTAGGATGGTTTCAAATTCATGTTGTCCTTATTTATTCACCTTCATGTCATTGTAAACTTGTTTGATTTTCTTTATTTCTTGGAACATATGAAGGTGAAATCTTGACCCTGATCTTATTTCCCACATGTGTACAAAATTAAACGTGAGGCACAATATGACCTATATTTTTATATATGTTAGAGCTCTGAAGCAATAGCATTGAAGATGTTTATCTCCAAAGAGCTGTAGAGAAAACAGAGAGATTAATTCACGAATCAGACATAACTGCTTCTCTTATACACAATAAATGTTTTTTTTATTTATCTTTTTAGAGAGAATAACTTCTGAAATTTGAGTCTGTCACACTAATCTTTTAAAATTACTGTATACTATGATTCCATTTTTTTTTATTCAAATTTGATTCAGCGAGGATGCATTACATTGATCAAAAGTGACAGTAAAGACATTTCTTTTATTAAAGACATTCATGTTAGAAAGTGACATTCTGACATGGAATGTACATTTCAAAGTATGAAGTATTTATTAAATATGCAGATGTGTTACTCAAGATGCATTCAAAGCAGATACCGAAGATTATCATAACCAATGTCCCATACATATTACATACAGATTGTTATCTAAAAGTTTTATTAATTTTTATTGTCTTCATAATTTTCTCGTATTTTCCTTTGATTACTGTGTAATCAATGCATGCTGGGTAATTTTCTTTAAAAATGACTGTGAATGAACAGCTGAATGATGGATGCTAACATAACAGTAATGTACTGCTCTTGTTTTACGGTGAATTCACATTGTAAATTTGTCTTTATGACACTGTGACAATTTTTGTTATTTAATATGTCATTGTTTTAAAGTCACCATAATGGTGATAAGCTTTTGTTTGGGATCCTGGACCTTGTATATTCACATTCAAATTTGTTTATAATAATGTATAATAATAACAAGCTAGAATATAAAATAAGCTAAATGCCTGAATTTAAGTTAGTCAAACTATTCTTAGCATGAGCATGGTGATTTTACAGATCTTTTACAGTAGTAAAGCAACTGCTGAGATACATCAACTGTATGTAACGTGTGATATTAATACTTTTCATGCAAAACACAACAATGCTAACACTCAAAAAAATAAAAACAACATTTACAACATCAACCAACATTACAAAATAAACAAACAACATAAACAGCTAAAAGTGAACCTAAAACAACTTCAATAGCACAAATAAAACCAACAAGAATGACACATCTCTACAGCATGATCGACTAATGCTACAGTCCATGCTGGGTGCCTTCATATGCACTGAAACAAAGAAGTTTCTAAAAGTGCAGTTAGATGAGATGTCCCACTGTGAAATTACTGTGAAAGTTATGCAATTATTAACCTGGAATATACTGTGTGCACCATCGACAATCATTGCACAATATTGCACAGATTTGTTTCCCAGCTTCTCTAAAAGAGAGGCCATGTTTTCTTAAATGGTCATTTTGGGTAACTCAAATGGTACATTCTATCAGCCTGTCCACTCCTTCTCTGTCTGTGTCTTCTTACAGTTTCTCCCCTTGCTCTTTCCACTTTGGGGCCAACTGAAAACATATAATGTGCATTTGATGATATGACAAATACAGAGTTTTGTTTGTTGTGGACAAATGGTACATAAATTGTTGTGATTTGCTTCCAAAAGCAATAAAATGGGCTACATTCGCTTTTTTCAGATATTTCAAAATATTTCATTTTGAGACTTTTGTGCTGTTTTATGAGAAAATGATTAGCGTGATTTGTAATTTGTATGAAATCAATGAAAACATACAATCTGTTTAAGTCAATTGCAAAGTGTTCAGATCACTGTGTAAACTGCTTTGAGAACAGTAACCTGAGTTTGGAGAAATGCGTCAGAATGATTGGGAAAACTGTAAATGCAGTCTTGGCAATATAAAAATCCTCTCACTTTCGAACTGTATTTTATATATAATGGATGAGTATGGATTCAATTTATAATTCCACTTTAGTTGTTCATGAAAAAATGTCAGTCATACAGGTTTAAAACATCATGATAGTGAGAAAATTATGGCGCAGGTTTTTATTTTATTATATTTTTTTCTGTGAACTAATCCTTTAACAATGTACTGTGTTGTCTGTGTGTCGTTTGACAGTGAGCACGAAACCCTAAAGCAGAGCAGACAGATATTACAGCAATGACCCTGGCCTTTTATCAGCCTCGCTGTACCATAGACTTTAATAAGACTAGATGATGGGCAGGTGTGTGGATGGAGTTTATGGATCCACTGATGAACAATATCGCCCTACTCTCGTCCTCTTATAACTGTGGGCCAATACTAAATTAATGCTTTTCTCTCTGTTCAGTAGGCATTATAGCCCGAGGCTTCCCACAAACATTGCTGTGATTCTTGGTGATATGTTTTTATGATGAATTGTAGAGTGGCCACATCTAGGAGAATACTGTTTGTCCCAATGTCAAAGATGTGCCTCTGCTTGGAACATTTATTTTTGTGAGGACAGCTGTTGCAGTGGGTCCCCTGCAGCACTCTACGGTGCCAACCACCTTGGCATCCCTTTAAAAGTGATGTAGATAAAAGGGCTGCATTTGAGGCCATGTCTCATAGCACACAACATATTGTCAGCTTTGAATAAACAAAAAAGAGCTTCATGGCTCAGAATAGATCACAAAAAGCTGTGCTTTTACTGCGGCCTGTCTGCTGCGAGTTTCAGTGATACAATCAAGTAATCCTTCCTTAAACATTTTTATGTTTCGTTTCAAATTTAATTGCTTTGTTAAGAAATCAAGAGAGTGTCTCATATTTGTGATGAAATGTTTTATTTATTTTGCTTCTTTAAAAATATTTTTTTCCTTTTTTTTTCTTTTTCCCCCCAAGCTAAATTTCTAAGATGACCGAAGTCAATAAACTCAAATTCGGTTAGGTCCATATACTTTTTTTCCTTCAGAAATCCTTCAGTGCTCAAACAAACTGGTTTTTTCTTTAGCTCTCCTGAAATTTCCTCAAGAGACATTTTCTACGAATAGAATTCATTCGGTGTTGCTTTATTTATTTATACAATGTAATAAAATAGAAAATGAATTCAATTACTCTATTACTCTAAATCGTATTTTGGTTCAAATAATGCAATCTTGTTGAGCATAAAAAAGCTATCCTGTGGTAAATTAAAATTATTATTATTATTATTATTTTTTTTTAATAAAAAAGATTTAAAGTTTAAAGTTTTGCCTAGGCATTTCAAGACATAATCAGTCATCTCCGTTCCATAAAAAATAGCACATTAACTTATTGTGTTTGTAGAATTTCTATTGATATTAGCTACTCATTAACCTTATTCCAGATTTCTTTTTGAGCCACAAAGGTTTCTTTACCCAGAGGCATTGTCTGTCAGAGCGCAGGAAGGGCTTGCCGGTGACCCTCATCATTTGAGTGGCTATATTGACAGGTAGAAGGGAGGTTAGAAAGCAAAGCTGCAGTATTACTCCCCTTGCTCTTCAATTTCTCATCTCGGCCTTTGAAATGATGCTGTGGCACCCATGAGCCAGAGACTGAATTAATAATGAACAGTCAAGAGAGACCCAATGTCCAATTCAGCCAGATATCACCTTGGAGTGACTTTGCTCAGGTATTGAAGCCCAATGGAGGAAAGAAATTTGGAGCAAGGTTTCCTCCTTTTACCCTGCAAAGAAATGAATATGTTTTTTCTCTCCGCCGTTGGCCTTGGCACCCAGATTTGGAGCTCTCGCATTATTGTCACCGGGCATAAGCTTCTGTGCAGGGAGTGCTGTGTGATTTTCAGGGTAATTAAACCCATGTCCACCTGCAGTGTCATTTCCTTTACTCATGAAAAGGGAAGCGCTCACTGTGCCTCAGAGTGGCTTGTTTTTCTGTTCTTTGTTTCACCACAGTAATCTCCATTGAGAGCACCTCCAATTTTACTGGGCTGGCATCAAGAAATGAGATTGTTCTGCATTTCCTATTGTGCAAACTGATAGATTATGCATCAGTCAAACAGCATTTTGAGATGTTGATCAATAAATGCCACTGTTTCTATACAACGAATCTCGGGAATGACGCCTTGTCATTCTGTCAAACATCTTTAGACTGATTTGAAAGCACGATGGATTTTGACCCCGAGAGTAGAGGCAGATAGACATACATTTCATTACAGGTTTCAATTGCTTTGCTCATGATTCCAACGAGCTGAGGAGCCATATCCATTTGCGGTCTCATTTGTTATGCATGGCATAAAAAGTATTTATATATGATATAGTAAATGATGACTTTTTGAGGATTTTTTTTTTTTGCCATGCTACTGGAGTTCATTATGCTCCAACAGCAAAGTACAGGATGCTTACTTCAAAATTCAAACTTCAAACAACTTCAAACACGTTCAAATATTTGTAATTGCAGCTTGGATACCTTTTACAGTTGGATCTGTTTCATACTGTGGGTTTTCTTAATATCATTCATCCACTATGTTCAATACTTTGTTCGTTGATTCCAACTGAGTTTAGTGGATGTGGAACTAAATACCACAAAGAATGTTTGCTGTCTCAAGGTGGTCATCAGTAGAGAAGCGGTCATAACCAAGCAGGTCTATAGTACATGTAACTTGAATAAAACTATCTGGTAACCTGATAATTTCTCAGTGGCAGTGACATAGTTCGGGAAAGCCCTCACTCTTTTCTGATTTCATCGCATTCAGCGCGGGATTCTTAACCTTCTTTTCTTTGAAAGATGGGTTAGTGCCACTGGATTATTTATTTAATGACTGGATTGCTCAATGCGTAATACACTCCCATTTAGCTGTGAAGCCAAAAACTTTAGACAGCTAAAACTTTGATGTAAAATCACTTGATATTAAATGTATCAGTCAGATATGATTAGACCAATGACCAATCACAACAGACAGGGTTATCTGACCAATCAGAGGAGAGTAGCCTTATGCAAAGGAGTCTTCGCACAAATTATTTGAGAAATAACATAAAATGAAATGCATATTAGCAATTGTACTGGCAAGGTTAACATTGACTTAGACCTGACTTTTCCTTTTGTTCATTAATTATGTCCATAACAGATCTGACTCAGTAACGTAGCCTTTCTTACTGATTAGAGCTACAAATTGAGCATGTTGCTGACAGATTGTGGAGACACTGTTTTTTTTCTGAGTACTTTTGAGCCTATTGCAGTCAAATAGTCTCAGCAGTGTAATAGTCACCCCCTCTCCCTTTAAAAATAAAACCTCTACACTGCACGGATTCTCAAAGCTGTGCTAATCAAAAAGAGCCTCCCCTGAAGACCGAGACTCTGAGAGGTGCCACTCCAGCCTGATGAATCTTTATGCTTCATGCTGATATTCCACCTCTGCACTTCAGATATGGTCCTCATATGCTCACAGGGAAAACTGTAGCCACAGTGCACAAAAGCAATTTTTCGTCCCCCTGTTGTGAAATGGGAATCAGCTTGTGTGTAGGGGTGATTGTCTTCTCGCTCTTGGAGGTGGCAGAAGTCTTCATGGCAACTTCCTCATCATTCTATTGTTCTCCATTATCTCGCCACATAAACCTCTGTGCACAAGATGCCGGGGCTCTGGAAACACATGGGACCAGTGAACTAAATAAGAATCTTTACTGGAGCACAGAGCAGGCCACTTTGACATCACAGGACATTCTCAATTATTTTGACTAATGAGCTTATTAAACAGATTATAGAATATGTGCAGAAAGGGTGATTGGCGAGCAGAGCAGAAGTTCATGTTTACACTTACATGGAACTTCTTGGCATTAAACATACAGTATTCAATTTCCCATTGAGATGTGTGGGAAGTGCTGTCCAACCCACCATATCATTTAGCTTAGGGCCAAAAGGAATTGAGAGAAAGAATGAAAGGTAGTAAGTTGTCTGAATTGTGAATTGGTCTTTTTTGAAGACATCTTTAGCCTTGATTTGACTATTCAGTTTAAAAAGTGGATTAAATATGCTAGCAATATTAAATGCTTGATGAATGTGAATCATAGCAATAATTACATGAAGAAATTCTTGACATTGTTAGAACTGAGATTGCCTTTTTAAATCGGTCTAAATTGGCTGAATTCATCACCTGGGATGAAGCACTCTTTAAATGAATAAATGTAGTTTTGAAGGACGTAACTTTTTATGCTAGAGAAGGAAACAGAATTAGACCTAAATGTATGTCAGCAGATGCATTTGCATGTGTGGAACAGAATGACAAGAAAGGTTGTGCTAAATCATAAAATTTCAAAATTAACTTGTCGGTGGGTTACCTTGTAGGACTAGACAATTAATCGCTGCCTTTCAGATAAAGTCAGAGATTGAAATAGCAAAATTAAACAGGGGTTTTGCATCCATGTATTGAAAATAACATTGTCAGTTTTGTTTTGTTTTTCCTGAATTGTCATCAACAAATGCAGTTCTTACAATATAAATGAAACAATTGGGTTCAAATGATTTTGCAATGAATATTTTACATGGCTGTATCTGTAAATCTATTTGCAATGCTGCTTTTGTTTTGAGTTTCAGTCAAGTTTGAGCTTGTGATTCCGTTTTTCCCTTTGCGCTTCGCATTTCTGTGCTTTCTGCCACTGTTTTGACATGGAGGTGGAGTCAAGGGATGATATTTTACAATTCCATATTTTCCATATTGCAAAACTTTATGCTTTTGCATATATATGTGGCATTATATTGACTCCATACTTTTCATCAGTTTTTTTTTTTTTTTTTTTTTTTGCATGACTTGAACATGTAAATACTGTACACACACACAAAAAAGTAATTTAATGATATTTCACTTGATCTTTCCTGCTTTTATTATTATTATTATTTTTTTCTTCTTGAAAATAACCAATGCTACGGGAAGTTGAGGTAGTTGAATATCGCACATTGGATATTGTTCCAGTGGTCATTTCCAAGTAGGAGGTGGCAGAAGTTGTCTGAAATGTAGCATTACGTCCACAAATAAACAGAATACTGTCTTCAGGTAAAAAAAAAAAAAAAAACTGAGCTATTAGCTACTTGACTTGAAATTCAGTGCGCAGGTTGTTTAAAAAACGTTATGAGTAAAACCCTCAGAAAATATCTATAACTCATTGACCTTTTCTTCCATTACATGTTGACACATTCTTAACAACAAGGTTTTTTCCAGCTTCTGTGTTATTAAGACATCATCCTTTTTATGGTGGTATTGAGGGGAGTTGATGGTCATCAGAGATAGGTGGAATGAGGCATGCAACATCCAGGCACAGGGGCGGACAAGCAGACCTTTTTGATGGAGAGCACTGCCGGTTAATAATGACTTATCAAAACGGAAGACCATGGCTGAGTGACTGCCCAGTAGAACAAGCTTTGTCCCTAGAGATCCTATCCTGGAGAGGACAAATTCCAAGCACTTAGCTTGGAATTCATCTCACTAATCGCGGTCGAAGAGACGAGAGAAAGGGGCTATTTCAAGTCCCTGAGAGTGATGGAGATAAATGTGTGCCTCCATCTCAGATTGGATCTGGAGCATCTACATGCCATTGGAAAGCTCAGACATGTGGTCATGTGATTCAGATTTTCAGAGTGGGGGCCTCCATCAGTAATTAGAGCTAAGTTCTTATGACAAGCTTTTAAATGAGAGCAGCGTAATGTATTGACATACTGATGTTCCATTTACTCTTTCCATGTTACAAATAATTCCTTTTCTAGATCCTAATGAAATACCCTGCAAGTATAAGTTAGTGAAACTGCCATTTTTAGATGTCTTAAGATGGGTTTGATTGAAATGCCATCTTCATACAAAGATGTAGCTGTGCTGTCAGGTACACACAATCTGAATTAATAGATTAAAGTGTAACACTGGCAGTTATCCAGTTTTCATTCAGGTTTAGTATTACCATCCAGGATCTGAAGTATTGCATATTATATTTACTATAGACTCTGTTTATAACTTTAAATGTGATTTGTTATTTTTTATTATCATTATTATAATTCATATATTATTCTCATCCTTTCATGTACACAGAGTTGAATTAATTTATTAAGTTTATTTTTATTTAATTATTTTAAATGGGCATATTTGAACAAATACCCTAAATACAATTAAATTATATTTTTAATAACAAAATGCAATATATTTTGCTGAATTTGTTAAAATTATAGCTTTATCAGAAATAAAGCATAATAAAAATGGTTTCTTCAAAAATGAGTTGACATAATCTGTGTTAAAATGTGTAAAAATTATTTTCACATAAGAAATATAAAATTGTCAATAGTTATATTCTGTTTAGATTATCAAAAGTTAAGAAAACAATATGGGACAAATGTAAAATAATAATATTATCAGGATTCAGGACTGGGCTGAGTTTCCCAAAAGCTTCGTAAGCCTAAGAACTTTGTAAAAACGATTGTACGAGTGATCTTAATATTACGGTCTGTTCCCAAAAGCATCGTAACTTAAGTAGCACTTGAAATCATCCTAGATCTACGGGTGCTCTGGAGTAATCATAAAGCCCTAAGTGCATTGTAAGAAGACCGATTTATGTCAGTGACTTGCTAAAGTGCATGAAAACCAGCTATGTATTGGGCCCAGAAATAACGTCTCACTCTCTCGCTATCTCTCGCTCTCTCTCTCTCTCCCTCCCTCTCTCTATATATATACTGTATATATATATATATATATATATGTATATATATATATATATATATATATATATATATATATATATATATATATAAGTAAATGTAAATACATTTATGCATTTAGCAGATGATTTTATCCAAAGCGACTTATAGTGCATTCAGGCTAAAAAAATTTACCTAACATAATATATAAGTATATAAAGTATTTGAAGTATATTATATATTATTATGTAATGTATAATATTGTACACTATAATACAATATAATATTGTATTTTATTATAGTTATTATATCCAAGTTGTGGATCTGGAACGCAGCATTAGGTTAACGTCAATAAACAATAAACTATACTTACGAGCCATTCTATAACGCGACATTTCAGTACTTGACAAATGGACAGCGACTCCTAAATAGCACTTAAACCGCAGATACGTGCAATTGCTTTACGTGCATTGTTGGGAAATGCACGTGAAACAATAACGAATGATCGTAAATTTACTCATAGAAAACGTTCTTAAGCTCTAAGATCAATCGTTATCGGGAAACCCAGCCCTGGTCTGTGTAAGGTTTTGCCCCAGTTTCTGTGAAAGTTTTTCCTTATTTGGCCATGTTCCTGTCCTAGTTTAATTAATTAATCATTCTGTACACCTGTGTTTCTCAAATTAACCCTTGCATTTAAGTTCAAGTATGTGCTGGCCATCTTTGTCTGAGATTGAATGTCAACCCATGTGTTTCCCTATTCCCGTCTGCAAAGTGTCACCTCCTGGATCTTTAGATAAAAAGACTATTGTTTGATTGTATGTTTTGTCTCCTCGCTGTAGTATGGTGACAAATATATACTTAAGCAAAAATAAATGAAGGCTTGATTAAAAATTTTCAAGAAAAAATGTAATGAATTCTTTGTATTACAATGTTCAAAGCTCTTAGTTTTAATAATAATAATAAAAAAAATCAACCCCTTGGATATTAAAGTGCTTATTGTAAAAATACATTACATTATTACATATATATATGAATGATGGGTACATAAACCTCATAACAGTATGCCATGATGGCAGTGTTCCTGTGCATACTGCATACCTTCAGCTGTGTCTTTTAATTGACAGAACTGAGAATCATTTCATACCGGATGAGGAGAATAGATGTTTCACCTGCCTTTAGCATGCCAAGAATAGAAACAGAATGAAAGAGAATCTCCTGGTGCTCTGAAATGTAATATTACCCCCAGCCACACATTAGTCAGGGGCAGGTTTTCTAGTGAGATTGCATTAATTTGCAAAACTATATCTTGTCTTTGTGCCATACTACCACTTGGATGTAGGGATTTGCAGGACCCTGCCATTAATTGTGGGATTTTTAATTGGCTTAATCCCCAGATAAGTGTCAGGTTTTAAATTTAACATTTCTTTAAGCGTAATATCATCCCAGTCAACCTTATTGTGCGATAGATCTCCTCTTATATTGTAAGCAGTAATGAAGAAAATGAAGGATGATGTATGAACAGGAAATGTGAGAATCAAGGAAAAAAGAGCTGCCTGCTAGATGAAAATAACCACACCTGCGTGCAGATTACAATGCATTTGATTCCACTGACAAATTACTTTTTTAAATTATGCATTACTTTTTAATTTGTTGAGCTTGCAGTGGACATAGACTTGCTGTGCAGATGTTATATTTAAAGTAAAGTAAAAAAGAGGTCAACAGCATTATCACACACTCATAGTGGAGATTAAAACCCCATGAAAAGGGAGTGTCGATTAATTTAATTTAATTTAATTTAATTTAATTTAATCAGGAATATAATTTAAGTTTTTTTGTGCATTCTAAACAAAGTTTACATTGGTATTTCTCCGTTTTTAAATGATGGGTGTTTGCATGTTTAGTAAATATATAAATAAATATATATTTTTTTTTTTTTATTTTTTTTCTTATATCACTCAACATCGCTCATTATGGCACATTACATTCTATTTTTAATAAGATCCCATTAGTATAATCCTTGGTAATATTAAACGTACTGGAATTATGTTTTTCCCTGGCTTTAAAATTTGTGCTCTTTAATATGCGTAAATATGTACAAATCACCGTTTGTATGTTAAAATATTCCTCCAAGAGCTAACAATTTTTCAATGCAGATAGGAAATGGAAATTTTTAGCTCAGGTCTTCAAACCATGTTCTCAGGGTAAAAATGTACCCTAAGTTTTATTACATTCCTCTAAAGTGTACTGCACCCTGTGTCCTTAGCCCCCATTGACCTTGGTGACAGAAGTGATTACGACCTCCTTCTAAACCCACAGGATTAAAACTAGTAGCCTGCTGCTTGTGTAGTAAATCACTTCACCCAGGGTCCATAAAGCTCCCTGTGTGCTTTTTCAGTGCAACGAGTGCCTTGCTAATGCCAACTGCATTGCATAACACTTACTATGCATACGAAAAATGACCTAGCTTCTCGCTAATGCATCATTAACATTCCTGAATGCATAAATTGTGAAAGGTTTAGAAGAGGGACAGGATATTTGATGTTGCACAGATAAAGTGATTGTGAATTTTCTTTTTATTTGATTTTATCGTTTATATTTCAAGCATCTGTTTTACCCATAGAAATTGGCTGCTGACCAGCAGTTGTAAATGATGTACCTGTATGTGATATATAATTTTGCATTTGCTGTGATTGATAATCTGATAGACTTCATTTTGTTTTCTCTTTGAATGACATGGTACATGAATAATTACTGAAAACATGAAACCATTTGCCACTGAATTTTTTGAAAATGCCCTCAATTTTCAGTGACCACTTGTGCCATTTCTTCTGCACGTCAACCTTTGGCAGAATTGTATCCAATTGACTGGTTTGTACAGTGTATACTCATGGCCTCTCTGAAGATTCAACCTTAGATTATCATAATGAAACTTTGTGCGAGCTGCCCTCCATACTAGACTAGAATGTTGAAAAGTAGATGCCAGCAAGCTGGCATAGTAGCCATCCCACCTGTAGGCATTGCCAGTCTCTGGCGAGGCTCAATGAGCTGCCATCTGACAGACCTGGCGCTGCCCCTCTTCCCTCTCAAACCCAGTAAAACCCTGTAGTGTTTGTGCCATCACAACACAGTCCTCATAGTGTACAGCCATCTGGGCCTGTACAACCGCCTCAGGGGAGAAACATCAATTTCCATGTCTGCCTCTGAACTTGGGTGTTTTCCCGACAGCTCAGTTTCCACCTTTGAATGGATGTAATCAGCAGTCCTTAATGTATCTCTGCTGTTCTTTTGAATGGATGCACACATTCTAAGAAGTCTGTCTGTCTGTCTGTCTGTCTGTCTGTCTGTCTGTCTATCTATCTATCTATCTATCTATCTATCTATCTATCTATCTCTCTCTCTCTCTCTATGTCTGTCTCTCTGTCTCTGTCATTCATTCGCTAGCTTTTTTGTTTGTTCTACATATTTATGGTTCTATTGTTCTAACTATTGTTTTCAGAATCAGAATGAGCTTTATTGCAATGCATGTTTACACATATGAGGAATTTGTTTTCATGATAGAAGCTTCTGCAATGCAACAGAATGATAGCGACAGAACAAAAGCACAGTTAAAAAAAGAAAGAAAAGTAAATAAGTAATAACAATATACAAATTGACAATTCTATGTGCAGGTATATTACAATAGACAGTTTTGTATTTACAGGTATACTACGTGCAAATTTGAAGTGTACACTAAGTGTGTGTGTGTTAGATAAATAAGTGTATGAGTGTATAAATAGTGTTGTGTGTTCTTTCTGGTCATCAAATCTGATTGGCTGAGAGCCTTTTCCAGCTGTGCGATATTCTAATGATAACAGAACAAAAAAATTTCACTGTTTGTATCACTCCGCTTGCATTAATATCTCACAGCAAGTGTCATGGTGTACACACAAATGCATAATTTCAAAAATCATAATGTTTTTGTGTCACCGAATGTAGTTAGAATATTTTTGTATTTTTTTTTTAGGTGAGAATGTAATTGTTTAGGCTTCAAATAAGTGGTTTGTTAATCAACATAGAATCTCTTTGAAAATTTAGTTTAATTTTTTTGGAGATGTAAGCTCGAGGAGTCCAGCAGTTGTTCAGCACTCATGAACCCACCGAGAACAGCCTCACCTCGTCCAGCTCTTCTGGAATAGTAGTCTCTATAGTGGTTAAACATGAGATATAATTAATTTTGGGTAAATCTAACGGGCAGTCTTTGGTATCATTACTCTATAAATTTTATGCTGTATACCAGAGTTCTGCCTTTGCACTTTTGACTGAATTGTCTAGCAACATTTATGATGGTTGTTCTTGTTTTTATTAAATATTATTATTCAATAAATATTTTATGTAAATAATATTTGTATTTAATTTTAGTATTTAGTTTTGAGAAGCTGTGTGTTCATGATGGTTATTTTAGTTACATTATTCTGCCATTAGGTGGTGACGAAACGAGGGAGGCCGCAGTAAAATATTAAAGAAAAAAAAAAAAACATTGAAAGAGACTGAAACGGGGTTGTAAACAAGGAAGTTATTTTTACTTTCAACACCACATACAGCCAACAAATGCAGTGAGCAGTGCTATCATCTTAAATCACCCTTCAGATAAAACAGATGAAAGGATAGTACGACAAAGATATGGCTTTTCTCAGAGGACATTCAAACTAATGCTTTATTGTGAATATGAGATTGAGCTGAAAAAAGAATGCCATTATTCTTGAATGAAGAATATTACCAATATTATTATTTTCTAGTTCGGGGAACAGACACACTTTCTACACTGTGATACCTACTTAGGTGAAAGAGTCTCTATGTGCTGAGAATTAACTGATTTCTATGATGTGAGGCGGATACCGAATGGTCAGTTTGGCCAGTCGAAACAAACAATGTATAGGACTGCATTAATCATGTGTGAATTCCTCATCGACGACAGAGAGAGCTAAACTATAAATGTGGCAAACTATAATAGCAGAAGAAGAAACCATTACTCACTATGATTGAAGAATTATTCTGTCCTCCCATTGTTGTTTGATAAACTCTAAAAATATGGTGCGAGAGAGAAAAGAAGCGGGGCAAGCGAAAAAAGAAAACGATAATAGACATGAATAGAAATGCAAATGCAAACGTGAATAACAGGCTAACTGGCTAAAGAATGCTAACTTGCTGTACACACACTGTACTCGCGATTTAAAATTTAAAGCGAACAGTCAGATTGTTAATAATGGATATATGGTGGGAATTACGTTTATACTTTATCAATTTAGACAATAGAGAGTGATAGTAAGATTCAACAGAAAAGCGAAGCTACATGGAGATACAATCACAAACCACTCAGCAGCACGCAGAGTAATGCCTGTTTTACACTGCAAGCATGAGCGGCACCTGAGCAGCATGTGAGCACCACGTGAGCAGTGCATGAGCGTAATTACAGTGTCACTGCAGCTGCAGATTTGCCAGATTCACACTGGAAGCGTTTGTACAGCGTCACAGAGACGGCTCAAAAGCTTCATATTTTTACACACAGCTACTATAAATTTGTTTTTAGAGGATGGTCAGTTATAAACTTTAATATTTTGATGCCTTAAAAATTATAACACAGGGAAATTATATTCACATGAGGGAAAATTGCACCTATCATGTGGTTTCAGTCATACTCAAATATAGAACGTGCTGTTTATACTGTTATTATTATATATATATTTTTAAATAATACATACTTTTACCATAGGTGCTTACCATAGACTGTATAAAAACATGGACATAGTGTGGACATAGTGTCTGTGACGTGACCCATTGGTTTCCGAAGAGCATTTTTGAAGCCAAAAGTGGGCAGTGGGCATGGTTTCAGCAACCAGCTTCCAATTTTTGCTCATTTTCAAATTATCCAGGCGACGACCAGCCCTGCCTACTTTTGGCTTCAAAAACGCTCTTCAGAAAAATATTGCTGACGTCACGGACACTACGTCCATGTTTTTATACAGTCTATGATTGATACGTTTCTAATTGAATCATCTTTTTTGAACAAATCATTTGTTTTGAATGATTCAGTAAATCATTTATCAAAGCAAAGACTTGCTGCCATCTACTGGTGGTTTTATTGTCCTCATTATTTATCCATGACAGGCCTAAACTAAAGTTTCAGCACAAAAGCACATTTAGCAAAATATTGTTTAATTATCAATATTGACCAAAATTCCTTCATTTTCATTTTTTTTATTATTATGTAAAATGTATAAAATATATATATTAAGAATAAAATTATAAGTATAAAATCAGATCTGCTGTATTTTTATTGTGTGATTGGAATATCATATTTCATTTTTAAATATGTGATTATATGCTGGTTAAATATGTTACAAATGGTGTTACATGCTAACTTTACGCTGTACCAAAGTTGACTTTTAACATTGTCAAACCAAAAAGGCCCATTTTAGGCTATGGAAAAAGTCTAATCTATGTTTGGTAAACACATCACTGCCAGGCTCTGTGTACTATAATCGAAATGAGAGAGCATCATTCATAACAACAGCATTTTACTTCTATTTCTCAGCACACTGATAAGATCAGAGGAAGGGTGGATTTTTCTCAGAAAATCTGAGCACATATTATTTTCCCATGTTGAGGCTGTGACTAAATTCATTGTATAAAACTATTCAGTATTGCTTTTCTGCAATGTATTATTTATTTATTTATTTATTTATTTTTTCATGGAGTCACGTTCATGATAAGTAAACAGTGTTCAGTTACTGACAAGTCAGATTTCATCCATTAGCTCACACTGAGCTGATCTATTTGTTCCTATAGCCGATCTTAAAATGATTAGGTTAGGTGTCTGTGTCTTACTCTGATGGCGCCAAACAGGACATCAACTGAGAGACTTACATTAAGAGGTCTATTAAGAGTGTCAGGAATCTTTGAAAATGTGTGGATGATTGTTACATGAAATTTTATACATCCATTAAGATTCTTGTAAGTGCATTGATACTCTATGATGGCTTTTGAGAATTGTCAAGTGGCAGATATCTGAGCAATATTCCAGCGACATTATTTTTTTCATTTTCAGATGTGTTTGTATAACACATTCAGGTCTTATATTTAGATAATTATTTAATGAAAAAAAAGTGCTTTTGTAATATATACATTATATCTTTCCATCCATACGCCCACAGATATAGCATGTGTGTAGCATATGCTGTAACAGGGATGCATACCTCATATCAATCCTGCTATAGATTTATTATTTTCTAAAGGTTAAAAACCTCTTTCAAATGACCATTTGATGGAAAAAATTCAATAATAATAATAATGATAATAATTATATTATGTATATAATACATATATAACAATTATATATATATATATATATATATATATATATATATAAAATTTAAGAATTTCAGTCCCCACTTTGTAAGAAATTAATCTGCATTTGACCTTGTCAGTGACACTAAAATGTATCTAATCAATGCATATGTGAAAATGATCTTGCCAATTACATGGACATTCCTCCACCTTTCCAGGGTTATGACTGGCCTTTTTTCATGTATTTCACCGTTTCTTTCTTTCATGACAGCCATATAGCCCAAGCCTTATTTGTGGACTCTGCATGTGTGTTTGTGTAATATATAGGGCTTATACTCTGGGCCGCAAGAGCTGGGAGTGTGTAGAGGAGATAGGAGAGAAAGAAAGGAGACCCAGCGTTCATGTCCTCCGCAACTTTACATGGAACTAATGGCTGCCTTGAGCCCAGCATTGACATTTTCTTTATTGCCACATGACAGATTTGGTAGGGATGTTGGGAATAGGCCTGGCAAACCTTAGTAAACACACCGGGGTCAGCTGCATGATTTCACAGTGATAAGAGCATTGGGAAGGGCTGGATTAGTGAACAAGGAAGACGCCAATGAAACCTAGAACACTAGTCTGCTGAGATTTCTGCTTCGACTTCACACATATAAATATCTGGACTACACTGATATATTGCCTCCAGGCCTGCATTGTTTACAACATGCTGGCTGTCCAAATGAGCTGTTTATGCCAAAGAAAAGAGGCAACAGCTATAAATCAGATGCTCAAGATCCGGCGTTTGGGTTGGATTTCACAAGGTTGCTACATGGCTCACACCTGTTGTGTTACATTTGTTACATTTGCCGATAGTCTAAAGAAGAAAAACGGCTGCGTTCCACGGACATTCTATCATCTGCAGACGCTTGTGGAGGAAATTAGCTGTTATACATTAGTACGACAACATGAGCGCATACAGGATCACATTAGCAAGTTGTTTTCATTATCATTAGCAGGCGCCGCCTTCATCTATTTGCATTGGTCTGCCACTGTACAGTTACTCGTGTTGCGCTTGTCACCTTCGTTACAAATCGAGCCTCCAATAGTTTAATTACACTGTCACCTCCACCTGCGTAAATATGGTCTGAACCTTCAAAGTAAAGATGCTAACGATTGCTTCCGGGTAGATAATTTCAGTGGGACGGCTAATAAGAAACGAAGCTTGACACATTTATTTACAATAGGGATCCACAGTCTATGGTGCCCATTAGCAATGTAAATATTTTTAGAGGACATATTTAAATCAAAAGTAATTTCCTCAAGGAAATGTGAGCAGCAAGTGCTAATTGGTTTGACTTTGAATGAGACAAAATGTTAAAGTTCCTGAGTGCGCAGTGAAGTGTGTGTGCGTGCATCAGAAGTTAAATGCAAATGCAGCTTTCGGTGCTTGTATAATCTCTCTGTTCTCAAGTTTATCAGATCTAGCCTCCCTTAGTCACTTTTTTAAATCTTCTCCCAAATTACTCATTTTATTGCCAAACGTTGAAATGGCTTGGCACACTATACAGAAGAACATGTCCAATTTTAAAGGCTTCCTGCACCTTTGAGAAATTCTGTAATAATATCTATCTATCTATCTATCTATCTATCTATCTATCTATCTATCTATCTATCTATCTATCTATCTATCTATCTATCTGTCATTCTATCATTCTCTGTCATTCTGTCATTCTAGCTGTCTATCATTTTATCATTCTGTCATCGTCTGCTGCAACATTACGCTATCTATGTATCATTTTAGTTATTGTTCTATTTATCTATCATTCTATTTACCTACAGTATTTGTCTGTCTACAGTACCTAAATATAGCATTGTTTTGATACAGTTAGCTGCTATTTATTAGTTGCTTCTAGAGTAGCTGACAGCTCTTCCTGAAAGGTATTTTGACTGTAGTTTAACTAATTTTTAATTAAGTAGCTCGCCTAAGTTACAGTTTCATGTTAACTTTGAACACTAATCATCACATCAGTTTTGCATAATGAATCTTTACCCTGATTACATAGCATATAGTGATTAAATTTTTTTTTTTTTTTTTTTTTTTTTTTTGGTGCGTAATGGTGTTTTTTTTTTTTTTTTTTTTAAGCTTAATTTCCCCTCGAGGGTCAATAAAGTATTTCAGTCTTTCTGTCCAAGCATGGCAAACAGAGTTTCGTTTATCCAGATGGAGAGCGAGAGAGAGTGGTGGGCTAAGCAGATGGTGGACTTAAGTAGTGGGGAAGGGATGGGTTAGTGTTATATTGATCAGGTGAAGGAGAGAGAAAACTCAGAATTAACTTCATTCTAAGAGAAAAATGTAAAAAAAAAAAAAAATGCACTGTTAATATAGTATTTTGTTTTATGGTGGAAGAATATGTCTGTACAAATTTCTGCCCGAACATTATTAATTTTCTATAGATTTTATTAAGGTTGAAAGGAGAAGTGTGTTTATGATACTACTTTAATTATATTTAATATTAGGGTTAAGTGACACGATTTTATGATATAAATTCAGTACTAATATAATACTGGTCCCAGTAAAAAAATTTATAAATTGAATGAGGTTTAGTTTTTATTATTATCACACTATTGTTGTATTTGCTGGACATTCAATGACAAGTGTTTCCTATTTTTAAGATAATAAGGTCAGTGAATTAAATTCTTTGTAATGCAAAATGTACTTTAATATGATATAGAACCTATTCTATTTTTTTAACAGTTACATATTGTTTATACTGTAATTTTACTATATACTCTAACTATACTTACTGTTAAAATGGTATACATTTAGTCATACCATTTTATATGAATTTGATCATATCTCCCCTCCAATTAAGACCATAAAAGATAAAGCAAGTGGTCTTACTGATTAAAACCAGTTTTGTAATGAATCTCACAGACCTTAACCTTTAAGATAAATACCATTTTAATCTCCATAGCATTTTTAACATTTGTAAAACATCTCCTGCTTACCAGAACTATGTGTCTTACACTGGTCACCGAATCAGTTGTGAATCACTGGGCTTTCATTGGGGCCCTTGCAATTAAGGGTCAGAATTGCTAAATTAACATGTATTATTAATATTTCAACCGAGGATTGATAAATGGACTGCAGTTAAAATATTTAATTAGTTGCCTGGAAGAAGTACGAATGAGCGATGTAGAGTTTAAAATGTATGAGTGAACATTAGTGATATTTCTAACGAGAGAAAAGAGTGACCAGCCAATTGTGTCATGGCCAGAAATTGATTTTTTTCAAAGTTTCTGGGAAATTGCCTCAGGAGTTTGTTAATTGATTAATATGATCTTTATCTTTAGACACAAGAAAAACAATGTGAGGCCCATGGATGCAATAAAGAAGTGTTGTGTGCTGAGAAATCTGAAATGGGATAAATAATTTGAGATATCATAAGGTCAATATTCCTCATTCCGCATTGGCAGGTCGCTTTGGTAAATGACTCTAATTTGACACAAACATTTGTTCCTACTGGATCCCTTTGGAGTTTTTCCTTGACAGTTTTTTTTTTTAATTATTAATTTTTTTTTAATACACATTATTTTAACAAAATCTGAGCTTAGTTTGGATGGAAATGATCTTAAAGGAGCAGCTGAATACTATTTGTTAGGGGTGGCATGGTACATTTTATAAAGTTTATGGGGAAAAAAAACTATACTTTCAAGTAAAAATCAAATACTGAATTAAAATTTATATTTAAAACCACTTATTTAATAACACAGTTGTAATATTTTGCAGAACTCTGACTGTACTAAAAGGTTGTGGCAGTAAACCTTTAAAAAAAAAAAAATACTGTTAACTTTCTATTCATTGAAGATTACTGGTATTATGGTTTCCACAAAAATAGTAAGCAGCACGGCTATTTTCAACACTGATAATAAAAATACATGTATTTTGTTACTTTCTTGTGAAATTATGAACTGGAGCTTTGCCATCACAGGAATTGCAAATTGAAAATATAATAAAATACAATTGTAATAATATTTCATAATATAATTTTTTTATTAAATAAATGCAGCATCGTTGAGCATAAGAGGCTACTTTCAAAAACACACACATTTTTTATCAAAAAGATTTGCTTACTGCTATCTCAGAAGATAACTTGAGAGCTAGTGATTTGCCAATGCGTTTTGTCTTAGTCAGAAGACCATGTTATTTCTTGGGTAGTGTAATTCAAAATTACATGACAGCTCTGCTTCTCTATGCATGTTATATTGACAATCTTTAGAAATTCACTTGATGTGTAGTCCATTCCTTTATGGCTTTAGCATGACACACGCAACACATGACAGAGCCCATGAATGAGTGTCCCGACTTCATAAAGCATCTGTTGTGATTTGTGCTTGTTTGTTGTGTTTGCTGTAATTAGCTGGGGCCATGAAGGGCACAGGCATACGGAGGGACATCACTTGATTACGCCCATTAATCATGTCTCAGCGAGACGGCCGTAGGAGGATTTTAGAGCTGAATTGGACTGTGTCATTTTCTTAATGCTCCATTTCAGCTTCAGCTTTTGTCTTCAAACCTCCGCTTACCAAAAACTCCTTTTGTATCTACCACAAAACCGTCTGCTGAGTCATATCCATCACAGAAGTGGCTCTTTACCCAAAACTTGTCATAAATTCTACAGTGGACTTCTCTAGCGCCCCATGTCCTTATAGCATATGCCTGCAATTTGGTATATAATTTGGAGTTGATGGGGCATTGTTGTGTAGCAGAGTAATGTACCACTTCCATTGTGAGAAAAAGGGCATAAACCTGCATCCCACAAACTCGCCCTGAGAAAACGGCGAAAGTCATTTGGCTTTGTGAGGTGTGTTACTCACTTTCTTCCATTAGTCTGCATTCAGAGTGAATATGAAAGCAATACCTGACCTGCATGAGCTAAAGATGCAGTTTTTTTTTTTTTTTTTTTTTTTACAAAAAAATATTTCTTGAATCAACAACACATTGTATTAGATTCAAAATCAACATCTGCCTCTTTAAAGATAAATGCAGGAGGTACATATCCTTTGAATTGTTAGGCCAAGCTGCTGAGGAATGGGTGACCCAAATTGGTTTCAGGTTCAGTTACTTTCTCTCTGTCCTTTCTTATCAATTATACACTGTGCAGTCACATTACAGTCAATCAACTATATATATATATATATATATATATATATATATATATATATATATATATATATATATATATATATATATATATATATATAATTTTTTTTTTATAAAGTTTTTTTTTGAAAGACTGACATTTACAGTTATTGCCAGAAAGAAAAGTTTATTTGAAAATAACACTTTATTTGAACCTCTAAAACAGCATATAAGTTTGCATATGTATTTGATATGTCAACATTTTATAGCTGATGTAATGTAATATCGGAGAAGATGGAGCTTATAGTTAAGGCAGAAAAAAAAACAATAACATTTTAGTCCGATGCTCAAACAAAAACATAAGCAAAAATATGCATTTTATTGCAGTAGTTGATATTTGTCCAAAATGTAAGTTGAAATTACCAGAGCTTGTAATGTTAATCAATGAACTCTTAAAAACAGTATGGCAGACTACTTGCATAAAATGTTATAAATAACTGTGGTCATTCTAATCGTCCCTATAATGTCTTAATAAGGTCATTTTTACTTAGAAGGCTATATAGTTTTTATTATGTGGGACAAAAATAAATAAATAATGCAATGCAATGATGCTTGAAGTTGCTTCAGTCTGTAAGTGTTTTACAATTATACTAATATGCCTCTTACTTGCTTAAGTATAGACTATCAATCAGATATGTAGCAGACTGTGTACAGTATAACAGAATTTTCAACAAAGTTTTGGTTATGTTTTAGAGGCCTTTGGAATTTAGAGTTTGTTGTCATATGCATAATGGGTCAGTTACTAACTGATTTAAGTCTCAAAATGTTTGATTCACTCAAAAGATCGACTCATCTGTTTGGGAATCAGACTGTATTGCTTGTATTTTTGATTGACTGAAAATAACTGTTTCACAATCATTTTGGTTTCATGTGTCTAAATGCAGGTGCAAAACTTTTTACATAACTAAACATCGATTCCATCAACAACCTCTACTATAGAAATACAGTTGAAGCATTTAGAAATTTTGGACTATATGATACTCCATGTGAGTTTCCTCTGCCCTTTTGTAATTGAATATATGGTCACCTTGAATGTAGGTGGGCAGTCATGTGTTTTTCTTCTCTCAGCAGGCTTTTGACACGTCGGAGCCAGACCCAGTGACTCAACATGGCCATGAGCCTCACGAATGAATTACTCCTTGCACATTAATCAGTAAAACTCACACGCCACTAGTGTACCTTTAAACATTTCTTACACATGATATTTCAACAGAGCATGTCAGAAGCACTGTCAGTTATCTTTTTAATTAGGTTTCTAATTATTCACTTTGTCTTATCTGTATGGTCCGTACTATATCACAGATCAGGTGGGGTCAATGGTGGACACTCTACGCATGAATCCACCAGCAGGTCTGAGATTATTAATTTAGAGCATCAATAACGTGAGCTTTGTTCTTCTTTGCCCTGAAGAGCACATTCATCATATGAGGTCAATGCAGTCAGGCCAGGGAAAATGGGACAGCTTTGGCCACTAGGACCCCAGATTCACTCCACTGTAAATCTCGCTTGCCTCACGACACTGACAAAGTGCCATAGCAGCTGAGACGCTTGGTGTGAGATTACTAAAGCATGTTACTGCCTGTGGACGTGTGCTGGGGATGATAAATCCAACCTGGTCTTTGGCTCACTTGAATGAAGAACTGATGCTAGATACATATAATTGGCTTTGACACAAAGACATTAAAACCACAGAGCACACGCACACGTTTAAAGCTGGTATAGAGTTACTAGATGTACATGTTTCTGTTGGATAGTCCCTTCTTTTGGGGGCCTGTTATCAGAAATGTCTTATATTTTTTTTTATTTTTCTGTGTGTTCAAAACAGTGTCAATGAAACTGGTTGTTTTGAAATAGAATGTTAACAATACAAAAAAAATAAATAAAAAAGAAACTGAACGTGGGAGAGGTGAGTAGTAACTATGTGGTTAGACTAAAATAAGATAATTTATTCATTTATTAATTAATTCATTCATTCATTCATTCATGACACGACACTAATCATTAATGACCCATTTTATAGATAGATAGATAGATAGATAGATAGATAGATAGATAGATAGATAAATAGATAGATAGATATATGTGTGTGTGTACACACCATCCGTACATTTTGTATAGGAAATACAGTATTGTTCAAAATAATAGCAGTACAATGTGACTAACCAGAATAATCAAGGTTTTTCGTATATTTTTTTATTGCTACGTGGCAAACAAGTTACCAGTAGGTTCAGTAGATTGTCAGAAAACAAACGAGACCCAGCATTCATGATATGCACGCTCTTAAGGCTGTGCAATTGGGCAATTAGTTGAATTAGTTGAAAGGGGTGTGTTCAAAAAAATAGCAGTGTGGCATTCAATCACTGAGGTCATCAATTTTGTGAAGAAACAGGTGTGAATCAGGTGGCCCCTATTTAAGGATGAAGCCAACACTTGTTGAACATGCATTTGAAAGCTGAGGAAAATGGGTCGTTCAAGACATTGTTCAGAAGAACAGCGTACTTTGATTAAAAAGTTGATTAGAGAGGGGAAAACCTATAAAGAGGTGCAAAAAATGATAGGCTGTTCAGCTAAAATGATCTCCAATGCCTTAAAATGGAGAGCAAAACCAGAGAGACGTGGAAGAAAACGGAAGACAACCATCAAAATGGATAGAAGAATAACCAGAATGGCAAAGGCTCAGCCAATGATCACCTCCAGGATGATCAAAGACAGTCTGGAGTTACCTGTAAGTACTGTGACAGTTAGAAGACGTCTGTGTGAAGCTAATCTATTTTCAAGAATCCCCCGCAAAGTCCCTCTGTTAAAAAAAAGGCATGTGCAGAAGAGGTTACAATTTGCCAAAGAACACATCAACTGGCCTAAAGAGAAATGGAGGAACATTTTGTGGACTGATGAGAGTAAAATTGTTCTTTTTGGGTCCAAGGGCCACAGGCAGTTTGTGAGACGACCCCCAAACTCTGAATTCAAGCCACAGTACACAGTGAAGACAGTGAAGCATGGAGGTGCAAGCATCATGATATGGGCATGTTTCTCCTACTATGGTGTTGGGCCTATTTATCGCATACCAGGGATCATGGATCAGTTTGCATATGTTAAAATACTTGAAGAGGTCATGTTGCCCTATGCTGAAGAGGACATGCCCTTGAAATGGTTGTTTCAACAAGACAATGACCCAAAACACACTAGTAAACGGGCAAAGTCTTGGTTCCAAACCAACAAAATTAATGTTATGGAGTGGCCAGCCCAATCTCCAGACCTTAATCCAATTGAGAACTTGTGGGGTGATATCAAAAATGCTGTTTCTGAAGCAAAACCAAGAAATGTGAATGAATTGTGGAATGTTGTTAAAGAATCATGGAGTGGAATAACAGCTGAGAGGTGCCACAAGTTGGTTGACTCCATGCCACACAGATGTCAAGCAGTTTTAAAAAACTGTGGTCATACAACTAAATATTAGTTTAGTGATTCACAGGATTGCTAAATCCCAGAAAAAAAATTATTTTGAACAATAGTGTATATACCATAAAGAAATAATTGAAATGCAGTTGAGGCCAAAGGGAATCGTGTGACTGTAGTATCATGAGGTTTTGAGAAAGGGAACCCATGTGGTGCGTTTGTCTGAATGGACTGCTGTAGTGGATATGGAGGAACTGTTTGCATAAAAATGTTGGTCTTGATGGACTGGAATGCTTAATGAACTACTTTGAAAAGATGATGACCGAGCTTGGAGCAGGTCATAGGTGACGTTAGCTTTGTATTTCCTTATACTGAAGTTTTACAGACAATCAAATGCAATGTCTCTGAGTAAATTCATTTTTTTTCTTGGTCTTTCTCAACTTAGAATACTTTAGAATAATTGGCAGTAAACTGTTAGAGCAAATAAACACCTTACAAGCAATAGAACAAGGGGTAAACAGTGCTTGAAGTTTTTAAGGTATCTGATAGTGGCTTTAGCAGTGTTTATATAATTGAATTAAATGTTTATTTTTGATGGAACTTTTTTCTTGTTTCTTCCCTGGTTTGTTCAAACACTATTAACAACATAACTAAAATGCAACATAATTGAGATACCAAATTGTAGAACAAAATTTGCATCAGTAGTGCACCTAAAATGGCTCTGTAGACAACTTCATATCTGCAGCATTTTGGTTTTGGAACAGAATATGAATGGTTATGATTGTTTTCTCTCTTCTCTTATTTGAGTTTCAGACTATTTTTTCCAACTGCTCCAAGCACTTAGAATCTGTCCAGATTTATCTTGCATTTGGAAGTTATGTCAAATACCAGACAAACCAACTATATTACGTTGAATTTCAAGGACATTAAACGTTATGTCTAGATGGTGGAGATGCAGTTTAATTACTAATACTAGTAGAAAGGCTGGTCATCATTAGTTAATTGAATAAACTCATTAGAAACAAAGCAAAGGGGAGTTTCATTGAATGGGCTCTTTCCATGGGAAGAATGAAACTATCAAATGGATTTTAATGTTGAATGGATTTGAGTGAGTTAGGGGGTATATCTATTCCTAAGAAAGCTAACATGTTTAGATACCTCTCCCTAGCATTACACAGCTTAGGGGTGGAAAAAAATCAGAAGTGAAAAAATCAAGAGTAAAATCTGGCAAATAAATGTTCTGGCACTTGCGCCTGGGGTGTCAACATAAGATGGAAAAAAACTCCACCATCAGGAACATTCGTCTCTATCTGAACTCTAATGTGATTTAAAATAACTAAAAGGATTAAGAAGACCATTGCATAATCCAGATTTCAAAGTGGGGTGATTTGTAATGTTTTGCATCTAGTTCCTGTGCTTGTGTGCAGGTTTGAATCTTCTGCAGTGAGTGATTCCTTTCCAGAAGGCACTTAGAATGATTTTAGCTTTGCTTTGTTAAAAATATATAGAACGATAATATAAATAACAATGATAAATTTTTGCAAAATGTGATTAATGCAGAAAGTTTTATGCTCACGCTTTGATGCCAATGGCTTATTTAGTTTAAACTCAACTAGATTGGTCCATCTAACCAAAGTCCCAATTCATTGATCAAGATGTGACTCGTAAGTGAAAGACTGAAAGGAAACATTTATCTTTAAGAATGGGGAAATACCAAAAACTATGTGTCAAGGAATCTAAAATATGGTAATTCAGAATAAGGCATTGATATGTACTTTAAATATGCTATAACTGACAATATACTAGTAAAATGCACACTAATAATAAGCAACTAATTAGATTAGATTGAACTTTATTGTCATTATGCAGAGAACAAGTACAGAGCAGTAATATCAGTAATCAGTAGTGAGAATCAATAAATTTAAGTTTTACCCATATTTCAAATAAGCAATGAAATGCTTTCATAAATGTTTTTAATTTTTTATTTTTTTTTACTAACAAAGAAAAGGCATTAAATGGCATTATAAGCTCTATAGTATCTCAGCCCGACAATCAACAACCATTGCTCTCTTGAATACTTTCCTTTGGCCGCCATTTTAGCCATTGCTTTGACCCATGACATTGCTTTCTCTCCAGCAAAAGTGGCCATTATTGAGCTTGCCCTCTACACAAAGCAAATTAAACAGACCCTCATATCACTCAGTCATTGGATGTCTGTTTCTGCTGATCACATGGAGGGTGAGGGGTTACCTGTCAGGGATAGCTGAAGTGACAAAAGTCTTTTTCGCTGACAGGCTTCATCATGGGTCTTTTTTTGCTGCTATTTTAGATCCACTTTGGAAGCTAGAAGCATTTGTGCAGTATATTTTATAATAAGTCTTATTAATTTTGCTTATAGGGGAAACCAGTTTTTGCAGAAATTAACACGTTGAAAATGAATAGGCTAAAATGAGCTTGAAAATGGTTTTATTACATTTATTGTAGAAATGTTTTAAGTTAGCCAGCATCTTTGAAGATGTGCTGTCAAAATACTTACTAACCTTCACACAAATGTACTAACCTTTTAAAATGATACCATAAATCATTACTAGTCACCAAATTTTTATTGTTAATGTGTAGCACTACTTTTAAGGAAGAACATTGTGGTTGGGGGGCTCTGATCATTTCAGAGTTAATAATGAATGTTTGGAATAATGAATGTTTAGAATGGACTATTGTCAGAGCGGATTCCACAAAAAGAATCTTATTCTGTTACTGTTCTTTTAAATATTACAAATGGAAGTTTGGAAGCGTTCCCAGATGTCACATTTGTAAATAATGCATGTAAACTTGGAAAGCAAAACAATGGTGAAGCATTTGCTGAAGGAAAAGACAAGTTGGCTACTGACACTAGTAGAAAAGGATATATATTTCCTTTACAGTGTGTAGTTTCATCCACACATCTAAGGATTCCAAGAAGATTTCAGAACCCTTCCATTGGCCTTAATGAGTACACCATATAGCACCTTGGCTGTTACAATTGCTTGCATAGTTTGAATGCAGAAGCATTCAAAGGCACAAAAGACATATTGCAGGAAATTGGAAGTTGAATTTGAATGAATATGGAATGGAAGTTTGTGAGTTTCAGCATTGTCTAACTAATGTATAGGATTTGAAAATATTGGATTAATAAATTTTGTCATAAACGAGTATATTGAAGATATGTGTGTACAAAAAAAAAAAAAAAAAATCTCAGTGAAATCACTGTCTTACTAATTAGATTGTAAGAGTAGACTGATTGGCATAAAAGGAAGGAAGCGCTTCCAATTATTGTGTTCTTGTTAGCAATGGTTACCTTCGAAGAAACATGTGCAGCCACCCTCGCTTTGCATCAAAATGGCCTCACATGCAAGGACATTGCTACAAAAAAAATTGCGCCTGAAAGAATAATTTATCGGATCATGAAAAACTTCAAGAAGAGAGGTTTGACTGCAGTGAAGAAGTCTTCAGGACATCCCAGTGTAGTGAATTAGCTCAAAAATGGAAATTGTTATTATTAATCATAATTAGTTATACGTAATTAGAAATATTTAGATCTGCTGTAAGTATTTACTTGACCTCTCAGTGTCAACTGTCTGTCAATTCTAAGAACGTTACTTTCCTGTTTAAGGAAAATAACTTCCTTACTGTACAATACTACTCCGAGCATGTAGCTAAAATCTGCATGATTAGGGACTTCAGTTATGAGAAAACAATGAACAACCTCAAGTGTGATATAAGTAAGACTTTATTAACTATATAAACACTTAACCTAGTGTAGCATACACACACATACAGCTGGCATAGGAAAAAAGGGCTTAAGCAGTAAAGAGAAGAGAAATAAATACATGAAGCTATGGTACAATTTGATATTCATCAGATCTACAGCCTTAAGGAAACATCAGTTTCTAAGTTCAAACACACCTTTGTAAAAGGTGCACATGATACTTAATGTTTCAATTGATAAGATCAATTGATCTGGTCATCAGTGATCTATAGGGGGATGATGTCACACCCCCTTTGAGTGAGCCAATGAGGAATGGTATGTTTTGGAGGGAAGTTTTACATTTCTTTGTTTCTAGTATGGTGTCTTGCATATGAAATTAGATTGGGGGTTCATGAGAAGAATCTTTAAGATTCTTATAAAACTAATGTGTTGGATGGGTCATGAATAGATGTGTTGGATAGATCATGAAAATACAAACTCATAGATACCAAAGGTCATATAGATGAGGTTATATTAACTAGTGATCCATCATAAGAATGTATAAAACAAATACAATACACAAAACACAATATACAAGAACAGTAACAGCATACACAATGCCCTAAAGCATTTTCAACCTGTGGACTGCAAATTAATATTAAAATATAATTAAATAACAACAAAAAAATATATTAAACTGTAACTATACTTTCACTCTTCGAGCTCGCTGATTGGATAAACCGCCAGTTTATGTTAGATATTTTTGCTGCATATGCTACAGAACAACAGCAGTTGTGCCAAGCGATGACAGTTATTTTCTGTTCATTGCCAGTTCATTCAATAAAGACAGTAAACAATCTAGCTTCTGAGTACTAAATTATTAACCCAACAATAGTGGGGTCAGTTAATTTTTTTGCAGTGGGCTGCGCAAACATATGTGTGTGGTTGTGTGGGCCGCGAGTTGAAAAAGGTTGGGAACCACTGCCCTAAAGTATATGTGAATTAATTCAAAGAAAGATTTTTCTATGAATTAATTAGAGAATATTCTCTTTTTATGTGCATTATGTGTCTGTTTTCGAGAGACTTGAGTTAAGAGTTGCTTAGCCACATTCCGGGGGACACAATAAACCTATTTATCACATAGTGTGTCTTTGGTTTCTATGGAACCAGATGCCCAAACGCCAAACGTTATACCAGAATGTCCAGCAGTTGCCAGGACTGTCTCCTCCTGAGGAGTCAGCTACAGGATCATGTCACCACCAGAACAGAACTTAGGAATGGCAGCAGGTTGGTGTTAGAGCATCTGCACGCACAGTGTGCCCAAGACTTTTGGAAAATGGCCTGTTGTCAAGAAGGGCAGCAAAGAAGCCACTTCTCTCCCAAAAAACTTTAAGGACAGACTGAAATTCTGCAGGAAGTACAAGAGTTGGACAGCAGAAGACTTCTGCAAGTTATTTTCTCTAATGAAGCTCCCTTCCGACTGGGACATCTGGAATATCGATTGTTCACAGAAGAAAAGGTGAATGCTACCATGCGTCCTGTGTTGTGCCAATAGTGAAGCATCCTGAGACCATCCATGTGCAATTTGGTTATGATCCGTGCATTTTCCAGCATGATGGAGCAACATGTCACAAAGCAAGAGTGATAAAGAAGTGGCTCGAAGATCATTAAATTGAGATTTTGGATACATGGCCAGGCAACTCCCCGAATCTCAATCCCATAGAGAACCTGTGGTCAGTCACAAAAGGCAAGTGGACAAGAAGCTCACAAACTCAGAGAACTAATAAGACAAGAATAGATCACAATTAGTCAGAATTTGGACCAGAAACTAATATTTATATTTTTGTATTGTATAATTGTATTTATTTACATCCTTTTAATTACTCTTCTCATCTATCAAATAATAAATAAGCCACTAATATGTATAGTACCTCTAATTTATGCACAAAGATTTATGGCATTTCATAATTCACTCATATTTCAAAAACAGCAATGCTGTGTCTCTGACTGTTGTGTTCTTTGAGTATCAATGTAATCTTCTGTGGTGTGAATGCATTAACGGATATGTTTGCCAACATAATGAATTAATTACATTTCAAAGCTCTTCAAGTGTCATTCAGTTAAGAATCATTTTTTAGTAAAGCTCCACCTCTCTGACAATGGAACTAAATTTCTTCACATGCATCTGCTGTAGCTGTATGTATAAGAAGCTACATTTGCAATTATGTGTCAGAATTATGATGAATTGGTGGGTCTGGAAACTATCAATTTTAACAATGTGTTGCTAACAACCTTGTTAACTGGCTGCATGAATAAGGTCACATGTCCAATAACAAGAGCAGCCACTAAGATGCACTGTAATTAGTTACCATTTATTGCAAATAGACTTTTTGAATTTATACCTCATCATTGCATGTTTTTTAAATACTTTTCTAGTATGACTGACAGAATCTTTGTCTTCATGAATTTGAATCTTCGAAAATTTCAGTAGCAGCTGTCCTAAAATAGTCCAGTTTTGTCTTCCCACAGGGTGTTAAAGATGGATAATTTGAAATTGGCTGTTGTGCGAGTGTTCATGGTGTGTGGAAATCAAAAGCTAGCGGGATCAATACTGAGCCCTGAGGTTCAAGATTGTGTGAAATCAATTCAGCCAATTGCCATTCACCATGACAGAGCCTTTATGACCCCTAACCCTCACATGCTCCATATGTGCACTGTTTTGATGCATCATGCTTATGCATATGGCAGTCGTATCTTAATGCTACTTCCTATCTCACTTTATTTCCTTTATAGTTGATGCCAGGTCAAACTTTACTGCTCTCCAGAGGTCTTCCACAGCAGATACTTTTTCCCGCAGAAGCAGATATAGCTAATTGATTGAATCATTTGCAGCATCAGATGTGCCATCCCCTTATTCCGCTCTCACACATTTTATAAAGCTTTTTTTTTAAAGTGATCGATTGACATGATGGATTAAAATGAAGCATTCAGGCCTCATTTTGCTCTTCCACCTGTCTAACCAGACCCAAATAACAGTAAAGCTAATATTGATTCTGTTGAAAAAAAAAAAAAAAAACACTCATCGCTTTGTTGTCCCACTTAATGGTTGTGTCAAAACATGACCTCAGGACATATATTTTAAGAGCTCTTTAAATGGTTTTAATCTTTTGTCAATAGTTGTAAGCTGTTATCATATTTAAAACAGATGATGTTTTATAAAAAAAAATTATGTCAATAAGCTTTGGATAAATTGTTTTTTTAATAGTTTGCATTTTGTAGCCTTCGCACTCACATGTAGCTGTTTCTGGAGGTTATATATATAGGTTTCTTTTTCTCTTTTTTTTCAGACTACAAAACAAACTTGGTTTTCCTTTTCACATTGTCCTTTTCTTTTGCACAAAACATGTCAATGAGATCCTATAAAGCACTTTAGGTGATGACAAATAGAAACCAAGCTTTAGTCCCATGGGAAGAAAACTTCTCACACTCAGCCCTGTGTAATGATTCTTTAGTTCATTCATAATTCTCTTATCTCATTGAGCTCCTAGACCTGCAGCAAGGACTGTAGCATCCCAGCTCTTGCTAGGAAATCAAGGGCTTCATAATTTAAAAACGTGTTCTTTTTTTCCCCCTTCCTAGTTTAGCTAAGCATTTTTGGATTTAAAAGTGACTGAATTTGCTCTAGTTTTTATATAGTCTTGTAAAAGGTGGAGAAAAGCCTTAGTTTAAATACATGCCAGTGGATGAAGCGTTTATGTTAATTGTCCCTGCGGCAAAAGCAAACATCTCTAAAGTCCCTGGAGAATGGCAGGGTCTGTTGATAATTGTGGTGTCCTGGGTTTATGCAGATTAGCTAAGAGAGTTTTTCTCCATTAGGACTGTGAATCCAAATAATGACATACATATGGAAAGATGTAACTTGTTCTGAATTGTTAGAGTTTTAACCTCCTGCGTGGCCCCTGGGGATAAACCCCTTCTGTACTGTACACTTGAGAGTGCCAAAAGCAGTTTAATTCAGGAAATTCACAACCGCCCACATTAAACTGTATCATTTCAAATGATCTCAGCATATGGAGCAACACTTTATAAGATTAGCCCATTCAGCTGTACTCATCACCACCCACATGCATAGTAATGATTACATACATATTAACTTTACCCAAAACATCAGTAATAGCCCATTATTTTTGACCTCAGATACGTGATCATTAGCAGCTGAAGGCTCCAACTTGATATTGTTATGCTAACTTTCCATTTAGATCTGACGTGCGCTTCCCTGATTTTAGTGGAATGAAACTAATCAGATATTCCGGAGGAGGTTTCCTGCTGCATGAACCCGCTGATTTCATCGGCAGATAAACTGCAAAAGCTGTATATCAGAAGAGTTTGGGCATCTTAATCACAGCCCCCTTCTGCTGCTTCCCACGGAGCGGGAATCTCCTACTGGAAATAACAGTCCAAAATAGATTTTTTTAAGTATTTTTAAAAGTATTTTTTTAAATGCACATTTGAGTAAAACACCCTTATCTCTTTCTTAACAATGGGTAATAAGGATTTTAAGGAACTTGAAAAAAAAAAACATGTTTTAATTGTGCAAATTAAAACAAGACACATCTATCTTGAGGTGTATGTCCGAGTGCTCTTTATGTTATCAGAGCTTCGGAGGCAATCTTTCTCAACTGTGATGAAACAATGATATCGAGAGAACCCTTCATGTCTTCCTCAGGAGTTGTTTAGGGAAACTTGACTGGTGGTTCACCTCATGGAGTGACTGAGATACTACCTTGAGCAGAGAAAGGAGATTTTGCACAGTTCTGATGTTTGATGAATACAATATACCAGAGGTCACCCGAGATGCAAATGGGGTCATGAGAGTTTTATATGAACTGTGGCTGAATGGTCAAAAAAATAAGAGGCTAGTGCAGTCGTTTTGAATATGGTGCTTAAAATATGATGTTAAATGTAGGTTATAATGGATGTAAAGGTGACCTGGATGCAAAGACGAACTCCATGTGTCAAACACACAGCCTTAAAGCTGCAGTCGGTAACTTTTGACACTCTAGCGGTTAATAAACAGAACTGCTTGCGTCTTGCGGAAGAACATTGTAGCCGGAACTACTTCTCTCTGTTTATGTCAATGAAGAATCACAAAGGTACTGGGTTACTCCGCCGCGGTATCCCCGAAGCAATCTAAAATAGTCTGAATATAAACACTTATTATAGATGTACCTATTGAATCAGGACAGGCTAAAAACACGGTTTGGAAAATGGATTCATGGTGTACTCGCTTATTATATACATTTTGTAAATCTTGAACACAAAAAAAAGTTACGGACTGCAGCTCTGATTGGTTGTTTCTTACCGGGAGCGGATGAATTTCTGCATATGGCAATAGGACCACTGGGAGGAGCCAGAGGAGCTTGATTTTTTCACGGATTATCTATCTCATATTCTACTGTCAGGACATAATGACAGGTTTCACAAATACATTTTTACAAAAGTTACCTACTTCAGCTTTAAAAGATTAATATGCAAATATGCAAGTGTCACTAACTGAGCGTCTTAAACTGCTGACACTTTCTGTATCTATTTTCACAGTTGTTTTCAGTGCTCTTGTTCAGTAAGTAATGAAGAAAAATCTGAATAGCAAAATGTGTTGTTTTTCTTAAGGATGCCACCACTTAGACATGTGTAGCTTAATTCTTTTAGACAGATGCAGTGTTAAGTCACAAAATGTTTCAGACATGTTTAAAAGGTTTAGCAGTATAGCTTCTGACACATCTACTTTTATATTTGCACTGTATACGTAATCCTGAAAAAGCACACAAGCACGTAGTCGCCTATGATGCATCATGAGTTTAAATCTATCTGATGTGTACAGAGATTCATATTATGCCTTTATTTGCACCATGCAACATCACGAAAGGAAGAATATCTTTTGAGGACTGTACATTTAAATGCTCATGAATAATTAATTGTTTACAAGGTAGATCATACCAAGCAGTCTGTTTCTCTGGCGATGGATGTTAAAAATCTAACTGTGTTGCCTTTGATAATTTGTTGACATGCCCCCGCTGTTGTTTCGAAAATAAAAATGACCTCACTGGAAAAGTGAAGGTCAGGGAGAGCTTAATGAAGGCCCTGTTGTCCTTTCCCATTGATTTCTCCGCTAGCTTGGCTACACACAGTCCAACTGGCTCAGAGTTGCCATAGTAAAGGTCTTTTGGCAGAGGATGTGTTTCCTGGATGGAGTGCCTTGTGGAATTTGTAAATATGCTGCACCTTCGAGCATTATTATCCCCCAACCCCCCAGTTCAGCAAGCCACACATCGGCATAAACTGGAGCCTTAAGCGTGGTCTCCATGATCCACATTTGATGTGCATTTTTCAGTGGATACGCAGATCAATATGACTAAAAATTGAAGCAGAACAAATAGTTTGGCTTATGCACTGACATTCACTGGTGTTATATGGGTGAATCTTTCTGCCGAATGACATTCTCAAGACATTTATGTTATAGGTGTCAGGTGACATTAATGTTAATCACGGTTTTCTGATCAAAACTGAGGCAGCTGACATTTAGATCAAAATACCATGTTGTATATGTCAAGGTGAGAATTAAACAGTTCATTGGCCGTTTTGGGTTGTAAAGCTCAAAAACATGAGCGCACAACAATCGAGTGTGTTTGTGTTGGGCACAAGGTTTAGCATGCAGAATTTTTATCCTTTCACAAGTGTCAGAGAAGCATTATATGGATCATATCTAATCTCAGAGGATTTTCACAGCCTTAGAGTGACTTATAACAAGATTTCCTGTGAAATCCAACTAGGAGAATGTCACATTTCTCTGTACACTGACCTCAACATGAAAATGGCACTTTACTTCCATGACCTAATACATTTTTTGGTGAAAGTTAGGTTTATTATGTGCTGTTGGTGCAGTTCTTTTCTCTCAGCTTGATTTAAGATGACAGCAAAGTTCTCAGTGGCTCAGCAGACTTTCTTGAATTTGGAAATTGTGAGATTGCGTGCCACGGTAGGGTTGTCAAGGTAAGGTAACGGTCTTGGGTGTGTTGCATGACAGCGAACAGTTGGAAAGATAATGAGACTGAAGTGCCTTGAACAGCTGTTGAGCACCCAGTTAAGGTTTAAATTAAATGCAAGGTGATTAATTTTTGAGGGTTATACTGGAGCATAATTGATTCAGGCTCATTAATGGGGCTCACAATTTTACTGTAGGTAAGTCAATTCAAACAGATGTTTTGTTCTTTTGTTTTCTCTTACAGGTTTTTATTTTATTTTATCTTATTATTATTTATTTTTTTACGTACACTTGCAGTATCGGAAAAATACATTAAGCATTACCTTTTACCCAACATATATATTTTCAGATTTATCTAGATTTCTTTCTTGATGGCTTACATTATGCAATATATTTTGTCATTTGAAGGTTTAAACAAAATATATTTTCAATTTGAAGAATATATTTTCTTTAAGTCATGCTTTTTGTAACACATGTAGCATATATTTAAAATGTATTATGGGCAAAAAGTAAAAATAAAATTAGGCAGTATGGTTTGTGAAGATGCTTGGACAGTTTGTGCTTGAATATTTGCATTGAACAACATCTTGGAGATTAACTGAGCTTACTCTGTGGCTTAGGAGCCTAGTGACAAACAACTATTCTCCTTGACAGACTGATCAAACAAGATTGGCAGAGCTTCCATCCGGAAGCCAATGCTTCTATTCACTGGCTCCCTGTAACAGTTTTGCGTATCAGAGCTGACGAAATCACAAAGGCTGAGGAGCTTTAATGAGCCAAAGTTCTTTGCTCATTGAGGTGGCAGCTTGTGTCAGAAATGAAGCTCATAATAGCATGCCAGTCCAAGCTCCACTGAAAATGTCCTACTGTTATGGTAATGGGTTACTGCTACCTCGTCAAACAGTTGGGGCCATTATGCTCAGTTATTTTTATCTTCCTTCTTTGTGTCGGTTTGAAATTATCTCTGAATGACCGCAACATTTAGCAGTTCAGTGTAGCATTTCCTCCTTTCAGATGTAAATTCCATTTTTACCTCAGAAAACAAATAATGCAAGAATTTATTCCTTACCAGGCTGGAAGTGTTTTGTGCATTTTTTCTTTCTGTGCATTTTCAACTGTCTGTGGAGAATCTATTGAAACAGAGCTGTGGAAGCATCAAACACTCGAGTAAAGAAGTGAAGGAGGTAAAAGGGAAGGTAAAGTGGCATCACTGGTCATTCCAATAATTCAAATTGGGTTGTGCTTTTAAGGGCATCTCGACAAGAAAGCAGGTACACATCAGCGGACAGATGCCGCTTCTGGGTTCTGAAGTGGTCTCTGTTATGGTTTCTGCTGCTTGCAAAAGAAACTATTCTCAGGTAAAAGAGATGTTTTTAAATGCAAACCAAGTCAACTGCAAAGATAAAAAATGCCTTCAGACTGGACTCAGGAGATCTTTTATCGGGAGACTTAACCAAACCTTTCCTCTCCTTGACTTTTTTTACTTCCAGTTGAATTTGAATCAGGGGATAGTTTTTATTTATTTATATATTTTTTTATTTATTATTTTTTTTACTAAGGCCAGTCACACTAGCTAAAAACTCTGGCTTGAAATCCGTTTCAATAACCACTCATCCAAAAATATAGACACGTCTTTTTTAAAGCCACTACAACAATCAAATCACCATCACTATTCATTCAGAGCAGCAGAATTGCAGTTGCTTTTGTTAGTAAGAATGAAGGACAGAGGGCAGCCATCATCATATTCCCTGTAATTGCTTTTTGACTGATGTGCAGCTGCCATTGAATTGAATCATGCCAGATTACCAGCCGAGTTTCAGGGCCACTGTGGCTCTAAAGAAAGTGAATCAATTGTAGGAGAGCCCAGGTCTCGAACAATTTGCCAGATCCATCCTTTCCCATAGAACTTATCTTCAGTCATGCTAGAGAGAAATGCATCCTGCCTTTCATCGGAAGATGTGCAAAAACTTTTTTTGGATATTAAAATTATGTAGGATGAACACGTTTATCTGAATCATTTATTCAGATTTATGTCATTTCAAACCTGTTTGACTTTATTTCGAAGGACGCTGTGTTCCAAACAACATTAAACCCATTTGATTTTCACTGTTTGGACATAAAATGACACTGCCACTTTTTAAAGAATCTTCTGCGTTCCACAAAAAAAAAGAAAAAAAAAAAGAATGTCATGCAGGTTTGCAATGACACGAAGGTGAGTTAATGCACTTAGATAATGAATAAAATGGTCATCTTCTTTAAAAGAAAAGCATTCCAATATAGATCTTAGATTTAGTATGACCAGAACTGTAACAAGGGAGTATTCCTTGGCATTTACTGTACAGTAGCAGTGAGCTTCAGTTGTAGTATGTGGAGATTTATTCTATATATAAGTTTCAAAATCGACCACGATCAAAGCATTACCCAAAGAGGTGTAGTGAGAAGCACTGTTCATATACAGTAGGTTGTGGCCTAATTTTGAGGCCTGCAGCTTGAAAGAGACAGAGACTGAGAAATACAGAGACCAGGAGCAAGATGAAACCGTTTGACATTTATAATTCTGTCCCTTGATAGTGAATTTGCTTGGCGGGGGTTGTGTGCGTGTGTGTGTGTGTGTGTTTGTGTGTGAGAGAGTGTGAAGTAATGTGGAGGTACTGGTGGGGCATAGCAAGGACAGAGAGCAGTGGTGCATAGAATTATCACTTGCAGTCCTGCCTCAACATTTTGGATCATAATCATTTTGATATGTTCATAAATCATGTAGCTTGGGAAATCAGGAATTTAGAAGTGAAATGTGTGGCCCAGTTCTGAGTGATGTGATTCTCACAGCTGCTTCTTTTCTTGTAAATATTGTTGGATATCACTGGGAGGCTTTTGTACTAACAAAAGAGAATGGGAAAAGTTATCCTGTGATGTTTCTGCAACTGAATTTGCCTTTAATACTGATTATTCTTGCCTGGCTGTACAGTGAAATTAATTGTCATCATATTCATGTCACTGATGAATCATTGTGAGTTAATGCATTTCACATGTACTTATTGTACTAATCCTTATATTGATTACATAATCATGTAATTTAGACATTTAATTACTGTACTGCGCCTCATTCCATACTCCATCTCTGTCTCCACCCCACTTTCTCATTAGAGCCCATTTTCTGTGACGTTGGAGAGTTACTATGCGGTGACCAGCTGACCTGTGTGTCCGAGAGCTGGCTTTGTGATGGGGAACCAGACTGTCCAGATGGTTCTGATGAGGTTCTGGACAAATGTAAGTAACCATTACATCAACCCACAATGCCAGAAAACATCTCTGCATTCCCATATCTCCATGCACCAAAAAACCAGCATCAACCTGCACCATTGTTCCTCACCTTGTTTAATTTCAGATAGCACTTTACATACCAAGTGTGGGGAATTATATTAATGAAAAGATCAATCAGTTAAAGGTAAATCTGTGTGCACAGTTGCTTAGATGCAGGACATTTTTAGACACACTTAATTTATTGCATATTCCAGGCACAGTGGGTCAACAATTCTCACCACTGGTATTCTATTATCATTTAGATTAATCATGTTCACTCGGTTTTATTTATAATTCCATAGAATGGATTCTAGGCATATTTATCATGGGAATTTCAATGCATTTCAAACAGCTTTCCACAACAAAATGTGCAGTGGAATTTAATGTGTTTGTAAGCCAACACAGACTACTATCGCATGAATGTACTAACAACACTCCACTGGCATGGGTAAATGTATTCATGTGTTTGTGCATGTTGAGCACCCTACGGTTACTGTGTTCCTTACGATAGGGGAGTAAAATCAGTGAATAAGCTGTGCTGCCCCTTTAATCTAGGAAGCTGTGCACAATTTTTTATCATGTAATGTGTATATCTATGTATTTAGACAGGTCTGAAGGATGCACATAAAAAAGTAAAAAAAATATTTTATGTCAAATCTAAATTATCCAGGTCTAAAATTTATATTTTTGCCAACATTAAACCATGCTACAAACATGTACATAGTTCGGCTAAACATTATCTTAAGTAAAAAGTGACAAAGCTTACTCCACTCTTTGCTCTAACTGCTTTAATTTATCCTCACTTTTTTATTTTAAATTTATTAATTTTGACTCTTCATAGAGAAAGGACTACAGGTCCCACTTTATATTGGGTGGCCTTAACTGCTGTGTACTTACATAAAAAAATAAGTACAATGTACTTATTGTGTTCATATTGTATTGTAAAACACTTTTGCTGCTATTGAGGTGAGATGGGGTAAGATTAGGGAGAGGGTTGGAGGTATGTGTAAGTTTAAGGGTGGGTTAAGGTGTAAAGTATGGGTCAACAATGTAATTATAAATGTAATTACAGAAATTAAATACAGATGTAATTACATGTAGTTTTTTTTATATATATATATAAGTACAATGTAAAAACATGTATGTACACAATAAGTACATTGTACTAAATTATTAATTAAAGTGTAAGTACATAATAGTTAAGGCCACTTAATATAAAGTGGGTCCGGACTACATTTGCCGCGTTTCCACCGAAATTACCCGGAACATTTGTACCAGGAACTTTTTTTACCAGGAACTTTTTTCCCCCCAGACCTGTTGCTTTCTGCATTTCCACCGCGGTGTGAAGTACCGGGTAGATTAGGCAAATAGACTGGTGACGTAGGTCTGCACGCGTTTCTCAATACAAAGTACAGCTGATAAAAAAAATAAAATAAAAGTACGCTGATTTTGGACGTGCATCATCGGTAGTTAGTTCAGACTTTATGCATTCGTATTGGGAGTGTGATGTCCTTGACTGCACAAGTCAGGTAAATCTATAAACAGCAGCGTACTTGATAACTTCAGTCAGCTCGTCTTGGCTACTGCAATTTTCCCCTCAGTATATTTACAATAAAACGAAATAGGATATAAAATACCACTGCCTCCTTTCGTTTTCATTTAAGCATAATAACAGCTGCAGAAATGTACTTAGTTCAGGGATATGTGTATATGCAGCCAACCAATGCTGCGTGAACTCAACCAATCAGCGTGTTTAGTGCCAAAGTCCCGCCCCCGAAAGTTCCGGAACTTTGAAAAAGTACCACCTCGCCAGCAGGGACTTTCTGAGGGGCATTTTTTTACCCGGAACTTTATTTAGTTCCTAGTTCCTGCGGTGGAAACACACCAAGTACCAGGCCAGAGTCCCTAGTTCCTAGGTAAAGTTCCTGCGGTGGAAACAAGGCTATTTATTTAAAGTCATTGAGCTGGACACTGCACTGGCATCCTTATTCACTGGTTATTACTCATACCAATCTTCAAAATAATTGAAATTTATTGCTTTAAAGTTGATGAACACTGTTGTACTTGCCAAGTACATCTCTGCCTAATGTAACACACACATTGGGACTGTTTATATTATACTATGTCACTTGTAATATTCGTAAAGTAAGACTTGCTTGAGAACACCTTAAATGACTACTAGTTCTCATGTAAGTGAATCTAACGATAGAGTGATACTGCAGAAGCTGTCTCCATTTGCTTCATATTATTATGTTCAACTCTTAATCCTCTTAGATTTATAATAAGATTCACCTGGAGTGTTTTTAATTTCTGAGCCTATAGCTGCTACTTGATAGAGATTCACTTCTGAGTGCAGTTAAAGTTCTATTATGAACAAACAAACAAATAAACAACACAAGAGTCAAGACATCATGAGTGCAATATCCAAAACAGTGGTAGGAAAATTAGACAACAACAGGAAACAAATGGACTCGAACAACACAATGATCGGACAAAGACAGCGCAAACATGGTGAAAGTACACACACACACACACACACACATATATATATATATATATATATATATATATATATATATATATATATATATATATATATATATACGACCCACTAAAACAAACGAACAAACAAACAAACAATCAAACAAACAAATAAATGTGAGCTGTTGTGAGGTAAGCAAAGCGTATTCCTCTCAGCGCATCTTCTGAGGTAAATACAGGCTTATTCCTCAGCATCTTCTTTCAAAAAATGAAAAGTATCAGAGATTAACATGTTGCTGCTTTGTTTATGGTGATGTAGGTGTTTATTGTACATGTTGTGCGACTTACATGTAGATTTGTAATATTAATAGCGCGAAAACTGCGTTGGCATGATCTAATTAGAGATAATAAGAACAGAGGGGAAAACTGGATCTGTCATTGGTTTCATATGGATTACTTTATCACAGAAGAGTAGAGATGCCAAGCTTTCTTTATATATATTTCTCCTGTATGTGTGTAAATTATTTGTTGAGTTTCAGTTAATTTTAGTGACACGTTTCTGAAAGCAGCTTGTGGGGACAGTGAGGACTGAGAGCGCACCCTGTTTATTTTCTTTATTTTACAAAAGCACATTGCTTTGTTGTTATAATGACTATATACAAATAAAAGTAGACCCTTTGCCGTTTCAAACGATACCTTATTCCTTACTTAAGAGTAATTGTTATTTTAGTGGTCAACAATAAAATATAAGACCGGTGCGGGCTTCCACTCCAAGGGGTTAAGACTTTGGTTTTCATCAATATAGTTATTGTTTTTGCTGTTCCAGGGGATCAGAAGCCACTGGCGGATGTCCACATGTTTTTTTGTTGAAGAAATTGTAGAGGATGTGTCATCTATAACAAAAAGGTGGCCAAACATTTAAGATTGAGTGAATATTTGAATTAAATGTTTAGCCTGTAAGTGTAACAGCAGCAATTACCCTTTGGCTCCCTTTGCAGGTATTTGTAATAACATGTTATGTACATAAATTTAGTATAAGCCTAATATATATTTTTACCCTCTGATGTCTAGGGTTTTTTGAAAACAATAGATTGATTTAAATTTTCTAAGACCCTTTTTGTTTGTAAAAGTCATATGTGAGTAGGCATCAACTATCATGAATATTATTGTGATTTATACCTGATAAGGCAAGGACCCACGTAATGAGCTGCATAATAAGCCTTTCAGTCAGCTGTGTCACTGCGAGGGAAGTGTTGCAAGAATGAATGTAAGGACAAAATAAATGTATATAAATTTATGTTTTTAGTATATTTTGAATATATTTAATTAACCCACAGAATAATTTGAGATTCACTCTCGAGTGCAGTTAAACAGTTTATTAGGAACAATCAAATCTGACTTTCAAAATTGTTTTTTTATAATCAGTACTCCAGTCACACAATCCTTCAGAAATCTGTCTAATATTCAGATCTTTTACTCTAAGAGCTGAGAATTTTTTTTTTTCATTTTTTTTTTTATATAAATTGAAAGAACAGCATTGTAACATTTATCGTATTAATTGTTTTTATTTATCATCATGTGTGTGCTAAATAAATGTTTTAATTTCTATATATACTGACTCCAAGCTTTTGAATGGTATAGTGTACATGGACACACTTGGAGTAAGACTGGAGTAAGGATGCTGAAAATGTAGCTTTGATCACAGGAATAAATTAAATTGTAAAATATATTCAAATAGAAAGCAGTTATTTTAAATAGTAAAAAAATAAATAATTACTGGTATATTATTATTATTGAAAAAATATAAATGAACATCCCATAACTAGCATTTCCAAAGTGTATATTGTTTATGTGCTCTCAAATAAACTAATTGATAAACTACATTATTAACATTATTGTGATGGTCACTGATACTAGTAATACAGTAGAACATTTAGATTATGTGAATGAAACTTCATAATGTTTCACTTGATTATACATTTAGTCAGGAAAAAGTCCTACTAGTAAAACGTGTACACGTTATGTGAAACCTAATACAAGTATATGAATAATAATAATAAAAAAGACTTACCCATGTTTATGATCTCTGCAGGATTAAGCACTTCATTCATTCTTTTTTCTGAGCAAATCCAAAACTCAAATCCTGAGGTAATCCTCAGCGCATCTTCTCGGGTTGAATTATGTCTTATTCCTCTCAGCGCAAAGCAAACAGTAAAATAAAAAAATAAAAACCTGAAGAGCAGCCGCGCTGCTTTGTTTTCTGTGGTAAGGGCGAATACAACCCATGTGTTTCAAGTGTAACATTGTAATTTCAATAGCGAGTTCAGGTAGTGGGCGTGGTCGCATTAGATATAATGAAGGGAGACGTGAAAGACTGGACATCGCGTTGTTTTCATATGGATTATTTTATCACAGAATATTAAAAGTAGACATGTCAAGTTTTCTATAGATATATCTCTCATGTCTCTTCGTTGAGTATTAACTGAGTTACAGTTAATTTTAATGATGCTTTTCTAAATTAAGATCGCTACAGACCAAGGCTGCAGACACCTTGTTTTCTTTATTTTATAAACGCACAAAGTTTTGATGTTATTATATGTGTTATATATGTTATATATGTGCAAATAAAAGTAAACCCTTTGCACATTCAGTTAATGCATTGCTCTGTACGATCAAAACTGAAAGTGTAATTTAAGTGCTTTTCAGCGATATCAGGAAAAAGTGCCTCATAACACATATATGCAGGGATCGACTCCAGAGGGTTAACCAATCATTATTGCTTCATTGTTTTTAAATAATGCATTTTAAGTTTTTAGTTTTTACAACAAAAATGAAAAATATTACAGTATAATACTTCTTTGTAAATTATTATTTAAGGTAACAAAAGCATGGTTAATTTGAAGTTAACATGGCTACAAGAACGCTGATTTTTGGTGTAATTCTTGGTAAAACCATTGCTAATTTTTGTAAGGGAGCCTGAAAAGTCAGAGAGAATATTAGATGCTTGGTGGTGGTGAAAAAATAAAAATAAAAATCACAGGAATGTGCCTGAAAGTGATACACAGGCCTTGTTTTTACCTAATGATTTACAATTTATTTTAATAAATATAAATAAATAAAAAATGTATAAGGTGTGTATTGTAGCTGACACCTAAATGAAAACATTACAATTGTTTTATGACTGCAAGTCTTTCTCCTCAAATACTATTGAGCTTCAGATTTGCCTTTGAGCCCATTCAGTTGTGAAAAAGTAGCACAATTTACATATGATTTACAGTTTATTTTAATAAATATCAAAAATGTGCAAGGTTTGCATTATAGCTGACACCTAGATGAACGATTACAGTTGTTTTTATGACTGTGTCATTCATAAAATGCTATTGACTTTAGAAAAGTGTATGCTAATATTGCATGTAACTTTATACATGGTCCCTAAATTGGCGAATATCGATCGTCAACGTCAAGCGAACTTCAATGCGTGTTTTTTTGTTGTTTACTTTCTTTTCTCTGTGCCAGATTGCTGATGTCTTTTAACCATGCATAGATGTCCATCCATCAGTTATGAAAATTCAGCTGCAAACGTGAGGTGCGAGCATTTGTGAGTGCGGTTGGGGGAAGGTTTTGGGAAGGCAACTGGGATGGTGCCACCCTGGGAGTTGGTGCCCTACACAAACCACGTACCCTGCGTATAGGGAGCGGCGGTACTGCATATTCCTAGCGTTGATGTGACCAAGTTCTGCCACCACAGAGAAGTGTAATCACTCCATTATCAGGGCCTCCAGGGAAGGGCAGCTGCACATTTTCATTGCCACATGGCCAGCAGGATCCTGGGTAGGCTACCCATCCAGCTTCCCTGTGGGACCAGCCTGACATATTGGGTTATCAGGGGAGCTGGGGGACAGCCCACTTTACTGTAATGAAGAAAAACATATTGTGATGACAGTCTTGGAGCTTTCCAAATACATCATGCTATTTCTTGTATCGGTCAGTGGAGTATGACCTCAGTTTTTTGACATGAGTTATGAGTAGAATGACCTTACAGCTAAGATTATCTCTGAATTGCTAAAGAGAACTGCAGGAAAATTGAAAGCTGAATGAGGAATGGCTTCTTTGGGGTTAAATAAAACAACTGGAGTTAATTGGTATTAACTAAAGTTCGGGGCAGGGGCACGCCCAAACAATCACCTGACTTCTAAGAACCTCCATATATACCGGGCCACGTCACACCGCACTGCTAGTCTCGTTCTCTCGAAACCACCCTTCCCTCCCTTATCATCCATTTAGTCAACCTTCTCCCACATTATATCTCTATTAGGTTGTATCGGGGGGGTCCTCATGGTATGGCCTAAATATTAGGGGTGTAACGGTTCACAAAATTCACGGTTCGGTTCGATACGATACACTGATGTCACGGTTCGGTTCGGTTCGGTTCGGTTCGATACGTTTTAGATACAGCAAAATGTAAAAACATCTCAACTTTTCAGAATGCCGCAAGCGCACCGCGGGTCATGTGACAAGAACCAACCAATCAGCTTCATCCTTTCCCGTAACAACGTTGAGAGCTCAGCCAAGATGAAGGAACAGCTGATCATAGTTGTATATGGATTGCAATTTTGAAATAAATTCAGTAGCAGAGCTACTGCAAGCGATTTTTAGAGCTGCAAATCCATTTATCCTTCGCTGAAATTTCCGCGTCTCATGGAGAGAGCACGTCATTGTTGCTTAGCAAAGACAGACGCCTCAGGAGAAAGACGTGCTTAGCGTTTTCCATGCGTTTTTAGGCACGATATGTGAACGGCCCCTAAGGCGCTCGCTCACTCAGTACGCGCTGAAGGCTCGTTGCAAAATGTCTAATGCATTTAACAGACCAGAAATATAAGATCCTAAAATAACCAACAGGTCTGGTGTTTGGGTTGGATTCCCTGTAAGCTATAGTGTCTAAATGCTGCAGGGATAGCAGGGAATCCAAAGTGCACCCAAACACCAGACCTGTTGGTTATTGGAGGATCTTCTCATTTCTAGTCTGTTAAACGCATTGGCTATTTTGCAACGAGCCTTCAGCGTGTACTGAGTGAGCGAGCGCCTGCTGAGTAGCCTAACATAAACATATAAGATGGTGTTTTTTTCTTCTTCGGGAGTGTCAGGGGCGTTGCCTGTTACGTTGTTTGGGTTATTGGGCTACCTTGTTGAACGCATATCATTATATTTCTTTCTCTCTCTTTTTTTTTTTTCAAATATAATTAATTACTCCAACGAACCGTTCGGTATACATAATGCGTACCGCGTACCGAACCGAAAGCGTCGTACCGAACGGTTCAATACGAATACGCGTATCGTTACACCCCTACTAAATATATGCTAGAGACGGTACACCCACCCTGAGTCTCTCTGAGCCCTCAATTCAAGACGCCCTGATCAACCTGACCATCATCCCATTCCCTCGACCCCTTCATCCTCTTTCTACTCTTCCCCAGTTCCTTAGTTTGTGGTCCTAGCTTGTGAATATGGGTCATTTCAGTGCTCTTCACTCTGTTCCATAGGTTCCTGCTTTTTATTTTGAGCATAATGTTCTTTATCAGGAAATACATGCTTGAGTGAAAAATTGCTGCTCTTTTTCTTTTCTTTTTTTCCCCTCCCTTGAAGTTTGAATTGAACAGAAAGGATGAGATAGATTGATTTTTGTTTTGTTCTCATTTTTGTTCTGGGCAAAACATTAACTCGCAACACCCAGAAGGCGATGCAGGTGGTGAGCCACAAGGTGAGCACATGATGTTCTAGCTTTTGAAGAGATGACAGCTGTTTTCTTTAGACATCTGTCAAGTTAATTGTACATTACTGGCCCTTAAACCCTTCTTTGATTAAATATATGTTATATTACCTGGGTTACACATGAAGCTGTACATGAAGTTTTATTTACTCAGGACACAAGAAAATGCCTTTTTTATATATATATATATAAATTTTCCTTTCTTTCTCCCTCACTTCCTTCCTCCTTCTTCTTTTTTTTTCTTCTTCTTTTGATTTATTTATTTTTCTATTTTGTACAGAGCCCCATATTTTCTCAGCCACATTTGCTCATATTTACCAAGGGTGCCAATAATAGTGGAGGGCATTGTAAAAAATTACAAGCAATGTATCAATAATATGTATATACAGGCAAAGATAATATATAAGCATACAGACAAGTAACAGTAGTTTAGATTTAATCATTCAATCAGTACTAACAGCCTTGTACACATAGCATAAAATTCTCAAACTGACAGAGCAGAAACAACAAGTAAAATTAATGTTGACAGTGTTGACTCTCTATTAAACACTTATTTAAGTGAAACATAAAAGAGCCATAATAATTTAAATTTAACATTAAGTCGGGATATAGTTCCACTCATGAGAAGCTTAATGTTACTTGTGCATTAATGATGATTATAAATGTCATACAATATTTACACAAATAAATATTGTACAATATGCAGTTATTTTATGCTTTTATTAAACTGCAACATTCTGTTTTTATACTGTATTTAACAGGATCCATCTGCTCCATCTTTCTGTCCACTGAGTATCCATGGCTTAAAAACAGTTGACCCCAAAACAAAAGAGCATACCTCAGAGTATAACAGCATTGGACTTGGGTTGCTTGGAATTAATAGGTGGTCTTGCAAAAATAGCTTGGCTGTGACTTTCCATCTAAGATGCATAGAAATGTGTATGGATTTTATGAGCACTCCTCTAAGGGCAGTTATATGGCCCCTCTCATACTGAAATAAATGGAGAGTAAATTTGCCTATTCCCCCAGAGAACTGACACCTGCAGAAAGGAGGTTTGAGAGGTAATGTAGCATAGCATCTTGTTATTGAGCTGAGGGAATGGCATTCTGCATTATGCAATATTTACCTCAATGGCCGCCTCTAAGCACAGAATGAAATGCTAACTAAATGCTAGACTGTGCAGGGGACATTTATGAGATCATCAGATGACATTTAACTTGATTAACATCTTTTGAACTCTGTGTTTTATGAGTATATGTACACTGCCGTCCAAAGGCAAAGTGCAGTAAATACACATCTGGTCAAAATTGAGTTAAGTCCTAAAATGGGCTTTGTGACATCTGTTCTGTCTTGTGACAAAGTCTCCTGGTTGAATTTTGTCCCATTGCAGAGAAACAAGGTTGTCAAAATTGCAGTAACTACAAAATCCAAACTAATACTAATGCAAACCATAGTGAAGTGACTGCATTCTGGCGTTGTTTTCCAGCTAGACACCACAGATACAGAGCAGTCTGCCTTGAAATCCCATGGCCAAATTATGGTTTAACTTGTGTTTAAACGCAAATATCCAAAGACGGGTAAGGAAGATAGCAAAATATTAAGTAAGTGTATTTATTTCTTGTCTCATTAGTGTTTAGCGCAGTTGTCGTTGCTAGGAAACTCTGGTTTGTTTACTGTGTTGAGACGTGCTGCGTTTGGTCTCGTACTCTATCGCATACGTTGTCAGTGTTGTGCGCTTGCTTAGACCTTTGTTGTGATAAACAGTAAAGTACGTTCAGCTGAATTCAATTTCCATTTTGTCAGGTTTAAAAAAGATTAGTATACCGCGGCAGCGGTCGCGGCAGCCCTCCAGTTAAGCCCTCCTTGTGGGAAGATCCTTTTCCTTTTACTTGTTTCATTTCTGTTTCAGTTGTTTTTGTTTTTTTTGTTTATAACCAAATCTTACTATGTGTTTCCAGATCCCTACTATCATTACCACTCGTAAACCATGCAACACACAATGTAGACAGCGCAATCTTAACAACCTGCATACTTTGCCTATGTCTGCTAATACACTACTTTCTTTTCCTATTGGTCTCTGGAATTGCCAGTCTGCTGTAAACAAAACCGATTTCATTACTTCTATTATTAGTCATTCAAAGCTTAATCTCATGGCCCTAACAGAGACCTGGATCAAAACAGAGGACACTGCTACACCTGCAGCACTCTCCAATAATTTCTCATTTTCCCACTCTCCCCGTTTGACCGGAAGAGATGGAGGTAGTGGTCTGCTCATCTCTAATGATTGGAAATTTAATCCTTTACCATCTTTGGGTATCAACAGCTCCTTTGAATCTCATTCAGTTACTGTAACCTACCCTTTTAAAATTCATTTTTTAGTTGTCTATCGACCCCCAGGACCACTGGGTAACTTTTTTGGATGAATTAGATGTGTTGCTCTCAACCTTTTCTGAGGATGGTACTCCCCTAGTTATGCTTGGAGATTTCAACATTCATCTAGATAAACCTCTGTTTGCCGATTTCCACACTCTGCTTGCCTCTTTTGATCTCAACCGAGTGTCAACTACTGCTACTCACAAATCAGGCAACCAACTGGACCTTATTTATACACGAAACTGTTCTACTGATCATGTTCTGGTTACTCCACTGCACACGTCGGATCACTTCCTCCTAACTCTTAACCTCAACATGATCCCTGACACATCACTTACCCCTCCACATGCCATCTTTCGACGTAACCTACGCACACTTTCACCCTCCCGGCTATCTGCAATGGTTTCATCTTCACTTCCTTCCCCTAAACTGTTTGCATCTTTGGATGCTAACAGTGCTACTGATACTATCTGCTCCACTCTTACATCTTGTTTAGACACTGTTTGCCCCCTATCTTCCAGGCCAGCCCGTAACACCCCTTCTGCCCCTTGGTTATCTGATGTTCTACGCGAACACCGTTCTAAGCTTAGAGCTTCTGAAAGGGTGTGGCGCAAGTCTGATCTGTTAACTACAAGTACTGATCTTATTGTGTATCAGTCACTCCTATCTTCTTTCTCTGCTAATGTCTCCTCTGCTAAAAGGACATACTACCAAGACAAAATTAACAATTCATCTAACTCTCGCATGCTTTTTAAAACATTTCACTTCTTTGTCCTCCTCCTTCTCCTCCTGCTTCATCTCTAATATCTGCTTTGCAACGTTTTTCATTAATAAAATTAAACATATTAGTGCACAATTTTCCACACCACAGTCAGTCAAGCTCATATCACCAACAAACTAACACTCATTTACATCCTTCTCTTCACTCTCTGAGGCAGAAGTGTCAAAACTCATCCTTTCTAATCACCCTACAACTTGCCCGCTTGATCCAATTCCATCTCATCTCCTTCAAGCCATTTCTCCTGAAGTTGTACCTGCACTCACTCACATCATCAACAATTGCCTCCACACTGGTGTTTTTCCCTCATCATTTAGACAGGCACGTATAACTCCACTACTTAAGAAACCCAACCTCAACCCATCTCTTTTAGAGAACTACAGACCAGTTACCCTTCTTCCTTTTATTGCAAAAACACTTGAACGAGCTGTGTTCAAACAAGTCTCTACATTTCTCACACACAACAATCTCCTTGACAGCAACCAATCTGGCTTCAGAAGTGGACATTCAACTGAGTCGGCCTTGCTCTCAGTTGTTGAAGCTCTAAGACTGGCAAGAGCAGAATCCAAATCTTCAGTACTTATCCTGCTTGATCTGTCCGCTGCTTTTGACATGGTTAACTACCAGATCCTCCTATCAACGCTACTGGCGAAAGGCATCTCAGGAACAACACTTCAATGGTTTGAGTCTTACCTATCAGATAGGTCCTTCAAAGTATCTTGGAGAGGTGAGGTGTCCAAGTCTCAGCATCTAACTACTGGGGTGCCTCAGGGCTCAGTTCTTGGACCACTTCTCTTCTCTGTCTACATGGCATAATTAGGTTCTGTCATTCAGAAACATGGCTTTTCATACCACTGCTATGCTGATGACACTCAACTCTACCTCTCATTCCATCCTGATGATCCGACGGTAGCTATTCGCATCTCAGCTTGTCTAACTGACATTTCTTCCTGGATGATGGACCATCACCTTCAACTCAACCTTGCCAAGACAGAACTGCTTGTGATTCCAGCAAACCCATCATTCCATCACAATGTAACGATCAAGTTAGGCACATCAACCATAACTCCTTCAAAAACAGCTAGAAACCTTGGAGTTATGATTGATGATCAGCTGACTTTCTCAGACCACATTGCTAAAATGTCCGATCCTGCAGATTTGCTTTATTCAACATCAAGAAGATCAAGCCCTTTCTTTCGGAACATGCTGCACAACTCCTTGTTCAAGCTCTTGTTCTGTCCAGGCTTGACTATTGCAATGCCCTCTTGGCAGGTCTTCCAGCCAATTCTATCAAACCTTTACAGTTAATTCAGAACGCGGCAGCAAGATTAATTTTTAATGAGCCAAAAAGAATACACGTCACACCTCTGTTTATCAATTTGCACTGGCTTCCAATAGCTGCTCGCATAAAATTCAAGGCATTGATGTTTGCCTACAAATCTACCACTGGCTCTGCACCCATTTACCTAAATTCGTTACTTCAGACTTATGTGCCCTCTAGAAGCTTGCGTTCTTGAAGTGAATGTCGCTTGATTGTTCCATCCCAAAGAAGCACAAAGTCACTTTTACGGACTTTTAAATTAAATGTTCCCTTCTGGTGGAATGAACTCCCCAACTCAATCCGAGCAGCTGAGTCCTTAGCCATCTTCAAGAATCGGCTTAAAACACATCTCTTCCATCTTTATTTGACCCTCTAACTTTAACACTCACTATTCTAATTCTATTCTTTAAAAAATCTAACTACCTTTCTAATCTTTTTGTATTCTATTTTCTTTTCATTTATTATGCAATTGTATATGTATGTGTGTGTGTATGTGTAAAGACCTCTAACTAGCTTGCTCTATTCTTTTATTTTTTTTATTCTATCTGTTTTCTTTTTATTTATTATATTAGTTAAAATCCCATGCTACGTGTACTGTGTTAACCTAACTGAGACTTGTTATAGCACTTATATAGCATTGCTCTTTTTGATGTTTTTGATTGCTTCCACTGTCTTCATCTGTAAGTCACTTTGGATAAAAGCATCTGCTTAATGAATAAATGAATAAATGTATAAATATTAACTCCTAGCAAGGCAAATTACAGCTTTAGAGTCAGTTAACATTACCTAGCCATTCACTCGCAAATTAAACAGCCTACCTGCATTGCTTCATATCCACCAACATAATAATGATCTGACTTATAATCGCATTGATGTTTGTTGATTTGGACATGTCTCCGCATTCCAGGCAGCTAATCCAATTGTAATAACAGGGGTTTTCCTTCAAAAGTTAGCTGGCTCCAGTAAAGTTATATAATTCATCAGAGCATTCTGTATGAAAGTTATACAGAACACAGTCTGTCCCCTATTCACAGTCATGTGCCATTTGATATGACTACCAGACCATGAAAATAACAAATTCTTATTCTATTTAACTGATAAGTAATTTTGTTTGCACAAATCACCGTTTCCTTTGTTAACACATTCGAGGAAGGATTGCAGACTGCAGACATAGACGTGGTACGGTACAAATATTTTGAGCATCCCTTATTCTGTCCCTTATTTTCCTATAAAAAATCACAATTATCCCTTATTTTCCTTTATGACATCCATAGTTATATTGTTAGAAAAAGTTTAAGGCACCATTTAGGGGTAAATAAGTTACACTGGGTGCGCATTTTAGCTTTTGTACCTTAAATTGTCCCATTTATAGCTTTGTACCCTTTTTCTTTCTGTGTGATGGGCAATGTTTTTAGTAGAGTTTGATGCAATTATGAGCACAAAATGCTGTAATTTTTTTTTTTTTTCTGTTTTGTCTCACAACATTAAGACGAAAGCCAAATCAAAGCAGGTTATAAAAGTGACATCGTTTTTTAAATGGTGCTTTCTCATTTCATTCTCTCAGTTGTTATATACAGTTACAGCCCACAGTGCCCTCAACTAATATCGGCACCCTTGATAAATAAGAAAAAAGATGGCTGTGAAAATAAATCTGTATTGTTTATCTTTTTGATCTTCATTAAAAAAAGTCACAACATTCTAACTTTTCATGGAAGTACACCAGCTGAAATTGAGGGGAAACCACTGATCTATAATATAGAACTGGATTGCTCATGACGTCATTAAAGTGAAGCCGCTGCGCCGCCATATTGGTAATCCATAGTGTGCGAAAACATTCCATTGAATTAATAGGAATTTGTATGATTTTAATGAGAAAACATCACCTAACAAGTCAGTGTTTATAAATATGAAGTATCACTGTACATTATTACAATGCTAACACCCTAGGCATGTAAACGATTATTTTTTAAATGTCGGGAATTTCCCCTACTTATTAAAAAGCTACATTCATTACAGTAGTGAGCATCATGAACATGATAAACATCAGAGGGGCACGACCTCAACACATATAACAAACTACAAAGTGTTCGTTCTGAAATCTGAATTTATTCAGAGAAATAACTGACTATATACAGTACAGATTTAAGAAATAAATACAAAGCTTTATTTCCCAGATAGTAAATTATTATTTTTTATTTCATTATAGAGAAATATTAACAACATAACTGTATAATTCATTATAATATATTAAAATCCATTTCTGATACTATGTTCGTTTAATAATTCCCGAATAATTTTGTTCATAAAGAAATAAGCCATTTTTGTGTTTGATCAGTTACCTGTGTCGTCAGTGCGCAGTAGACACACCCAGCTACACGATTTAAATATATCGCTTTTCCTGTCCCAAAAGACCGTAAACACTGAAGATAACATCTGAAATAAACATTTCTTCATTACACATAACATAAAAACGAGTCCCGTTTGACTGATCAGCTTCAAATCGAGTTATTTTAGGACAGCGGTTTGAATGTAACTCAATGGTGCTCTCTGCTGGTAGGGATTAGTAAGATGGCGGCTCGAACACTTCCGGTGGCTTCACTGCCTGTTGGCAGTTTAGAACGCGATGAGCGATCCAGTTATATATATAGATCAGTGGGGGAAACTCAAATTATGAAATAATAGCATGCTCTCTCGAGAAGCGCTGTGATCCACACACCTTTCATCTGATGGGGGCATAACTTAGCGATCAGCTTTTTGCACAAATAATTATTTCTCTTTTTTTCATCTTCTTCAACACTTTTCATATATGTGTGTGTGTTTTGAGGAAAATGTGGCAGTATCTGCATGATTACCATCTATATGACTGATAATCAGTGTGTGATAGACAGCTATCATTGTGAATGCGCTCTATATGAATAGAGTGTGATCATTGAATATACGGCGCATCTGTATGATTGCCATCTGTATTAAGGCCATCAGCATGTCATTATCGACTGTTTGAGTGTCTATCATTGTAAATGCTGTATTTCTATCAATCTCATGATGTACTAATTGGCATAGGCCTATAGTTAATTCATATAATTTTTTAATATATCATATAATAATATAATTCTTATTATTACTCAAATTATTTTTAATGTATTTTTCTAGTGCTCAAATAAATCATTTATCCAATGTTGAAGATTCTGCCTATAATTTTATAATGGTTGCACTTTATTTTACAGTACGTGTACTAACATGTACTTATAGTGTACTTACAGTGTATTTATCTAAGAAAGTTCTGGTAACACAAGGTAACTACATGGGGTAGGGTTAGGTTTAGGGGTAGGTTCAGGGTTAGTACCTAGTTATTACATAGCTATTTTAATTACTATAACAAGTACATGGTATGTACATGAGGAACAGGACTGTAAAATAAAGTGCTACCTTTATAACTATGCAGTGGTATGTTTAAGTACTAAAATAGTAAGTAAAACCCTTAAATTTTTTGGTAAATATATTGTCTATCTAGACATAGTCTTAGAAAAATGGTTGCAGGAATCTAATTTTTCATGGTATCTTCTTCAGATTTGAAATAGAAACTCATGAGACATGTGACTTTCAACCCATTAATTCTCTGGATTACTCCAGGAATGATGTCATGTATTTTTATATGAAAAAAAAAACCCGGTGTGTTAAAAAAAAAAAATGTTTCCAGGGCTCTTCAGTGTCTAAAACTTTTTATCTTTTTCAGCATTATCAATGGGTTCTTCTTTCCAAAGACACCAAAATTGTGTGTGTAGCACACTGAAGTCAGGAACTATTAAAATGTTAAGTTAGGAAGGTAATTTTCAGTTGTGAGTCCCATAATGGGGGTTCTGGTTAACAGGTTAAAAGGTTTGTTCATCCAAAAATGAAAATTAGCTTGTGTTTTACTCACACCTCGAGGCATTATGTGTATATGACTTTCTTCTTTCAGAGGAATTGTTTTGATGTTTAATAAAAAATTGTCCTGGCTATTCCAAGCTCTATGATTGCAAGGGGTGAGTGTTTTAGTTAAACACAGTCCACAAGTCGTCAAATAAAGCATGCACATCCATAATCAAACATACAGCACATGGATCCGTTGGATAAATAAAGGCCTCCAGTAGTGAATCCATGCATTTTTGTAAGAAAAATATCCAGATTTTAAACATAATAAACACTTTTTTCTCACTTCCTTGATCTGACATACACGAAAGCCGGTCCAGCGGAATATTTGATGACTTGTGGACTGTTCAACTGCATCACCCGCTGACTGCAATAATAGAGCTTGGAATAGCCGGGACGACATATTCAGCCCTGCACCGCATGACTGATATTGCTTGCTGTGTCCTGTGTAGCTTTTGAACTGGGATTGATTGCGTTACACATCTGAAGCGCATGCGTGCTAGAGTGGCAAAGATAAGGGCAAACATAATTTAAATAATAATATTGCATTTAGTTTTGAGTAGTATGAGGCTTCAAAGCATTTTAGATTGTTTCTTTTTTTGTGTACGTTCATAGAGGGAGAGGTGGGCATGCACCGGTGGCTAGTCTGTGCAAAAGATCCAACAAATTGGTTGTTTACAGTGTTTCAATGACGATTACAAAGAACAGGTTTCTTCAAATCCAACACTGGAGAGGTCATTGTCCTGCAGAGTTTAGCTCCAACCGTGATAAAAAACTCAGTTGCCTGTAGCTTTATAGTTCCTCTGAAAACCTTTACAAATAATTTGCATATTTTAGTTTTTTGTTCAATTGTAAATAATTTATTTACATCATTAAGAGATTTGCACAAGAGTTAACTAAACTATGCAAACATTAAACTTTGACGAAATTGTCTTGCTTTGATCTACAATGCGCTCCATTAACTAAAAATTAAACTATTAAATCTGCTATAAAATTGAATTGTATAAAAACTAAAACTGAAAATAAAATATATAAAAACTAAATAAAAATGTGTTTACAAAATAAAAACGAAACTAAAACTAACAATTAATGAAAATAACTAAAACTAAACTGAAATGATAGGAAATTTGAAAACGATATTAATAAAATACATTTTATAGATAGATTTGAAGATATATACACACCTTGTCTTCTGTTTCTCATTTTGCGCTGCTGCCGTCTGTGGATTAAAAAATAATGCACTGAAAGACAGGGAGGAGCCAAAAGAAGTCTGCCGCTGATTTCACATGAAATTTAAAGAGGACTGAGGCGAACACAAATTTGTGGACAGTTCATGGAACTATAGGGACTAGCCCTCCTAAGAATGGCCTAGCGACGCCTATGACTCCAGACATCCAGGGGGTTTGGTATGTAAGTAGGGAGCTTTGGAGATGATCCTTTTAATTTAGTGGGAGCCTGTGTGCTGTAAGAGCCAAGCTGATTCACTTCCTGTGGATGATGCCATCTGCTTGGGAGCAGCAAACAAACAGACAGACCAAACAAAGGCAAAGCTTTCTTCACTGTCAGTGCGTGAAGCATGCAGAGTTGGGTGCAGCTCAAATAAGGTTGAGACTTAATTTTATTTTCTAAATTAAGACTGTAAATGAGATGCGAAGGTTTTGCCTTTTGCATATGTATGCAGTTTTTTTTATTATTATATATGTTTTGATTGTCTGGGTAAAATATTTGTATTATTTTAATGTGTGTGAGTGAGTAAGTAAGTATGTAAGTACATAAATATGTAGATATTATTAGGTAGTTGTCTTTTACCATAATGCCACAATTAACTGAACCTGTCTTTATTTGAATAACTAATTGATTATTTATTTATTTATTTATTTATTGAACCAAGTGAGCAAATTGACAGTTAATTAAGATGTATTTTATGTCGTTCTAGTTACAATATTTTAAGTAAAACATTTTCTTGGAACTATTATTTATTTGTTAATTAATTTAGAGTTTGACTTTCCATCCTGTTACCTATAACTAAAAAAACACCTTGAATGACATCATCCTATAGGAAGTAAAATATATATTTTTTTTATTAATGTTTTTTTATAATGTATTTTGTCATACCATCTTTTGGAATTCACAATGTTTCTTGGCAGATATCGTACCTCCATAGTTAGAGATTCTTTTTCTATTCATGACAGATCTTTTGAGTTCCACTGCTGTCTTCTTTCTTTCACTCCTCCGCTTTTTTTTTTTAGTTAGGGACAAAATCACTAGCTTGTCACCAGCAGCCTGTGAAAAGAGCATATTTCAACACCTTGACAGTTTCGCTGTCATGATACCTCTGGATGACATCAAACTACTAAAGCCTACATTAGTCCCCTGCTGTTATTGAAGAGAACTCTGTTGGTATATGTTAAGCGTAGAGGCAGGAGTGCAAACAGATGGTTTTCATTCAGTAGAGAAGTTGTCTACTGAACAATTGAATACAGTATATAATGCAAAAGTCGGTAAATACTGTACATAATGCATGTATGAAAACCTTTGTAATATAATCACATTGTAAATTGTCATTTGTTTTAGAGAACATTTCTTGTTGATAAAAATCTGCAAATGTCATAGTGTACTGTACTCACTGCCTAACCTACAATATATATATATATATATATATATATATATATATATTTTTTTTTTTTTTTTTTTTTTTTCTGTGGAAGACAAAAGATTTGAAGAATCTTTCATTGTATGGACATTTTAAAACACAAACAACATCTTTAGATGGCATTAAATTCTAGGCAGTTCAATTGGACAACAGTCGTATTGTATTCAGTGACAGTCACCAAAAAGCATGCATTTCATCATTCATTCAGTGGTTTGGTTGACCAACATCCCTTGAAGGCAAGACGACATAACAGCATGCTGGAAAGCACAAACAGTAGCCTATTTTCTCTAAAGGACAGGATGTGAATCTTTACAATTATTAATATCACAGAATTGTTTCTTCAATGTGGATGCTGTCTACTGTGTCTTTGGACAGTAGTAGACGGCATCCTACTATGCTGTGTGGAGCTTGAAACTGCTTTCTCCTGTGATTTTCATCAAGTTGGGACCAAGCCAAGGGTTATTCTTTGTTCATGAGTACAGTACATTTATTCCCAGAGTAATGGACTGGCAGATAAAAAAAAATCATCTTCCTTTGCAAATAATTGTTTGTATGAATGTGTTGGTTTTTTATTTAATTTTATTTATTTATTTTGGCTCTGCATGTTTCTCCAAAGAAGCTATGCATTATTTATATGAATGGCATTTATACTAAGGTGTTTTCCCTGGAATGGAGCCTGTACGGAGATCTACATAACAACAGACATCAAAAGATTGTGGAATATAAATTGAATGCTTTACTATAAATGCCTTACTATGAATCCAAGCACAAAGCCATCTGAATGCATCAGGTGTTTGAAAGGGACTGAATAGTAGTGTTTAAAAATGCATGGAAGTGTGAATGTGCCGATTCTCCTGCAGGGGCTTGGGGGTGATGTATGGACATTTTATTGAGCAGTGAGTGGTTTTGAATGTGATGTATTAACAGGCAGTGCATTGGAAGGCATAGCCCGGCGGAGGAAGTGATGACTCCATTTCATAGGATGTTGATTACATTACTTCGTGATGATGAATTAGTTTAATTAAATCCAACCAATGATTTACAGAGGATACATGCCAATATGCAGTGAGAAACAATGGGATCTGTGCATGTTGCCCTGTGGACTTTCTTATTGAACTTTCTTTTAAGGGATGGCAGAGAAGCTGAAGATTGCAGGTTTGATCCCCCACTTGGAGCCGCTATCTTGTCTGTTGTGCCATTCTGTGGCATTCACTGTACAATTCTGTTACTGGTACTTTAAATCATTTATTTGATGAGTACAAATTATATATACTTGTTGATTTTAAGTAATTTTAATCTGTTCCAATTTTATGAAGCTATTATTTATTCATAAATCCCAAGAATCAAAAGTAGTTCCAGTTTTCAGTTAATGAACGTAAATTACATATTCTCCAATCCAATAAAGTGCAAAGTCTAATATTTCAAATTCAAATTTTATTCGAATTTTCAAACAATAAATATCATTTTGTCGAGTGTCAAATGAAAGACTGCTGTAGCAACTCAGCTTAAGAGAAGCAGGAAGTGCACGTGAACTAATCACCTCCTCCACTTTAATACAAGTTATAGCACAAAATAAACATGAATGAAAATCTGAAGGTATGTTAAAAGAAATAGTACAACTTACCGAAATCTATGAAAATCTACAAAAAAATATGTCACGTAAAGTTCTATTCACCTCATAAATAAACATATTTGGTGACCATAAACTCGTTAGACAGCTAAAAAAAAAAAAAAAAAAAAATACTTCATAACACATTTTTGCAGCATTAATTAAGATATTTTACTTTACTGGTGAGACAAATTGCCATGTTGAATTGGAACCTAATTGAACTGCAAGCTTGTGTATCAAAATTGTATCGAATCAGTAAATATGTGTCAATACCCAGCCCAAATATAATTTATATAAAAATTATATATATATATATATATATTTTTTTTTTATGTTTATCTCCATAGGCCTTAATTAGGTTGTAAGCTGTGCCATTAAAACACATCCTCATCTAAAATTACTGGCTAGTCTTTAAAATTCAATAAATCCAAGTTTTTTTTTTTCATTAGAGCTCCATATAGTATATAAACATGGGAGAGAGGCATGTTGAGATAACAGAAGTGGACAGTTTGACTTGGAGCTAATCTCTTTGACATTTGAAGATAAACCCAGGTTGACATTGGAACGAATGCCACTGTCTCTCTGACCCAACTTTAGGAACACAAAGTACAACTCTGTATCCCATGTAAATGGCAGATATATCTTCTGAGAGGAAAGTAAGGAGGGAAATTACAATGCTTCTCTCTTAGGATAGTGAAAAATACACAATGCCACAGCACCTACACCATCTTGACAGATTGCTGTACTGTTGCCAAGAGCATCCATAAGCGACTGATAGCTAAAAGAGCTAATAAACAGCAAGAAGGAATTCTAGTGACATTTGTACGTAACCACGAGGGTTGTGGCTGCTCTGTCAAAGGTGTTCAGTTTTCAGAGTACTTCAATCCTTGTTTATACAGGTGAGTTTAGACTAGGTTTGTGTATCCTGAAGGAAATAACCACTGTTTACAAAGCAGAAAAATATTATTGAGTTGTAGGTTTTCAGCTTTGATTTTGTGTAAATGAAAGCCACACTAACAACACGTCATGTTTTCTTACTTTAAGAAATGCCTTTGAGACTCTTATTTTAAAATGTCTGCAGAAGAAAGAAAGTCGTACAGGTTTGGAAAAACATGAGGGTGAGTAACTTATGATTGAATTGAGGTTGAGCTACCCTTGTGGATTTTTAGTACAAAACAACATAGAGTTCATCTGTACGTATTACTACTCAGGAAATGGAGAGAGAGATATGCTCACCAGTCATAGTGCACCACCTGCGTGAGTACTTCATGAAGTGTGTCTAAAAAATAATCTGTTTGTAATCGGATAGACATCTCAATCAGACTGAAAAACCTTCATGTAAATACGTTAATCGATCCGATTGAACCTGATCAGAATTAAATTTCTATTGGATTGAAGGGGGTGATTTATTTATTTTCTAATAGATTGATAGTGGATGTGAACACTCAATCGGATTGAACCCCAAAACCGAAGGGACTGCGCATGTGCAATGATGCAGAAATAGCATAATGAATAAAGTGTTGTATAAATCCATGTCCTGTCATAATAAAACTCCCCTTTCACCCTGAAACTGTGAAGTGGCGCAGGACAACCTTCTCACCCACAGGCATGAAGCGTGGGGAGTGGCATTTTTACTGAATGTATGAGCAGCATGGCACAGCGGTTTTTATGTATAATTATCCATAAATGGATAAATATTAATTATGTTGTTAAAAACAAATAGAGAAGCCATTTAGGAGAGTGACTATTATGTGCAAACAGTGAGAAACTATATTTGTGCAGTGTGCACCTCAAAAAAATCAATTCCGATGTGAAGCTTGTGACATTTTAATGCACATCAACCCGATCACTTTCTTTAGTGTTCATGTGAACACTACATTCAGATTCATCAATTGGAATGAATTCTGTCCAACTGAACCAAAAATTGTGCATGTAAACGTAGCCAGTGAAGAAATTGAGGGTCAGTGTGGAATAAAGGCAGCTGAATATAAAGTACATTACATACATAATAAATTCAGCTAAGATTTCTTGCTGGGCAAAAAAAAGGTGTGTGTGTGTGTTTCTTATCTTAGCTGTAAGGGTGACCAGCAAGTTTGTTTGATTTTCTTATTTTCATCCAAGCTTTGAAGAGATATAAGTTCCTTGAAATCAAAGTGTTGCCACAAAAAAATATTAGCCTTATTTGCACATATAAGAAAAATGCATAGGTGATTGTGCTCTTGTGCAGTATGATGATTAAATAAGCATATTGAGGCCTCATTTTCTGAGAACCCCATATGAAGCCCCATGACCTCTTTCTTCTCTAAAATAGACAGCATGTAAACCATGGACTGAGCCATGTCTTTAAGGAATAACCATTGTAGAGTTGTCTTTTGGCTTATGTTTTTATTGGACCTGAGGCTTTTCTTTGGCTCTGAGAGATGCTGGTGAAAGTAGAGCTCGGAAGGCATTCCCAGGGACCTCATGTACTGCAAACAGTTTGCTTTCCTGTCCAAGGTTAGTTAGACTTTTCTTTCTCGAAAACCAGTACATAGAACATTTCAAATGTGACTGACCTAGAGCAAAGGAGGGAAAATAAATACTGTGTCTGACTGTATGTGTAGGAGAGAGAGAGAAAAGTGATTGCAGAAAGGAGGATAGAGGAAGACACTCTTGCAATAAACAAGAAATGACTTTAGGAGCGTTTAAAATGTGGGAGTTTAATATACAGTGTCCGCAGTGTTATACAAACATTTATACACTGGCAAAGCCATACACATAATCATGAAAAATAATAACTGGTTTACTACAGAATAGTGGAGAGTCGGGTCATTTGTGGTAGTGGGTATCCCTCTTAATCTACGCATCATTGTTGTGACCTTAGAAATGGACTGCCCATTCACCGTCCAGACATTCTGAATAGTTTATTTTATACATATTTTATGTATACAGTATACTTTTTATGTATACTGGGGCTTGTTTATTTTATACATATATTATGTATACAGTATACTTTTTATGTAAATCACATGTTGATTAATTATTTGATTTGATTAATTGTTAATGCTAATTTGAAATAATATAATTATTATTACAATTATTTTCAGGTGTTCTAATCACATTAGTTTTTACTGTGATTTCAAAATTGATGGTGAGAATGATATTTCACAGGTTTTGGTATCAGCTACTGAAATGTTGGCATTGTGTCAATCCTTGCCATGAAATTCTTTTAATCATTTTCCTCAAAGAATTCATTATTTTAGATTCCTTGATTAAAGTCAGAATGGATGATTTCATATGAAAGCCTTTCGTTACACATTAAGTAGATGGATTAGCAACTCCCAGCTGATTCTTTCACTTTGAGAAAAGAGGGTAAATATCACCATGGCTTTTTAATTAAAAGCAAAATGTGAGTGACAGGGAAAGGGTTTATTTTGGCAGTGGACACTACATTTTTTAAAGTGACACTACAGCCATTTCAGCAAATTAATGAAAAGGCCAAAATGCTGTTCAGTTGTGGAGGCCCTACTTTGTATGGAGCAGGAGTGTAGTCTCCATCTGTATGCTTATTGTTGAGTCCAAATCATTTGATTTCCTGAGACTCCTGCTTTTTGGGGGGGAACTAATTAAGACTCGTATTTACATTTCATCATGGAGGCCTTTTACCACCAGACTCAGACAGCTGGCATCACAGAAGACCTTGAACTGTAATGAATTTTAGTGAGATAATGTGTGAATTTGTAAGAAAATGTAAAATCATTTTATATATATATATATATATATATATATATATATATATATATATATATATATATATATATATATATATATATATATATATATATATATATAAAACAAGTTTTAGTTCAATTACATCAACTTTAGGCTAGCTCCTCTTTACCACCAGAGGTTGAATAAAACTTAGATGCATTATTCATTATGCACGGTCCTGTGGAGTTGGTCATTTGTTTTATTTGTTTCGTAGAGTGAAACCTATGACAAATCTCATGCCAATTAAATAAATAGCTGGAAGAAGGTTCAGATTTATTCTCTCTAAATGCTCCTGTTTGTTGATCTGTTTTAAATTAGATACACAGAACATTGTGCTATGTACACTTTTAAAGTAATAGTTTACCCAAAAATGAAAATTTGCTCAAAGTTTACTAACCTTCAGACGATCAAGATGTAGATGAGTTTGACAGAACAAAACAGAACAGATCTGGAGAGATTTATCATTACATAAATTTCTCTCCAATGGATCCTCTAGAGTGAGTGGGTGCCGTCATAATAAGATTTGAGTTCGTCATTTGACATCTTGTAAAGTGAAAAGCTGCATATTTGTATTAAATTCTGCATTAATATGTTTTTAACTTCAAACAGTTGCTTCTGGCTAAAATACGAGTCATCTATGCAAAATATAGATCAATATTGAAACAGTCGTCTTGAGTGAATCAGGTGAGAAATAATCACATATCAAACACTGTTCTAAAAACAGTTTTAAAATGTGAGAGGACAACAGGAGATGGATTTTTTTCAAAGGAGGAAGAGTTATTATGGATTATGGAATTTTTTTTTTTTTTTTTTGCTTGAAGTAATGGTTAGTTAATAGTTAATTAGGTTAGTGAGGTTAGGTCATAGTTAATGATGGATTTTTTTTTTCTTCATAAAAACACATAGCTTTTCTTTTTACAAGACATGTAAGATAAAATTTCAAAGAGACATAAATGTGCAAAGCGAATTCACTATAGACTATTATACAAGGTTTTTTTTTTTTTTTTTTTTTTTTTTTTGGACAGTTCTCCTACATGTACTTTAAGTATGATAAGCATGTGTTTTCCGCCTCCACTTTCATGAGTTTTCTCATGATGGAAGATGTTTCACCATGAGTGCTATCTGGCTTCTAAATTGGTACAGGGTGAAAATAATTTCCTATCATCCCTCAACTGCAGAGACACCATCTGTGTTATCCAGCACGGTGCATCTGAAACTCCTGAATATTCATCTCTCCCTCTCATCTGATTAGATTAATCCCCAATCAGTTTGTGAGTGGAATGATTCTGTATTTGACAATGTGGTTTTATTAAGATAATCACAGTTTGTCACAGCCCCTCACTCCACTGTGTTAACAGAGCAATACATGTGGCATGGGCTCCTCAATTGTTTTGTTGTTGTATTTACTCATGAATAATGGAAAAGTGCCTCATGAATGCATGATTAGAGAGATGTTGGCAAGTGTATCTATACAGTTTTAATTGAAAATTAGCATGGGTATTAATCAACCTATATTGGGCCTCAAAATCCCTCTGTCACTGTACAATTTGTACGTATTTGTTTGTATGTATGGCCAAGGATTGAAACAATGACATTTTAATTGAAATGCCTGTCCTGTATCTTCTCCTCCAGCTCTCTGAAGAAAAGCCACAAAGTTGTGAGGTTGATTAGCCTGCCTTTTGGACTCACGTTTGAAATATGAGTATGCAAAGTTCAGGTCACTTACATTTGACTTTGCCTAATTTAGAATATCCTTGGGGGAAAAGGTGGTCAAAAAAAAAAAAAAAAAAAAACCTTTCGGCACATTTCCATAGCTGAGAAAAAGGGAAACGTCTGTGAGAACAATGAGATACTTTTGTGAAATGTGACAAGCATAAATGATTTGGCAGATAAATCATGTGCTTGTTATATATTAAGGGATGACATTCCCCCATTAAATGACCCACTTATTTATAGTGTCATTTTATCTTATGAAGTCTAAATGAAAACTGATGAATAACCCTTCCTCTCAGAGTATGTTTTCAGTGGTGTAGGATCAGCGCTCGGAGGAAACTGGGACTCTGAAGATTTGTAAGAGGTCCAGTCACATGAGCTATAACTCTCATGCTAAGTAGCTGTGTTGCAGTTATGGTAATTGATACCAGTGTAGTCAAGGTGCAATGTGACATATTCACAGTGTGCGAGATGGAAGTCTAGGTTTCACTTAGACATATTTTATGCGTTTGTGTGGCTGCTCAAGCAGATGGGGGTCACCTATGTGCCTCATGAATCTTTAAACAGCTGCTTTGGTGCAGCCATGTCAATAGATATCTCTGAAGCTTTGGCTCCGTCTCTCTCTTTCATTCTCTCTTTCTCTTGCTCTTTTTCTCTCACACACAGAGTGATTCAGAATAGCATAGTAGCATAGCCTACATGCGAACGTCTGCTTACTGTACAGAGTAATGCCTTCAAGTAAACACATTTGCATTTGTGGCTGCGTCTACACACTGTTGATGTATTTATTTATTTATTTCTGTTAATGGAGGAGAGGGCTACTTACAGCAATGCTATCATTTACCGCATGAAATCTGCTTTATTGAATTCATCATTTATCTAATCAATGTCTTTGCAGATTTTTGAACAATATTGTTTCTATAGGGTTTTTGCTACATATTGATTCTAATCAGTGTGTAATATTTGTTTATTTTATTATATAAATGTTATTATTAATATTTTTTTTGTCTTATATATTCATAACTTAGCTTATAGAAAGTATGTTTAAAATGGTTCAGCAAACTTATTGCATTGTATGTATTCTGCATTTATTTGATCAAATACATAAAAAAAGTAATATTGAGGAATACTTAATATTTAAAATGGCTGTTTACTACTTTCATATATTTGACAGTGTAACTTAAGTATGCGATGCAATGCTGAATTTTCAGCAGCCTTTACTTCAATCTTCAGTGTCACATGATCCTTCAGAAATCATTCCAATGTTCTGATTTGGAGCTCAAGTAAAATTTTTATTATTATCATCAATTTTGCGAATGGTGTTTTTTTTTTTTTTCAGGATTCTTTGATGAATAGAAGGTTCAAGAGAACAAAATTTTTTCGAAATATAAATCTTTTGTAACTTCATATTTGTTGTCGCTTTTGATCAATTTAATCTCCCCTTCAGATTAGTAATAATCAGGTATAGTGATAAATAGTAATTTTTACTTTGTTCATATTTCTACTTTGAAACAAATGCCAATTTGCTTAAACGGTTTCTGCTACCTTATTGCATTGCAGAACTTTACTTTTACAATAAGTGATGTATTGGCCTTAAGTTGCTAATTAAATTAGCATTCATTAGGATAGGAAAGAGGAAGGATGAATTGTAAATGAGAAACCTGTAATCATTCTATTAGCATTTCTCTTAAAGAACCACTGACAGGAAATGGTGCTGAAGGAAAGTTTTTGTTGCAAAAATGAAATCGCTCTGGGGCTGGCAGTGCATTTTAAGCTAAATTCAATCAGCTGGATTGTTTCCCATTTTCATTAGCATCCCTCAAAGCTTAGCGAATTAAAGCAAGTGACAGTTGTCTGAACCACATAGATTTGCATAAAACTGTCGTAGCAGTTATTACTGACAATATAGTGAAACTGTGTGGATGATATGTTTTTGCCAAATTCACACCAGACGTGTAAACCATCATTCTTTCCTGTTCTTTAGGTAAGGTGGAGGTTATAGTCAGATGTCCTCTCAATCACATACAGTGTATCGGGACGAGAAAGTGCATTCACTTCAACAAGCTCTGTAATGGGGCAAAAGACTGTGAGGATGGTTTTGACGAAGGAGTCCACTGTCGAGGTGAGTAGACTAAATTATAATGTCTTTGCAAGATATTAGCTATGCAGATGTTTATTTTGCTCTGTCAATATCGATAAGCTCACTGTTAGGACAAAAACAGCATTTATAATGATAGCCTAATGCTGCATAGCTTTACACAAATTGGCTTTACATTAATGGAAGGCAAGCAGGTGTATGACGCCGCAGGTGTAATGTTGGACACAATCAACTCTTGTTCACAATCATCCAAGCCACAAAAACAAGCAGGTGGATCCACCTGGACTCTGTGATATGACAATACTGACTCAGCAGTTGGCATTGGGTGGATGCCTGTTAGTAGAGGCGGCACACCTCAGGCTGGCAAAGCAGTGCGACCTTTGGTAAACTGGAAGAGTATGGCATCCTGCTGGGCAGTGCCAGGAGCATCTGATCCTGCCCTTTGATCCAGAGCCTGTCTGAAAACAGGCCAGTGACCCATATAAACAACACCAGATTATAATGTCAGGTGGATTGCAGGGGTTTCCTGCAGGGTTGGAGCAACAACACATTTTTCTAGACTTAAGAGACTGGTGGAAGAATAATAATTAATTTTGAAGTGCCTGAGAAATGTGACTCATGTACGTGTTGTTAGGTTTGAATAGACAGTTGTATCCGAAAAGTATTTATTAACTTATTAACTTATTTATTTATTTATTTAAGGAGCCGGTTTCTGCCATGGAATAATAAAAATAATTTTTAAAAGTAGATTTTTTAATTTGTTTTACAATTCAGACTTTTTTTCTTGCTGCTCTTCATCTCTTGCAGTTCTTCATCTCACAGATTTGTGTTTAAATGTCACAAATCTGGGATTATATGTTGAAAAATTCAGAATTGTGTCTACATGATGATATTGCCCTTTGCCACTATATTAGCTCATTCCTTATGAGCCAATCCTCACTTTTCAGGTTTATCTGCCCTAAAGCAAAGGCTAATCTCCAAACATCTTTCTCTGACAGAAGAACCAATCACCTTCCAGTGCAAGGAAAGATATTGGTCTATTTCCGTGGGCAGAAAGATAAAAGTTTTGACTTGATGTATTGCAGATAAAGAAGGAGGTGCTAAGAGCCTGAAGTGATGTATCACAGAAAGTTATCATTGGGTGTTAGGAAGCATTAAGAGACATTATGTTCATTGTTCTCCTCCTCCATTTGTTTGTTTTTAGATACAGCTAATTAAGCAACGAGTGCCTGGGGCAATAAATCGTTTTTTCATTCCACTCTTGCTCAGTTTGCAGACTTTTTAGTTGCAGTTTACTTCACTGCAGTCATATAGTACATGTTTTTCAAATGTCTTCGTTCTATTTAGTTTTTCACCTTTAATTTGATGTTTTTTCAACTTGTTCAAGGAAAATTACATTAACTTGTAAACCACATACAGGTGTTAGTAATGATACGTAATACAGATTTACAGGTTACACAGAAGTGGAAAGTCTGGATGTGTTTTTGTTGGTGATTTAATTGTCAGGACATTCAACATGTGTTTCCAACCATACACTGCAGACGGAAGGAAATGAGGTCATCGCAGAGAAGTTGGAGCATGGCAGCTGGGTCTTCACTGACACTTTCCCTCCCACTCATAATGAATTTACATAATGAATCCCAGGAGGGTATTACACAAAACTGTGCCCATATGGAAGACAAAGACAGCATTCTATTTCACCTTCACACACTTTGGCAATTCTTTATTTTAATGATTATATTTCACTGGACTGGAGATTTTTAGAGATGTTATGAAAAACCTTTTTTTTTCACCTTTCTTTTTTCTTTTCAGCACCTGGCTACGTATTTTTCACTGTGCAAAATCTGGCTCCTCTCAGCCAGCACTGATACTTGACAGGTGGAGATGAAAAGAGGGCACATTTGAATTTAGGAGCTCTTAGGTGGAATTTTCAGAAGTTTCTCACAAGCTGTGAGCATACAAGTGGCAAGAAAAGTGTCTGTGGTGACAAAATTTGGTCATAGTAACTTGTGGTTATTCAAAGGTGCTTTCAAATACTTTTTTGACCATTTATGTAGCAACTCAACATCAAGTGATTATTATTACGGTATATGGATTATGTATAGATCTTTTTTTTCTAGATTTGATTGACGCTCGTGCCATTCTGAAAATACCCAACTTAGTAAAAATAAATAGATAAAGATTGCTTGTAAATATCTCAATATCTACAGTAATCTACAGTATATTATCACCAAATCTTGGATTCAATATTTTTTGCCATCTTGTTTTTTTCGGTTACCACAGGCTTTTATTTATTTTTGGAACTGACTGGCCGTAGGCTTTATTGAATGTGTTTACATGCACTGGTTATGCTTAAGCTGCATGTAAACATGTTGGACTGCTTCCCTTTATCGATGTATGGTCATAAATCACTTAAGAATAAACCAATCGACACAGGTGCCCATTATCCTGATTTCTCTGAGTATATAAACACCTTAACCATTCTGCAGTAGAGGAGGAAGAAACTCTGACTTTTTCTTGACCCTGAGACTCTTCTTTTTTCTTGAGTTTTCTCATCTTGTGCAGCCATAGGACAAGTGGTACAGTTGTAGACACTAGGAATGGTAATGATAGTTAGAAAGAAAGCTAATATCAAATTGAACAAATTGAATTAGCATTTTCTTTATGCTGAAATGCAATAACAACTGAACACTCTTAAGAAATTCCAAAGATTGTGCTTTTGTTACGCTCAGTCATTAAAAAGCAGCTTATGATTCCTTTCCTAAAATGCAATTACATACCAATTGGAGTAATTAAAGAAGTAGAAAATAAAATAAGAAGAACGCTTAGAGAAAGTCTCTTTCAGTACAGAAGAAGTCTCTTCACAGCCCTGAAATTTGATTACAGAAATAATTCTCCATATGTGTTGTACATTAAAACTGCCTGCTTACTGTTATACATGTTAAATTATCTATCATTTGATCCATTGAGATGATCCTCTCCTGCTTAAAGCGGAAACAGATCCATCTATCTATGCTTAAAGACACACAAAGCAATTAACCGGCATTCAAAGTTTGTTTTAATGATGTCTAATTTAATTTGATAATATTTCATTACCGTTCAAAAGTTTGGGGTCAGCTAAATTTGTCAGATATTTTTTAAATTAGTCTCTTATGCTCCCCAAAGTGTGCATTTATTTAGTCAAGAATACAGTACTATATATTGTATTTTCTATATCACCATATTTTTTTATATAGTTGTAAAAAAATACTTTGTTAATAGATACCGCTGCTTTTGCAAAGTAATGAAAAACCATGTCAAATACGTATGTACCTTCCCTCCCTTGCTCTGCCTCTCAACAGCATTCAGTTATTTCACTTGATTAACTTTTAATTTCCAACAATTCATATAAACAAACAAACAGTATCCCCCTAGGTTCAGGAAGGCAGCAGTAACAACAGTACAAAAATGCAGTGCAAGCCTTTTCCTGTTTTCTCTTCAGTTTAAAGAAAAGTGGAGTGCATTCACCTACACAAAAGCTATTAGCATATTTATTGAATTTGTTTTATATAATGATACGGAATTTCATCCAGAACACATTAAGTGTTCCCCTTGCTAACTGCTGGTCATTTTCAGATGAAACCTATGATGTTCTGTGATGTGGTTGTTCACTGTTGTTTGAAGATGGCTCATATTGTTAGTCTCAGTGGGTCATTCACCTTTAATTATCAGGCAACCATAAATGTGAAAGTCAAGTACCTCGTTTGAATAATGTAGGGTCAAATTTGTGCAATAACAAGCAATCACAGTTGACTTTTTGACCCATCTGAGTTAATAAAGGCATAGCTAACTCTCCAGGATAAACCCAGGATTTTTTTTAATCCAGGATCCTTCGGTCATTTTTAGTCTCATTTTCACTAATGGGATTATCTAGAGGAGCAGGAACAGTCTTGTTGGTAATGATCACAGCATAGCACAGCTTTGCTAAATGTGCTTATGGTTTTTATGCATGACTTTTGTGGTGCTTTAAGCTGAAGGTTGTGTGATATCCCATGATGCAACTGTAAGGGAAACAGGTCAGTTTAGCTCAAAGGGAATCTTTTAATTTTTAAAGGGAATTTGAACAGAATCACTGTTTCACGGCTGATCACTGAGATGCCCTGCGATTAACATCAAATCTGCACTGGATATTAATATCCAAAGTATAGTGAAAACACTATCAATTAGCACAGCAACAAGATCGGCAGTTTAAGACATTAACTTGTAAGCAGAAAACACAAAATACTTCTCTTTTCAATATGAATAAGGCTTTATTAGATAAATCTAAGACTTATAACCTAATCTAACACATAAGCGCACACACTCACACATTCACACAAGTTGCAGGAAGATCGAAAGTTAAGGAAAGAGAATGGAAATATGGAATCCCAAGTTTACAGCAATACGTGAAATTGCATAGACATGAACAGCCAACAATCACTTAAATAACCCTCGCATTGAGTTCCTCAATGAGGTTAGAATTATATTAGATACATCACTATAGATCAGAGTCTGGAGGTACTTGCATTGCCTGTGTAACGGGGTTCCCTTTGTTGTCGTTGAAAAGGGGGTTTCTGATTGCTGATTGGCTGGAAGTTCAGTAGTCGTTGAAGTGACATCTTGGGAAGCCCGTGGTTGGGCGTTGGCTGAAGACACAGAGTTGTAGGCTGGTTGAAGTTGAACAGGCACTCGAGGTCAGACTCGAAGACACGGCGTTACAAAACTTAACACGAACTCAGAACACGAAACTCTCAAACGGAAAAGAAAAAGAAACTAAAGTTAAAGAACAGAAGTAAAGTTTGACGAGACCAGCTGGTGTTTCTTCTCATCGTGGCTAAGTAGCAGCAGGCGTGCAGGCCGAAGCACACTGGAACCACGCTCAAAGAACACTATAAGTGATGACTAAAAGTATGACTAAAAGCAAAAGCTAAGAAGCATGCTAAAAGCAGCATTTGATGGTGTCCTGAGTATTAAAACTAGCCTTTTGACCTCACCTCAAATGTTGTCTTGAGCAATTAGATATTGTCTTTGCTCGGGGTATCATAAATAATATGTTATCTTATCAAGCACGTGGTCCGAATTTTCCCCTGCACACAGAATATACACAGTTTAGACATTCTAGAAAATAAATAAATGCTATATGTTAAAATAGAAAACAGTTTTAGACTGTAAACATTTTCACAGGAACACTGTTTTTAACTGTATTTTGTAATACCTGGAGTTTAGATTCAACCCTAATTAAACACACCTGATCCAGCTAATCAAGTCCTTCTGGCTTATTTGAAAACTACGGGGGTGTTGGAGTAGGGTTGGAAAGAAAACTCTTTGAGTTTGACACCCTTGTTGTAACTGTATTAACTGTAACTGTATTAAATAATTGCAGCCTTGGTGAACATAAGAATGTTTTTCTTATCATTGTATTATAAATTGTATTATCACATTTATTGTAATGTAATTATGTGTAGCAGAAATGAGTCGAACCAGACAAATTAAAGAGTCTATAAGAGCTGTGTGCATTGAAACGAGAGCCGAACTCCTCAGGAAGTCATAAATCAGTTCTAGTGCCACAAGAACCAAGCAAGATAACCAACCAACCAATTTGTTCACACAACAGCTTTCAACATTAAAACCAATAGAACAATTATTGACAATTTTAATTCGAAGAAGAGATTGTCAAATTTATTGTTCGTGATTGAAATGCAACGCTGGACATCACCTGTAAACCCAGGAGATCAAGTTAAATACTTGCATTGACTTCCCCCACCCAGCAGAACCAGACTGAAATTCCTAAGGGGGAAGGGCTTTAAACCTTTGTCTTCACAGAAAAGTCCCTTTGCCAGAGAATGGCAAAGAAACTGCTTTTTGTACATTATATATGGACCAGAATGAACTCAAAAAGACTTATAAATTTATCATTCATGTATAATCACTTATTGTGTATGTCTTTTGATAACTATAGGATACATAGTCATGTCTAGTATTGATATAATCGAATTTTCTTGCTTGATATTGTCCTGACCATCATTTATTTGTAAAATATATCATAATCGTGTTATAGGAATCATGTCCAAAATTAGACCCCGTGAGGCAAGAACCACATGCTTGGTAAGATAAACAAATGATTTATGATACCCCCCCGAGCCAAGACCATATCTGATTGGTCAAGGCAACATTTGAGGGGTGGCCAACAAGGAAGTTTAAATACTTTGGACACCATGAAATTTAGCTTTTAGTTCTAGCATTGCTTGTGCTATCAGTCATGACTTGCTTTTAGTCTGCTTTTAGTTCCAGCCTTGCTCGTGCTATCAGTCATGCTATTCGTCATGCCTGCTCTTAGCTTTTAACTTGTAGCTTTGCTACCTAGCTTTAGCTTGTAGCATCTAGCCATGCGGTTAGTCATCATTGTTCTTTGAGCGCGGTTCCAGCATGCCTGCCTGCTGCTACTATGCCACGATGAGAAGGAACACAACCTAGTCTCGTCAAACTTTATTTCTTTTCTTTTCCGTTTGAGAGTTTCGTGTTCTGAGTTAAGTTTTGTAACGTCCGTTCAACTTCAATCAGCTCACATGACTCTGCACTTTCAGCCAACAACCACGGGCTTCCCAAGACGTCACTTCAGAGACTGAACTTCCAGCCAATCAACGACCTCGGGATAGCCCTTTCACCGAGTCTCCTTCTTCACAGGAGATGCAAGTAACTTTACCTCCAGACTGTGACCTTTACTGGTGTAAAGCAATGCGAGCGCTAATTACATGATTGATGGTTGTTCATGTTTATGCAATTTAACGTATTGCTGTGAATTTGGGATTCCATATTTCCATTCTCTTAAACTCATCTTTCCCTAACTTTCGACCTTCCTGCAACTTGTGTGAATGTGTGTGTGCGTGTGTTTATGTGTTAGATTAGTTTATATGTCTTAGATTTATCTAATAAAGCCTTATTCATATTGAAAAGAGAATTATCTTGTGTTTTGTGCTTACAAGTTAATGTCTTAAACTGCCGATCTTGTTACTGTGCTAATTAATAGTGTTTTCACTATAGTTTGGATATTAATATCCAGCGCAGATTTGATGTTAAATGGCTAGTTCACTGAATCGCAGGGTGTCTCCGTGAACAGCCGTGAAACAGTGATTCTGTTCAAATTCCCTTTAAAATCTTAAATGATTCCCTTTGAGCTAAATTGACCTTACATATGGAAATGATTTTTGCATTTTGCATAAACAGATCTTGATAAATACAGTATACTTTAATGTCAGGAATTCATCAGTTTGGATACAGACTGTGTGAACATTAAATTGTCAAGAGAGTACCATTTTTAACAAATCTAATTCGTCTCAGAGAGGCAGGCCTATGGCATGCTTATTAAACACTATTGCTTCTCCAATGACCATGGCTTGTGCAAAAATCAGCATCTTAATTTGGTCCCAGATTAATCAGGGGGCCCTGAAAACCAGGCAAAGGATCGGATTAAGACAGACCTTGGAGAAACAAAGGCCAGGAAGGTCTCCAGAGCTGGCCTGTAATTAATCCATATGGGGAAGTAAAATCACACACTTCTGCTGCTGTTTCTTTTCACTCATGTTAGTGTTTGTGTGGGTGGGGTAATAAGTAGTTTCCAGGCCATCTGTGTATCAACAGAAGAAAGAATCTTCTCTAAGTTATTGATAAGAGTAAAAACTTTATGTGTTTAATTCCCACACATAATTTCTATTCTGTCTTAATTTGCCACAGGTTTAATTCATTGTTATCTGAGTTCTGTTGAGCCTCTCATTAAATTAATAATAGTTGGAGACCTCTGCATGGTCTAGCCCCTGAGTATGATACTGATTTAATCAGCCGCTGTCAATCCAGCAGATCTCTGCACTCGAATGATCAGTTGCTTCTTGTGGTTCCACGAACCCGTTTAAAATGTAAAGGTGATCGGGCATTTTCTGTTGCAGCTCCTAAGCTTTGGATTTACCTTCCTCAGTCTGTAAAAACTTGCCCTTTATTGGGTGTTTTTCAGAGTGCGCTTAAAACTTATTTGTTTTCTTTAGCTTTTGACAATGCTTTGTAAGTGTGTATGTCATACACTGAAAAAAAAATTTCATTCAACCAATTAAAAAAATTTAGGGTAATGGTTCACATCTATATTTTATTACTTGTACCAATTAAAAATAAATAACTTGCTCTAAACAATATTTTCTCTGTCTATGAAAACTATTTAGTAAAACCTGATAGAAAGTATATTTTTCTTGTTGATGAAAGTAAATTAATTTAAATTCTATTTTTGATCTAAACAAAAAGATATAGATTTAATTAAAACAAACTTTCTCATTTAAGAAATATTAGAATAATTTAGTTTTCTCAATCAAATATATAAAGATTCAATTAAACAATTGTTTTAAATTTAAGAAATATGTATTAGAAATATTTAACTTTATCCAATCCAACAGATATAGATTTAATTTATCTTAATAGAATAGTTAATAGAAATTTAGTTTTATACAAATAAAAACATTAATTTAATAAAACATGATTCCCATTAAGAAACATCATTAATAGCATCTGATACAAATCTAATCCAAAAAGACATCAATAATTTTCAATACATCATTTTATTAACATTTTACATATCCGTAACTTGCTACTAAAGTGTCAGATTTTTAACATTCTTCTGAGTTTGACATTTTCAGATTTTTTAAAACATTTTTTAACATTTAGTAGCTGGCAAACATTGACATTTTCTTAAATCTGTGGAATTCGACAAGCATTGAATTAGGATTTTTTTTTTTTTCCCCATCAGAAATCTTTTTTTTTTTTTTATGATGCAACAAATAATATCCACCGGCCAAAAAAAAAAAAAAAAAGTTGGAAACAGAACGCAAGTATGGAGTTGTTGCGTACACCGTCATAATACAATGTAAACTTAAATAAATTGGCAGCATTTAGAACAGCTGATTGCCAAGGCTTGACAGATTATACTACTAAAAATACTGAACCAACTGCCGAACCATAGCCAGCTACTCAAACACAAAATGAATTGCAGGGTAAACATTTGCAGGGATGTGTGGGAACCCTGAATTAAGATCAGGTGGCTGGTCGTCGCTTTTTTTGTTTAATATGCATGCGCAGGCATGCTCGAAATTGTACATTCATCCAAACAAATATTTTTCCATTGAGCACTTAATGAAAAATATTTATATTCAACAATGTTTTGAACGAAAAAAATATTATTTGAAAAATGAAACAAATAATTGTAAACTAAATTGAAAGACAAATTATTAATTAGATGAGGTACTGCTTGAAAACTTTTTTTCAGTGTATGACTGTTTTTTGTTTTTTTTATGTTTCTCTTTTATACTTTCTGTACAGCACTTTGGTTCCACTTGTGGTGTTGAAAGTGCTTTATAAATAAAGTTGAGTTGAGTTGAGTTGAGATGTGGTCTGGTGGGCAATGCTTAAATATGCAATAGACAAAGCTACAATTTCAGCAGTCATTGCTTCAGTATTCAGTGTCACATGCTCCTTCAGAAATCATTCTAAGTATGATCAAGAAACATTATAAATGTTAAAAACAGTTACCGGTAACTATCTTAATTTTGTAGCTTAAAATTTTTTGTCGAAAATCCGATAGGATTCTTTCATGATTAAAATGTTTTGTTTAAATACTGTATACTTTATGTCAAAAATGTAAAAGAAACATAGAGGGATATATATATATATATATATATATATATATATATATATATATATATATATATATATATATATATATATATATATATATATATATATATATATATATATATATATTATATTATATTTTCGAAAAAGTCAAAGGATGCTACCTAAGGCAACAAGTGAGCCAGGAGTCCCACTGATATCTTGCTTTTTTTTTTTTTTCAAGGCCTTTAAAGTTCTGCCCTTGACATTTCTCTGTAGGAATTTTAAAGAAAAGGTCCCATAAAAGGAGACAGTTCCCGCTTGGCTGGACCAGGGGACCAACGGCTTACTGGTGGCCCCTCATGTGGCATCGTTCCTTGACCTCAAGGACAGTTTGTGATGCACAAGGGGAGGCTGACTCAGCACATAAAAGACGTGGGGCTGGATTTATGGCAGCGATGACAGGGCACAATAAGCATCAAGTGTGCCTCGTCAATCGCTGTCAGCTGCATTTTGTTTTTACACCCCTCCTGTGGTGAGCCTTCATGTGGGCTGGGGTGACAGTGATTGGAGGAGATACCCTCTGTTACAAGAAACATAAGTGCTTTGCCATGGAAAAAAATAAATAAATAAAAATAAAATAACCTTTACTGCTTCTGGCCCCAAACTCATGTAACATTCTAAAGCAAAATTCTTGCTATTATTGTCTTATTTTTCTTACTTTTGCATTAAAGACAAAACTTTTGAATAAATCCTGAAAAGAATGTGTCTCATTCACTAATAATAGCATGGATTATTTTTATTTATAAGCAGAAGAGAGCTTAATTTCTTCACATTCCCAGTCCGCGTATGAGCATTAATTTGTTCTCAACCTCATTTCAATGTGAAACTATTTAAACTATTTTAAATAAGCAACTGTGTGCCAACTAGCAGCATATAAGAGCTTTTCACAAAACTCTCAATGGCCTTTCGTCAATCTCAGAAAGGACAAATTGTCATCTGAGAGATGCATAGAAAGATCTTTGAGCAATGCTACCATTCTCAAAACCAGTTCAAATACAATAAACACCTTTAAAAACAGACCAAGGTTACAGGCCTCTTATTAGTCAGCTGCACATATGCATATTTGTTTTGCATTTTACATACATTTAGAATACATTTTACTTTTAAAGTTATTGATGAATCATGTTTTACCCCTGAAAACATTCATAGGCAGATTTGTGTATACACTATTATTGAATGAGATCCATTGTTCTTTAAAATCATCAGAAATAACCTCTTAAAGTTAGGATAACTTGACTTAAATCCCCAAAGGTAAGATGTTTATTGAATTTACTGGTTTATTTACAATATTAAGCATGCAATATAAAACTAACTATATAAAATACATATTACAATTAATAGTATGCTACTCGTAAAAATGTAAACCATGATTAGTCATGATTATGCATGATGTAACGTTTTGTTGAATTAAAAATAAATGTACAAAAAATAACTCCAATCGTGACCTCATTTTTAATTAAAAAAATTGTCATTTATCATTTTCAGCAGCATTCAGGTCATATGAGAGTACCCACAACCAGGACACATTCACTCTAATACAGTGGTTGACAGTAATGGAGAAACTTTACTTTGTTACTGTACTTAAGTATTTTTTTTTAAGTATCTGTACTTGACTGGAGCAGTTTTATTTTGAGTAACTTTTACTTTCATTAGACACGTTCTTAAGAAAATATTATTGTGGGTGGACTGTCACTTTATTCTGTTTAAATGTTGATCTCTCTCTGATATGATTTATGTATAATTTTCTGTCAAGCAAAAGCAATGACCAAAAATTGCCAAGCAAAGCAATGACATTTTTCAGCATCAGCGGTAAATGTTGTGAATATCTGGCTTGCTGGCTGGCTATGTGTCTTATCATGAGACCGTGCTGATGTTTAAAAGCAGATATAAGGATTAGTTCTAAATATCTTAGGGCTGTGCTGATCACGATCGGCCGATCGTTACGCGCATCTCGTCAGCAAAGCCGGTTCTCTAATCAGCGGTAAATTCCATCAGCTGCGTGATTTCACATAGAGCAGCTGTTACTACACAGAGCCATTGTTAACTGAGAAGCTGCGCAAATCCACGTTCATTTTCAGCGTTTATTCGCGCATCTTCTCAGTTAACAATGGCTCTGACAGAACAGGAAGGTGGTTTGAAGCTGGAGGAATTCTAGGTTGTGGCTTCTTTGGACAAGTAATACACTTCTCAAAGCATTCATCACTCCATTTGAGAATCTCACCGGTTGTCCATTTGACGTGCGACTAGTGGGCGTTTAAGCAGGGGTGTCCCAGTATGAAGGCTGCGGTTGACTCCTCCAGCACCATGAACATGATGTCCTCCTTATGCAGGTTGCCAACACAGAGAGTTAGTTTGGGGGAGTAATGGCGGAAACGACCTCTACCCAGCGGCTTCCCTTGAATGGTGTGTATTCTCAGGTCGACTGGGCATCTCTTCCGACGAACATTTAATTCTTGGAGGATCTGGGTGCTAATGAAGTTCCCAGCCGACCCGGAGTCTAAACACAGGAATGAAAATTACTGAACGCATTACTGACTGACCTAAATGTTCACTGACCACCTGATTCATGTTGCACACATAAGCGGAATGCACTATGACACTTTATTTTTTAGTTTAGTTATATAAAAATGGAGAATAGCAATATATTTAATTTTATAAATATTTTATTAACAACAACTACAACAATAATAATAATTTAAGAAAATACATTTAAAATGTAATGTTATTTTATAATAAAATCAGGATTCACGAGTGTCAATGGATGTTAGTTTGTTAGTAGTGGTAATAGTAATATTTGTTGTATGTTAATGTATGCAGTTTTGATGTACAAAAACAGTATAATAGGTTGTACAGGGCAGAAAAAGAAAATGTACAGAAATAGATTTGGTTTTAAATTATGAAGAATATATAACTAGATATATAATTTGATTCTATTAATTTATAATCAGCTATCAGACACAAGATGTAATAAATCAAAGAACTGATTTGCATACATTCCTTTGCAGTAATGACTGTTTAGCAGCTAAAGAAAAGCTCCTCTTTGTGATAGTTCATTTAATTTCAAATCAAAATAATGTCTTAATTGACCTGTTTGTGTTTTTGTTTTTTTGTCAAGCTGTTAAATCAATTTTCTTTGTAGTAGTTGTAATTATACAGTTGAATCCACACCCACAAATGTCTGAAGAGTGCAGTGAACAATAGACGGTTGGGTCTGTTGCCTTTCTCAGGAGCTGCCACATGATTTAATATGTGACAGGCAGACAGAGGGATTCAGAGACGTGCTGATGTGGCCTTTGTTGCTTGCACTGTATAAAAATAATTTTAGGTTGTTGCAATAGTATTCCACTGAGACCTTACAGAAAGAATGACAGGCTGGAAGGCAGAAAAAAACATCAACTCGAAAGTGAATTTTAGGGTTGTCTTAGTAGAAAATTGTCATGTTATGTTCATTTTGTCAGATATTCCACACACAAAATACAATACATTTTTGCTCTTTGCCTTACAGGATGCATTATATCTAATATCAGAGCTCAGATCAGATAAATAAACTTGAACGTACATTTAAATATCTTTGAGTTTTTCAAAAATTGTTATTAAAGTGATTTTGTGTCTCTGTTATTACTTTAATTGATAGAGACATGTTTTGTGATGTTTTTTTTTTTTTATATCTTACAGTGACATTTTTTAAATATGACTGTATGCCTAGTTGTAGATTTGTTTTCTTTACAGTTCTGTCTTTTTATTTTTATGAAGACGTTTGTTGATTTTTTTTTTTAACTAAAGCTTTTAGGAATGCGAATAAATCAAATATTTCAGTAAATCGTAGATAAACTATTCCATAGATAAACCATATTCCATAGATTCATAAAATCATATCCCATAGATCCATAGATAAACTATTGATTGATTGACTGATTGATTGATTTATAAAAAAATTGTAACAACTTCTAAAACCTGTAAAATTCATCCTAAATCACAACATGCAAAAAAAAAAAAAAAAAAAAAAAAAAAAAAAATTCATTGCATTTCAGGAGAAAACAAATCAGTAGTGATTGGGTATAGGTTAGACTGCATGTGTCATTAGAGTACTTGATGCAGTTGGACAATAAAATAGCAATCAGACATTTATTATTATTATTTATTTTGTTTAGTTTTTTATCCTCTAAGGGTGCTTTCACACTTGGTTCGCTTGCCTGGTACGAACCCGAGATCGATCCCCCCCCCCCTTCCCCTGCCCCCACTGACTGGACTGTGTTCATATTATAATATTTGAGTCCGATCCGCAGTTTGCTTGCGTCATCAAGCCAGCTGCTGTTTACCACGTTGCTTAGTAACAACGGCGCAGGAGAAGGCAACAACTGCACATAACATTACTCTCTGCACTTTTATGTATTTAAGTTTTTTGAACCATTCATTTTGTTTACAAAGCTTCAGTACATAACGGCACTTGCGTCTGTCTTGCAAATTTACTGCAATGCTCTAAAGAACGCTGAAGGTGAACAGAAATTACTTATTTCAAATGAGATGTACAGTAACGCTCATCAGGAAAGTGAGTGAAACACACACAAACACACATTTCAATAAAATAATATGTGATTAATAGTGGTTCACTTCCGCGATTTGGTACGATTGGGTTCACATTAGCAGCGAACCGTACCAGAGTTCACATGAACCGTACTCCAGACCACCCTTTTTAAGCGGACTTACGCACACGGAAAACACATGGAAAACACAACATGACTGAGCATAGTTGTATTAATTTTTTTTTGTTATCTTGGTGCTATTATGCACAGTATAATAATTAATTTTAATTATTTTAATTATTTAATTTTAATTCATTTAATTTTGACTTTTAGGAGTGCGTGGAATCAACCTCGGCTCTCTATGTGTTGAGGAAACAATGATATCGACAGTGTTACGCATGCACGGGATACTTTACTTCCTGAACAAGTGCGCACCCGAGTCCGTGTTGCTTGCACATTCACACAAACCGCACCACAGCTCGGGAGCAACCGAACTCAGACCACCTTCTCCAGGTAGTCTCCTAGCCACCTAGTCAGGTAGTGCGCACCAGGGTCAGATGACAGCGTTCACATTAGCGATCTTTCATGCGAACCGTGCCCCGTTCCGCACTAAACTGCCAGTGTGAAAGCCCCCTAAGAGGTGTAGTTCATCGGGATCATTAACTTTTCAGCATGTGATACATTATGCAACTGCATATTTGTTCCTCAATAGTGTTTTTGCCAATAGTAATGGCAGATTCATAAGGTGTTCAATTATAAGAAAAAGGTATTGGATACCAATCAGAATGTTTCATACAGGATGCCAAACAATCAGGATACTAGCAGCCATTTCCATTTCATGTTTGCTAAATATGGTGTTCAGAGAAGGTCCACTGTGGAGACTATTAATAAAAACCCTAATAGCCAGTTGTGCACAACTCTTTTGTGGCAGGTTGATTGAATTTTGTGGACCAAAGACCAGGAAGAATTGCTAAAAGCTTCTGTAGGTCTCCAAACAAAACCTTTTTTCTTTCCTCATAGAATATTTTCAACAGAAAGGTTGGGTATTTCTTCTAATTTCATCTCTTTTTCCCTTGTGTGGAACACCTCCCTGATTCCACCTGCACGGAGTGCTATTGATTCCCCCCTCTGGCTCACAACTGTCAGTATACGCTGGCACATCCTTGTGCTGATGGCAAGGAAGGGCTTTTAGAAGGAGTGAAATCAAAAAGCAATTTACATGTTTTTCCCTCGTTCTCAAACTCTTTCTTTCTCTCTCCTCCCACAGAACTCCTGTCAGCCTGTCACGAGCTGCACTGCCGTTATGGATGCATCATGACCAGAAACGGCACATTCTGCTTCTGTGCGGATGGATTCGAGGTGGGAGAGGATGGGCGTAGCTGTAGAGGTAGGCACTCTCAGACAAATGATCGGCTTCTGGTGGTGAGGAGGGAGAGGGGTGGCTATCCGTCCCCAGGGTGTCTTTTCACACCTCAGTTCTGCTTTATTTGATGCAAGGCATTGACTCCAGAGAGGTCAAAGTGACTTCTCGGCCTTATTTGGTCTAAATGAGATCCACTGAGCTGATTGTCTCAGTTGCAGAAATCAGACTCAAACAGGAAGTTGTAAACTGGATAGATTATTCTCGGGGAATACAGTATATCTCTCTACGTCTCTCTGCTTTTAAGCATTAACAGCACAAATTCTATATATTTTTTATTATTATTTTTGTCAGAACATTAGGTATGCAAGATGAACTATCTATCATAGCTAACATACAAATTTATTTAACATTAAGTTAACCTATCATGAAAATCAAATAATTCAAATATTGCCCCCCTCCACAAAATTGTGATTAGTTTTTTTTTTGACTACATCCAGCAATTAAATTCTAGAACTAATATTCAGTCGGTTTTATTACATGTATTTATGTAATCATTGATTTAACCAGACTCAATAATATATATATATATATATATATATATATATATATATATATATATATATATATATATATATATATAAAAATAAAAAAATTGAAACTGGTCACACCAGGCTTACCCATGTACAGTATATTTGTTGAGAGGAGAAGAATTGTCTTTACATATTTTTTTGTCTTCCTTGTCTGTAAAATATATTCAGCTTTGATTGTTGCAACTTTTTTATATATATATTTATTTATTGGTTGTTTTTTTTGTACAAAAATGATACATTAAAAATAAAATAAATAAATAAAAAGTACAAATCAATGTGTTGTAATTTAAATGTTATTCTTGAGTTTCCATTAATATAGCCTTTGATGCTAAGGAGTGAAATTGTATTTATTTATTTATTTGTTTGTTTGTTTGTTTATTTATAAAGTGTTTCAACCCTGATACTTTGTTACAAACTATTAAATATTATATTAGAATCATATAATCATATTTTATAGATTATATGCTTACTTATTTTGTTATTTTTTTAGTGTGAAAACTATATATATGATATAAATATATCAGTAAATCGCCACTGGAACATTACACTTCAGTACAGCTTAAACAGGCAAAGCTCTGGAGACTGGGGCATGGCAGGACTTGCCCGGAGAAACGAGGTGGCATAAGGGAGAAGCCACCGAGAGGCCACATTAAGTGGATTTTATGTATTTGGGTCATGTTTGAGCACACCTTATTTTTCATAAATGACTCTTCCTCTGTGTACAGATCATGATGAATGTGCCATGTACGGGACATGCAGCCAGACCTGCATGAACACTTATGGGTCATATCGCTGCAGCTGTACAGATGGGTACAGCCTGCAGCCAAACAGACACTCCTGCATAGCCAAACACGGTAAGAGCACAATAAAATTATGACCGGGGATCTACATAAGCTGCCTGAAATGTTGTCATGTCCTGATATTGTACTTTCACAAGAGCGGACTGAGTTGAAAGAAGGTGGATTATTACTTTGTGTGATATGAATGAAATCAACTTACAGCGGCTTCACTTCTGCTTTAAGCTGCCTTTGGCGCTGGTAATTCTCTGACCTTGAAACTCATTTTCTAATGTCTACTTGAGAAATATGCTATGCTGATTAGATGTTGCATGTATCTGAAATGACTTTTATTTGAAACAACATAGTTCTGCTCAGTGATTGCCATGCAAATTGGGGAGATTTTCTGTAAAAAATCCAATTACACAAGCAGAAATCGTCTTTATTAATTTGAAACACCTGGTTCAATTACACTATTAAATTATAATCCTTTTTGAGATTGCAATTAAATTTGTTTCTTTTTCTTCTCCAAACTCAATTTTCCAAAGATTAATTTCAATATATAAAATGTTGTATCTCAGGTAAAATTTATGTCATTTGTGTTATTTGTTGTAATTTTAGACTATTTATTTATTTATATAAAACATTTTTCTTTTCCCATGAATTATTAAGGTTGAAAACTTACCTTATAAAGTGAGAACAAGCCTATCTGCTAAGTCAATGGTTGTTTAAAATTCAACTGCATTTAACTTTTCTTTTTTCTTCGAGTCATTAATAATTCTATGTATGTATGTACAGAAATTCTAGAAATTCTTCTCTGTTCTCAGGTTTGTCTTTTCCATGTAAATTTTCAGGGATCACATATGAATCCAGACTAAACCAGTTTAGTCTCTCATTCCCATAATGACCTGAAAATGTAGTCAGTTTGCTTTGGATATTCTGCTACAGTCCCTATATCAGTGTTGCTGTGCCAAGGGACAGAAATAATGGAGCTATTGGTGGAAGATAAGCCAGACATTGAGGATTAATTGGAGGCTGATTTTTATGGAGAGCAGGGCCTGAAGGACAGCTATTCTTTGTCTTTATCAGTCTATGCCAATGATTATTTGACTAATAGCACCTGCCTGTGAGGGTGTCTCCCCACCAGCCTCAAATCCAATCAAGTTTATCATTCAATCGGCTGCTTTTGTAATAATGGGGTTTTGTAGGGAAAACACTCACCACAATTCTAAATAGGTTCTAATCCCTTTTTGCAGATTGGTCATTTGTTTAGGCTCAAGTAATTGAAGTCGTTTTAATAAAAGAAGTGTTATTGAGTCCCAAATGCTCAATAGCTAGATTTTCTACAGCTGTGAGAATTATTAAAAAATAAGGAGAAAATATCAGCTGTGGGAAACTATTTGGATTAGAGCAAACATAGTGAGCATGTATATGAGTGGATCAAGAGCGGATCCTTTATTAAGTATCCTTTCAAGGATTAATTACCTCAAATATTTAAATTAGCTGATCTTGAGATCTGGAGAAATTTAGCATTACATCACTTGCTCACCACTGGATCCTCTGCAATGAATACTGTAGGTGCCGTCCGAATTAGAGCTCAAACAGCTTAAAAAAAAATATCACAGCAATCCACAGGTAAACCAGATGACTCCAGTCCATCAATTAACATTTTGTGAAGTAAAAATCTGCTTCTTTGTTGTAAACTAATCCATCATTAAGATGTTTTTAACTTCAAACCGGCTCCTGGCGGAAAAGTCCTCTTTCCATAATTTTGCTTTCTTCAGTGAATCCTCATTCTGACGGGAACCAATCACTGCAGAGGAACAATTTAATCATCATATTTGTATACAAACCTCTGCTTAACATTTTAAGAGTTGATTTACATTCATTTTGAATCATAAATGTTGTTATAACTGACTGGAACTATCTTGGAAATTATACACACCGCTTTTATGCAATTTGACTTTTAGCTTTTCTAAGGACCATAGGGTCTTTTAAAGTCTTATGAATACTGGTGTTGTAAACTCGCCCCTGCATAAATTAATTGCGTTGAGTACACACAATTCATAAATAAAGTCTGTTACTACGTGTGCTAGGTTTGCTGGCCTCAAAGGATTCCACGTGCAAAGCATGTTTTGACCTAAAAAGATTATGCATCCTTGTATTTCTAATGGTGCGGTGCACTGCAGCCAGTCTGAATATGTGCTTTAAATTAAATGGAGATTACACCACTGTACACTCAGTGGGATACAGCCAGCAGGCAGTGGTGCACCTTGCTGCTGGATGCAGAATCTGTCCCACGTTTAATCAATGTGACTGCTTTCCTATGAGGAATAAACTGAATATCATTACCCATAAACTTAACTGAACTCAGCGCTCACCCACATTAATATTAATTTAGCAGAAAGAGGTTGTTGCACTGGGATAACTATGGGTTTCCATTAGATATGAAAGCTCATGCATATAAAATTCAATGCATCTTTTCCTGGCCGTCTGACGGGGGCCAGCAGAGGATGACATAGCCATTAGAAAGGTCATTGTTTAATAAGACTCTTAAAAATAAATACACTGCAAAAGAATTGAAAGGAAAGATCTTTGTTGGTTTATTTTAATTATATTATACCTGTATACATACTGTGTGTGTGTGTGTGTGTGTGTCTGTCTGCCACAGAAAGAGAAATACACACACATTTTTGCATATATACACACATACAAATTGTATTATACAATGTTCAGTTTTGTAAAGGATTTTGAAATTGGGTATTATACACCCACATTCAATTTTGAAATACTTTGCAAAACTGAATAAGAATAGAAATGTCCAGCTGACTGCTGTGTTCTGAAAATGGGTTTCTCTCCTAAGAGACGTGATTCTCAATTACTTGTGCCCTCTGCAGAAGCCTGTATTATCCTGTTCTACTGAAAGCATGGAATACCCAGGAAATGCCTGGCCTCAAGCTGTCTTGTCACTATTTTCCTATCCATCTATTCCAGAGCTCGGTGAAAACCCTGCAGCACTGCTGATTGGAAGCTCGGATAATATTATAATCACAGCCCTAAATGGATCCCGCCTGCAAACCCTCAAACAACTGGACTCAAATGGAACTCATGGCTTGGATTTCAACCATAAAGAGGAATCAGTATGCTGGGTCACATCCTCAGAGTCCTCCGGACAACTCCGGTGTGCCAGGATGAGGAAAGCGAGTGGCTTCACTAAAGAACAGGAAGTAAAGACAGTCCAGAATCTTCATGGTACGGCTCCTGTTAAACAGTTACATTAAAGTTACAATAAGAAAACTAATGCACTGATTAATTTTGATGAATGGTGAGACCAAGCAAGATAACAAATTGTATGGTTGTATATCAATATATGGTATAATTATCAATACAATGATTGGCTTTTGGGGGAGCCCATTCTTAAGTCCCTGAGTTTCATGTTAAGTACTAATGCAAAAAAAGAAAAAGAAAAAGAAAATCTGAAACAGGACTTTAAATTGTTGTTAAAAATTCAGTACATTTTGTCTTTTATTCATGAGTCCTGATCTTCTAATATTGAATAAAAAAATTAGTGTAACACTGAGTTCTGCTTGACTGTGTAGTGCTTATCAGTGCAAGCTGAATGGAAGCTAACAGAGCTTATAATTTATTTACCACTACATTAAATAGTTTATGCACATTTGTGTAGTTCATCCTACAGTATTCATTAAGTATTCATTAAAATATCTCAATTCAAAAATGATTTATTACTTATTTAATAAGTAGCCTATTATTTTACCATGTTAAATTGGATAATAAGTTCATGCTTAAACTTAAAGCAACGCATTTCAGTTATAGCATATTTCATCTCTGGTGCAATGCATTAAGAGCCTCTAATGGACCAAGTTTATGATCTTGAAAAAGTAAATAAATTGTACCAATATGTCTTAGTTTACGGGGCACTTTTTGTTTGCTTTAACAAAAGGCATTTTTCTTTTTAGTTAAAAAAGTGCACTGCTTGTTTTAATTAATTCTTCTAGTTTGTTTGTCATGCTACAATTACGCAATTTTTATGTTCCACCTAAATGAATATTCAATATAATATATTGAACAACACTGAACAATAAAATATTCACTGAAAAAGTAGAAGTAGCAATTGTAATATGTAGATTAGGCATTTATTTTCATGAATAAGGTCTTTCATGAATATGATCAATTGATTAACACACCATTCTCTATGACTTAATCACACCAATATATCAACTTGTTTTGTGTTAATTGGCCATGTTTTCCTTTGTTCCAGACGTTGATCAATTAGCCTTCGACTGGCTCACAGGAAACTTTTACTTTGTGGATCAAGCAAGTGACAGAATATTTGTTTGCAACCAGTATGGAGACACCTGCGTTACAGTGATAGACCTTGACCTGTTGAACCCTAAAGCAATCGCTTTGGATCCTCTGATGGGGTGAGTTGAAAATGATGAAGTGAGATTTCATCTTTGACAAGGCCTTTGATGATCTATATCCTCTTACATATATTGCAATATTTTAGGCAAATACGTCTCCGACTGTGTCTTGCCTCTACTGTTCCCAGAGCTAAATATTTACTCCTCTGCACGGTCTGGTTGCATGATTGTGCTACGACTCCTACAGTCAGGAGTGTCATTAGTATTCCATGATTTATCCAGCATCCCACAGTCTTGAACGCCCTTGCAGAAATCAGCTTAAGCTGAGTTTTGTTTTGCTTTGACACCACAAAGCCACAGTTGAAACAAGGTGGTGGCGGGTCCCTCATGTCAGCACGGTAAATGTGGAAATGTTTCGGGAGAAGTGAGTAAAAGAACACATAGAGTACTCAAAGGAGAGAAGGGCAATATGATTATTCTAGTTATTAGCTGCTAAAAGGAGTGCCATGGTAATATTCCCAGTGAGCTTAGAATAGGAATTCAGGAGAGAGATTGCCCCATTTATTCATGAGAGTGCAAGGACAGGCAGAGCCCTCCGTTACGTTTTTTTTTTTAATGAGACGCCTTGTGCCTAGTGAACCTAAATTGCAGCACTAGTGTTCAGCAGACTAAAGACTGCAAGGAAAGCCTAGGCCATTAATTTCACCTCCATTCTTCGGTGTGTGGTTGTCATCCTTTTCTTTTTTGTGCTCTGACTCTGACAAAAATGAAATCCTGAATACCCTGAATGAAGGCGTGTTTAAAAGAAATGGCAGCCGTTCATCTCTTTGAGACTAAATGCTGTGTTCTTTTTTTTTGTGATCATCAACAACCACAGAGATCGTTTAAAAACTTTCAAGAGATTTTGAATGGAATGCACAGAGGGCTGAATTCTCCAGTTGCATCACTTTGGTCTTTGCCCTTTTAGTGCTAAAGTTTTATTGCTCACTGGAAAAGGCAGAGATGGTCCATTCATCCATGGTGGCTGTCTTTTTTCTTTAAGTCTATAAGTGCCAAAAATCTTTTTTATTAAGGAATCGTAATGCTCAAAATGTTGTCTGTAGGAAACGTATGGGAGAAAAACAGCTGCCAGTTTGTTCACTCCAAACCAGATTTTTAAGTGGATACCAACTTTCAGTGTGTTACATGATTTACATAATGCATCAGGTGAAACAAGTTAAATCATTAATTCAAAGATACTTTATATTCTAAAAGTGTAAATAAAAGCATTGATAAATAAAGTGTATATATGTGTAAAATTGTACATATGTACAATTATACATATACTGTATGTGCATATAAATTCAGTAAATTAAAAAATATATTTTGTTTGCTATATAAGATATTATATTAAATTTTGACATTCAAAATATCTTTAAATTAGTTTATTAATTGATTTAATGCATACATATACATACATCTTAATGTATGTAATGTATGTTCTAAATAATATTATAAATGCATAGTGTGCAAATAAAGTTAAAGCAAACACTTCACACCTTCTGACCAATGAAACCTGTGGCTAGATACAGAATTGTTCAGGTTTTTAGCTTTCATCTCTAGAAAGCTCTCGGTGTGCAGTGCATATGCTGTAGGATATGGCTTTAGAAACATATGCTTCTGGTTTCTGCTTTTCTCTTAGGCTCCCATATGTTTTGAAAGATCACCTAATTCACCTCACAGGGCCAAATTAAGCAGAAAATCCGGTTTAAGAAAAATCTTGCAGTTGGCCCTTTCTACCCTTATCAAACGAGCTCAACACTGTTCCTCCTCCATACAATGTGAACGCGCCTTTTTGTGTCCTTTTATGGTCCATGATGACCATGTAATTATACCAACTTAAACGCTTATATATGTATTTTTTCAACATGCTGTTGGTGCGTTTACATGAACACAACCCACGGGAATGGCTCTCTCGCATTTGTACATGCCCTTCAGTGCATCCAGCCAGTGTCCTCACACGAAAGTGGGAGAGGAGTGCAGTGGTTAAACCTCCAGGCTTCAGCAAAGTGCAGTTTAATACATTAAATAGCCATTCTGCTTTTTCTGGTCCTCCTCCAGTAATTGGCTAGATGAGGTTGGAGCTGCTTGTGTGTAAGGGAGGCTGAGGGAACGCAGGAGGTCTGTCAGCCTGGAGCACTTGAGTGAAAACAAAAGAAATTGGGGTAGTTTGTGATAGTGGCTCAGCATGTGGCATAGTAGTTATAGAAAGAGTTCACAAAACGTTAAGTGTTTCGTTTGTGGCACTGATACGTTTTTTTTTTTTTTTTTGCCAATTTCTTGCCTGCTTTCCTGAAAAAGCCTCTTGTATGATTTTAGAGAGGCTTTATGTAAAATTCTGCTTTCTAATTTGAAACAAAAATCCCAGAGAGGGAATAAGACTGAACTTGCTTTTACCTCGCTTTTCAAAGTCTAACTTAAAATCCCCAAATCAATTTGAAAAAGCAGGGTGAGAGGTTTTTGTGAGGAGAGAGTGTGAAACTTGAATTTGATTTAGAGCAAAATGAAAACAAAGCTGTGCACACATCTTTATACATCCGCTATCCCCCTCGTGTTTGGTAATCTGTCTTGGTGAAAGAAAGGGGAGGCATTTTCTCTTCAGTATTCTCTACAGTAATGAAATTCCCCTGCACTCCGTGTTTGGGTTGGACCATTGTGTCACCATACAGTGATTACTTAAAGTCAGGGTCAAAGGTCTAAAGCAGCAAATGAGATGTATGACTGGGTCAGATTGGTTCCCATTGTGTTTTTTAGTTTGTCTGTGCTTATTGAGTTTGTTATCTAACCACCAAACAAATAAAGTATAGTTTATTTATCATTCTGTGGTTATGTTATGTGGTATGAGAAAATTCACTGCAATAATATCTTCTGCATCCATGTCTCATCTGTTTGTATTATTAGAATCAGATGTATAAATAATATACAGTGAACAATAGTAGGAAATGTTTGCTTGCATCAAACACACAAACAGTGCAAGAGTGCAAGAGCAATATACAGCATATACACAAGTTATGGATTTATTTTTTATTCATTTCACTTTATTGCCTTTATTGTTTCACTTGAAGGTGAATATTATTTCAGATATTTCAGACTTGTTGAATGTCGCTAAGAATTATGATGGAATCTAAATTATTAATATTTGCATAATTCCAATTCTAGATTCTGATTGGATAAGGATTATATATTGTATAAATGTAGCAAGTTGCTACATTGTTTGGCGACAATGTCTACAGTCAGACTAATAAACTGTATAACTTGGAGGGATTATATTGTGCTCTGACCGTTATATCAAAGGAGCTAATTTGTTGAATTTTGCCATACAAACACTGAAAATTATTAAGTATCTGCATTTATAATGAAAATCTACCAATAACATTAAATGATGTATAAATAAATATGTATCTAAAATACAGTATCACAAGTTTATATGTTAAATTTATTTTGTGCAGATTGCAAGCTGTCCCACAGATTAAATGTGGATGAGTGAATAAAATCATGGATTGCTGTATGATAGCTTTGCTTTCATAAAATAGGAGAAAGACAGTGAACTTGCAGATACATTATCAGCTTTATCCTTCTGTTTGTCATTTATTTTGGAGTTAAAAATCACATTGAGTAGTGCTTGAATCTAACATGTGGCAGTGGCTTGCTCAGAAAGAGATTATCTTCTTTCCACTGACCTAAACAAGTTAAAGGGGCCATAATATAATATAATATAATATAATATAATATAATATAATATAATATAATATAATATAATATAATATAATATAATATAATATAATATAATATAATATAATAATATTAAAACACATATTAATGCCTTCTACATGACTGTATTTTAGATCCCTTAACCCCACTCAATATCTAAATGTAACCACTACCTTACTAACTATTAATAAGCAGCAAAATAGGAGTTTTGCTGAGTTAAAACTCATAGTTAATCATTAATTACTTAGTTTGGAATTGGTCCCCGAAATGTGACCATCCTGTAATGCATCATTATTACAGTGTTCAGTGTCACATGATTCTTCACTCTAATATGCTGACATCTCTTCATCTTTTTCTTTCATCTTTTGTAACATTGTAAATGCCTTTGATGCATCCTTGCTGAATAAGAGTAATAAATCCTTTATGGACACCAAACTTTTTAACAGTATTGAATATTGTATTATTGTATTATTATTATTATTATTATATAATATATTTATTCTTTCATTTTAAGCTGCTTTTTAACGGTGTGTTGCATTTTTAAGATATGATGGGCTGTCCAGATTTTTGTACAATATGCATTAGATGGTCAGTGAACAGACTGTGGGCGGTCTGAGGAAGTGGCTGAGAGTATGTCTATCAGATTTTTAATCATGTTTGAACAGCTTTTAACATAACAGAACAATGCTGTCTGTGTGTGTTTTTTGTTTTTCTTCTGGTATGAATTGTTCTTTTCTTTATGGAACAATGTAGTATCAGTTTCTGTACTGAGAGCTGAACTGTTCCAAATGTGAAGGGAAAAAAAATCTGGCTGAGGAAAACAGCAAGAAAAACACACCACAGTGAACGGGAACTTTGTACGTGTTACAGGATCCAATTAGTTTTTTATTGTTGGCAGGCAGGAAAAGAATCACTGATACAAGGTTCAATTATTTCTCACATTCAGAAAACAAAAGACTTGATAAGGGTCAAGAAGCAGAAGCCTTAGAGAGACATGTTTTTTTTTTTTTTTTTTTTTACATCTTTTACTAATATTCTAATCAGCTAGAAGTCTGACTTTGAAAATTTTAATGAGTTCTGCGACTTCAGACCCCAAGGGACAAATGAATGACTTATAAGAAAAGGTTGATATTGTGCTGCAAAGAATTCTGGATAACAACTGACTATGAGATGGATCTGCCATGATAAAAAGCTCCTTACGGTGAAGTTTTTTAATTTCCTTTATGTTTTATGTTTGCTTCTCCGGAGCAATTAAGCACTTGGGGACCACAGGCTGAGTGTGAACTCTTTCCTTGTTAGATTCCTAATTAAATTATGTGTTTGCAGTATCAGCCACTAGGTATCTGAAGTTGTTAGAGCTTGAACACTCAGTCTAGCACACTTTGCATTCACTGGTAGACTTTTTGTATTTTTTGTAGCTTGGTCATCTACCATAATAATTAATTTGCATACACAAAAGGGAAAAAAAGTACCTTTTTGGAACAGGGCTACTGTAATTGAAATACTTCAAAGGAGGATGGTGTCATTTGATAAATGCATTTATGCATGTCACTAATGAGGTCTTTTTATATATACATATATACAGGGACAGCCACAGTAATGTGTACTTTTAAGGGAATAGGAAACAGTGTTTCATTATTTACTTAACCTCATGTTGTTTTGAACCTGTATAGCACAAAGTATGTTTCCTTGGTCAATTCTAGCTGTTGACATATGGAAAATATGTCATGGTTTGGAATGACATGAAGATGGTTAAATAAGAATAGAAGTGAAAAATCTATATGTATATATATATAATTGCACTTTCTTTTCTGATCAATTGCAGGATGCTCTTCTTCACTGACTATGGGAATCAAGCCAAACTGGAGCGCTGCAACATGGATGGCACCAACAGAACTCGAATTGTGGATTACAAGATTGAGCAGCCAACTGCAGTGGCATTGGATTTGGTAAAAAAACTGGTGTACTGGGCTGACGCAAATCTTGATTACATTGAAATGGTGGATTACAATGGCAAGAACAGATACACTATCATCCAGGGATATCAAGTAAGTTATTTTTCATTCAAGTGTCATTTTACAGCCTTATTACACTACTGTTCAGAAGTCTATGGTCAAAGGTTTTGTAATAGAAGTCATTAAAAGAAGTCTCTTATCCTTACCTATAGGCTGTATTTAATTTATCAAGAGTATAGTAAAAGTAGCCATTACTCCAGTCTTCAGTGTCGCACGATCCTCCTGAAATCATTGTAATATAAGCATATTAAAATGATTTATGAATGATCATGTAATAGCAGGATTATTCGATGAATAAAAAAGAAAAGCATTTATTTGAAATAAAAACCTTTTGTAACATTATACATGTATTTTCTGCCAAGTTTGACCAATTAAATGTTTTTTTTTTTTTTTTTTTTTTTTAATTCTTCCTAATTCTTCTCATGCATGAGGTTGAAAAAGTTTCCCAGGTTGATTCCGCTCATGTCCACGTTGCACATGTGACTCTTTCCATGTCCATAACAAAAACTGCTTGTTTTGGAAGTAAATTGTCTGTTAGCTGCATAACAACGCTTTTGACAGAATGACTATGGACCTTTTTGTCTGTAAAATCTTGAAACTTTGCTAATGTGACCATGCTTCATCAATCAATGTTGTTTAATTTACTGAGCTCTTAATAGTGAAATTTAACAAAGACTGTTACTTGTGATGCACATGCTCAACAATGGTGATGTCAAGGGAAGTAAAGGTTGTTTGTCTGTCTGATGCAAGACTCTAATCATCCCTAATGGGGGAGGATAGAAACCAACACAGTTGTACACAGATTGATTTCAAGTATTAATTGGTTATGACATTTATACCCAGCAGCAACTGTATGTGTGTGGCTTCATCTGAGTTTTATTCTTTCAAGCTTGTTCTTGCATTAATTAGTCTAAACGAATACACAAGATACAGAAACAGATTCACCATTTGAATATTTTATGTGAAGTGCACTTAAGAGGACAGTAATTATGGATCATTATTATTCAAAAGTAGACCTCAGCTAAGCAACCCAAAGATCTTCTCATTGTTGAAAAGTGTAGAAGGCCACACACATAAAGCAACAGATGACTATATGCAGGCAGGTGCGGGTGTGCTTGGTTTAATGGCGCTCTTGAATGTGAGCCGCACCGTATTGGTGAGAGGTTGCTAACACATTTAATTTCCATCACAAATTAAAGTTCTGCTAGGCCGGAAAACTCTCTATTCCTTTTTTTTGACTTAATTGTTTCAGACGTGTTCGTTATTGTGGGATGACAACCTTTTTAATTAGGCACCCTTTCAAGAGAGCTTTTTATTTTTATTTAAAGCATGGTTTGCTCTTACCTCACTTACTGCACTCAGCTGTATTCTGTAATATACTGTGCATTCCAAAGTAAACTATTATGTTTTATACAGAGTGGGCCCCAGAATGTTTGGACCCTTAAACTGCACTTACAGTTTTATGTTTTCATTATGACGTTCTCCTTAATTGTGATTTTATTTTTAATGACAACGTTATATCTCACAACTGTCTATTATACATACACTACCATTCAAAAGTTTGGCCTCTGTAAAATTGATTGATTTTGAAAGAAATCGATAGTTTTATTTAGCAATGACACATCCAATTGATATTTATTTTAAATAAATGCAAACTTTTCATCAATGACATAATATGTTGTGCACCAACTCTTCATTTTAGAATGCTTTCGGAAAGATAATGTGACACTGAAGAGTAATGGCTACTGAAAATTCAGCAGAATAAATGATATGTAATAATATATTATAATATTACTGTTGTGATTAGATCAGCCTTGGTGAGCTAATTTATTTTTATTCTTTTTAAACTACCCACCTCGAAGAGGTTCAGAGTTGGAAACTGGCTTTCATATAGAATCATTATGAAATGATCGGGAAATGTTAATTATTAATATGATGGACCCCTGTGTGAACTCACTTTATATATCCACTAAAACTGATCTAAAGACCACTTGATAAGAAGTAATTGCTAGAATGGCAACATTTTAATTTAAATTGTTCAGTAGGTGTCCAGATATTTTGGGAGAGTACTGGAATATCCACTCTTGTGGGCCTGGAGGAATGGCTGAGCATCTGTTTTTGTATTTAAACGAGAATATGAGCCACACTGTTTTGCCACTATTTCTTACCTTTTGCAGCAAGGGAAAAAGAGGGTTATCTCCCTGTGAGTTTACGTGATGCACAATGCAGATTTTAACTTGTGTCTATTTGTGGGCGGGGTTCAGTACTCCCAGTCTGCTTCTGTCACATGTTGCTTGCAGAGATAACATGTAGGCTAGAATCAATGCACAGAACCAAGGTGTCCCCAGAGAAACACATGCACTCTGGCTGACCCTGCCAAACTTCCTGAACTGTCTGAATGCATATACACACAATTCACTTACCTTCACCCTGTCTGCAAATCTGCAACCGTTATTCAGATTGTGGGCTGTTGCCAGGTCAAATTACGTCTAATAACAGCTTAAGCTAATGGCTAATTTGATGTTAAATCAAAGGGGAAATTCCAAGTACTGTATCTGTGCTGTTCTGCTTTCTCTCGAGCTTACAAGGTGATATTTACCTAGCTAAGTAGATTGTGAGCACTCTAATCAACCTGAAGTAGTCAATGCTCCTTTTTCTAGGTGGCCCACCTGCATGGATTAGCTGTCTTTGAGGACTACTTGTACGCAACCCGCTCTGAAACCTCCAGTGGAGCAGTGGTAGACATTTTACGGATAAATCGCTTTAATGTCACAGACCCGGAGACACTAACCAGCATAGGAAATGCAAAAACAATACGGGTTTACCACAAGCTCAGTCAACCAAAAGGTAAAGTATGTGTTAGGCTGGTTTGAATTGTTCGTTTAAACTGAACAAAATGTGTATAGGCATCTGTGGGGTGGGGTTTCTTCATCATACACATCACTGTTTAGCTTTTTTTTCAGGTCTTGTATTATATATTTTAATACAAAAATACATTCTTCAAGATTATATGTTCATACGAATATGCAAACTGCAAATGTGACACCAGTGTCCTCTCTTCAGTCAAGGGCCATGCGTGTGAAGTGGACCTTTATGGTAAACCAGGAGGATGCTCGCACATCTGCCTTCTCAGCGGGAGCTACAAATCCCGGAGCTGCCGCTGTCGTACCGGATTCAGCCTGGGAAGTGATGGGCTGTCCTGCAAAAGTCAGTGCAACATAGTTCACATCCTTTCTTTTGTGCACGAGGGCTGTTCATATGTGATGTTGTGCAAATAATAATAATAATAATAATAAGGCTGTCAGTTTAACATTTAACCCTGTAAAGGCCGGTTTATCTAATAAAATCATGACAAATCGATTGCCTTGTTTAACCTTTATTGAAAGACAAAACCTAAAAAAGGTTTATGACCATAGCTCTGTAGTTTTTATACTTAGAATGAAACCAAAAAGCCTTAACTTGCTAAAAAATATGGTCACACTTTATTTTAGGGTCCAATTCTCACTATTAACTAACCCTTAACTATGACTTTTGCCTCAATTAACCCCTTATTTGCTGCTTATTAATAGTTTATAAGGTAGTTGTTAAGTTTAGGGTATTGGGTAGGATTATGGATGTCATGCATTATATGTACTTTATAAGCAAATTATAACAGCAAATATGTTAATAATAGACATGCTAATAAGCAACTAGTTATTATTTTGAATCGGACCCTATACTAAAGTGTTACCAAAAATATAAACCATCAATCAGATGATAGAAGGCATGTAGTAGATTGCGTACAACAGGATTTTTAGCAAAGTTTTGATCATGCTGTTAATTTGGAGGCCTTACAAATTTGTGCAATAAATATGATACCGTTGACTTTGCAGGATTAATGCAATCAGTTATTTAGAAAAAAATAACTAAATAAAATAACATAAATTCTGTAATTCCATATAATGTAATTCTTTTATATTTTTTATCGATTGAGAGCCCTATTCAATATATATTTCTTGTTTGCCACCAAAAAAACTCTCCCAATGATTTTACGACACCAAATGTGACGTCATCCCTGCAGAAATGGTGATGGAATATGTGTTTGTTTTATTCGATTTTTCGTCAGCTATCCAGAGCTGGAAATTGAAATGCGTGTGTCGTTGCACTATTAAGTGGGAAGATTTAGTGGTTCAGTATATGTGCCAGTCTTGGCACTAACTCGGGTTGACAGAGATGGAGACTCACTTTTAAGGAGATTGGCCCACGTGGTTGTGATGTTATTTTATTGACTGCCTATAGAATGATTCATTACTGCCATTACTGCCATTTCCACTCTATTCCCCTATACGCAGATTCTCCTGATCAATGGATGTTTTACTTAGTTGACAATGAAAGCTACGGGTCAATTAATGACGATCCTGAGTTAAGCATGAAGCGCCTGCAATAATGAACCAAGCTATGCTTCTTGAGAAATTTCTGATTTATAATGCCAGCCAGATGTTCCATTCCTGTCTCTTTCCATGAGATGAGAAGCTATGTTAAAAGACTGTGGCTGCCTTCATCCAATAGCCCCTTTGTTGTTTGATATATAGGTCTCAAACCACTTAATTGTCTTCAAGGTAGCAGAGCTCTTCCACTCAGAATGAAAAATTGAAGTGATATTTGTGTGGTCTCACCCACACTGGTGTGGTCTCTTGAGGAAAGAAGTAGATGTTGAGGTGAGGTCCCTCTGTTTCCCCAGAATCCTCCTCCTTTGCCACTGGCCTGCTGCATAACAGGCCGAGCTGCCCTTTGTGTAATCCCCACTGTGACTAGAGGTTCATTTATTTGAGCTTGTTGCAAGCTCATGGATAACCTCAGCTTCTGTTGTGTGTTCTGTGTTAATCTGACAACAGGAGATTTATTGTTTAAACAGATTCTCAGTGAACAAAAATATGATTGCTGGAGCTTGTCAAATAAATCCTCTCAATCAAGATAATTTTTGCCTGGGGATGCTAAGTGGGGCTGATTGCTCCATTCATTTCTGTAACTCAACACTTCTGCCTCTGCCAGATTGGGCTTTGTAGTTCTTCACATAACCGATTTGTGATCAAAAAAATAAAAATGTATACACTACTGGTCAAATGTTTGGAATAATTATACTGTATATAAAGTTAACGTTTTTGAAGAAAGTCTCTTATGCTCTTCAAGGGTACATTTCTTGATCAAAAAACTGTAATATTGTGAAATGTTATTACTATTTAGAATAACTATTTTCTGTTGTAATATATATATATTTTTTTATGTAATTTGTTCCTGTGATCGCAATGTTGAATTTTTTGGAACCATTTCTCCAGGCTTTGTTGTCACATGATCCTTAAAAAATCATTCTATGTTGATCTTGCACTCAATAAATATTTAATATTATTAGCAGTGTTGAAACCAAGATACTGTAATTTTATTTTTATTTATTTATTGTTTTTACATAATTTGCTTTAATTAATTATTTTTTTATTTTATTAACTCATTCACCGCCATTGATCAGGTATTTCATCATTATGCGACAACGCTTCTCCGCCAAAGACAAGTTTTTATGGCTTTTCGTGTTTTCACTGTTGTACACTCAGGGGTACTATAACACATCTTCTGAACAAGTACAAAACCTCACGGACCAAAACACACATGAATAGTTGCATATGAAAAATAATGAGATCGTCATCAATAGACTGGATATAAATTAAAACTGCATAATGTTACTGAGTAAATATTTGATCCAGGAAGTGGTACAGTATTTGTATGTTGAAGCTTTGGAAGTATTGATGAAAGCAATTGACTGGATTTATGCTTTAATAAGTGTACTGAATATTATACAGATGTAGTTTTTGATAAAAAAAAAAAAATTGCTCAGAATAATGTTTTATTCAGCAAGGACAGATTAAATTGCTAAGAAATTGACATTAAAGACATGCATTACAGAATATTTCTACTTAAAATATTGGCCTTCTTTTTAACTTTCTATTCGTCAAAGAAAATCATGCTTTCCACAAAAATTTTAAGCAGCATTAAGAAATACTGATAATAATAAGAATCATTATACATATATGTAGCACTGAGAGTAATTGAGCAGCAGATCAGCACATAAAAATTATTCTAAAGGATCATGTGACCAAAAAATAATAAGTATGCCAACCTTTTGACCAGTATTTTAAATGACATAAAAGGGCTTATCTTAATACTTTCCATCTGTCTCTTTGCAGAACCCAAGAAGGATCTTTTCCTGTTTTATGGAAAGGGGCGACCTGGGACAATCCGTGGTTTGGACATGAATGTGAAGTCTATTAATGAGCACATGGTTCCTATTGAAGACTTGTCGAATCCAAGAGCTCTTGACTATCATGCTGAAATGGGAAACATTTACTTTGCTGATACTACAAGTTTTTTGATAGGACGGCAGAAAGTCGATGGAAGCAGTCGGGAAACAATTCTCAAAGATGGTAATTCTTCTTCATGTTATAGGTGTTTTCAGTTTGTAAAATCGCTCCATTTTCTTATACAAAGACTCTGTTTATACCTTGCTTGAATTGAAATCATATAAAAAGTACAAAGGTTATTTTTATTTAATTTTTGATCTTTTTATAACAGCTTTTCAGCAGCCGAATTATGTGTGCTCTTACAGATCTTGATAATGTGGAGGGAATTTCAGTGGATTGGATTGGAAATAACCTCTACTGGACCAACGATGGCTACAGAAAAACCATCAGCGTGGCTAGGCTAGAGCGGGCATCTGAAACCAGGAAGACTCTTTTGGAGGGAGACATGTCTCACCCTAGAGCCATAGTGGTGGATCCTTTGAATAGGTACAGTAGAAAGAACAGCTGTGATATCATCACAATCCTAGATTATGATTTTCAAATCTGGTTAAGGTTTCTATTTCATGTGTTTTTACAGCATTGAATAATGTAGCCAATTGCAGACATTATGTATTTGTTTCGGGAATGCAGTGGCCATTTAGAGGTTTAAGTTAGTCAGAATCCACTCCACTCAAAAGTGCTGAGGTCTACACGTGCACAGATCCTTTCAAAAGAAAGTGTAGATATAATGTAAATAAGAGATTATTTGTGCAGTATAGAGCTTTATTGAGTGTAACATAACTTTGTGAGATCAAGATGAACTTAGATGTGTGACAGCCTTTTAGTGATTGTGAGGAGTGTGTTGTTTGCATGCTTTCTAGGCTATAATCAGCTCTGAATTTGACCATTCTTGAAACTGCGATGAATGGCATTCCAAGAAGCATTAATCCAAGATTGTCACTTCCCATTGTGTAGCATTTACTAGCTGGTGTGTTTGAGTGGAGGCGGGAAATAATTGGCATATGTATGATTTCACGCTTACTCAGTGAGGTAAGGGTGTAGAGTTTTATTCAAGAGTTATATTCCATTTCAAGATGTGAATTAATTATTTTCAGGGGGCAAAAGAAAAAAAATTATTATAAAAAAAAAATTTATTTTAAGTATGTCATCTTGATGAACAAAGATACGTTTTAAGGGATACAATTAGTGATTGCAGGGGGACATTAACAGATATGGTGCCAGAATATCAGGCCTCCCTAGGTGTGTTCTATGTTTTGTGGATATAAACCTTATATCAAATGAAATATGTATTACACTTTTTCTCAAGTAGACTATTGAAATATTCTAACTATAAGTAACTTTCATTAGAGCATTAGTAGACTGTTAAATTAGAACAGTGTTGTGCCTGAACGCGTTCATTGAACGATAGTTCATGAACTCGTTCTTATTTTGGCCGAACGTGAACTGAACATGCTTTATTAAAGCCTGATGAACGTTACTGTGAACTCCTTCATTCTGGTGTCTGTGAACGGCACGCTCTCTCAGGTTAACTTCGTTCAATAGGGTGCCAGATTTCTATAGAGCCTTCCAGGCAAAAACCCGGCTAAAACACACCGTAAACGGGTCTTTATATGTAGTGGAAAAACACTCAATCTGGCAACACCACCAGTGCCGCACCGCTGTCCGCTGCATGCGTGACACGTCATCAAAAAAAAAAAAAAAAAAAACCTTGGAGGTGACAGCAAGAAGGCGTACGATCATTTAAAATAATTTTATGATGTTTATGTCAAGGTCGGTGAGAATAGGAGACAAAGCATTAAAGCAACATTGGGGAAATGCTGTCCCCTCAATGCTAATGTAAACCCTGGTTGGATAAGAATAAGTTGACTTATAATCAAGTTACTTATAGTCAGCAGAATGTCTTTTGGGGGACCAACAAATTAGTGTTAGCAGATGCTAAGTCTACCAATACTCTTATGACTAATAGTTGACATGTAGTTGCAAAGTTAGTAGACTATCAAAATAAAATATTAACGAAAAATCTGCATTCTGCACATCAACATTTGCAATCTGTAATGAAATGCAGAGCTCTACTCACTTTCCACCTGGCCTGAAGGAACAGCCTTCATTACAGTTCATTTTTAACACTTGTTTACACTGCATGGCTTCAGATGCGATTGCAATTGTACATAGAGTAGTGAAGCATGCATGTGCCCATCCACGCATATCTCTGTCTGTACTGGTTAATGTTTGTGTGTGTGTGTGTACCAGTAAGTTGGCATGGCATGGCCAGTAAAAATGGTGAGGTTGATGGCCCAGAGCCAATCTCATTATCACCCTCCCTGGGTGCGAGAGTAACTCATGAATCCTGAGGAGGTGCAGCCAGCCAAGGCTGAAGAATCGAGATACTGCAATGAGGAAACAACCACTCTCAGCCCTCTCGGATTCAATCAAACAACCTGCTCACTCTCTCTTTATCTGATTAAAAAGTACTCAAGTACCAAAATACTGATTGGTTGATCTTTTGTGGTATTCCACGTGGTACCTTAAGGGTGCTTTAGGTACTTTTTAATTAATTAATTTTTACATTTCTGTAAATAAATGCCTTATTTTAAAAGTGTGCAGTTATCATTAAGCAATCAATATAAATTGGAATAGATTTATACCATCTTCAATGAACCCAAGTGGTGTTGATTACCAAATCATTTGAAGAGAGGGAAAGTAAATGCAGAATAGTTTAATTATTTCCAGACATAATCGTTAATTAACTCAGAGCCATAATTATATTCATTGCACAGACCTCATGCTTGTACGATTTATGCGACTCTCTCTATCGCATTTAATAAAGCTAATGCATCTCGAATGGAAGTTCTAACAGTAAAATAAGCAAGGGGCAATGACTGAAAGCTAAAAACTGTCTTTTTGTGGGTTTGTCTACAGATACTTGCAAATAGTGCAAATTTGCGTGAGTAAAATGTAAAAACGACAACTTCTCTCCCAGTCACAACCACATGTCATTCCCGATGGGATAACTTTAGTGGTGTGGAAGCGATTAAAATCTGCATTAAAAGCATTGTCTGCTGAACTGCCAGCTCAGAGGATGTCATGCAGACTGCTTGACACTATTCTTTGGGAGTGGAAAGCTAAAGCTTTCTGGAGCTAGCACTCAGACAGGAAACGAGAAGCACACCTCTTCTGAGGTGCCATTGATGTGTCCTGTTTTGACAGCCGGTAAAAAAAAGTCTCTGAGGAAAAGGATGAAGGTGGAAGATGGAAATTTGGAGCGGATGGAAATTTTTGACCTCTCTAACAGGGCATCAGAGGATAGACTGCATGCACTTTGAATGACGGCCAAAATAAAGTGATTCATGTACAGTGCTTCAAAGCAAAGCAAGCTTTTTCTGGCTGTAAGAGTGAGAAACTTATCAGATTTATGATAAATTACGAGACCACTTATCAAATGTTATATTTTAACAATTTAATAAGTATTATAATATGATGTAGTATTATTATAATAACTTAACTTAACTTATCTCTAATTATAAAATAAATATGAAATTATTATAATTTTATTTGACCATTCTAATCTTCAGTAAAATCATATAGTATAGTGTCAACTTTACCTAAACAAAATCTCATTATTAAAAATTATGTTATGACTGAATGGAATCAAAATACAAATTATACTCTTTTTAATCAATTTAGCCTGAGTTGGAAAACCCTCAAGTACAAATATCAGTTAAGTAAATGCAGTCATGGTGAGCATGGGATTTCTTTCAGAAACATGAAAAAATATTACTCCAAACTTTTCAATTGCAGTGACTTGCAGTGAGACCTTATCAATTTTTATATTTTAACAATATAATAATTACTCAGTATATATATATATATATAATTATAATTATAAAAAATAAATAATAATGCTTAATCTGGCATGTGGTTCAACACACACACCAGACGGGAGAGTAGAATTAATCTCAGTGGAGTTGAATTTGAAAAATGGTGTTTGTTGACATCTTTCCAAAGTTGAAACAAGATACCTTCTGATGTTCATTCATGTTTATTTTGTGCTTTAACTATTGAAGAGGAAGGAATGATCAATTTACATTCCGCTTGAACTGTCATAAAATTGAATTTATTGTTTGAATTTCCTTAAAAAATAAATCTAAAAGCTGTTTCATACCAAAAGTAACCTGCTCTGTCTTGTCTGTTGGCGCTTGTTGTCACCGAATTACATTTTTCACTTCGTAAAAGTGCCATGACTTGTTGGATGTCGTAAAAGTAACTGGGGTGGGGGGGGGGGTCTTTGCAAAATGGTCAATTATGACTGAATTTAATCAAAATGCCTTACTAGTTCAACCTTTATTTTTATAATCTCTAGTACAGTTTTGGCTGTTGTTTTGGCCCACCTCTGTGGGCTTATTTATAGAAATGGGGTTAGGTCCTGTGATTAGGAGTTGGCCATCTATCAGTTAGACAGGTAGCATGTTGATCTTTATCTGGTCTGCTGGATGTGCTTCCCTCCCTGTCCTGATTTCTTTATCTCTTCAACCCCCCCCCCCCCCCCCCACTCACACAACTCTCTGTTGATGCCACAAGCAGCCTGTGATAACTTGATAAAATGATCTTGCGTCCTTTCGTAACTATTTTTTTTTTCTCTTTTAGTATCCTACACTCTGTCATTTGGACTTTCACGATTAACATGTCTGTCTCTCTATTTGTTTTGTTTTTTTGAGTTCTACTCTGTGCTCACTTCATTGCTGTCCTATATTCATTCACAGAAGCAGATTTTCTAAACTGTGGGATTTTCAGATGGTCAAAACTGATTTTTGTAAACTCCTACGTAGGGATGGGTGATATATCGCATGCGATTGTCACGCGCATTTCGTTAGTTGGTTCCCTGATTACCGCTAAATTGCCATCACCTGCTTTCAAATGGAGCACCATTTAATTAATAGACAGAACCATAGTTCACTGACAAGCTAAGCAATATCGCGTTCATTATCGAAGGCGATTCATCTGCGATAATGAATGTGATATTGCGTATCTTGTCAGTGAACTATGGTTCTGTCTATTAAATGGCGCTCCATTTGAAAGCAGGTGAGGGCGATTTAGTGGTAATCAGCTTTACTGACGAAATGCGAGTGACAATCGCATGTGATTTATCACCCATCCCTACTCCTACAAGTTCATAGAGCATAAACTCCACAGTGTAATGAAGTCATTATTGTGCTAGCTTGATGCTCCAGTTTAGGGAATTCATAAAATCTTCAGTGTTTCTCTCACCAATATCCCCATCTACACTCCTTATTTTTGTCTTTCTTACTTTCTGTCCATTAGCTATTCCTCAATCAAATTCAAAAACATTCAAAACTTTAGGTTCAGGATTATTTATTTGATGTATTTATTTGTTTGTTTGTTTTGGCATAAAAGAAAAATCTATCATTTTGACCCATACAATGTTATATAAACAAGACTTCATTTTTTTCAGAGCCTCGGGCCCTGTTTTGTGCTGTACTCATGGAAAATGGCATGTAATCTTTGCTCATGTTGGTTGGACCCTGCATGTTATTAAATTCTGAAATCTAGAGACTTGGAGCATGCTGTTTGCCTTCTGAATAATTCATGTGGTCATGTAGCCAACACTACTTGCACGCTTGATTCGCCCTCTGTCCAATTCTGTTTTATGTGGTGTACTTGAAGCACGGCTTCTATCAGTGATGAGACAGAAAAGCTTGCGTTGACCGCTGAGTAGTACTCAGAGGCAACAAATCCCTTAAGCACACTTACTAGGCAAAGGATCATGTCAGAACATTGACCCAATCACTTTTCAAATATCACTAACCTATTACAGTTCATGTTGGCACAGTAATCTATACGCCCCACATTGAAAAGGAAATGTAAAAAACGTCTTGGTTACTTATGTAAACCTCATTCTCTGAAGGAGGGAACAGATATATGTCTAAAGTGACTGACTAAAAGGGAAATACATAAATGTACACATATACAGATTAATTTCCAGATTCCCCTGGGTGCGAGTTGCTGTTTTTTTGGTTAAGCATATTTTGTTATGTTCAGTTAAGCTTGCACATTTTTAGACCTGCAGGCAATTTGTTTCTACATGCTTAAGCTGTACGCTTCCTGTATTAGCTAGTAATATGTGATTGATATTAATGCTTGCTTTAAAAGTAAATAGAAGTGCTGTTTTTCAAGGACTGTGTTCTGGTTTTGGGTACAGTTGGATGTACTGGACGGATTGGGAAGAGGATGAGGTGAACGACAGCATCGGTAGAATAGAGAAAGCCTGGATGGACGGTTCCAACAGGAAAATATTTGTTACATCTAACATGCTGTGGCCCAATGGACTCACTCTGGGACATGGAACCAGTACCATGTACTGGTGTGATGCCTATTATGATCACATTGAGAGAATCTTCCTCAATGGCACTGGCAGAATGGTGAGTGAAATTTTTGTTTTTGTTTTCTTAGCTTAGAAATCTTAGAAATCAATTGGGATTATGTTTAAAGGGGGGGGGGGGTGAAATGCTATTTCTATTCTTTAGCTCCGCCCACACGTCACGCCTTCAGCCAGTCGTGTTTTTTCCGGGAAAAAAACGGTACAGACTATCTTTCTCTTATGAATATAATAAAACTAAAGACTTTTTGGAGTTATGAAGGATGCAGTACTACTCTATAGGTACTCAAGATTAACAGGATATTGAGTGAAAACGAGCATTTCACCCCCCCCCCCCCCCCCCCCCCCCCCCCTTTAACAAATGATACAGAGCTTCCTAAAACCTGGAAGAGAATTAACATTTAGCCTGGGTTCCTTCATAATTTAATTGAAAAGACTTTTCTCTTTTGTTCTACAACATATACATTATCAGCAGTCATACCTTAAATGTGAATTTTGTTTCTAATAACTTATATGCCCTCAACACCAATGCTAATGCTGTTTTATAAGGATCACAATTCAACAATTAATTAAGCATGTACTATCACAATCACAAATTATTATTATTTTTTAATGAACTTCAAACGTATTTAATCAGACAGTGATTGCAAAAATGAAAATTGAGGTCTGACTGTTACTAGTTTGTTGCACAGAATGGGGAAGTATCTTCAAGTGATATTCACTACAAACTTTATTTTTACTCCAGATTGAAAACCACTATTATAAAACCAATTTGAAATTCCTGAGGGAACCCATGGCAATTTAGCTTCCTGGATAGGCCCTAACCCTAACCCTATCCAGGAAGCTAAATTGCCATGGGTTCCCTCAGGAATTTCAAATTGGTTTTATAATAGTGGTTTTCAATCTGGAGTAACCCTAACCCTAACCCTAATGGATTGACGTTATGACTAAACTGCTATATTATTGAGACAAACTTTGACAGACTGCAAACTGCTATATTATTGAGACAAACTTTGACAGAATTAACATATAGAGCTATAAAATGTATGTTGACAGCACAGCTTGGATAATATGGTCTTGGATGAATAATTTAATGCAAAATGAGAGTGCATTTTGAGAGTTTACTGGCATTTATCTGAAGCGTTGGAACATTGTTGACATTATTTTTAAACTTTTCATCCCATTACTGTGCAGGAGGAAAAGAAAATAGACATTAAAGAAAAACAATAGTTAATCCTTCTGGCACAGGTGTCAGAACAGTGCATGGTAATTATTATTATTATTTTTTTATTTTTTTGCAATTCACTGTAGGTTGTGTACAGTGGCAGGGAACTCAATCACCCGTTTGGGATTGCACTGTACCAAAATTCCATCTTCTGGACGGAGTACATGAACGCCTCCATCTTCCAGTTGGATCTGGTCTCTGGTGAAGTCACTCTGCTGAGGAGTGAACGGCCACCTCTGTTCGGGCTCAGAGTTTATAATGCACAAAGCCAGCTGGGTAAAGTCACTTTAACTTAACACTTAAAAAGTCAATTTAAGGAAAGTTAAAGATTACAGAATGACACATTTTTCATCTTTTTTCAATTATATTTTGATGAGTAATGGTCAGACTTTATATTATTTCTCTTTTAATTTATACAGGTTGTAATGTAATTTGAATTGACCACAACACAGAGGAATTTGATTAGCAGTGACAGGAAGATGAATTTACTAAATTGAATTTAATTAAAAAATAATAATAATAAAAAATAAAGACTTTCAAAGACTGGAAAATTAATTAAAGTTATTTATTAATGTATATTACCGTTCCATAGCCTGGGCTCAGTAAGATTTTCTTTCCTTTTTGAAAGTGATTAAAAAATCTGACTAAATATTTTACAGTTTTGTAATCAAATAAATAAATAAATAAAATTAAATCTAAAATCTAAACTTTTTGGATGTTTTCAGTTCATTTCTGAATGGTGCACAACATTTGACATTGGTGCATAATGGCTCATCAAATAGTAATATGCTTGAAATAAATGCACAATAAATCTTGCTGGAAAATTGTTTCACATATTACATGGAGTAGTTCATTATTTCAGAAAAATCATAATAAATGACTTTTTTTTTTTTTTTTTTTTTTTAACAAACAGTTTGGCTTTTACAAATGTTCTTGGTTTTAACTTTGATCAGCATAGGCCCATCTGCAGAGTAGGAGCCATACAGTTGAGTGGGTGGGTTTAATCTTCTAAAGCTCTGTTTAGAATGTTTAACTCTGTGTGGATGTCTGAGGCAAGGAGGGATGATTACTGTCATCCTCGCTCATAACTGCTAGTCATAACACACAGAGGGAGGGACGCTGCTCAGCGGGGCCCTTGCACATGCAGACGAGTGGCACAGAGAACACAGCCGTGTGTTCGGCTCCCACGTTTCATCTCTTACTTTCCTAAGGGTGGTGCATTTTTAGAGGAGCAGACTGTATGCTTACTTGTCAAAGAGACTCACTCTTTTGAGAATGACGACATAGGCTTTTGGGACCAGCAGTCTCGTCTCATGTTTTAAATATTCTCCTCTTGACATGAAACTTACAGCATTCATAACACCAAGTCTTGTGGCAAGAGAAGTCTGGGAACTGCTGTTATGTCATGTATGAATTTCCTGCCTTGACAATATGGCCTTTTTGACAGTCTATGTTCTCAGCAGAAGAGGAATTTCTTCAAAGCGCTTGTCAGGAAAAGATTAATTGTGTTTCCGCTCCCTGGGGTACCACAGATTGGCCGTTACAAAACAGTTTTTATCTCATTGGTCCAGGCAATGACTTTCAACCCCTCTCTAAATGAAACCTTATTATTGTCCCCATTCCTCAACTTAATAAGTGACAGTTTTCTCACAAAACGTTGTTTTTCTCCTCTCGTCCCCCATCGTACTGAAGGTGTCATTGCCCACACAACAAATTATGTCTTGCGAAAGAAAAAGAGCGTCAAATGGCTCTCGTCTCCACTGTTTCCAATAATTTACTTGACGTGTGATTAAAAATAATGTCCCCATGTACCACCAGCATCCCAGAAGAGCAGGAAATTGGTTCTGAGTGGGCAGTGAAGAAGAACTTTATGTTCTGTGCTTCAAGGAGAGACATTGATAAAAGCCATAAAGTGATGAACACATAAACAGTCGTCCTGCCCGTGGGAAAGAAGATTTGTAGATATCTCTTGTTTAGGCCTATGTTTGTTTTTTAGGTGACAATGCCTGCCGGGTGAATTATGGTGGTTGCGGTACCCTCTGTTTGGCCATCCCAGGAGGTCGGGTGTGCGCATGTGGCGACAACCAGCACCTGGACAAGAACAATGTCACATGCTCCGGTAGGGTTTTTAAAATACCATTTTCTTAAACAAAATACAGGACAAAGAGAGCCTCTTTAAAAAATAAAGGAATTAGTTACCAATGGGTTCATTATAAGCATAAAAGTGTTTGTTTTTTTAATGATAAAATCAGATTGTCATATTTATTTATTTTTTATCTAACAAATGTTTAAAAATACAGTTAAATGTAAAAACCTCTGAATGTGAGTATGTTTGTATGTAGAGCTTTTCAAAATTTCCCAAAAAACTGTGCCTTTGCTGGTGACCATTGTTCATCAAAGGCCAAAGTTTGATTTTTTATTTGTATTATTTTAATTGAATTTAAAAGCTGTATTTTTACTTTACATTTAACATATAAATTATTTCAAATGTCTTCTTATTTATCATGCAATATGTGATTTTATCAATTTAAAATATTTTTTTAAATTATAAATGGCTAATTTATTGCTTTATTTTATTTTTAGATCAGTCCTAGTCCTTCATAGAACTCATCAGTTACTCTAATAAAGACGAACATAATCTAAATTCATGCTGTTTTATATATGTAATACTTGTTTATTGTCATGTTACAATGTTATAATAAAGATGGAAGTAACATGCTTGGTTTATTTGAAAAAGTATCACGATGAAAATTGTATGAATTTAAAAGGCAATATGGTATGGTACTAGTTTTACCCCCAGACTCCACATCACCCAAAAACTGAGTCTGACTATATTTTCCTTTAAGGTCTTTTCTTTTGTTATTATTCTTTTTTTTTTTTTTTTTTTTTTTTTACTGTAGACTCAGCAGGTCGAGAGGAGCCCCAGCAGTGCAAAAATGATGAGTTTCAGTGCAGGAACTGGCGCTGCATACGAGTCAGTTGGATTTGTGATGGAGATGATGACTGTTTAGATGGCAGTGATGAGGAGGCCCACGTATGCTGTATGTACCTTGTATTCTTTCCCTCTGACGACGATGTATAATCCCTGTTGTGTCTGCTTTACTAAACCATCAAACCTCTGTGGCCTCAAGCTGTGTCATTTAGCATGCACTCAGTATCATATGTCTGCGATGTATTACTCCATACAAAATTTCCATTCTGTTCAGGTATCAGAGGTGTCTTCCATTTTTTACCAAACTGGTAACAAGATGAACACTGCAACAATATCACAAAATGGATATTTTTTATTTTTTACATTTTTTGGAAGGAAGTGCTCATCAATTCTATATTTAGTTGATCAAAAATAAAAAATAAATCCTTCAGGATTCAATTAATAAATGTATTTGAAATTAGGGCTGTTATTATTGTGTTAATACATTAATTAATTAACAGCGACAATTATTTGATCACGCATTAACACAGTTATTATTATTATTATTATTATTATTATTGTTGTTGTTGTTGTTGTTATTTTTAATGTCACTTGCTCACTGGCTCTGAATACACATACAGACAAATACACATATGTTTAGAACTGTGCTAGGTGTAGACGTTGATTAAACACAATCTAATAGGTAGAACATTTTATTTATTGTTAGCTTCCAGGGATTTGTTGCACCGCACTGCTTGTGTCCGGTGCTAGGACCACCACAAATACTCTCATTGTATAATAGTAAATACATATGCTGATAAAATATATACTGTAGCTAAAATTGCACTGGATAAATACATCTACATAAATGTAAATCTGAACAAGCAGACTTTTTACATATACTTTGTAGGTAATTAAAAAGTTGTTAACTGACATCTCAGGGAAAAATGGCTGCAATATCAAGCAGGAAGAACACCGGTATTAAAATGTTCTCCCACACGCTGCATCCCACAGCACAGTCAGCTCATGAGCTAATCGATAAGATAAGCACCATGTTAAAACGCTGAATAATTTTTCACTATGAGAAATACTTTAATGTTATGTTCTACCAGAATTATTAGAATTGCAAAATCAATTTTCTGCTTTGCTGGGATGTCTTATAGTTTAATATGACAGATACTGCCTGATCCAACTTGAATCTGGTTTCCCATTTCATCTGTTACTCATTGTCTGTTGGGGACGTGTTGAGTATCCAGGGTCATGAGTAATAGCAGGTTCTATTATTAAATAGAACAAATAGGAGAGGAAAACACAGGTGCTACTTTGAATAAACCCAACATCCTGAGGGCAAACTCATATTTTGAGATAAATGTGAAGCTAGCTCGAGAGAATAGATGAATAGCACAATGAAAGCTGCTGTGCCAAAACAAAAGTAGAGTATTATGCATATGAACTCACTTATATGTAAAGCGGGCTGTCAGCAGTATAACAAAACATGTAAAACAAATAATAATAATAAATAAATAAATAAACAAACATAAATAAAACAATAGAAATACATATCAAGCTTCCAAATGTTTTGTAACCTGCAATATTTGATACCATTTTTATACAATATGTACTCATTAGAACAAAACATTTCATTGACATGCACTGAATATTTTGTTTCTTTTGTTCCTTCCAGCTAACCACAGTTGCCCAGTTGAACAGTTCAAGTGTCCCAGTAACCGCTGCATACCCAAAAGGTGGCTTTGTGATGGAGCTAATGACTGTGGAGATAATGAAGATGAGTCTAATAAAACATGCTCAGGTAGAACTCTACTCCCTACACATTAAATGGATTCATGCACCAATATGTGCCTATAATACATCGGGGTCACTTATTATAAAACCAATAAAACTTATTAATCCTCTATGATTTTTTTTTTATTGTTTGTTATATTCTTTCTTATTTCAGAGTCACATAACTGTAGAATCTTAAAGCAGACATTAATATCACTTAATTATTCATATTTGATAATTAAAATCATATTATAAGTGACAGAACTGGGCAACCCACATACACATTTTTTATTGTCTTTAATATATTATAGTTTTTGCTACATTTTCAGCTGGAACATTTTCTTGGCTTGACTGAGTAATTGCATGCATATTTTCATGTTTTAAGGGGCAAAATATTATTTCTAAGATCATATATATACAATTACAGTTTAAAAAAAAATAATTAAAACATGGATTTCAGTAGGAGCTGTGAACATTGCAGGTTTTTTTTTTTTTTTGCCATTGAAAAGTGAGTGACAGCATCAACTTTTGCTACAAGATAGTAGAGTGATTCACCTTTTATTTTTGAAATGTGGGTTTGTTATTTATATCAATGATGAGTATTTCAATTTGCAGCATCTGTTAGGGTTGAGTTACCTTCTCAGGTACTGTAATAGGGTAAGGAGCGTTGCCTTTTTTTTTTTTTTTTTTTTTTATGAGAGCAAGATAATCGATAAGTGCGTATGTGCAATGAAGTGAAATTTCTCACTGTGGATTGTCAGAATCACTTTCTCCCAACCTTCTTTTTACAAACTAGAGTAATACCTGGCAAGTTTCCAGGAGTTAACACTTTTCACTAGTGCTGTAAGATCAATGGAAGAGAAGAACAGATGTGATAAATGCTGTCAACAGTCTGACATCCCTCTGATAAAGCTGACCCTCCAGCTGGAGACAGCTTAGGCCTTTGTTGACATGGCAGAAGCTTTTAGAACAAAGTGATGTGGAACACAAGTCATTATACTGAATCAGTGAGGAGCTGAAATTGACAGCAGACGTTAAAGCTTTTCATTATAATGAGTCTGAATCCAAAATGGGCAGTCAGACTCAAGTCTGAGTCCAAGTCATGTCTGAGACCAACTAAACGGCACTGTTTATCAGTATCTTAGGCTTGTTTTAAACTTTACAATTACAAAAAATGGCAGTCAATGTAAATATAACAAATGCAAAACTCTATTGCATCTTGCCATTTTCTTTTTTGATTTCACATCATATCATTTTAGTGTCCTGCTCAGTAAAATTAAAGTAATGTAACAGAAGTTATGGCTGACTGGATTTATCTATTGTGACAAATTTCAGAGTGAAACAGCTTTTAGAATGTGAAAAATTAGAGAGCAGGATTTTACTGTATGCATAACATAGAGTAAACATATAAATTCAAGCTTGGGTGGTGGTGACCAGTGAATAGAACCTGAAGAGCAGAAAACGTACCTCTTATCTCTGTTTGTGGCTGCGTGTGTTTGATATGATGGGTGGTTATACTTTAGTCAGGGTAGACAGCATTTATTTTAATTTTTTTTGGGGGGATGAAAATGAAAATGTGAGCAAGTCTTTACAGTGACAAACTATATATAAAAACCCATAACTCACAGTCAACTCACAACTGTTTTGTTTTTTGTAGGCATTTTGATTCTGTTACGTATTCTGTTAGCGAATTACTAATCAGCCACACCTGACTGTCACCAGCTCATCAACACTAGCTCACTGCAGTTGCAATTTGTCTGGTCTTGAGTTTACTATGCTACTCCTTACCTGACTCACTAACCTGGACTAAAACCGGTCATCTGTTTGTCTTCGTCAAAGTCATCATGCATCAGATTTGAGAAAGACACAGAAGGACCAGTCATTACGTGAGCTATATTCCTTCAGTTTTCGGAACTCTGTGCTCATTTACCCGTTTGCTCTGAATCTCTCCCCTAAGAACCTCTGCTTAATAAAGAACCGCATTTATCCGTATATCTTTGTTTGGTTTAGTTATGTAAGGAATAATTGCTTTTGATCCATAAAAACTACTGCCAAAGATGTTAGAGACATTATTTTTATTTGAAACTATAACATGGATTGTAAGTCTGTGTGAAACACTATGCACAGCTAGTTTCCTAACTGATCATCAAGTGTAAGACATTGTATTAGGTTATTACATGCAAAGTTTTTGTTCCAATAATTAAAACCCTAGGTTTTTTTTTTTTTTCAGAATTTACAAGAAGAAAATTACTAGACATCCTGTGTGTGTGTGTGTGTGTGTGTGTGTGTGTGTGTGTATATATATATATATATATATATATATTAGGGCCAGGACTTTAAAGCGTTAATTGAGATTAATTAATTACACAAAAAATAACGCGTTAATTAAGATTAATTAATTTAAAAAAAAAGAAATCCCGCATTTTTTATAACTTATTTTTGCACCGCGGAACGTTTCTCACTGGTTGAGTTTCGGCGGACCGATTATACTGGAGCACCAACTAGCATTCGCATATCACCGCAGGCACAGCATATAGCAGCTAGCGTGGACTTTACACTTTATGTTGAACTATGTATTATTTTGTTGGTGCAACAGTTTATGTTGAACACTTTATTGTTTTGGCCAAGGTTATTGAGGGTTGGACTTATTATGTTATGGCCTCTAAAGCAACAGAGAGATGTTTTCTAATAGTCAGGGTTTCCAATGTTCTGAATGTAATTGACAGTATTGTGTTTTACTTAAAAAAAAAAAAATACTTTACAGAAGGTTCCAGCACCTGAAAGCTTCCTGAATTTCTGAAACGTACTATTTCTAAATTGTTTCTAAATATGCTATTGCTACACTTCATGGAAAAAATTAACAAAAATAAACAATATTTTGTTACTTTAGCTTATGTATTCAGTCATTATTCAATGGTATACTATAAATCCCTGTGAAAAAAAAAAAAAATTACTTCTCACTGTTCTCAGGTCAAATATTTATATGCGATTAAAATGCGATTAATTTCGATTAATTAATTACAAAGCCTCTAATTAATTAGATTACATTTTTTTATCGAGCCCCGGCCCTAATATATATATGTGTGTCTACACACACACACATCACCATAACAGTGAAAGCTGACACCATGTTTCCTGATGATATCTCCAAAGGTAACATGTAAAGTGTGAAATGCAAAAGTCCTAGTACTGCGCCTTGTGGCACTCCATACTGTACTTGTGAATCATATGATAACTTGTAATTTTCAGCTACAAAAGCATGACAATCGTGGAATTCCATTAATGCCGAACATTATTTTGTAGTCTACTCAAAAGAATGTTGTGGCCAATAGTGTCAAATGCAGCACTAAAATCCAGTAGCACTACTAGAGAAATACAACCACGATTGAATAAGAGCAGGTCATTTGTAACTGATGATAGTGGTCTATATACTTTGATATGGTCTCAATCCTGAATGGAAATCCCCAAATACACTATTTCTCTTTAAAAAGGAACATAGGTGAGATAATTCTGCCTTTCAAAAGTATTTTTGACAGAAGACTGAGTTCTGTCAGGACCACTATCATCAAAGATGGCTGACAATTAGCATACAATTTGAATTAGATATGGTTCTGGTCTGGGGCAAAAACTCCCTGCTAGGCTTCATGGATAAGAGCAGGGACAGCTGCGATAACCACCCAGTGTAAACAGAACAGAACCAACATTATTGTATTGCAGATATTATTAAAGTTAAATAATTTAATGTACACATTTAGAATTAGTCTGATTCAAATGAGAATCAGAAAGCTGAATCTTGACTGACAGAGGAGGAGTCAGGGATGGAGGAGGGTTATTAGCTATTAAACAAATCAAAACTGCAGATAAACTGAGGGTTGTTATATATGAATGCTTAGATAGTTGTCATATTCTTATAGTAGATGGGGATCAGCTGAGAATCAGCTGATGCTTGCTTGACTAATGTGACCTGCTACTTACTAACGATAATAGAATCGATCATGGAAGTAAAGAAGTTAATAAAATCATTACCGCTGTGCTGTTGAGAAGTTCTGTGTCTGTTGATGCTTTATTTTTTATTTAGGCACTGTATTGAATAAATATCTTGGATTGTGTTTGTTTTCTTCTAAGAGAATCAAAAAGTAAGCTAATCTAGCAGCTTTTAGAGATTTTCTATAAGTAGAATTACTTTCCTGCCATGCAATAATAAATACCTCTAGTTTTGTTTTCTTCCAGCTACGCTCCATTTTCTGGTCTGCTTTCTGTGCAAGTGTGCTTGTTATACCATGGTGTCTGACTGTTTTCCTTAATCATCTTTAAGCAGCTTAAGGACCGTTAAGGACCAACCGTATCTAAAGTGCTAGAAAAGATAGAGTCAATAGTTTCTGTTACACCATCAGGTTTTTCTGAGCTATTGGATATGATTAGATATGATCCTCTGGACTTTGCGGGCTTCATGTGTCCATCATCCAAGGTGATTAACTCACCCATTAAGTCCTACTGCACTCTTCCATTGCAGCCTCTTTCCAGCCGAGGAGGAAAGTGCCACAAGCTTTTGATGTGGATCTGTCAGGGTCAGGTTAAGAGCTAGCGCAGGCTCAGTGCCCATGCTCCCCTCACCCCTTGCAGGATCCCTTACAGTGTGCTTCATGACCGCTGATCTCCATCCCTCCCCCGACATTCAAGATGTGGTGTCCTTCGGCTCTATAGAGGGTGCTGAGGATGATGCCATTTTGGTGGCAGCAGCTGCAAAGGATGAGTGGTTCAACAGCCCACTGGATTATACTGTGCCCCACTGCAGTGACATGGGGGACCTCCATCATAGTAGAGTTCCTGCATGTCCTGTTCAAGGCAGTTGATGAGCTTGGTTTAGAGTGGGCACCTCCTGCCAAACCAGCCAGAAGCCATCTGGACGAATGGTACCCCGAGTCGGACAACAGCCGAAAGAACAACTTTTTCTCCAAAGTGTACAACGAAATATCAAAGTCATGTAACGTGGTTCTTACTAGTCAAGTGCACAATCCAGGATCCTCCCTCCTGTCCGAGTGAGGTATGTTATACTCCACTGGATCTGTCCCTCAGTGAGACGAAAGTGACAGATGGAGCGATCCGCCTCAGCATGGGAAATCAGCTGTGAATGAAGCATTGTAAGGTCTCGAAGAAGAGCCAGAGGCCCCACCCTGACAGAGACAGCAGGCTAGCACTGGAAACAAAGCTGTGTTCCTGATGCAGTCCCTCAGAGGAGGAAAGCTGCACCTAGCACCAAAGACGAGCCACTGAAGGAGTCAGCACACTCCGTTATGTGTATTTAACATGCCTCCCTGCCTGTTGTAGGCAGCAAGAAAAAAAAAATCATTTTTGTGTTTTGACTGTTCCACTATCCAATGCAATAAAGTAAAAAAAAAAAAATACAAAAACAAAACTCACCTCAATATCAGAGCAGTTTTTCTCCTCTTACTCCTCTCACCCCCATCACTCACTGTCTTGCTCATGTGGCATTAAACTCCCCGTTCGCCCCAACAGTGAGTTAACCCTCACAGTGTGCAGTCTGCCTCGAATACTGTCACAATACACAAAAGTTTGGTAGGCATTGCCAGAGGTATCAGAGTGGGTTATAAAATCAATAAAGAATGCTACACACTTCAGTTCTTTCTCAGACTCCCCCATTTCAATGGTGTGTTGATGTACACCGTACAGAAGCAGAATGCCTCAGTTATACGTGAAGAAATCCACAACCTTCTCACAAAATGTGCTGTAGAGACAGTGCCCCTTGCAGATTGTGAGAGCTGCTTTTTTCTGGTACAAGAGTCATCATTTTCTGGTACCAAAGAAAGATGTTGGACTCTGCCCAATCTTTTTATTTGAGACCAATGAATCGTGTGCTATTGAAGCACTCATTCAAAATCATCACGCTGACTGCTTCAGCTCTGGATGAAAACTCACATGCCACAGAGCGTGTGGCGCATATATACGTTGTGCATTAGAATGACGCGTGACTGTTTGAATGTGCTGACCCCTTGGCACAATATGACTATATCGCTAGGGTCTTCATATTTGCCAGGTGATCAAGTAGCATTTATAAATCACCAAGGGGGTGTGAGCTCACAACCTCTGCTGCAGCTAATGAAAGACTTTCTTCTGTGGTCAGATCAACACCTCCTCTCTATTCAGTCAGTACATGTCCCCGGATGCCTGAATTATACTTACTATCGAGGGGTGGGGTGATCCAATGAGAGTGGAGATTATACCCTTTGACTGTCAATATGATTTGGAGTGTATTTGGCAGGATGTCGGTGAATCTCTCCTGACACAATCTCCTCTGGGGATGGATGCACTAGCTCACAGCTGGCCAAAAGCGCACAAGTATGCCTTTCCCCCAGTGAAACTTCTGCCTTTGTGTGCTGTGCAAAATCTGAGAGGTAAAAGAATCCATTCTGTTAGTGGCATCAAAATTGCCCAGCAAGCCATGGTTCCCAGAAATTGTGGAAGTGCTGGCAGCCCCTCCGTGGATTATCACGCTGAAGAGAGACCTCCTCTCTCAAGCAAAGGGAATGATATGGCAGCCCAACCTAGAGTCATGGAATCTTCTAGTCAGGCTGCTCGATGGAGCTCGCTAGTAAGACATGTGCTTTTTCAGTGCATGTTGAACACTATCAAAAGGTGTCTTTTCGTTAAACATTGAGAAAGTTGGGAAAGTGCTTTCTACTCTGTTTAAAGCACAGGTCATAACACTGCTTTTCACTTGAAACACCGGCTGGGACAGAGATGCTTGATACATGCTTGCTGTGACCTATACTTGCGTTTATATTGAGCACTCAAGACAGTTTCAGCTTCTCAGAGCAGCTATTTGTATAATTTGGAGAGCAACAGGCCTGCCTGTGTCCAAGTTAAGACTATCGCACTGGTTTGTCTATGCAATTGCTTTTCTACAGGGCAAACATGCTACTGGGCAAAACTTAAAAGTATAGTGCACAATTCAAGGGGGGTTGAAACTTTTGTTGTTGTTATCTTGTTAATTATTCTGTTAATTGTTTTGTTTTGTTTTGTTTTTTGAAACAGCACAAGAACACTGGGTAAGAAGGGAAGCCCTTCTGTCCTTTTGTAATCAGTTCTTATGAAAGTATACTTTAAATAATACATTTAACAACCTAAATTAAAGTAATGCATTAATTTGATTTAAGAAACTACTCCGTTTGTTTTAATTATATAACTAAACATTTTTTAATTGGTTCTGTTCTGTAAATGTTATACTGTTATTTTTGTTTTATTTCTCCAAGAATAGTATGAATTTTATTTCCAAATTAATAAATAAATAAAGTGTTAATGCAGAATCAGACTAAAAAATTATATTAAATATAATTTTTATTATTTAATTATTTTTAGCTATTCATATCTCAGGTGGTCACTGCTAAATACACTAAAAGTCATGAATAATCAAATTAACTTGTTCCCTTTATCATTTTGTCTATAGCCCAGCCATGTCAGGCTGGTCAGTTCACCTGTGGTAACGGTCGCTGTGTACCAGAAGTGTGGCGCTGTGATCAAGATGATGACTGTGGAGATATGTCAGATGAGTCCACTTCCTGTGGTGAGTCACTGTCCTACTAGATTACTGGCTTGTCAAATTTGACTGTGGTTAAACTGGTGAATCTGTCAGCTCTGTCATCATGAAACTGCTTTTTTTCACATGGCCATTCAGAGCAGCACATGAATGCTGGGAATGCTGGGTAAGACAGGTAGCCCTTTGAAGAGGCTCAGCAATCTCAGTCCAAAAAAAAAAAAAAAAAATCCTTTGTCATCGGTTCTCATGAAAGGAGGGAAAGAGTATTTTTCCCCTTTATACTTGGAAAAAACTTACTACTTAATTTATTTCACCCTTAAAAGGAGTTTTTTCCTTCAATTTTTCAAATGTATTCTCAGCCAGATACAAAGTAAACAAACTAAGTTCATGTTTTTATCTTTATTATGATAATGGGCTAATCTGGCTACCATTTATATATAAAGTTGTCTATATATATATATATATATATATATATATATATATATATATATATATATATATATATATATATATATATATATATGTATATATATATATATATATATATATATATATATATATATATATATATATACTTCTCTTTCATGTCATTTTAACTCCCTCAAGCACTAAATAAAAAATTTGCCATTTCTCTATTATGCTATGTGATAGCAATGTAACTATCTGGGGTTCTGTCACCAAATGCTGCAAATTGCTTAAAGGCCTATTGTATCTTAGGCTGACTCAGTACACTCTTGCACACACTCCCAGTGTAAGCAGTAATTAGAGGGCATGCCTGACTTCACTTAATCGTAATCAAGCTGGGCTGAAAGATGCCTCCTGCAACTGCACTGTGCACAACACACCTGAAACGTGGTGACGCTCAGCTTGATAAAAAATAATTTGCTTATTTATAAAATTAGTTCTGCAGTATAGCTGTGACCGTTGTAGTATTAACTATCACTGCCATAAATAAAAAAACATAATAATAATTAATAATTAAAATAAAAAACACCTTCAATAGTTAATTGAAAATTAATTAAAATAAAATTGCTATTTTCCAAGCTTTGAAAGTGGATACAATTCTTAATCGTACCCCATACCAAAACTTAACAACTGCCTTACTAACTATTAATCAGCAGCAATATTTTTTTTTTATAATAAATTATTATTATATTGTATTATTGATTTATTATTTATGTTATAAACGTATATAATTGTATTTGTATGTGTAATTTTCAAATATTAAATTTGGTTACATTTTAAATATTGCATACATTTTAATATTATATATATATATATATATATATATATATATATATATATATATATATATATATATTAGGGGTGTAACGATACGCGTATTCGTATTGAACCGCACGGTTCGTTGGACTAATTAATTATCTTTGGAAAATAAAAAAAGTGTGTGAAATATAATGTTATGCGTTCAACAAGGTAGCGCAATAACCCAAACGATGTAACAGGCAATGCCCCTGACACCCCCAAAGAAAAAAAAAACATCAACTTATATGTTTATGTTAGGCTACTCAGTCAGGCGCTCGCTCACTCAGCACGCGCTGAAGGCTCGTTGCAAAATGGCCAATGCGTTTAACAGACCAGAAATAAAAGATCCTCCAATAACCAACAGGTCTGGTGTTTGGGTGCACTTTGGATTCCCTGTAAACTATAATGGTGATGGCAGAGTGCATGGTGGATAAAAACCAACGGTCGCATCTGCTACATGACAATAGGGTACACCAGCGGGAATACAAAAAAAAAAAAAAAAACACCAGGGGGAATACTTAAAACATGTCAACTCATTTAAGCCGACATCACCTTAGTGTGTCAGTATCTGGGAAAAGACGAAAAAAAGAAGAAACATACACGCAACAAACTATCCCCGCAGCATTTAGGCAGACATTTCCAATGGATTCAAACAGGGCAAAAGACATCACTGCGGCGATTGGTACATTTACGTTACATTTATGTTATAGCCGCGGATATGAGACCTTACTATTTACCATTCATTCTATCATCACCTTTATAGTTTACAGGGAATCCAAAGTGCACCCAAACACCAGACCTTTTGGTTATTGTAGGATCTTCTATTTCTGGTGTTAAACGCATTGGCCATTTTGCAATGAGCCTTCAGCGCATACTGAGTGAGCGAGCGCATTACTCTGTAGAGAAAACGCAGGTTTTAAGAACATGCAATTGAGCCCCGTTACAATATTCCTTCACGAGCCCATTTCAGACAGACCGTAATTCCTGCTTTGTTCCAAAAAACATAAGCCCTATAGAGAACCAATAGAGTAGAAACACACTCAATATAAAGAGTTATAGAGTTCCATGTAAAAAGTTACATCTTTGTATTTGTTCATAACTACTACAACAATATAACATTTTCATTTTTTTCTTTTAATAAGGAGCTGTTTTTGTTTTATACAGTATGCTGCTAAGAAAACACCATAGAAGATGGGTAAAGAATAGCTCCATCAGTTCAATGTAAAAAAAAAAAAAAAAAAAAAAAAAAAACATTGTTAGTTTTAATAAAATTTTTTTTTTTTTTTTAAATCAAGGAAATTTATCTGCCATTTTTTTCTTTTTGCAGTATCTAAAACGTACCGAACCGAACCGTGACACCAGCGTATCTATCGTATTGAACCAAACCTTGAATTTTGTGAACCGTTACACCCCTAATATATATATATATATATATATATATTTTTTTTTTTTTTTTTTTTTTTTTTTTTTTTTTCTAAAACACTTTGTCTCAGAGTTGCTATAGTTTGTTTACATTTTTCTTTGCAGGGCAGAGTAGTAATAACTATTGATGGATGAATAGAATCATGGATGTGATCATGTCTGAACTTAAACTGTCTACTCCACAGATTCGTATAAGTGATTTTTTTTTTTCTCTTCAAATCGAATTTCAGTGGGCAGAGTTATTACCCCTGCAGCCTCTCTGCTTGTTGTTGAACCTGATGTTTTGTGAATACTGGACACTGAAAGTAGTGATTGCCAAAGTCAGGGGACTGGAACACTCTGTTGTGAAATTTAGAAGTAGGATTTACTCCTGTCAACAATAACAGAAACATATTATGAGAATACATTTTCAAACACATCTTTTATTTGTTGACTCGCCTGTAATCTTGATTTGTAACAGTCTTCTCCTAGATTAGCAACTCTCTGAATGATGGGCTTTCCACTGACTCCTAAGAGTTCTTATTTGTGCCGGCAAAGGTTTTATTTGTGAGGGAGAAAGTACAATACCCTAAAAGTAATTTGGCATCTGTTATTTCTGAAATCTCACAAGCTCAGTTTACAGTAGTTTCGGAGATGTCACCCAGTGGAGCAAAATTGCTTTTAAGAAAAAGCAAATGCTGCCTACGCTCATATTCAAGCAATTGTTACTTCATTTAGCATTAATTTTCAAAGGTTTCAACCAAATTATCATAAATATGGCCACCTTTTGGCGACTCTATAATTGCTCAGTAATGGAGGAACATAGATTTGCTTAATTTCAAAGTGTCATAAGCACACGTTTTCGTGCATTTTGTTCTTGACTCTTCACTCAAAAATTAATAAAAATAAAGAGAGAGAGAGAGATCTTGATTAAAACACATTCTTAGCATTTATATGTAAATGTATAAATTGTGATCTATTCTATAACAAGAAGTGTGTTCATTCAATCCCCTCAAGTCATGAGTCATGAGTTATTAACCTTGGGCCCATTTAAACAGCACTTAAGACTAAAATGCTCCAAGGGAACTATCAATGTACATGGTGATGTTGTGAGGGTTTGGTTTCATCCGTGGAAATACCTGGTAGACTGTGTGGAGGTTTCATGACTGAGCTGAGAGACACTTTAAAGAGAAATAGATGTTCTTCCTCCACTGTGTGTATGTCACATTTCCTGTACACAAATGAGCACTGAGTATTCATGAAAAGGTTAAATTCAGTACAAGACTAGATACTTATGAGTTTGTGTGGATTGCATTCTTCAAAATACTTGTAAATGTGCCATTTTCTTTTTTCTTTTCATAAACTATTCTATCCCAAAAAAAAGAAAAAAAAATTAAGGTCAACTTTTTACTGAAGGCATTGTGATCCATAGGTTAATAGCAAAAGCTGCAGTAATTCATAATGTTGAAACAATAACCTTTTGATATCTTTACATCAACGCTGTAGTAAAGCGCACAAACCGTGCTATGTGTTATTGCTTCCTGGCAAGCTCTTATTGCCTCTGACTGTTTTCCACTGCATCTGTGAGGTCTCGTTTTCCATTGTTTGTAATTTCTTTTCATTACCCTTAGCAAGAAAATAGCAATAATTCACGGTGACATTTCACATGACCTTCAGGGTGTTTCTTTTTCTGCAATACTGGCTGTGAACCCCCCATGGCATGACTTGTGTTAAAAAAAAGTGTGGTGCACTGCAACAGAGTAGTTACCAATTCAAACTTGTAAGAAACTGTGAAATTTCCTGAGGACAAAAGAGCCTCCAAATTTAATCTATTTGCATGACAGGGCAATTTGAGCCAGGACAAACTTCTTTTGCAATTTTCCAAAGCTAAAAGCTAAAGGAAAAATGGGTTCTCTTCTCCAGTGCATCAAAGAGACAGTGATGTATTGGATGGGGTTCAAACATCAGGGTTTTTGTGGCAAACGTTTCTCATGGACTTTCTTTCCGCTTACAGCATTCCCTACCTGTGAAGCCCTCAGCCAGTTCAGCTGCGCTAATGGGAGGTGCATTAGCATGAAGTGGCATTGTGACTCAGGTGAGTGTGTCTAGAAGTAAGAATATACTTTACCATTTACTTAATCTTCCATATGGCATAATGATGTACTAGCCTATTTTCTCGGGAGCTGATAAAAGAAAGTCCGGCACTTTAATTCAATTAAGTCCATTGATCCCGCTGTCCAGTCTTTTTTGTCGTGCAAGAAATTAATCTAATTTATAACCATTAAATATTCAGATTATTTTATTTGAAATATCTCCATTTGAGATCAAGGAGGGTGTAAAATAACAACCCTTTATAATTTATTTCCAGCCCTCAAGGTGTTCAATATGTTATTGCCTACATGCAATACTCAATAATCAACAACAGTAAAACTTGATCGTATTATTATTTTTTTCTTATTTCTTTCTCGCTCTCTTTTTTTTCTCAAATGAGAGCATTCAGATAAGGGCAGCTTATGGAGATGGTTTTTCTTATCCAGGGACAGGGCTTTCAGATACCTTACTGATTTTTCAGCACAAAATGAAGCTTGACATAATTTGATGCCCTGAAGACTCTAATTTGAAGAAACTCCTGTAGTGCTGTCCACTGTTTTATCACTTCAGTTCCTATCATTGTGCAACAAAGCATGAAGCACAACAGGGTTAAAGACCCCCTTAAGGAAAATGTGCCATTTTCTTGTACCAAAGTGTTTTTTACAATCATAAATATATGTATATATTGATGGAGCAACACTATTTGTGTGACAATGCATGACAAAAAACACACACACAAAAAAAATCAAATTTACACTGATGTTCAAAAGTTAAAGTAATTTTTAAAGAAATTAATACTTTTTTTCCGCAAGGATGCATTAAATTGATCAAAAGTGACACACATTTAAAATATATTTACACAATTTGTCTATTTCAATTAAATAGTTATTTTGTATTGTCTATTTACCAAAGAATCCTGGGAAAAACAATGTGTTTATGGTTTTCACCAAAAAATTCAATATTTATAATATTAAAGAATGTTTCTTGAGTAGAAAATCTACATATCCTAATTTCTGAAGGATTATTTGACACTGATGACTTGAGGAAAGTTCACATTCTAGTAAATATATTGCAATTGAAATATATTGAAATTGATTTTTTTTTTTTTTATTATAAATAAATCCTACTGACTGCAGCATATGGTAAAAAGTCTCTATTATAATTAATGAAGTTATTCTGATACTAATTCTGCATGGATGTAATGTGTTTGTGATTGTAGATGATGACTGTGGAGACAACAGTGATGAGGCAGGCTGTGTCCACTCCTGTGCTAATGGCCAGTATAAATGCACCAGCGGCAGGTGTATTCCAGACCACTGGGCCTGTGATGGGGACAATGATTGCGGGGACTTCAGTGATGAAAATGTGACTTGTGCTGGTGTGGCCCCTGGTAGGACATCACATTTCTCTCTTTTCCCCATCTTATGTTTTTTTTTTTTCTTTTTTTATCTTTTTTGGTACAACTTTTAGGGCATTTTGACTGAGGTGGACGATTCTTATCGAATCGAGATCTGTCTGTTCTATTACTTTTGGTTGGTATGTACAGTATGTGTCAGTTGGATATGTTTTGTCATTGTGCCTTCTGTGAGCAGTGTCTTTAAATTCATAAAATGATCAATTTTGAAAAACTTAAATGAAGGCCTCTGTGTTCTGTTCCATTTGATCATCTGTGTGCAGCCTAGATTTGGTTGTTAGATTCTATTTTAGAGCCATTGTGCCAAATGCGGGGCCAGTAAAATGTAGCTAGAATCTAACCAGAAGTGCAAGTAGTAACATAACATTTAAATAAAAAAATGGTCAAATGCAAATAAGCCGTTAATGGTATTATAATATATAGCAAATGATCAGAGCAATATTACCGCCACAGACTGAAAATCAGCTTGTATTTGTAATCGTTACTGTAACTTCAGAGTATTGGGTGCATGTGGAGAGGTCAAATTTCCCTGTTACAGTAATTAAAAACACATTTGTGTTCGTTTCTGTACACAAACAACTTAACCAACTTACCAAGTGGTTTCCAGAGAATCTGTTTAACACGACTAATTAGCAGACTTGCAAACAGCCGAACAATAGCGATCAAGGCAGTGTTGCTCGTAATTGCCTTGGCGCAATGTCCCTAATTTGAGGAACACAAGTTTAAAACGGTCTCTCTTTTTCTGCACTTGACAGATCTAATCTCATCTAAACTCACTAGGGAGCCACCTTACAGATTTGAATCTTTTAATCTGCTGTAATTACCTCTGAAAGATGAGGCAGAGTCCTCCCATGCTTTTAGCTCACCAGCTTGTCACAGAAATGTTGGAGCCATTCATCAAACGGGCTCCTGACGGAGGTCCTCAGTTCCTGTCTGTCTCTGAGGGTTTGTCCTGCTTATATCCTCCCAGGGCATTGTATAACACATGCTCTGTGTGTGTAAAGTAGATGAGACACTGCTAACTCTCAACATTAGCCTTAAGCAAAGAAGGGGGGCCCTTTAGTCTTAAGGGTTTGTAATGTTATCAGCTGTCTTTTTCAGGAGGCCATTTCTTGTTTGATGGCAGGCAGGGGATTAAGGTGGGTTTGGTGTATGTAACACATTTCTGAAGTATGTATTTAACTCCTGCCACTTGGCATGGTTAAGAATGAATCAGAAACATGAGGCAGGCTACAGTAAAAAAAAAAAAAAAAAGCCTTTTTTTTGTACTCGTCTTACTCTTGAAGAAAGTCTCGCCCCTGTCCTTTGAGTTGAAATCGCACATTTTAAAGTCTTTGCCAGTGTCGGAGAGAATATTTAAATATTTATTAACTTGACAAGAGGAAATCTTAAAGTATACTTAATAAAACTCTGCCAGTTTAACATTATTAAGGCTAGCTGTAGCCTTAGTAGTCTGATGTGAGAGCATCTGTGAGCTTTAAAAAACTTTTCTTTTCTATTTGCCTTGCTATTTTTAATCCTGCCATGGATTGTGCCATGGAATGTGCCATTATTCATTCTTTTAGTACTTTTAAGTAATGAATTTTGTTAGACAAGTGTTCTTCCTTTGGCAATTGATGAGATAATTTCAATATTTTTATTTTCTATAAGTGGCGTAAATTCAGTTAATTTACTCTCTCTAACAGTTTAACAGAATTGTTGTTGTTTAAATCACCAAAATGACTGACTTATCAGAGTCATTTGTTCAGGAATAGGGCTACGCTGGTCGCCTGCATGTGATGATCACTAAAAAGAATTGACTGCGTAGAGTCGATTGTTTGGGAACGGAGTATACTCTGGCCGTGCTGAATGTTATTTCCACATACTATAAGGATCTGAGTCATTGGAGTCATTAATTTCAGAATCAGACTACACTGGTCGGCTGTATGTGTTTGATCCCCTTAAAATATCACCCATTAGACTAATTCTTTCAGGAATCAAACTACACTGGTCATGTTGTATGTGCTTTATTCATTAAAAAGAACCAACTCTTAAGGATCATTTATTACGGAATTGGACTACACCGGTCACACTTTTTTTTTTTCACTCACAAGTAAAAATTGGACTATGCTGGTCACATTGCATGTTTGATTCTCTAAAAAAGGTACATACTCATTAGAGTTATTTATTCAGGAATAGATCGGTAAGCCCCGCCTACATTAGTTTCTTTTGCTCAGTGGTCACTCAGACAAAAACAATACGCCTCACTCACTGTTGCTCATTGTCTTACAGCTATGTTTACATGCAACCAAATACTCTGTTTGTAATTCGATTGACAGCTCAATCGGACTGAAAAGCCTTCCCGTAAACACCTTAATCAAATGGATTGTGCTTGATCGGAATGAAATTTCGATCGGATTGAAGGGGGTGGTTTATTCCTATTTTAATATGATTGAGAGTGCATGTAAACACTCAATCAGATTGAACCCTGAAACTGAATGGACTGTGCATGTGCAGTGGTGCAGAAATAGCGCAATGACTTATGATGCACGGAACAAACGGCTCTTTCTTTTGAATAAAGTGTTGTATAAATTCATGTCCTGTCATTATCTGTCATTATAAATCTCTACTTTCACTCGGCAACTGTTAAGTAGAGCAAGATAACTTCCCACCAGTCCTTGTTTCGGATTCTCATCCACAGGCAAACCGTTTTGGGTGCAGGGATGGGCATTTTTACTGCGTCATAAATATGAGCAGCACAAATGGATAAATATTAATTCTGCTGTTAAAAACAAATAGAGAAACTGTTTTAGAATGGTTATTATGTTCAAACAGTGAGAAACTCTATATTTGTGCAGTGTAGGTAAAAAAATAAAATAAAAATCTAATTCGAAGATTGTGACATATAAACACACATACGTGTATCAACCCGATCACTTTATTTAGTGTTCATGTAAACACTAAATTCAGATTCATCAATCAAAATTAATAAATGATTCACTCTTTACAGTCTTTAGTGCTGGAATTGAATACACCATAGTTTCTATTTACACTAAGTGCAAATAGCCCTCTTTGTTGGCTGACAAACCAGTGGTGCAGATGGTAAAACGTGTGATGTATTAATTTTGACCTGTGTTAGAATCTGCTTTTTGGCAAACTTTTTTCTCCCTTTTTAAATTTCAAATCACACCAGAAAAGCATTTATTTTCAATGAAAATGAAGAATATAATCAAAAAGTTGAATATAAAGTATCAGGTAGGGTTAGGATAGGTGTTAGGAGAGCTTTATTGTACCAATAAGGTGGCATTCATTTAATAATTTGAGTTAAAATTACAATTTGACCTCAAGTTAATATTGTATACTGTTTTACAATGTACTACAATACTGAGGAGCAGATAATTGCCTTTATTTGCAATAACTAGTAACATTTTTGCATAGTGTAAATAGAATCTATAGCTATTTTAACTTAGTGTAAATTGCATCAAATTGCTATTGACACTTAGTTTAAATAGCCTCTATTGCCTTGAATACACTGGCTGTGTTATGTGTTTGATTCACTAAAATGGAACTGACTCATTGACTGAGTCACTTGTGTTTGAATTGGACTACACTGGTCGCCCACTAAAACAAAAACATGCTCTTTAGAACCATTTGTTCGGGATTTGAACTACAGTAGTCACTCTGAACGTGTTTTATTTTGTTCCTATGGCTCAGTGGTGAAGCATTGCGTTAGCGGCACAAAAGGTTTTGGGTTCAATTCCCAGGGAACACACATACTGTTAAAAAAATAATAATAATAATAATGTATAGCCTAAATGCAATGTAAGTCGGTTTTAATCATCTGCCAAATGCATAAATGTAAATGTAAATAAATGTAAATGTACTGTACGTGTTTTATTCACTAAAAAGAACTGACTCATTAAAATCATTTGTTTGGGAATCAGTATAAACCAGAATCAATCTCAGTTGTTATGTGTGTTATGTCCAGCTTTGCCTCCTGTGGAATGCAGTGGAGAGGAGTTTCACTGCCGTGCTGATGGGACCTGCATTCCTGAGCGTTGGCGCTGCGATGGGGATAAAGACTGTGAAGATGGCAGTGATGAAACAAACTGCAAAGGCATCAAGAGAATGTGTGATCCCCAGGCAAAGTTTACCTGCAAAAGCTCAGGTAAGCCTACCAGGTGTTCCTAAAAAAAAAACTTTGTCAAAGTTTCTCTGCACTTACCTTACATCTTTTTTTCATGCACTGACCTACAGCTAGTATTTTCTCTTTGTGTTCTATATAACATAAATAAAAACTTTAAATTCTGTGAAGCGGTGGGTGATATTTTATACCTCAATGCCATACTTGAGCTCTCAGTTATAGTTGCCTCTCTCAAATTGAGTCGGATGATAAATCCAGGATGTTTTCCGTTACATGGTGCAATCCTTTGCAATATCTCTGTATATTAGGATTTGTTTTTATCCAGAATGGCTGAGATGAATGATGTGAGACAGAATGATTTGCACTTCACAGTGAGGTATATTTTGGCAACAGTGTCATTGTACCATATTCTGAGTTAGTTATGACATTAAACTATAAAGGTGAGGTATGTAATATCTGTGCCAATAGCATATACAAAGAATATTAAGACATCTACAGGTTTCTCAAAGACACCTCGGTCTGCTTTTAGTTGGTCAAACTGCCAGTTCAGCCCCTAATTTGCAGCTTTGATTGAGCCAATGTTGCAGTGTTAGAATGGATGCTGGAACGAACAGAGTAAAGCTATCCTAATGCCACAGAGAATCAATGTTTACACTTTTCAAGAAATAAAGCTACAAATACTGTATCTTTCTTGCATTTTTCCTGCATATTAAGCATAAGTAGAAGAATGTATTGAATGTATTGGAAAAAGTTACACATCTTACCTCTGCACAAAAAGTATTATAATTCTACTTTCTGTTTCTTTTGATCATATTTTGCTGTCATTTGTACCTATAACTAGTTTTTGCTCCACTCAGACCATAGTGGAATCAACCAACATGGGGCTTTTTGATATAGCAGTCACCCTAATTGTAAATTATTTTCTTGAAAAGACATCTACTGTACAGTCAAGCCATAAAAGAGTTTTGTTCCTCTTCCTTTTGATGTAAAAAATTTGTTAAAAAGCAGCAACGTACACTTTCAAGACCACTGCACCTCACACCGAATGTAAAATCCCACATCATTTTGACAGACTCAGAAACAGACTAAAGTGTGTTCACCTGTTTATCTGATCATGGAGGTGGACTGAACACAAGGAAAGCCAACTGATTTTAAATCCAGCGTTTTCAATGTTGCAAAGTGTAAAAGAGCAGCATTCAAATGTTTGAGGTCAGTAAGATTAGTATATCTTTTTTAATTAATAATTTTATTTAGCAAGGATGCATTTATAATGCATTCATAATGTGGCAAAAAAAAATCTATTTCAAATAAATGCTGTTCTTTCTATTCATCAAGGAATCATGGATACAAATGTATTGCTTTCCATAATACATATTTACTGTCTTTTTGATCAAATAATTGTAGTCTTGGTTGGCATAAGGGACAAAAAAAATCTTAAAAACCTTTGAAGGAAGCCTTAACAGGAAGCTTGGAGGTAGAAATTCAGATGTGTTCATCTCAGAGCAGCCCTCTGACTCCCTCTAAACCTTCATGATCCTGGGGTATTCAGATTGTGTGCTGATCCCCTGTATTTATATGACTCTACTGCAGTTGCTTTGACCTTTATAAAAGTCTTCCCAGTGAGCTAGAAGGCTGAAACTTCACTATGTTCACCTCAGCAGCTCTCTGATTCTCTATGAAATGTTATTTGGCTAAATTGAAAGAAATTTGGAATAGTATATATAATTTGCTGAATAAGCTCCACTGTGTGGAAATTGCATGTTTAATAATAAAAACAAATGTTGCAGTTTTGCTAAATGTGTTCTCTGAGGGTTAAATAAGCTGAAGCTTCTGTGTGTATCTGACATCATGCCAGTTTGACGTTCTGCCACCTTTAAAAAATTTACCCCGATTTATCTTCATGCTCACCTACAAACAACAAATTAAGCCTGACAGCTTGATTTATATAGCGGCCTGACTGAATGTTGTGTCCCAAGGGAAGTGTATCAGCAAGAGCTGGGTGTGTGACGGCGACAACGACTGTGAAGACCGCTCAGATGAAGAATCGTGTGAGTCCTCCATCTGTAAGCCTCCCACTCAGCCCTGTGCTAATGACTCTAGCACCTGCCTGCCCCCCAACAAGATCTGCGATGGGAGAAATGACTGTGCTGACCATTCAGATGAGGGTCCTTTCTGTGGTGAGTGTCTTTGATTAGAGGCTCATCTGCTGTGTTACTTCAAGATGTGATAAAAATGAATCATTTCAACTCAAAATTTTTATTGGATGAAGCCATGCTGAATAAATTTGCACCTGTGACTGCTAATTCTACATTATAGTGCCTATGTTGCTTGGCAACTGTAAACAGAGTTTTTCAGAAATGATTCTGTTTGCATTATGATCTTTATTTCCTGTCTATAACCGCAAAGCTGCCCTATGAATCTGTGCTGCATAATGCTATATAAATAAAGGCGACTTGACTTGATTGGTTAAAGCACAGTATGTTACAGCAACAAGCATGTTGCCAGTGACATCAGATTATAACACACATTGCCAATATGATGATCACATAAGCCTAGCACAAGCATTTCACTGAAAATGACTAAAAAATCCTAAACAACATTGATAGCCTTAGTAACAAGCATGTTGCTAGTAACTTGATATCATTAAAAAAGGAACTTAGCTTAGCTTTGTGAAGAGATTCAGAGATGACTGGAGTGTAAAGCATAGCCAGCTGTGATGTGGATGCTTGATCTCTTGATATCCTTCTTAATGCGTGGAGTGCAGATCCCATCTGAACTTGTTCTCGAGTCAGTCACATTAGTATAAGTCATGAAGTCTATGTCAGTAATGCAGTGATGCGAGAAGCAATGCTAACTCAATCACTTCCCAATCAGGCAGCTTATGATCAATGCAACGAATTCACATATTCAAGTTCACAAACTTGAATGAATCTGAGGTGAAGTCCATGAGGGGAACCAATTCCTTTTGCTAAATTCCTGATTGCACAGTTCCTGGTGAGATGATGGGATTTTGCCCTGCTGAATTCACCATTTAATTAGCTATTGGGCAATGTGAAAGCTGCTGATTATACTGAAGGACCTTATATGTGGATGCTGTGATATGGACAGTGTTGGGAAGGTTACTTTGGAAATGTAAATTACCAAAATCAGACTTTGGTAATGCCTTGTACTTTGAGATTGATCTAAAGTTCAATGCAGATTTAAAATCATAAGAAATTGTGTACTGATACTGTTTTTGAAACCAAATATTTGCATAACTACAGGAAACAATAAAAAAAAAGTAACTGTAATTTAATTTGACTGATGTGATCTCCAAGAACTAACGCAACACTTGATTTTACAAATTCATTTGGTCTTTTATTGATGCAAGCCAGGGTCACAGTGCATATTTAACACTGGGTTCATAATGCTTGCATTAACAGCCTTATTCACTGTACACCTTGTGTTTAATGCTAACTGAGATGTTACGTGAAATCTGGTTCATTCTACAAGAAATGCTGGATGGGTTGAATAAGAAGTAGTCATATGGAGTAGTTCTATCAATACATAGAAAGCCAAATCATTCAAATAAAAAAGGTAACTAACCAATGAGAATAGAATACCTGAGCTGTAAAGATTCAGATTCATACTCTTGTGCAAATCAATATGTATTGTGGTTACTTGGGTGAAAAGATTTTGATGATATTGTGTTTATGCCCACACGGCATGTCCCTCAGGGCTACTTAAATCTCTTTGAGTTGCATCCTTGAGTGAGTGTAATGGAAATCCAGCACATGCCCTGTAAGCTACCAGCACACAGAAAAAAACAAAACCCGTCTGAAAGAGAGCTAAACATGAGGATCTGTTTGCCTCTGAAGTCCCCACTTGGGAAAGTGTCTCTTGAGAGTCACCAATATATAATTCTCTCAGAATGTGACAAACATTTCAGTGACTTTCAGTGCATTGCCAGCAGCTGCCCATGGGAGCCCACCACTCATGTTCTGAGGACGAGGTGTATTATCTGTCTGACTAGACCTGCTCTCGGCTTGGGTATCTTATCGGCAATTAGATTGTGCCAATGGACCTTGAGGTGGCTGACTGACTCAGACCAGCACAGCAGGACTCAATACCATTTGTAACCTTTGGGAAGCAGCTATTCTTCACCTCCATATAGACTTCAGGGCCCCTGTGAAGAAAATTCAATTCTCTCTTGCAACAGCAGAGGGGATCATCATAATCAGTAGAGGCAAAAAGACCTTGGAAGCTGTGAGTTCCCTCCCCTTTGTCTTTCTCCCATCAAAAGGACCTAGGTGCTTCAATGAAAGGAAAAAGCTTATCCATTAGTTAAGAGACTAAGAGTACCCGAGTTCGTCTGAACCATTCTTAAGATTTGTGTTGTATCGGAGACCTAGTTTTCATTTCTTTTAAACTTAAGAAAAAGCAATTTTCCAACATGAATGGATTTGTTTGGTCTGTGCAGTGGCTGAAGTCTGTCATAATTCAGACCTGTGATTTCTCACTGAATCTGCCTCATGAATAAAGTAATTATTTACGCTTTTTTTAATTATTATTATAATTATTATTGTGACATCTGGCTGGTGATGTCGAATAGGTCAGAGTAATTGCATAATGGTCTAGTCAAGAAAGACACCAAAACTTTTGAGACAAAAAGCAATAAGCTTGAAGCCTTGTGCAAATGTTCAATCCAAACCATCTGTCTTTGTTCATCTGTGGCTTTTCTGTTTCAGTTCGCACCTTGAATCTCATATGCCAGCAAACATGGCTTCATATCACCAGCCTTTCATATTGATTCTGTTTTTGTCCTCACTCATGCAGTTCTTGTCTGTTCCAGAGAAATGTTTGCAAGGTAATGGGGGCTGCAGTCACCAGTGTTCAGTGATCCCCAGCAAAGGGGTGGTGTGTTCATGTCCCACCGGACTCCATCTTGGCTCTGACAACCGGACATGCGAGACAGTGGACTACTGCTCTGCTCACCTTAAATGTAGTCAGATATGCGAACAGCATAAGACCACTGTCAAGTGCTCCTGTTATCCTGGCTGGCGACTTGATCCAGATGGAGAGAATTGCCACAGCACAGGTATTTAAATTCTTCAAACGTATATTTGATATACTGTATACTGTGTGTGTGTGTGTGTGTGTGTGTGTGTGTGCAACAAAAATAATATTACAAATAATTTAATGATCTAGTGGTCAAAAAGAAGTTGGTATTTAATTGTAATTTTAGTTCCAAATGTGTGTTTTTTGACACATACAGTGTGTATTGTTGTTGTTGTATGTATTGTTGACACATACATAGAACGTTTTAAAGAATCAGTATGCAGATCTTCCCATGCAACAACAGTTCATACATAATGTGACCTAGAATGACAAAAAAGCACTATAAAATATCATAAGCAGCATCGATGCAAATGTGTTGTTTTAAGAACAGACAGTAAGCACAGATTTGACTTACTAATACAAGCATTTTTCTTGACTAGTTAATGATTCTCAGGGAAATAACTACACTGTGCGTCGCTGTTTGTCCACAGTGGATCGGTTCACGGTACACAACAAAAAGAGCAACGGTAATACAATGACAGTGGGATATGTAGACAGGAGCTTCCCATTGAGAAGCTAATGTCTTTACAGCAGCATGCCTGCCAAAAGCTTTTCAATTGTGTCAGGGAATCTGAATTTGGGTCATTAGTCAGAATATGACAACAAGCATCTGTGTGGTATTTTATGGATTTAGTGACGTATATTGCTCTTGAGAGTTTAAGTTATTGTTATATCAGACAGCCACATTTATACTGTAGCTCTCAGCAGGGTTTATCCAATAGGTGTTTTTTTTTTTTTTTCTGGGATTGTTGCCTAGTAGATATAGAGATGGACTGCCAAATTAATTATATTAAGAATATATATTATAATACATTTATAATATTATATTATAATACATTTTTAAATACTTTACATACTGCATACCAGGGTGACTTTGTTCTAGAATCTAGATGGAACGTGTATATTGATCTAATTAATGTGGGTTGATTTGTGTGTGTGTGTGTGTGTGTGTGTGTGTGTGTGTGTTAAAAGGATGACTCAAGTGTCTTTCACCATTATCCTTGGGTTTCTATAAGTGTCCCTGTAAATCTTTTTGATAAAAACATCAGATGAAAGACTAATTAGTGGTCGTGCAGAGAAAAATGTGCATGACTGGCGCCTCAACACAAAGCGCAATGCTCTTGTAAACTCTAATGCACAGGTGTGAAGTGCTAATAATCAATTTGTTTCTTCTACTAGACCCCTTTGAGGCTTTTGTTATCTTCTCTATCCGGCATGAGATCAGACGAATCGACCTTCATAAACGTGACTACAGCCTACTCGTGCCCGGCCTGCGGAACACCATCGCTCTCGACTTCCACTTCAACCGCAGTTTGCTTTACTGGACCGACGTGGTGGAGGATAAGATCTATCGGGGAAAGCTCTCTGAGAACGGAGGTAATGAACACCCAATTTGATGTCCCATTCCCACTCGCCCTTTGTTTAACCTAAGCTCTAGTTCGAGTAGATATTCTGTTTCCCCAATCCTAGCATGCAGGTCATGTCCCCTGAATAGTAAGGCAATACAGAATGCGCTGTCCCTACAGTGGCTCTTTGAATGACACAGGAAACCTCTGAAGGAGCTGATGAATACCCTTGAATAGTTTTGAAGACTATTTTGAGTCTTTCTCTCAGAGGAAAAGGCCCCCAGTGCAGTCACTGCTCTCTCCTTTTGTCAAAATTTCATAAAGCCCTCCACAGCTGAGAATAATTGCAAACAGCTGGATTATAGATAGCTGGAAAAAAATCTTGTTTACCGCTGAGGGAAAATGTTATTTCCTTTAATGCCAGTGTTTTCTTCTCCAGAGTTCCTTTCAGAAACCCTATTGAAAAGACCAGCAAATGTTGTGATTGCCTGCTGTTGATATTCTGGTGTCCATACCAGGCTTCTTAAAGGGGTAGTTCAGTCCAAAATGTTTTTTTTTTTTTTTTTTTTTTTTTTTTTTTTTTTTAGATGAATGGTTTACTTTTATTGATATGAACATTATATGATATGAACATCATTTTATTGTTAATACATTATATTGTGTTTCAGAGAAGAGATAAAGTCATTGGTGTGGTTTGGAACCAGTGTTATTTTAGTATTATTGAGACACTATTATAGAATATATTAATAATAGATTTTATTTGTAGATTTTGAGGTTTCATTTTAATTTAAGTTTTATTTTATGTTACTTAATTTTATATATTTGTATTTTGATTAAATTATTTTTACATTTATTTAGTTTTAAGAGTTTTTTTTTTTAAGTAATTATTATTTTTTTAAAGGTTTTTTGTAGTTTTAACTTCAGGTACGTAGCTGAAATTATTAGTGTTATTTTTTATTACTGCACATTTAATTATTTAATTTAATATTTATATTTTATATCAGCTTAATTTTAGTTACTGGAAACATTTTTTTTTAATTTTTTTTTTATTATTTTTTAGAAGTAGATTTTGTTTATATGTGAACTATTCCTTTAAATAAATTAACTAGCAAGCCTCCTTTTGCCAACTTCATCAGAAAGACCTGCATCATTTGTTGGTGAAAACCATAGCAGCACAATAATACATTCTGGTTCAAGCTGGTCTTTTCAGCATGGAGTAGCATTTTGAAAAGCCGAACACTTTTAAAGAAAGTTCAAAACAACCAGAATGCTTTGCTGTGCTTAATTCGAAATCCCATCCACCCTGTGAACTAGCGAGAGTGGTTTGTTTTGTAGGTGTGACCGGGGTCGAGGTTGTGATTCAGCATGGTTTAGCCACCCCAGAGGGACTCGCAGTGGATTGGATTGCAGGAAACCTTTACTGGATAGACAGCAACTTGGATCAGATTGAGGTGGCCAAGCTGAATGGCGAAATGAGGACGACTTTGATTGCTGGTGGTATGGAGCACCCACGAGCGCTGGCTGTAGACCCGGGACAGGGGTGTGTACTAGTCTCATACAAAATTTACCACAGCCTAATTTCTTTCCTCTTACTCTGCTTTTCTTTTTCACAGTCCCTTCAGCAACGTTCACAGCAGCAAAAGCAAACAGTGAAAAACAAGTCTCATTTCTTTTTTGCCGTAATTTGTCCTCATAGAGACTAGCTTGGGAACATAACAGAGCAATCATATTTCAGGGGACTTGTTTGTCATCTATTACTAATGATCGTTCTAGAATAACGTGCTGCATCTTGCTGTTTATTTGTTGTGTTCTGTTTCTTTTTTTGTCTTCTTACTCTCAGCTGTGTTCTTCTCTTGCTCAGCTCTACATTTCTCATGGAGGCATGCTGGGAAAAAGAAAGTCTTAAATATGACAGCCTGAGCTCAGAAAAGTCACATTGGAGCATTTGAGGACCATAAATAATGCATATTCACATTATAAATGAACAAAAACAAGTTTATGACTAGGACTGCAGATATTTTGGTAGTCAAATAAAATGCCAATGACTTTAATTGTACATTATCAAATCTCTCCATATTCTCAATAATAATTAATATATATATATATATATATATATATATATATATATATATATATATATATATAACAAATATATGAGATTGATTTTCCTAGGGGGGGGAGTCACTTTTGACTGCAAAGGTACCAAGTTTGACCCACAAATGAAGACATTTTGTTCAATAGAGTTTTGTTGATTTGCTGTTCTTAGCCCTAATTGTGGCCTATGTTTGCCTGTTTTATGCAGCTAAAATATTTTTGCCAAACCCTATGAGCAACCCATAGAGGAGAAATATGGCATCCCCGCAGTCCAACTAGAGCTCATATTGAAGCTCAGTTGGATGGCATACTGTAAATTATTTCACTGAAAGCAGAAAAAAAATAATTAGGGAAAAGGGACTGATTTCACACTCGGCAGCATGGCACATATTAAAAAGCACCGAACTCATTACGTGGTTACTCTGAAATGCCCCATACAGCTGTGTCATAGAGAGGTGTGTTGAAAATGTATTGTAGTTCTGAAGGGATTAGCTGTCTTTGTAATTAGCAGCTCTTTTATTCATTGAAAGCCTGGTTTAATAACTGTATGCCGCTGGCCAATTAATTGGCCTTCTGAAAAGAAGGCTCCATCCTTGTAGCAAAATTCATATGAAGTCTTTTTGTATTGCTTACCTTCCATGCGCCTCAAACATTTGGCTGACAATTCAATTGTTTTTGATGCCTGATGAAGGAACATGATCACATATTTGATTTGCATATGAGCTTGAAGTATTTAGCATTTTACAATCCCTGTAATACCCACATTAGAATGTGCCCTTTGTTTTCATGCCACCCCAGAGAACTGTGACATTAGTTAAAAATTAACACCCATGTGTTACAATGACTTCACTGGCAGACAGTTTCCAGCGAACCTAACTGTATGCATATAAAATAATAGTTTGAAATTAATGTTATTTTACATTTAGATTTTTAAATCGTGTAAAGATGTAAAGTGGCACTGTTCTCTAGGGAAGAATAGGATGCAGCCCTGCACACACAGCTCTCATAAACACATTCCACTATTGCTCAAATGCAGCAGTTTCACAGGTTTGTGCCAACTCTAAGTTCTGTGACCAACAGTATCGCTCAATGAAAATTATTTATATTCTAGCAGGTAACTTTACTCTGAGTCAGCTCCCTGCGCTATATACTCCCCATGTTTATTTGCATAGCACTATACAATACATGTTGTTTTAGAGCAGTAGCAGAGGTCTGTGTCTCTTAATTGTTCAGTCACAAGCAAATAATCAAAATAATGTTTTTTTGTTGTTGTTGTTTTTTTTTATCTATAAGAATACTTCCTTGGGCTTATGAGAAGATGTATCATTTCTAATCATTTTTATTCTATATTTAGCATTCTTTTCTGGACTGACTGGGATGCCACTTTTCCTCGGATTGAGGCGACGTCAATGAGTGGAAGTGGAAGACATGTTGTGTACAAGGACATGGAGATTGGAGCCTGGCCTAATGGACTCACGCTAGACCATCAGGAAAGGAGAATAGTGTGGACAGATGCTCGGTAGGGGGGAAAAAAAATGGTTCAGTTTACAAGAAGCACTGACATTAAGTAGAATTATGAATAGGTGTTTTGTGTGTGTGTGTGTGTGTGTGACTTTTTCAACTGCATTAATACATTTAATCCAAAAGGAATGAATTAAATTATGCTAGATTTTTTTCTTATGCTGTAAATTCACAACAGGAAAAAAAAATGCTTGACTCTTCTGTATTTCCCTCAGGAAGTTGTCATCGCTATAACATCATTTTGATATGGACATAGAGTGCTGTTCACACCTCATGTTTCTCTTTTTCTCTTTAGCTCAGATGCAATATATTCAGCCCTGTACGATGGCACGGGGGTCATCGAGATCCTCAGGGGCCACGAGTACCTGTCACACCCATTCGCTGTGTCTCTCTTTGGAGGTGGTGTGTACTGGACAGACTGGAGGACCAACACTTTAGCCAGAGCGAATAAATGGACAGGCCACAATGTAACGGTCATCCAAAAGACAAGCGCCCAGCCGTTTGACCTGGAGATATACCATCCTAGCAGACAACCTCAAGGTGGGTCTGTAACCATCTAAATGCTGTAAATTCCATATAATTCAACATAATTGTTTTAAACTATTTTTACTGATTTAATATCAGCAAAATAGAATAGTGCTTTATTTTTTGTTTAAGATTTTTGAATACGCAAGGTTTTATCATCTATGTTTTTCTGTGTTTGTCCACCATTTTGGGCTTATATTTCACCAAAACTGTCAATGGCAATAGCTTTTTCTGTAAAGGATACATTCAAGGATACGTTCTCATTGGAAGAATGTCTGTGATACCTTAAAACATGGTTTTCTCATCCTGCGGTTGTTCCTGACTTATTAAATAATGAAAGTTCAGTAAATACAATCGTTTTAGACAAGTACTGTGCTATGGACAGCAGTGTCACGAAAAAGAATGATAAAATCACTTAAAATCAAAGAATAAACACAGCCATACACAAGTATGATGCTGAGTGATTTGCTTGAACTAACTAGACTAACACAACCTTGTTGCCATAGTGACAACAACTTCTGTTTATTCTATGTATAACAAGCATCACAGTTTTCTTGAATATAATTGCTGGAGGTGTCTGTCTTGGCATGAGATCCGGAGAGTAGATCTATACTAAAAAATCTCACCCTTACTGATGCTGATCATCCAAATGTTCTGTTAGAGTGTTTAAACCTCTTTTCTGACACTCCTGTTTCCTGTTAGCGTTTGTACCCCATGAGTTCATTCTACACGCAAACCACACACAGCAAGCTTAGCAATTATCACATTGACCTAACGTGCTTAGATGCACGTTATTGAAAAATACAATCAGCCTTTGTCTGGTTTCAGTCTGGGAGAGAGAGAGAAATCTTCCTGCATGCTCTGGGGGTGAGGATTCATTTGAGCCGATTCCCGCTGATCATTCATTTCTTCTGCCAATCTGGAAGCCCAAACAGCTCTGTTTGAGAGCAGCAGAATAATTGAAAAAGGGGGTCATGCAGAGCGTAAGCAGGCTTGACGTGGACTCAAGATGTGCTCCTTCCTCAACCCAAATTCATTTTAATTGTTTCATGGTACAGTGTCAAAAAAAAAAAAAAACAGAGATGACTTTTATTGACATTTCCTCATTTATAGACACAGATATTATGATTTGTTATAATTGAATTTTTTTATAATTTATTTGACTTTTGTTCGTTCAAATTTATATGTTTGTATTTGTTGATTTTCGCAGATGATAAAATATCTGTTATTATGATTTAATGCTTACATGATCTGTTTTCCTTTACTTTTACTCATTTCTAAATGTCTAAAAACTGCATTTTGTGATTTGAAAGGATATTAGCAGAGGTTGTTGCAATTACAACACTGTATTAATTTACATGTTCTGAGAAAGAAACATACACTACAGGGTTAGTAAAATGTTTCTTATTATTTATTTTCTTTTAAAAAAAAAATGTATATAACATTTTATGTAATTTAATTATATGTCACTAAATTATTTGTTGTTTTCTACAATTTTAATACCTTACAGAATTAAAAAAAATATCATTGTTTCCACAAAAATATTGTATTATAAATTAAGTAGTGTTTCTTGAGCACCATATCAGATTGATTTCTTAAGGATCATGTGACAATAGAGACTAAAGTAATGGCTGCTGAAAATCCAGCTTTGCTTTCACATAAATACATTACATTTTAAAATATATTAAAATGAATTTATTAAAATTAAAAACACTAAATTTTCTGTAATTATGACATAACCCTTGCATGAGCCAATTTACTCTTACTCATTTCTGGTTTATAAAATATTCGCTTTGTGATTTGTAAAACACGTTAACAGAAGTTATTGTAATTGCCAAGTGTGCCACGTGCCCAGATTTCCAGAAATGTAGCCTTCTGCATGTACTCATCAGCTGAAATAATCTGATTTGCATCATTTCAACCGGCCCAAAACTATAGGGAGCCCAGCCAAAATAGCTCATGTCTCCTGCCACAGCAACAGCAGCCGGGTGACTGTTTTACACCGATAAGTCTCGACAAATTGTGCAGCATTGCCAGAGAAGCCAATAAATATGGCTAATCCAATTTTATAGAGCCCATGGGAAGGTCTGGCTATTAAAGGCGTCCAAAATCTTGGCTCTGGCCACTTACAGTCCATGGCAATTGTGTTTATGTTTGGCCCCTACAGTTCTGGCAGAAGAGTTGCGAACCTTGGAGGGTCCATAGGGAGTGAGAAGGGGCTACGCTAACTAACCTAATGGGGCTAAGGCTACAGCCATTAGCAAGCACATTGTAAATGCATTATGTGTGGTAAAAGGACTGATGGTTGAGTTCCAAGAGATCGACACCAGTTTGGAGGGCTCCTATATTTAGTGCCTGTGTGGCCTGCAGTGTTGTAAGCACTTTTCCAGCACATTGCTGACAGGCAAACCACTTCAAAATTACTATTGGAGTTTGCAGACAGGGCGCATCCTTCCCTATTCGGACAAAGCTGAAGCAGTGAAAATACAAATTACACTCCGCACCCACTTTACATATAGTAATGTTAAGGAAAAGTCAGATTGATGTGGAGATTTATAAAATCTGTGACTGATTTATGACTATGAAAAATCAGTACATCCAAATCAAGTGTTTCTATCATGAGTCAAGTGCACTTGCACTGTTTATACAGTATTTATTCAAACAGCCATTTTTCCCCCGCAGACCAGCGGAATGTATAATTAATTCTATGGGATTCTAGCCTATAATTTAGTCGCTTGGAATTATTTGTTATTTTCACTTGCAAAAATATGCTTGCTACATAAGTGAAATGGGTTCAGCATCGCAAAGAAATAATGGGCCTAAATTCAAACTCCCACTGGATCTATTATTTACAAGATGCAACTGCTTGTGGAGCTAATTGCAAGTAGTTGCTCTGGGTTTGTGGAAGGGTTAAAGTAATCTGACAGTAGGCGGTAGTCTTGTGTAATGGCAGCAAAAAAAAAAATGGCAGCACAATATAAATAAACATGTTTTGACAAAATATGTCAGATAGTGTACACTAATGTTCAAATGTTTGGGTCAGTAAGATTTGTTTAATTTTTTTTTATGTTTTAATATATATTAATAATTTTCTTCAGCAAGGATACATTCAATTTATCAAAAGTGACAGTGAAGACATTTACCGTTTATTTTATTTTTTTTAAGGTTATTTTTTTTTTTTTTTTTTTTTTTAAGATCACAAACAAAATAATGATACTATATAAAGATCTGATGAGTAATTGACTGATTTGCACCAGTGGCCTTTAGCCATTATCTGTCTGCTCGACATTACATTCTGTTGAAATATAGCTGTCAGCACTGGTTATTCAACCTTCTTTTATATTCTTCCCTTTATCCTGAAGTTAAGATGAATGTTTTCTTAGTGCAATGTTTTTTAAGTGTATTTTCACTTAGTGCAGTCTTTTATTTTGCACCCATTTTTATGTTGCCCTCGTTAAATGCAGACATCTAAACTCTCACTCTTATTCTCTCAGTTTCACTGTACAGTAAGGTTTTTTTGTTTTGTTTTTTTCACAGCTGTTGTTCCTGACTCTTTTTAAGAGCAGTTTTCCTTAAACAATTCATAGTATGTGATATTGATTTTTGCCTTGGTGTGTTTTCTTTCCCTGGTTTAAATGCATGTCACCCTGGGTTTTTCAGCCTCAAACCCGTGCGAGGGAAAAGATGGAAGAGGCCCTTGCTCTCACCTATGTCTCATTGATTACAACCGCACGGCATCTTGTTCATGTCCTCATCTCATGAAGCTTTCCCTCAACAACCGCTCTTGTGTGGGTGAGTATGCAGCTCTGCGACATCCCACAAAAAAAAAAAAAAACATGCACACAAAATTATGGATCCATTTGAGCTTTCTAGATGAAGTATTGACTTATATATTTTTGTTTTGGCATGCACATCAGGCCTGAAGAAGTTCCTGTTGTATGTGAGGCGATCAGAGATCCGTGGAGTGGATATCGATAATCCTTATATGAACGTCATGACTGCTTTGACGGTTCCTGACATTGATGATGTCACTGTGGTGGATTATGACGCTCTTGAGGAAAGGATATACTGGGCAGACGTTAAGACTCAAACAATAAAACGTGCCTTTATTAATGGCACAGGCCTTCAAACTGTTATTTCTGGAGGTGAGTCGAGAGTCCAAGTGGAAGTGTTTTTCTTGTTTCTTTTTTCACATTCAGTGTGGTGTAATATTTTTCTCAATAAACACCAACTAAGTGGCAGTTATTACATTTCTGTGCCGTTAATAAGTTTTGGTCCTATTTTTTCTCTCTCTGCTGCCACATTGTAGGTTTGAGCTGAAATACTGTTTTATTTTGCTGACACTCAGTCTTAAATTGTTTTTTTCAATTACGAGAAGACTGTGTACACAGGCGGCCTGCATTAAAAAATGACAGTTGAAGGAGTGTGCGGCAGCACATAAATAATATCTTGCGTGATAGGAGAGCTTGTTTGTGAAGTTCTGCAGGGATTGCTTCTCCGAACTGCATTAAGAGAAGCAAGAGAAGTGCGAGATGAAGACTGAACTAGATTTCCTTAAGTGCTGTTAGAAAGCATGGTGTAATTTTTAGACCTTCTCAAACTGATCAGCATGCCGACCATGTGCCTATGCACACAAGACATTTTATTACAGCATGCGCAGAAGTGTTGCAGTCACCCAAGAGGTTTGTTATGATGTGATCTCTGGTACGTGCAGATATTCAAAACTGCCGTGGGCTGGCAGTAGACTGGCTCTCGAGAAACATGTATTGGCTGAGCTCTGAGAACGAAGAGACGCAGATCAATGTTGCCCGACTAGACGGATCTCTAAAAACCTCAGTCATTCATGGCATTGACAAACCAAAGTGTCTGACTGTGCACCCAGCAAAAGGGTAAGCTGCCAACCTGGACAGATTGCATGTATGATTGAATAAGATTTGCTTATGATTAAGTATTTGCTCTTTGTATTTATTTATTTATTTTGTCATGTCAGTCTTAGATACAAACCGTGAGAACTGATCTCATGATTCATAAGTTATCCCCTAAAATCCTCTTTGTTTCATGGTCTAGAAAAATCTACTGGACCGATGGGAATACAATAAATGTTGCCAATATGGATGGAAGCAACAGGAAGGTTCTTCATCAAAATCAGAGAGAACCAGTTGGTATGTCTGATTTCAGGCTATCTGCAAACATTTCACTATTACTGTATGTCTAATTTCTCTCTCTGATTCCTTTGTCAGTCTAACGATCACAGTTTTAAGTACAAAGAGGAATTGTACTTTATTGATATACTTAAGTCCTATTTTTAGAAAGGAGTTCTTTATAGAAATATAATACTAAAATATAATACTATTTACCGCTGTAATAAATTAATTGTAAGTATAACCATTGTGAACTTGAACTTGAGTGTCTATAAACTTCAGATGAATTTAAACAACTTCCTGGATATAAGTTTCATATTACATTTGCTATCCACAGCCGCAAAAAGTCAGGACCCTGAGGAAATGACTGTTTAACAGGTTGCTTTACAAAATGTATGCATAAAAGTTACTTTAATGGAAAATCTCCCTTGGCTTTTGATTTCATCAGTCTATTTCTAAAGCTAATAAAAAAAGTTTACTTTTTAACACACAGAAACATGCTTGTGCTTTGGGACATTTTTGTGTAAAACATCTACACATTTCCCATCCTCAAGCCTGTTGTACTCTGTACTTTTTCTACCCCTGTATCTACATTTAGTGGCCTTATGTCCCACGTGGGATGAAGAGGACTAAGATAAAACCTGTATACGTTTATTGATAAGCAAAGCACAATGCTCATTTAGTTTTAATGGCAGTCTTAGAGAAGATGTCTTAAAAGAGTTGAAAGTCTGTTGTTGTTGGGAGTCTATCATTCACAAGCCCCTTTCATTTAGAGCTGTCCTGACGCACAATTGAAATATCCTTCACTTGACACAATCACTTTTACCACTCTTTCAAACTCTCCCCATTTCCACTTTTGAAACAGGTTTTAGACAGAGATGAATTTTAGTGAAGTGATTTATAGCACTTTTCCACTGCGTGGTATGACTCGGCATGGATCTACTCGGCTTGGCTTGCATTTCCACTGTAGTTCAGTGCCGCTTTAGAGTAGGTGAGATTATTCACATGTCGTTATAGTTGCACCTCCTATATTGCCATGACTTGTGAAAAACGTATTCATTCCGTGTTGCCCCATCGAGCTCTCACTGGATCCGCTCCTCTGCTATCAACGAGAGGAATGTCTGTACTTCCTCCACAGACAACGAAACAGACTTTTTCGGGTTCTTAAAAAAAGGTGCGCTCGTTCAAAACACTCGCGTTCGATCCTTCGCTGGCTGTGGTGATTTAAATTTAGCAGTTCTGTTGTGTTTGTTCAGTGACACAGGTAGTGACGATTCTCTCTGGGCAATCGGTGATCAGCAGTTTACATGTTACGGTTTAGTAACAGTACGGTTCGCTTGGAACCTCAACTGAGGTGGTACTAAAAAAAAGTACCAGGTACTGTAACCAGTAGAAAAACCGGTAGCACTTTATTTTACAGTCCTGTTCCCCATATACATACTATGTACTTATTATAGTAATCACAATAACTATGTAATAACTAGGTACTAACCCTGAACCTACCCCTAAACGTAACTCTACCCCATGTAGTTACCTTGTATTACCAGAACTTTCTTAGATAAATACACTGTAAGTACACTATAAGTACATGTTAGTACACGTACTGTAAAATAAAGTGCAACCGAAAAACCGGTAGCACTTTATTTTACAGTCCTGTTCCTCATGTACATACTGTGTACTTATTATAGTAATTACAATAACTATGTAACAACTAGGTACTAACCCTGAACCTACCCCTAAACCTAACCCTACCCCATTTAGTTACCTTTGTATTACCAGTACTTTCTTAGATAAATACACTGTAAGTACACTATAAGTACATGTAAGTACACGTACTGTAAAATAAAGTGCAACCGAAAAACCCCAAAAGTGAACCGTATCGAACCGTACCGTGCCATAACATGTAGTAGAAAAGCGCCATTAGAGTGTCACAAAGAGGTCACAACTATATTTTGAGTTATAAAGAACCATCTCACACTCAGTGCATACTGTACATATTTAGTTTTAGGATATGTAGGGTGCTTTTTTAAAGTAGTGATCAAACGGGATTCCATACCAGCATTTCAAACAACAGTTTCTAACTGATTCTTGTTCTCCCTCAGGACTTTCGATTGACTTTCCAGCTGGGAAGATGTATTGGATCAGTTCTGCTAATGGTACTATCAACAGGTGCAATCTGGATGGTAGTGGCTTTGAGGTCATTGAAAGCATGAAGAGGGATTTAACTAAAGCCACGGCTCTAGCAGTCATGGGTAAGTGAAGTGTGTCCAATTCCCTCTTCATTAGTCAATATCTCCATGTTTCACTCAATGTTGCAATTATTCTGCTTTTATGTATATGTAAAATACAAGAAGTTTACATCAGTTGTCACATATTCTACCAATGTCTTCATACAGTATGTGCAAATATAAACATTGAGAGAGTTTATCTTATGTATGTATACACACACATATTTCTTTTACTTTCTGCACAACTCTGTATACATTGGATTGATTTTAAAAACTTTACTGTACTTACATTTTGCATCAAACACAAGGAATATACAAGTATCGGTTTGGGACTCGGTAACTGCAAATAATCAATATTCAATTACTTATTTTCAGTTTTGTTCACAGAGATTGCTTAACACATATATGTGATCTTGAGCCAATGTCTGGTTAATACAAAACAGTTTAGTCACTTTACAAAGTGGTTAGATGGTCTCTTTATGTCAAAATGGCCAGTACAGAATGAGTTGTGAAATATATCAGACAATATGTCGATAGTCAAGCCTGGCACTGCAATGATTCTACAGCTACATTGCCTCAGAATGGAAAAGACAGACAACTCAAGACATTTTGTCAAATTAGATTTAACAATTTCCATTTAGCCATAGGAAACACAACATGGTATGGGAATAAAGAGCAAATTTTGGTTCCCTGAGGGGAGTAAACATTCATCTCAGTGTTGAAGAAGTAGTGAAGTTTGAGTGATTTAGCTTTATATAGACCAAGATTATAAAGGCTGTCTTAGAAGATATCAATTTGATTTGACGCAATTTTTAATCACTCAATTTAGGCCTACTGTATGACTCAAATTACAGCTCTAACCATTGCCCAAATGCTGTAATTCCAGGGATTTTAGAGAAAAGTGGCAGCGTCAGAAGCGGCAAGAGTTGCATAATGTTTTTTTTTTTTTTTTTTTTTACCCTGAAGCAAAGGAAAGCAGTAAATGCAGCAAAGCCTATAATTGTGCAATTCACTTTTCTTTAAATATTAGACAAATCTATTTTCTCTGTCTTACGTTTTGCCTGAATGTATTACTCCTTTGTTTTGGATTGCATCTGACATGTTTTCTCACATTACTCTCTGCCTGTCTTCGTGGGTAGAAACTTATGCCCCCAAATTATTCATTAACATGTATTTATTTCCCTAAACCCCAGTTTTAACTGATTACACTGTCTCCATGCTGCAAAGGTATTAATCTTTGGAAAACCTCTATAGTCACATTCTATTTTAGAGCAGCTATGATGAGCTACAAAACAAATGCAATTTGTAAGAAGTGGTGACAGACTCTTTTAATTAAACAAAGTTTGAGTCATTATTAAATTGGGAGCAGAATGCAGGCTGCCACAAAGACTAATGTGTTACTTTCACAGAAGTAGCACAGTACAGCAGAACAGCAAAATGATGTATTCAGTAGGTGCTATCTATCATAATTAATAGGCCTTTGTTCCATAGAGGAAATGCTTTCTGTTACTTCTGCAAAAACCTATGGCTCTGTTTGTTGGACAGTTGTTTCTCATTTATAGTCTGACAAACTGCCAGGATTTGGTGCAGATTTATTATTTTATTTATTTTTGTGTGTGTGATTGCTTGTGTTGAGATGTCCTGTGCCTCTTAGAAGGACATGAAGAACTTTCATGTTCAACAATTCAATACAGAAATTCAGTAGCTGGTTGATTATTTTAGTAGAATTTTTTCTACTACATCACATTACGAATTTTCTGAACACGTGAAGATGGATAACAGATTCAATAATTATTGCCTATATCATCTCTTTCAGAATTAAATGCAAATTAAATCAATTCTGTATATAAATATAAATGGAAATAAGTATTAAATGTGAATATGCTAAAGTTCAAAAGTTTGTGGTCTCTAAGATTTCATTTCATTTATTTATTTTACATTTTTTGAAAGTCTCATGCTCACAAAACCACATTTAATTGACCAAAAATACAATAAAACTGTAATCTTACAAAAAAAGTATTACAATTTTAAATCATTATTAAAATATTAACTTTTTTTTCATTTATTTAATGTAAAAAGTTATCTATAAGGACTGAAATAAACAGAATTTAATTGAAATATATTTTAATATTTCAGCAGCCTCTACTCCAGTCTTAAGTATCACATCCTTCAGAAATATTTGTAATGTGTGGTGCTAAAGAAATATTTATTTTGATCAATATTGAAAACTGTTGTTCTGCTTAATGTTTAAACTGCTTTTCCCAGAATTCTTAGAAGCCTGATAAAAAATATTTTTTAAAGAAGAAAATTTCAGACGTCACTTAGTCACTATATATATAATGTATGTATATGTATACGTGGCATGCCACCAGCATTATGGATCAATTCTACACATTTTTAAAGCTGTACCATACCTTTATAAAGGAAAGAGTTCTCAGAGCCTGAATGGCCAGGGGCCGATAAGATATGCATGGAGGTGGGTAGATGGCCTTGCAGAACCTTGATCTGTTGTATACTGGAAGTGGGCGGTGAGTGGAATTTCACTTCAAATTCCATATTTTCCTCTTCCTTTCTGAATATGAACTAGTCAAAGATAATTTCCTTCTCTATATGCCTTGCAAATGTACAGCATATTTACCTTACCATGCATATGGAGTTGATTATAAGGGATAAAATATAAAGTAATCACAACCTCAATGTGAATATGAAAGGAAGCCAGATTAAATAATATCACACCATGTGATAAGTAAAGCAGGGGTTTGCAGGTATAGTCTTTATGATAAGACAACTATCCATTCCAAGCACACAAAACGCTGCTTTTCTTTCCAAAATAGGCAGTCTGTGTTTTTATAATGCATACGGCACATTGCCCTGCAGGTTACCCACAGAGATCTAAAAGAATGGTATATATTAATATGCAATTATGAGAATGTCATCAGAGAACAAAGAGTCTGATTCAGCATAGAGGAAAATTTTGGAATATGTCCCTTTAAACCATAAGTGTTTTAAGTCAAAAGTTTAGGCAGACTTTCTAAATGTTTATTTATACTATTTTGCACAATTTAAAATAATAAGTCATAAAAACTACGAAATAGCACAACAAATTATATAGCAACCAAAAATATTTCACCACCCACTGTTTAGATTGCAGCTCTGTGAACTGGTAATTTCCTCAACCAACTTCATGAGGTAGTTTATGGGATGCTTTTTTTAAACAGTATCCTATGTGTGCTGGACACTTCTTGGCTGCTTCTCTTTCCTGTCAGGTCTTCATCTGTTAGAAAATGACTGTTTAATTATCTATTATTATTGTTGGCATTGTTAGTATAGTATGTATTTACTATATGCATGATTTATTTGCAATGATACAATTTAATAGTTTAGGCCTAGCATCATTTAATTTGATTATGCCAAGTTTAATAAAACATTAATAAAAAACTTTGTAGGCTATCACTTTTTTTTCACAAAAGAACGTTTTAAAATTATATATGTGCAATTATACCTATCTGCTTTAATAGACTTATCAAAATAACAAAAGCAGCCAATTGTAATGATAAAAAGTATTTAGAATGTATAATGTAATTTACAATCTGCAAAGGAATGGAAATACTCTGTTAAATGTCATGGAACTTTACATAAACACAAGCTTATTTTATTTTATTTTCCTATATTCTTTCTTTCTTTCTTACAAATTCTGTTATTTTCTAATGCTGCTTGAACACCAACAGATGTAGCAGATGTAGGCACTGGCCATAATTCTAACCTTGACCCTGGATTAAGCATAAAAAAGTCTTCAGAATCATTCTCACATGTGAAATGAATCTGGAATTTCAACAAATAGTTGTAATCTGGCTCAGTGGAAGGTAAAAATCTCTTTGTGGCTGTGGCTGTGGCTGTGGCTGATTAAGGGATGATGCAAGTGTCATTATTTTTGGAATCAGCACCACAAATTTAGTAAGAAACTTTGGATTTAATTAAGCAAATATGACGCAGTGTTGTATAGTCAAAAACCTGAAGTCTTTTCAAAGATGTATGTGATAGCTACTTACATAAAGTTTTAATATATTATTATTATTATTATTATTATTATTATTATTATTATTTTGCCCAGTTTATAATTATTTGCTTATCTATGTACATTTATAGGTAGAATGGCAAAATGACTACTTTTCATATCCGTGTTTTGAAGTTGAATGAAACCAAATAATTCCATCAGGCCGTATGATTTCAGTGTGATGCATTTGTGGTGGTAGCTAGTCAATGTTTGATACAAACTGCATGAGTTCTTCGGTTTCTATCGCCACTATCTCCATCCCAGCAAAAAGCAACATAAATTAGAGCATTTGCCAAGGTTAACTTGTATAGCAGGCTATCAGTTGATGTCCCCGTAAATTTACTTTGGTCTTGCAGTAAAATCAAGCACCCTGTAGCATGTGTTGAGGGACAGGCCTTATCATTACAGGGAGTTGTGCTGGGGAAATATATTCAGCAGAGACAGATGATCAGGGAATCGATAGGAGTGGCGGCTGGTTGAAAGATGCAGCATCATTATTAGGAAAAATTAATAAATCCAATGGCCTCTTTGCATCAAAGTCACATCTGTTATTAGATCGTAGGCAGTAATTGAAGAGCATGATGACTGAAGAAATGAAAGCAGTTTTACTGACAGGATGCGATCTTGCCACCTTCTCCTAGTACAATCTTAAATGGGATGGGACCACTCAGGGAAGTGCAAGCTGCTGTTTTGGGGGCTGTGTGTGACTTTAAAACTAGTGCTGGTCTGTGATCAAACAGTTTAAGTGGACATTACACCCAGAAGCAATCACTGATGTCTCTCACCCTGGACAGGTAAAGATTAATATTGACTGCAGTGATGACCTGTGCAAGCAATCTCTGAATGTCAAATACGCTTCTGACTGTTCAGTGATGTCATTTATACACAGCTGGCCTCACTACAATAAGCAAATATCTTTTTGGAGGCCCAGTGTGACCTAAATTACACTAGCATTTGTTTCTGGTTTATGGAGTAGGAATGTCCTGTTAAGAAAATATCTGTGATTCATTATTAAGTGTACATGTAAAATAATTTAAACATGCAGTAGATATTGCCTCTTTTCTAAAACCTAGTTTGATGCCTACAGAGACAGCATTTTAAGGATCAAGTGGTAGCTAGTGTGCAAATGCATTGCTGCATTATTTATATACACTTTTGTTCACAAGTTTGGGATTGGTAATGTGTTTTTTTTTATGTTTGTTTAAATGTTCTGCATTTAGTTGAAAAAAAAAACTGTGATATTGTGATTTATTATTAGAACTTAAAATAAATCATTTCCATTTTAATATATTTTCAGTGTCACATGATCCTTCAGAAATTATTCTGATATTCTAATTTGGTATTAAGAGGCATTTTTTTATTATTATCAATGTTGTGTTGTTTATTTATTTATTTATTTTCCTGTGGAAAACCACAATGCTTTCATTATTTTTGTGTGTGTGAATGTGTGTGTGTGTGTGTGCATTAAAATACTATAGTCACTACAGTCATTGTTACTATTGTAAAATCCAAATATTAATCTTACAGTGTTAGTCCATTAACAGAAAGAAAAAAATATTTTAAATCTTTGTCATTTTATTTTTAAGGTGCTAATCCAAAGTGATTACAGTTTTATTGTAGCTATCACATAGCAGTATGTGGTATTTTGGCTGAAACTGTGATTAATGTGAATTTGTTGATTCATTTCTTTCCTCCTTTTCATTCAATGCCATTCGATTCATTTAATCCCTCTGTACTTTAACAAATACGTGTTTCATTTTACGGTTGCACAGCTACGACTGTCTCCGACTCTCCTGTATTCCTGCAGCAGACAGATATGGTCTAGGCTCAGAGCCAAGGACAATCTCTGAGGCCCTTTGTGGCCCACTCAGCCTTACAGAGCGGAAACAACACGAGGGGCTTGCTAGGTGCAGCGGCGCTGTGGGAATAGATGCACTCTGATGGCTTTGTGAATGAAGAGACCTTGTCTTCAGCCAGGGCACGTAGCCAGGCTGCCCTGAGCTCTGCCTCATTGACTCACATTGGGAAGGGAACATGCATAATGCTCAAGTCCTATCTCTTTACTTTTCTCGCTCACTCTCTCCAACCACCTCCCTTGCCCACCTGTACACTGAAGCATAGCATAGTTTTGGCACTGAAAAAAGCACAGCACTCCACCGGATTTTATGCATGTGGTATAAAAGGGACAAACAAATGATAATGGCATGTGCTTCTACTGGCAGTCAGACCTGCTGGTTCTGGGACTTTGGGAAATGAATAATTCATCTGTTTTTCCAGGTGGCAAGCTGTGGTGGGCCAATGAGGATCTGGCTCAGCTGGGAACGGTCGCCAAACGGGACGGACGTAACCTGGCAGTGCTGCGCAATAAGACCAGCGGAGTGGTACACATGAAGGTGTACGACAGAGATGGTCAGAGAGGTGCGTTGTGATACAGGGTCAGGGTTGCTGCATAAATACGTAGCTTGGCCAGCCATTGTCTTTGAAAAAGTAGGCTGAAGTTTAAAACATGTTTAGAGCTGTGCGATTTCTTTCCAATGTTGACATGTTTAAAGAACACAAAGCTATACCAGAAAGGACAAACAAACTCCAATAAAAAAAACAAACACTAAAAACACTATCAAATATTTAAAATATACAGTATATATATTCTAAATCATGTACCATGATTTAGCTACTTGATAGTACTGTACATTTTTATTCTTGAAAGCATTTGATTGGACAAAATCTTATCCAATATAATTTTGTTCAGTTTTCCTTGTTTAGGACTACACAAGCATATAAATTATCCTTAAAGTTAATAGACATGGATTAAAAGCCACAAAATTGATTTAGTTTTAAAGTAGCTTATAAAAATGAATGTGCGAAAATAAGACCATAAATTGTAAGCATTATCCTGTGCTGTTTAATTTACCTAAATTGCTAGCTCTAACTCAACTCTTTTCTGTTTTGGATCCTCATTTTTTTTTTTTCTTTGCATAACATCACAGGCTAATCTTCCCGGTGTAAGCAAAGATATATTCAGATATTGGTTTTCTATTTTGTGAGTTATTCTGCAAATGATTCACATTAATGGCAGATCCATTAACGACATTGCTGTGGATCCCACTAAACTGTCGACTTGAATAAGGAATGACCATTAAACGGGGCTCAAATGTAAATCTATCCAGCCACCAAATTTTCCGGCAGCAATTAGCCTCTCTATTCATAATGTGGGGCTGTCTTATTACTGTCGTAGATGTGCAAGCTGAGCTTTCCCTGAGAGCTTGTGCTAATACAGTGGTGCAGTTTTCCTCCCCTTCACTTTCAGTTATACAATTAAGACGAGAGTGAGACTTCCAGGAAGAATGTCAAGTCATCTTGACTTGACAGCAACGCTAAAAACTTTCATCAAATGAGGAGAGATATTCCGAATTTAGGACCATTCCATTGTGCCCCAACCTGTCAATGAACTGCTTTCAAATAAAAGCGTAAATGTCAGAATACTTTGTTTAATAGCTGAAAGCATAATCAAATACACAACAAGCAGTAAATGTGAATTTTGTGAAAATACAGTATTTGATGTAGAGGAACATATATGTAAATAAGAAATAAGTATATTACATAAATTGAAAATGTTTAATGTAAAGGTTTTGTTTACTGAGTTTTTATATAATTATAATTTTTACTTAAGATTTCAACTTAATTAAATTTGATATTATTATGGTTTCATTCTTTTTTTTTTCCCTCCTCAGTTGACAGTCCATGTTTTTTAGCAGGAATTTTAGTTTTTATTACAATATTCCCTGTAAAACTGCTTTGGAATTAAATTAGAGAAGCTTTATACAAACGATTCAAAATAAAAATCAGCCTCGGCATCACAGTAATAAATAATATTTTAAAATGCATTGAAATATATCATTATTTTACATTGTGATTATATTTCACAATATTACTGTATTTTTGATCAAATGAAAGCAGCCTTGGTGAGCATGAGAAACCTCTTTACAAAAAACTGAAACCAATCCCAAATATAAAAGGTGTACACATTAATATTAAGAATAAAATGAGCATCAGTGTCAACTTAAATATTTTCCAGATATTTTAATAATTTGCTTTGGCTTTTTACTTTAATTTTAGAAGCCTTCGTATTTTCTCATACAGTATAAATGCTTCAAACACTAAACAGTGGATTGCAAGAGGGGTTCAGGAAATGTATGAAAACAGTCATTATGTTTGCAGCTTAATTTGGCTGCAATAGTAAATCTGAAATTACATACTCTATATGTTTTCAGAACTGTTTGGAATATCATATTGCAACAATGTAGAGATGGAGAAGCCAAAAAGCTACAGTCAGCATTTCTCAAGACTGATTTTTCATTCATCAACATGTTTTCTCCTCTCATTATGGTCTGTCTCAGGTAGGAATGCCTGTCAGTTGAATAACGGCGGTTGCTCGCAGCTCTGTTTGCCCACATCTGAAAACACCCGCACATGTGCCTGCACCACTGGCTACAACCTGCGCAGTGACCGTCTCTCCTGTGAAGGTAAGCTGCTGTCATGACCTTATGTTTTACAGGGATGTCATATTTTTTTTCTTAACTTCTAACAGGCCCGTTCTTATCAGGAATTATAACTATAAAGATAACTATATTAGCATCCACTCCAGCAGACGATATTGTCTGCATCTTTAAATTCTCAAGCTTGTGATAGCAAGATTGATTCTGATTGGGTGTCAAAGTTTTTATCATACATCAGCTGGGAAAAAAAGTTCTGAAAGTGATAGCGTTTCTTTGTGCCTTTATCATTATAGCTGTGGTGTGGACTCCATTATTCTTTAATACTGAGAATCCAGCTATTCTTTAATACTGAGAATGTTTTTTTAGAACTATGTCTTTATCATTATCTTTATAGTTATAATCCTTGGTGTGAACAGGTCTTAATTCTTGTTGTTTTTCATGTAGTTACTTGTTTAGTTGTGTGGAAGGTGCCCAAAAAAAAAACTGTGTGAGGTTTGTCTGACCTCGATCTAACGTCTCTTGTTGCTGTTGTCTATCACAGGCCTGAGTTCTTTTCTGATGTACTCTTTTCATGAGGGGATACGTGGAATCGCTTTGGATCCCAGTGACCACGCCGAGACCCTGATGCCCATCAGCGGCACCTTGTTTGCTGTTGGTGTGGACTTTCATGCAGGTACAAACATGGCACTTCCCATGACTCAATACTGCTATCTTCCGCTCTCTTCACTAATATATAGAACCACTCTCTGAGTCCTCTCTGTGTGCACAACAAAGATAAAGCATGTATTGCTTTTTCTGCATTATTTCTTTAAATGTTGTTTGCTGCACAGTCTCTTCTCAGCTCAGAAGGGACTTAACAACACTGCATATCACAAGTAGAAGAGATAAACAGCTAAGATGAGTTAAACAAGAAGGTGTAAACTGTAACTCAGATAACTGTTCTCCTTATATCTCTTATAATGTAGCTACAACCATAAAAGACAGAAAAACAGTATAGTAGATAATCTAGTAAATGAAAGTAGAGCCGACATCACCACGCTGATGGCGTTGAGGGGTTGTTGTCATGCTATGCATTATTCATTCTGTGAATGAGGTTAATTTGACAGCGGTCTGATGCAAGATTATTCAGCCTGTTTCGGGGGAACTTTTTGTGGTGACAAGTGGCATAGATGAAGTGAGCGTCAAGGAGGCAGTCCACATGTGATGGTACCAAATTAGCATTCTAACAGTCAATAATATGAGACATTTCCATAAACATGCACACACACATATGCCAGCAGTAGTACAGTCTACCTGCTGGATCCACTGAAATGTGACCTGACCTTTTCTTCTCCCATAAACAAACAACCGAGAAACACTGTGCTGAAAATAATGCATATAGCATTCCATTCAGTTTGCTATGAAAAGTATGCTATGCAGATGGTGCAAGGTATATATGTATGCATTATTATTTTTATTTTTTTATTTGATTGTTATTAAAATTAACAATTTAGTAAAGTCAAATAGCACTAATACTATTAGGGCTATCAATCAGTGAGACTGTATATTAATATAGATTTTTTTTTTTTTTTATATTTGTGTATTATTATTGTGTTAACTTAGATGATAGCTAAAAAACAGTTCTAAATCCATATAAATGTACAATAATAAAATTATAATTGCATTGAAATTACAATATTAAATTATTATTGCATTGTATAACTATTTTTAATTTATTTTGGCATGTTAAAATTATCATATTTTGTAATTTTTTTATGTACTTAGTTATTTAAATTAGCAATATGGTAACGTAAAATAGCACTACTACTACTACTACTTTTCATAATAATAATAATAATGGGTCCTTAAAAATAAAGGCTGTCATTCAGTGAAAAAAAGTATATAAGTCTATATTATTTATATGTATATTTATATTTATATTATATTAGGGGTGTGCCCAAAGCCGAATACCTTATTCTGAAAGGCACGAATAATGGCTTCAAAAATGAATAACGGATAAAGAATAATTCTGCCCGAATATTCGGCTGAGGCTGCAGCACAGTCTGGTGTTTACTAGATTCACAGGGGATCAGCGCAATATTTGACGCAAACCTCTGAATTCATTTTTTACATATTTATTAAACCTGTCATTATGTCCTGACAGTAGAATATGAGACAGATAATCTGTGAAAAGATCAAGCTCTTCTGACTCCTCCCAGTGGTCCTATTGCCATTTGCAGAAATTAATCCGCTCCCGGTAAGAAACAACCAATCAGAGCTGCGGTCCATAACTTTGTTTGTGTTCAAAATGTAGAAAAATTTATATAATAAGCGAGTACACCATGAATCCATTTTCCAAACCTTGTTTTTAGCTTGTCCTGAATCACTAGGGTGCACCTATAAAAAGTGTTTATATTCGGACTATTTTAGATTGCTTCGGGGATACCGCGGCGGAGTAACCCAGTACCTTTGTGATTCTTCATAGACATAAACAGAGAGAAGTAGTTCCGGCTACGATGTTCTTCCGCAAGACGCAAACAGTTCTGTTTATTAACCGCTAGAGCGTCAAAAGTTACCTACCGCAGCTTTAAATATCTATTTATTGGATCACGAAAGGTCCTCAAGCTGGGACTCGAACTCACTTTGCTCGAATCACAACCACACTACATCTCGAAGCACTGCCTATACAATGAAATCGGCGACGACTGTTAGAAGATATTTATTGTATTGTTCAGAATATAAGTCGCACTGGACTATAAGTCATATTTATTTAGAACCAAGAACCAAGAGAAGACATTACCGTCTACAGCCACGAGGGGGCGCTCTATGCTGCTCAGTGTAGGCTACAGGAGCAGTGAGCAGCATAGAGCGCCGTCTCGTGGCTGTAGACGGTAATGTTTTCTCTTGGTTCATATATATATATATATATATATATATATATATATATATATATATATATATCATATACTGTATATCATTTAAACAGTGCAAATTTGTTCAGTGATCACTATGAAAAAAAGATAGGCTGTAAAACCTTAAATCAAATAATATACGATGTTCTGCTTCAGGCTCCGCCTACTTCCGGTTTTATCCGAATACAGATACTAATCCGAATAATTTTGTGATCGATACAGATACGGATACAGATACGAATACTTGCTTCGCTGTATACCCCTATTTTATATTTTAAAATTGATTTAAATATAATAATATTGTGTACATTGTTCATTAATAATAATAATTATTAATATTATTATTATTATTATTAATAATAATATATACTGTAATAGGTGCTTTTGTCAATAAATAATTGAACAAAAAAATCTGTACCTTGTAATATAGTCTACTTCATCCTTTGTTTCTGCTGAAACTGAATGGAGGTATATATATATATATATTGAAACTAATAAAATAGTGTTCAACTGGTGACTTTAAATCATTTAAATCATCGTTTTTCACATGCTGTGTGGGTTGGGAAACATGGTAGAATTGCTGAACTCAGCAACAGGGCAATAGAGGCAGATGGTCAGAGAGTATCAATGCAAATGTTCTCGCCTACAACCAAAATCCGCTCATCTCAGGTGAAGAAAACCTCAGTCCAGCCCAGCCTTTTGAGAGCTGATTACACATGCATACCATTTGCATGTTATTAAGAGGCAGCTTGTTTGAGCATGAAACAGATGAGGGCCTTCCAGCTGGCTGCTGTCACATGTAAGAGATCTGTTAGCCAAAAGTGAATTCAGTAATAACAGGGGGTATGCAAATAAATAACTGCTCTTGTTACATTCAGTTGTTGGGCGACAATACCACTTACATTTAGAACATGCTTCTGTCATAACATTCAGTCATATTATTATAATTGTTTTTTGTGACATTAAGGGTCTGAGATGCTTTCTCATACACTATTTATGTTGCAGCATGCATGTGAATGATTTGTTCTTCATGACATATGTCCTCCTTCATACAGGCAATGATACAGTTTACTGGACAGACATGGGATTAAACCGAATCTCGAGAGCCAAGAGGGATCAAACATGGAGGGAAGACATCATCACTACTGGCATCAACAGAGTGGAGGGCATCGCAGTCGACTGGGTTGCTGGTATGGCTCAAACATTATTTTAACATTAGAATGCTGCCACATATATAGACTCATACAATTATACATTCATTCGTTCATTCATTCATTTTATTTATTTCTATATTTTCCAGGTAACCTTTATTGGACAGACCATGGCCTCAACCTGATTGAAATCGCTCGTCTGAATGGTCTATACCGGTCAGTTGTAATATCAGAAGGGCTGGACCAGCCAAGAGCCATTGCAGTGCATCCACAGAGAGGGTACGTCAGATTCTTCTGAGACAACAGATTAGTTTCAGCCATGTTTGCTGTTCAGCAATATATATCTTTTTATCAATCTTTAGAAACATTTTAGAAATTACTCTTAGGGAAAATTTTAGGGAAATATGCAAGTGCATTAAACCAGATAATACAATGAGCTCTTGGAAGAGAAATGAAACTACATTTTGAACCTTGTCCAAGTTGTTTTAAACCTTTAAAAGTCAAATCTATTTTGTGATCTGACTCTACTAATGTACCAAATTAAGAATTTAAAACCAGCAGATGTGCATATCCATTTAAGCACAGGCCCATTTTGGAGTCCATTATGGTATTGTTTAAGTGATTAGGGTCAAACTTTCTGGTTTCCTTTTCTTGCCAGATTTTCCTGTGTTTGCCTTGAATTTGAATTTAAGACCTGCCATCAGAAACACACAGTGAAAAGACATATGAGCGCTTTAACCCATCTACCATCTATCTGCTGACAGCAGACACCATCAGGGGTGGGATCTTCTAAATCTCAGACATCAAAAAAAATAAAAAAATAAAAAAACAGCCTCCTATTCAAGCCTAAGGCTATGAAAGATGTCTTTTCTTTTTCCAGTTGAGTCAAACTTAGAATGATGGTTCCTTGGTGGTATAACAATACACTTTAAAGAAATAGTTCATCCACAACTCTGACATCTTTTCCTTACAATCATGTTGTTCCAAAGCTATACAACTTACAGAGCACAAAAGTAGAAGTTCGTTTCCTTTCAACTTTATAGTGAATGGTTAAAGCTTTCAAACTTTAAAAAAAATATTCAAACAGTATCACAAACGTGGTTCATAAGACTCAATGTTAATGTCTATAGCCCATTCATTGTGAACCGTATCAGTCAGAATTGTTAATTCAAGTTTTAAGAATCAAATCAAATGATTAAATGAAAATATTCAGTTCAAAAGAATTTGGTCTAAGTCCAATGTCAAGATATATTTAGTTATAAATGACTGTTTCTAAAAAGAAAATAAAAACCAATCAATCAATACCTTTAAGGTCACTCTGAAATATGGAATTGTTCATGGTTAAAGTTGTAATCCAGATGTATACGTTTTAAAAATCTAATTAAACAATTCACTGAAAAGTATTCATTGTAAATTCAGTTCAAAAAATTTGGTCACAAGTGATTCATGCTGTACTTCTCTAATGAACGTGCCGAGGTGCTATAGGGCTAATGTCAAAATATATTTAATGATGACGAGTCAAATAGACCAGTTATGATACTTTCCCCCTCCTTTTCGAAGCTTGCTTATTCAAGTTTTTTTTCTTAAGTAAAAGACAGAAAATCATATTTGTTTAGAATGACATTAGGGTGAACAAATGATGACAGAATTTTAATTTGCGGCAGAGGTCCTTTATTCCTGTTAAAGTCACTATGAAATGTAGAATTTGGCATGGTTAATTCTGGTATTCTGCATATGATCTTTCCAATTAACAGTTATTTATTCTGGACCGAGTGGGGGAAAAATCCCTGCATAGGTCGTGCAAGACTGGATGGTTCAGACCAAGTGACCCTGGTCAGTTCTGGCATCGCCTGGCCGAATGGAATCACCATTGACTATGAGGTACGGCAAATTGATTCCACTTCCTGATACTCCGCCTACTCTCTTTTCTTCTGATGCCGATAAAATGGGGCTGCTCAAAGGGATAGGCGCTGATGTGCATTTTCAAATTGCTTTCTAGGAAAATAGATTATACTGGTGCGACGCCCGGACCGACAAGATAGAAAGGATCAACCTTGAAACCGGGGAGGGCCGTGAGATTGTACTGTCAGCCGCCAGTGTGGACCTGTTCTCCGTGGCTGTGTTCGGGGCTTACATCTACTGGTCTGACAGGTAATTTATTATTTTACTAAGTGCTACACTCTCCAAAGTGGCCCACGGAGTCAGCGGCTCTAGTCCCAAGGGATTAACCCCTTCCGTGCAAGGTTATTATGAGACCTGCTGTATTATTATGTCGTCTCCCAGGCAGACTTATGTAAATAGGATGTACCGTAAGTCATCAGCAAGATGACGATTTCACAGCTTTGCAGTTTCTTTTTATGTTTCATGCTGCTTTTAATGAGAGAACCTCTACAATGCTGATGTCAGACTCTTTCTCCGTGTCGTCTGTGGCAGAGCCCATGGCAACGGATCGATCCGGCGTGGATTCAAAAGCGATGCCACTGATGCGGTCACGATAAGAAGTGGTCTTGGCGTCAACCTGAAGGACGTGAAAGTGTTTAATAAAGTCCGGGAGAAAGGTTGAGGTTTCAATTTAATGAGTTCCTTTTTATCATGCCACATATGTATTCTTTGGACAAAACAGAGTTATAATGAATATCTCCGTGTCCATCCAGTGATGTCTTTCTATGCTTTGACATGCAGGCACAAACCCGTGTGCGAGGAGCAATGGAGGTTGTCAGCAGCTGTGTTTTCACCTGGGCAGCGGAAGAAGGACTTGTTCCTGTGCTCATGGGTACTTAGCTGAAGATGGCTTTGCTTGCCAAAGATATGAGGGCTATCTTCTGTACTCTGAACGGACCATCTTGAAAAGCATCCACCTGTCTGACGAGAGTGATCTTAACTCCCCTCTCCAACCTTTTGAGAATCCAGACTACTTCAAGAACGTCATCGCTCTGGCATTCGATTATCGCCAGCAGGCCTCACACCACAACCGCATATTCTTCAGCGACATCCATTTTGGGAATATTCAGATGATCAATGATGACTGGTCAGGAAGACAAGTCATAGTTGAAAGTAAGTCCGGTTGTTGTTGTTTTTGAGTGCTTTCATGCAGAAATTAGTTTCTAGGGGCATTTGGAAAATCCTACTGATTGCTAGCCTTTTGTTGATCATGAACGATGTCCAAAAATGCTTCGTCCACAAAAGCGGGCATTTGTTTTTGGTCCTGTCGTCGTCCTGATGCAGACTCATTGCAGTGACCCACGTGTTGTTTAATGTGCTGGTGCTAGAACGATTCCAGCTTCTTAGCAGCAATTTGTGAAAGGGCCTTTGTTGGGAACCTAAGTGGCGCTGCCTATGATGTACAGCAAGGCTTTGATTTATCCAACAACTAGTATAAGTGTTATAATAGCTACCTCCATTTTTCTGCAGCTAAATGGGACCAATTTAACTGTCAGAAAAGATGTTTAAAACACTGCATCTTTTATCGTGTCCTCACTCTTGATGGATTAAAATCGCTTGTCTCATCTCCACCGTCCTCAAACTGTAACAGGATTACGAGTGGAAGCCGAGTGATATTTTTCAAGATTCTGCCCGTCACTGTTGTTGGAAAGTTCCGAATATGGTTATTGATTTCCTCATGTACGCTATATATGGCAGACATTTCAGCCGCGATCGATATTCACGTCTGATGGTGGCCCACAATGGAAACCTAATATGCCTAATGACTGTGTATTATCCATTTACAGTGTAATGAGACAACCGTGACAGATTTTAATATCAGACAACTTATGTACTGCTTATAATAGCTACACATAATGTAGTGTATGTTTACAAATGGACTTTCTTTCAGATCCTAATCCATTGTTTACAACGTAATTTTAGATTCAGAACTCATACCGACATAATTAGGTTCAAATGCCAAATAATAAGGCATTGCAATAACGTACATTTGTACCAGAAATTACTGAATGACATTGATATCAGAACTTCAGGGGATGTTTTTAAAATAAATAGTTTACTTTATTTAGGTTTATAATATGATTCTTCTTTGAAGCTTAAAAGCTCCAGTCCACAAAATGTAAGGGCATACAGCTTTAGAACGAAACAAAAGTGAGTAAACAGCCAAATTTATTTTATTTTTGGATAAAATACATTGAAATACCATTTATGTGTCCTAGGTAAAGTGCGGTGGGGGGATCCCTTAATGCCTGATTATCAGTGTTGTGGGTAACGCGTTACAAAGTAACGCGTTAGAGTACTCTAATTACTTTTTTCCTGAAATGTGTAACTTAACGCGTTAGTTTCGTGCGTAAGTAATCAGTAACTTCGTTATTTTTTAAAAAAAGTAATCCGTTATTTTAAGGAAAGGAAAATCCCGACTGCAGCCTGCTTTTTGTCAGACAGTAGTCCTAGGTCTACTGTGCCACCTGCGGATGTATCAGCGGAGCCGAAGCTCTGTGATCGTAAAGTCAATGGCTGTGATGCGTCTGTGCCCTGCGCCTGACCCTATGTGTGTGTTTTTTTTTTCGAACTCCCGGCAAGATAGCAGAGAGGACAGTTTATGGAAGTACGCACATTATTTTCAATTTGTCAACGAAAAAGAAAAGAACATAACGGTAAAATGCACACTCTGCGTTGGTGAAAAGCTTCTGTCGACCGCCAAAAATTCTACCTCAAATTTAACGCTATGTTTTAATCACTACTTTGAAGAGTAAATGTAAGAGGACTGTGTTAAAGCGAATTTAGGCTTGTGACTGTGAGTGACACTTTAATAATAATTAGTTCGGCTATTAAGCGAATTGTCATTTGCCTGTGTGGCGGTAAAGGATTTAATTCGGTTTATTATCATTTGTTTGTTTGACAGGCAGCTGTAAATTTCTGTTAGATCATTGGCTGGCCGATTGTTCATCATTTTTAAATGGATTTAAATCTGCAAGGCTGTTTAAGGTTGTGTTTACAAGTAAGCATACTTGTACTTTGATAACTGCATTATTTAAAGTTAAAGAAAAATCAGGAGTTATCTTGTGGTGCTCATATTATACAGTAGCCTAGGCTACCCGGGCTGGGTAAGCGCGAATTTTGATTAATAATATGTTCTGTGATAATAAATAAATAAAACGCCATGTGGAATAGCCGATTGCTGACTGTCTTTCCTGTTATTGTTATCCTGCAGTGTAAATTTAGTCGGATGACTGACGTTATTCATTGTTGGGAGTCAAGACTTCTAGGTGCATTTAAAGGGGCCGGGGGCTGTGTCTGTCGTGTGTCGTGTGTGAGCCGCTGCGAACTGCTTTTAATTTTTGGTAACGCATGAGTACTCTAACGCGTTACTTTTATGAATAGGTAACGCTGTATCATAACTGATTACTTTTAATTGATGGTAACGTTGTAACCTAACTAACTACTTTCCAAAGTAACTATACCCAACACTGCTGATTATACTTAGTAACCCAGCTCATGTCACTTTGCTGAGGTTAATGGAATGCAGACATAAGTACAAAAGTTTCTGTGCTCCATGATTAGTTCTTCTATCCACTTACAGTACTCTGTGAATTCTCTTTAACTAGCCTCATTGCTCCTTGAGGAATTAGACCTTTTTCAAATTTCACTTTTATTAAATTTGCCTTTTTTGTTTTAAAGGCTACGCTTTTATGATCATGAAAATGTTTTTTGTTCTGATTCATCCTTGCCTTTGTTTAGCATATGTAAGAAAATATCATTTACATCAGTTAAAATCGCTGTTTTGCCTTTTTTTTTTTTTTTTTAAGTGTCAACTGGGAAAAGAACACATGAGAATTACACACACACAAAACGCTGTGGTTGCCAGAACTGAAACTGAAAAAACTGAAAAAAAAAAAAAAAAAAAACTGTTACTTAATCGAAAAAAAACTTAAAATGTGATCTGTCATACAGGGAATTCTGTGAATGTCAGTTTACAGTATTTTAATGTAAATTTATACTAAATATAAGGTAAGGATAGTTCTATTACAGTTATTCAATGTATACAGTTAGGAAACAGGTTTTTGCAATAACATTTTTACAGTATTTTACCTTTTTTTTTTTTTTTTTTTTTTTTTTTTATAAGATATTTTGATGCGTATCCAGCCTGTTAATGTTCACTTGAGACATTTTTGAAGTAGTGCATTTGACCATTCACGTGTACTTTGCATACTCATGCCACACTGTAAGGTTCACAGATATCCTCCACCTCTATCCATTTGAGCATAAATGCCCCAGCCAGAGAAAGTGAGAGTGTAATGTTGACTACTGGTTGAAATGAGCTGGCTCTTTTGATGGTGCATTCACACTCAAGTTCACTCACTTTCCCTAAGATGAAAGCCAATCCCAGCCACCTTGACTACATGCACACTTAGAAACACATACAAACACCCTCTCCATTCTGTCACCGGGAGAGGGTGAGGAAGTTAATCTGTATTTCCCTAATTAAGTCATACATCCGCTGTTAATTACTCCTTGGCCCCTCCAACATTTTCTGCAAAGGCAATCTGTCAGGCACTTTTTTATGGTGAATGATTAATTAGTGATGGATTTCTGCAGACTATTTTCTCTACTATTTCTTTTAAAGAGTAGCATTTTTAGCCTCTGTGTTTGAACAATTGCTATTTCACTGATTAATTTTTAGACATGACAGCAGACATAGCCTAACCGTTTTATAATGCTTAGTGTAAAGCTTTGATTGATTATGGTTTTATGCTCACCAAGGCAATATTTGAAAAAAAAAATTTATTTAATATATTTTTACATTTTATTTATTCCCAACCCAAGCTCATTGGAAATATGTGCTTGTGGTTACATTCCCACAACACCATTATTACATACCTTTCTGCACGTTTCGCAGCAGTTTCAAAGTGAAATGTCCAGTGGCCACCATTATTATGAAAGTCACATAGTGCCAATAATTAGGCTTTATTAATCTAGACTCTGGCCCTGTAAATCATACTTTGTGTGAAAAGGAATACAAATTGTCTGAGATGTACTGCCTCTAGTGTTCATTTCAACTGGGAACTGCTGCAATTTGTATGTATAGGTATGTTTTTTGAGTTTTGCATAAGTGTAAGTAGATGCACTCCATGAATTTGACATGAATGATTTTTCAGGATTCTTTGATGAATAGACAGTTCAGAAGGACACCATATATATATATATAATTTTCATTCATTAGAATTTATTTGTAATATTCTTATCTGTCTAAAAAAACAGCTAAGCTATTAATATAAGAGGGGAAATATTAGCATTCATTTCCAAACTGTAATATCATGAAAACATACTATTAATAAATCACCTTTCCAGTATGTCTTAGCATGGTCAAGTTGTAGCTTGTTGTTTTCTGTAGATGTGGGTTCAGTTGAGGGCTTGGCTTACCACCGTGCCTGGGACACGATTTACTGGACTAGTTCCACCACCTCAAGCATCAGCAGATACACAGTAGACCAGAGCCGGCAAGGAGCTTTTACCAGGCAAGCCATTGTCACCATGTCTGAGGATGACCATCCCCACGTCTTGGCCCTGGATGAATGTCAAAAGTAAGGGATTTTTTTTTTTATTTTGTTCATTTGGGTATCTGATATTGTTGGTCTGTAAAGAACGATGCTGTCAAATCATAAAAATGCAATTGAGACCTTTTTTTTTCAGCAATGATCAAGGGTAATACTTTTATACAGGAAGATATAATTTCACATGAGAGTTAGAGTTTGTTGTACTTCAGAACATTCAAAATGCCCAGTCATCGGTCATGTGACATGCACGAACCAATGGCATTTGGTTTGTCTTGTATAAAAGGTGCCATTTTTCTGCTCCAACAGAGGGAAAGATTTAATTTGCTATAGACTAAACAAAATGAACACATTCACTTTTGTCAACCTGTAATGTGAAACAAAATAGATTTTTATATCGAGGAAGCATATTGGCTTTTAGAGCAAATTGATTTGTCATACACAGGAAAACTAGCGTATATGGAATGTAAATCAGTCAAGAAGGAAAACATTTTAATTAGTTTGACCTCTTCAGATGAGCAGGGCACCTTGTGAAATTTGTTGGATGGAATATTTTTTATTCTTGATCCAGCAGAGTGGCATATCTCCAGACATAGTGGATGGTATATGCACTTAAATATCCGCTCTAAAAGAACCATTAGAGACTGATGTGATGAACAGCACTAATATTCAAAAAGATGTGTCGACTGTCACTTCATCGACTACATTAAACCCTCAACTTTGGAGAGAATATGCTTACTTGGTAATCTGGCACTTATTCAAATGGACTACCGAATGCTGTTAATTAGAATCTAACCTCAAATTATTAAATGGCATAGAATGTCAGCATGTATCACACATTTTCAATTAGACCATGGAATTAGACTGTGAAAGGAATTTGTAAAGGACAGTAAAATAGGCCCTGAGGCCTTTCTGTCCACTATTATTTGTGCAGTCAGTGATATTCCCATGCGCCATAGAGCTGGTTTAAAAATGCCGGCAGGCGACAGTATTGAATCATTGGCTTTCTAGTGCTGTCTTTAAAAATGCTTCTATTGCTCTCATTTTTTTGTCCTGTGTATTTTGTAGCCTCATGTTTTGGACCAACTGGAACGAGCAGCGCCCCAGTATCATGCGCTCCACTCTTGCAGGACATAACATAAAAGTCATCATTAGCACAGATGTATTCACTCCTAACGGACTCACGATTGACCATAAAGCGGAAAAGCTGTATTTCTCTGATGGCAGCCTGGGCAAAATCGAACGTTGTGAATATGACGGCTCCCACAGATATGTGAGTATGACTGTGTTTCATGGTTTTTCACTGGACATTTCTTCAATTAAATTTGTACTACAGCATTTATTAATCTAGGTTGTAGCTCATTTCTAAACATGTAGAGTTGTATAATTTATTAAATATGTAATATTTTATCAATTTTAGAAATTAAACTAAATCAATTAATGCTTTAAAAAAAATAGCTCCATTGTTAGTTGTAGGGGTGTGCAGCAGAGCAATTTCTGTAATTGTAACAATGGAAGTGGATGGGGGGTTTTATCTGGAAGTTTGTAAAGTTACTTGAGAAAACTGAAAACCATTATGTCTGTGGTTTTACATCTTTTTTTCTTTGTAGTTATCACTTAACAAATATGTCTTTTATAACTGATAAAATAATATATCATGAAGCCAATTTCCTCATTTAGACAGTGCTTTTAGGTATAACGTGGTTGTGCATCAGGAGACCGAGTTCAAGTGCCAGCTGGGGGACCTTTTGTGATTAAAAAGTTCTTATTAAAACAGTAATAATAAATGTTAATAAAATTAAAATATGAGGAATATATAACACTGTGTACTGAGTAATGTCAGGACAATCACAGCCTCAAATAAGAGGAGGCTGACTGTATAAATAGCTGATTAGAGAACATGAAGGTTGAAAGAAATAAAAAGGACAAAACCTTTCACTATGCGTACAAATGCAAATCTTAACAAATTATAAAGAATATACCTGTATAAATGTTGTCTCCGAGGGAGAGTGAGACAGAGATATTTGTAGCCTATCATACAAAGTTTAACGCATTTAAATAGACACATCAACCAGTAGAAGATACGTATCTTGTATCTTGGTCGATTATTAGGCTGGAGCTGGTTTGGTTTCTGAGGGACGTGTGGAGATGGAACGCGTCTGTTTGATTTGCAATCTTTCTGTGCTTCATGCATTCAAGTATAATATTGTACGAGATTTAAATATATATATCAAAGAGTAGAACATGTGTATGGTGTAGTAATTTAGCTGATTGCTTGCCAAGCTCTGATTTCTGAGAGACACATGGAGAGGCAACAGCACTGCAGATATTTGATTTGCGCTCATTTCATTCGTCATTACACACATTCACTTCACTCACTCATTACTGAGTAGTGATTTTAGAGATTATGTATAATATCATGCTTTCCACTGGATTACCTGTTATCCAGCAAACACAAGGAGTGTCTGTGCCAGCCTCAGGTGAATATTATTCAATATAATTATACTTTTTGAAGCCATTATCCATGCCATTCTGAATAAGGTACTCAGCTTTGGAGTTCAGACACACCCCTAGTTAGTTCATTGTTATTTCAGTGCATATCTAATTTTATCTAATGTACTGTAAGAAAGAAAGAAAGAAAGAAATCTAATTAAACTCACAATTATTTGCATATTCATTTTTGTTGAGGAACACCCCAAAATGAAGATCCTGCAGAAATGCTATTTTTGTTAAAGCTTTTGAACAATGAATCATGTTAAATTAACCAGTTTCACTACAATCTATTTTTTCTTTCTTTATTTGTTTCTTGTTGTTTAATAAAGTTTTTTTTTTTTTTTTGATTAGTGGAAATACCAAACACCAGTTGAAGTAATTCCTACTAATTTTCTAAAACATGAACCTTAATTGGGTATTGCAGTGGGTCACTACTAATCAAAAAATATTGACTTGATGACCACCCATAGATCGGCCAACCCTCTGAAATTATCAGTGTCCATTGACCCTTCACCAGATCAGTTTATTCCTAATGAATTATCCACTTTAAAGAAACATGACAAAGAGTTAATTAGAGTTCCTCAACCTCCTAAACTAAGAGCAGAAGTGGTAATGAAAGCTTATTTTGAGACCCCTGATGAGCCGTCCTATCAGCTAGCCAATTAAACTGTGAAGAATTAAGCAAAACTAAATCAACATGGCTTTTGGCAAACTGCCTTGCCGTTGGAATATCCCAACTGGTTTTAGTGAAGGGGTTTGTGAGTGGAAGCCTAATGGTATGCATGGAATACAGTCTGTGGTGCCATCATTTATATCATATCCACATAAAGAGGACTACACATTTTTTGTAATGCCCATCAGAACTGCAATCAAATGCATGTGGCTATAGTTGTTAGCCAAAAACACTATTTGACATCTTTTTGATCAGGTAAACAGAGATAATTAGTGCTGGAGCAGAACATTTGCACCCCTGAATTTAATTCTGAATCAATATGCTCTATCAAAAACCATCTGGCATGCTCCTCATCCACCCACCCCCCTTCGGATCTCCAGTTGTTGTTTGCTCAAGCTGGGATCTCTTAATCAACACCTGTCCTATTTTTCCCACCATGGTGGCAAGGATAATGTGATCATGGCTACATGCACGTTGGGTCTCCGGAGCTGTGGGACATCCTCCCTCAGAAAACTTAGGCCGGAAACTCCCAGAAGGAGTTGTGTGATGTATATCTGTGTCCGTCACCATGACACCTGCATTAACACTTACAGGATCTGGGCTAAACTGGCTGCTGGGCAGTTATTTAAAGCACATGTCCTCTACCTACATGTTAGTCTTGGTCCCCTTAAAGAGACTTTCCAGTGGTTGTCAAAGTGTGCAAGCTACTTGTTTGATCCTTGTGTAAGAGAACGGCCAGCAATATAATAATGGTGAATATCTTGACAACAGAATGGCTGAGATTTGAGGGGGTGCATGATATATCAGTAGCTATATCATGATATATCAGAGAACTGTCAATCTGGCAATGCCTGTATGCCACTGGATCAGAGTGCTGTCAAATGCTGTCTGATTGTTGCATGTAAAGTTTACATTTTGAGCGCTCAAGAACGCCATTAGATAAGTGGGCTCTGTCAGTGCTTTGGAAAGGTAATGCTTTATTTTTTTGCCACGCAATTAAGGGAAGTTCAAAGGCCAATTTAAAATATTGGTATGGTAAATAAAGTGCACAAAATCAGTATTTAGTTTAGGCAGTATTTGTGGCAGTTGATAAATCATGTTGCAAGATTTGTCCAAAAGGTGTGCGTTTTTGCGGCAATGCATTGTTAAAGGATCAGTGTTACTTGTAATATTCCCATATACACTTTAATAGCCAATTAAAAACATATTTGTATAATCAAATTAGCTAATTCACAAGATCAATACATCCTTTATTAAACCGCTTTGTCAAGTTTAACGCATCCTTACGGAGGTGTCGAAATGCTGAATCAATTCAGTTCACTTCTAACAGCACTTAATGGGAACAGCATCATACACATAGAGGGCAGAGCATCACGTTATTTAAAGGGGAAGATCACGTGTTAATGAGTAGCAAAGGATTAAGTAGCTGTATTGATTACTTTTATGCCACTTATCGGGCTTTTATATGTAGTTTGTTGCAACAAAGTGTTTTATAGGTTTGACTGAAAAAATAATGCAATAACTGACACTTTAAATCAATTTTTCAAGAAACAGCAACAAAACAATTTAACAAAAAAACAGGTAAAGACAAAAAGAGTAGACATTGATAATATCTAATCATGTATCCAAATCCAAATGTAATAAAATTAATTTAAGTGTGATTTATTGTAAATTATGTGCAGTTTCTTAGCTTCTAGGTATTGCTGCATATGGCTGTAGAGGCATCTAGTGCCGACACAATGATATTACAAATAATAAATTGTTCAAAATGTTTATATTAACAGACAATTTACAAATAATGCATTCTTATTTGTGGAACTTACAATGGGCTGAATCTCCGCAAATGAGTGTCGTTACTATGACAATGAATTTGAATGTGACAAGAAACTGGTGTCTGAAAAGATTGGTGGGTTTCTAGTCAAATTGGCTAGAAACGACCCTGTATATAATAAATGTCAGCAGACAAATACATTTCAAATATATGATCTGTAAACAAATGCTCTGTACTTGACCCTCTGTATCTGTCGTTAGGTGATCGTAAGGTCAGGGCCTGGCACATTTTTTGGACTTGCTATCCACGGAAACTACATTTTTTGGTCTGACTGGTCTCGGCGGGCTGTGCTACGGAGCAACAAGTTCACTGGAGGAGATACTAAAGTTCTCAGGGCTGATATTCCTCACCAGCCAATGGGAATTATAGCAGTTGCTAAAGACACTAATAATTGTAAGTATTCCACAAAAAAGAAAAAAGATTGGTCACTGAGAGTGGCCTCTGAAACTTTCATAAATTTGTGGCGTGCATTGAATTCACATCTTTCACTGGCACTGACACTTTGTGATTTCTAAGGAATAGTAGGAATCATAAATTAAAGTGGACGTTTTTATTAACCAAGCAAACTAAATTGGTGGCATAATTACTTTTAAAAACTATCCTCGAGTCACAGAAGATGCTCTGAACTGTCGCAAATGTGAAAAGTAGGACGTTTGGAAATTGGTTTAAGAGACTCCCGAAGGTCTCTGTTTGTGAGCCTGCTGTGAGGGGTTTTCTCCTCTCATTTGTTTGATCATGCCATATTATTGCAGCTGTCTGCACCAAACCAATTTTACTTTTTAAGAATGTTACCAGTCAGCACTGCCAGAGAGAGATGTGTTCATTCAAAGACAAATGTGAGTGAGGAAAACTGCTGTTGTGATCAACCATGTGATCTTCTTACAGAAAATTGTCTTTTAAATTCTTTCATCTGACACTCTACCAAGTTAATACATCACCTTTGATTTTTGATATTCTTTTCCATATTCATGCTTAGTCACAACCTAATGATTTAGAGATGCTGGAAGCTTCCAGAGGGACAATGTTATGGATTCATAACATTTCCTGAAAGTCTGGATGTTCATTTAAAAGTTATTTGATCAGTCTGATTAAATAAACTATACTTTCTTTCTTTTTTTCATTATAAATATATATATTACTTGCATAATAATTTCAATAAAACTTGCAGAATATCTGCCTATTTGATTTGTACCAAATTTTTTTTTTCCTCTTTAATGACAGCAGTCAGGCAGCATAAACTTAGATAGGTAGATGTCTTCAATGTCCTCCATAAAAAGAGCCGCCAGACACATGACACGCCATCTTTCCCACGCGTCCATCGTGTAGCCAGCTGTGAACGTTCCGCCAGGGCAGTCAGGTCCCCCCGAACCCAAGCTTCTCATCGAGAAGGTGGTGTCAATTGCATTGAAAGACAAGTCGATCAAATCAAATCCATGTTTTCCAGTTTAGCAGAGCAGTGCAGAGAGAGTTTCTCAGAATAGACGCAAGCAGGGAAGACAAGGGGAGGAGAGGGAGAGAAATGCATCTGCCTCCGTTGAGAGCCAAAGAAGAATAAAACGTTATTTGAAACAAAAATAATAACTTAAAAGTTATGCTTAAGTATAGAAATTTTTACTGACTTTAAAACTTGTAAGCTAGTTGCCAACGCAACATTTTTCATTTTGAATTTGCTTAAAGGGGGTTTCACTCAATATCCTGTTAATCTTGAGTACCTATAGAGTAGTACTGCATCCTTCATAACTCCAAAAAGTCTTTAGTTTTATTATATTCATAAGAGAAAGATAGTATGTACCGATTTTTCCCGGAAAAACACGACCGGCTGGAGGCGTGACGTGTGGGCGGAGCTAAAAAATCACGAGCGCCAGTAGGCTTTTGCATTGAGAGCGTTTGGAAGCTGTGACATTATCGTGAGGACAAAACCATCATCCAAAACAAACCATGGCTAACAGTCAGATTCAGCGTATATTTATGATCCAGAATCAGATCCCGAGGCTGAAACTGAACGAGAGCAGCAGCAGCAATGACTCGCTCCGAGCGGGGCTCGAACCCAGGTCTCCGGCATGGGAGGCAGACGCACTAACAAGGACGCAGAGATATTTGAAGTAGTTTTACTCACCGCCTGCGGTTCCAACACACGATCGTGACCCTTTTTCGTTGGGATTGCATCATCCTTAAGAAATAAACGATACGCAAATCCGTCGTCAAACTGGGCTTTGTTTGTAAAACAAGCATCTTCGAAATGCAGGGAACAAACAAAAACACTTGCACAACTCCGTTGATGCTCTGTAAAAATAAACTCCATCCACTGGTCCCTTAATGCTGTTTTTTATTTGGTAATCTGTGCAGGGTTGTCTTGCCCTGGCAACCAAAAACACACTTATTTTGTGACATTTCGCCACGCTCTCGCTCTGATCAGTGATTGTCTGTGCTCAGCCTCTCAGTGCTGTGCTATACAGGAGTGCGCGCTCTTCCGGCAGACGTGCCCTTAGGACCCATATAAGGAAGTTCCACTCCATCTAACGTCACACAGAGCCATACTCGAAAAAAACTTTCCGAAACTTGTGGCAAACCGGAAGGAGTATTTCTGGAACCGAAATACTCCTTCAAACGTACAACTTAATTTTTGAAACTTTGTCCATGTTTAGCATGGGAATCCAGCTCTTTAACAGTGTAAAAAACTCAGTATGCATGAAATAGCACCCCCCCCCCTTAAGATGTACTAAAATATCTAAAACTGAAACTGAAATAACAGTGAATAAAACAATTATACTGTACACTCTAAAGAAAAGCACACTATGTACTGTGTCTATTTTTTAATTATTTTTAACTTTATGCAACAAAATTAAATTACTAATGTTAAATGTAAAAACTGAAAAGCCAAATATTAAATAAAATAAAAAATATTCAAAAATTGAATAAAAACCTGTAATAGTACCTCAATGAGACTGAACTAACACTGGTACAAAAAAGGAGTCACATATTAAATCTCACAAATTGGCACTTTGATTATAGTGACAGAGCAGAATCTGAAATATTTATAATTAGTTTAATGTTTTCTTATTCTTTTTCAGTTGTCTTGGTTTTACATTTTTTTCAGAATCCTAAACTCTTTTTATTGTCATGTTTAATAGGATTTTAAATCAGACTTTTGGAACACACACTTTTAATTTCCAAAGCCCAACAAAGAAAAAAAAAAACTGTAGCATTTTCTTTCTGTTTTAAATAGGATAACACTTATAGTTTAAATTTGTAACAACTTTTGCTTTGGAATTGTACTTTTTTGGAACTCCAGGGTATTTAGTGAATAAGCCCCTGATGTACCGCATTTGTCAGTGTATTTTAATAGTCAGCTACTTTTTTTAAAGAACGCAAACCTGTTTTTAGCTCAAAGTTTTTTGGATTGCTCACTTCAAAGACTTTGGAATTACTTTTCTCTGTGTTCTTGTTTGTATGCTGTTTAATGCTGTTATTTAGCCTTTCATATATATGCTCAGAGCACTGTTGTGATGGTACGTGATGTTCCCATGTCCCTGTGTTCCAGGCGAACTATCTCCATGCAGGGTTCTGAATGGTGGCTGTGGTGACCTGTGTCTCCTTACTCCAGATGGCACAGTCAGCTGCAGCTGTCGAGGGGAGCGGATACTGCTCGATGACAACAGATGTGTGTGTAAGTTTCACCACGCTTCCCTCAGACTCTCAGGGATTACGAGTCCCTCCATCTCAGAAAGATGTGAAATTACTTTGCTTCATTTATTCCAGCATTTATTTTGCATGTAAACATCGCTATGGCTATTGCTTAGACCTAGGGTTAGGGATGTGAACTCTTCCAGTAACAATTATGCCACAGACTTGAATGGTACCTCAAAACGTGTGGCTTATTAAGAAAAGGTGTGCTATTGAACTATAGTGATGGGTCGTTCGCGAATGAGCCGACTCTTAGAGCCGGCTCTTGTAGGTGAACGACGGGAGCTGGCTCACATATCTGAAGAGCCGTTTCTATTTAAAAAAGTATATATATATATATCTATATATATATATCTATATATATATATATATATATATATATATATATATATATATATAGCCTATAGAAATTAAATCATTATGTAATAATGAAATGTAATAATGAAATAATGGATGCATTTTATTTTATTTAAAATAATTGACTAATTCAAAGAAGAAGAAAAAAATATCTTGTCTGTCTGATCAGCCTCACATTCTGTTCCTGTCAATCATACAAGAGGTTTCAACCAATTATACGGCATGAGGGAGGGGCCAAGCCATCACACAAACACACACACACACACACCACACACACAGTGTCAAACTCAGAGGAGAGGAGAGGGAAAACACAACAGCTTTTGAAAACAAAACAAAAGCAGGAAAATGAGTGGGAAGCACAGCCGCATTTGGAATCATTGTAATGAAAGTAAGGCAGCTTGCATTTCTGAATGCAAATCTCTCATAAAATAAAAATATGATCTGCATTGTGTGTGTGTGTGTGTGTTAATGCTAGTTATACTAAACATAACTAGTGAGATACAATGTTTAATAGTATTCCTTTTTCATAACAAATCAATGCATTTTTAAAGAAATTGTGAGTATGATTTAATTTAATAATTTAATTAGAATAGTTTTCACACCAATCATAGTCAAAACATTATTGTTTTTTAAAGAGCCGTTTGTGAGCCAAAAGAGCCGGCTCTTTTCAGTGAGCTGAGTCAAACGAGCCGGCTCACGAAAAAGAGCCGAAATGCCCATCACTATTGGACTTATGGCATGATGCAAATTTTTGTTTAATCTATTATTTATTCAAAAACTCATGTGAACTTTCCAACATGAATACAAGTACATTTCTAAGAACTTTATACATGTTTGATAGAAAACTTGAACTACTGTAAACTTCAGTATTTATCCTTATCTTTATTATAGACAGTCTAAAATCTCATTGACCCTATTAGTATTTGAGTGATCAGACATATTATTGGATATTATTTAGTTAAATAAATACATATATTTATTGATTAAGAGATCAGAATACCACAGACATTTTGGATTCTTTTAACTTGGGCCAGTTAAAAGAATTGCACAACCACAAAGAGCATTCAAAAAAAGCTTAAAACCACTCAGAACATCTTAGCACCCTCAAAAACCTAGCATTTGCACCACTTATGTTTCCTCGTGAACTATGATGCCAATTTGCAAAAATAACTCCCACACACATACACACAAAAATTTATGCATTAGCCAAATGATTAATTTACTTTAGAGTAAGTCGATCATTTTGTGCTCACTTTTATAGCCAAAACCTCCTCCTGCAACATCCACACTGAGTTTGAGTGTGGAAATGGGGAATGTATAGACTACCAGCTGACATGTGATGGAGCTGCCCACTGCAAAGACAAGTCAGATGAGAAAATGCAATATTGTGGTAAGTAGCCGATCACAATGCTTTGCCGTATGTACTCCCTGCTCCCACATCATGAAAGCAGTAAGCACATAGAATTGGTTTAAGGTGGCAGTTCTATTCCCTGAGGCGTCAGCCTAATAAAATGCGCTGCTTCTCCAACCAGAGGACCAAATGGGAATAAGCCTAGAGCAACAGAAAGACTAAATAAGATATAAATATATATATATTTTTTGCCATAATACGAAAGATTTGCTGTGCCATTGCTTTCCGTATCACTAGACAACAGAAGCTGCCGAAAGGGTCACCGTCCTTGCTACAACAGGCGTTGTGTGGCTAACAACCGCTTTTGTGATGGAATCGACGACTGTGGGGACAACTCGGATGAGGCATTTTGTAACAGTGGGTATCTTATGTCTGCGAATATTATTGTTTTGACATTTTGCATATAAATTTCACTTAAGGAAGTTATTTGTATTTTTTTGCAGTCTATGAAAGAAAATAGGCAGCTATTTTATATGTGCAGCTAGTATATTTCAGACCATGTTAGACCTCAAAAATTATACCCAATTTTCGAGCTGTGAAAGCATTTCACAAGTCATTTTCCTTGGAGCGATCTGGAAGACTCTGTTATCATGGGTGAATTGCGGTGCATTTCATACAAATATCAGCGCATAATATTTCATTCATTTAAGCACATGTCCAGGTACCTTAGTCTCTCTGCTCTCAGTGTAAATAAAGTGTCTCTGTTCCAGATGTCACGTGTGCTGCGTCTGAGTCATCCTGTCAAGATGGAACTTGCATACCAATATCCTCCTGGTGCAATCAGGTCATCGACTGCGCCGATGCCTCGGATGAAAAGAACTGCAGTAAGGCAGTGCTTCCCATGTTGCAAAGCAGCACGCGTTCTCTTTATATTACTGTAATAATCATTGCCTTGACATATCAGACTATTATAGATTACAAATGTAATGCATTCCTAGAACTGAGGATAAATCAATTAATTGCCATTAAATGGACAGATCACCCAAAAATGGAAGAAAAATTACTTTCTTTCCTATGTGATACAGAAAATGCAATTTTTTTTTAAAAGAATATCCTGTTCATACTGTCTTATAAATAGAAAATAAAATGGGACAAATAAATTAAAAACACCATAACAGTATTTTAAAAGCAAGTGGAACTATGTTAGAGTTAAGTCGTCTGATTTCATATGATATGGTAGTCATTCAATTTAGTCAAGTTTAGGCAATGTTTGGTCTGAATTCATTAATTACCGTATTTTTCAGACTATAAGTCGCACCTGAGTATAAGTCGCATCAGTCCAAAAATACGTCATGATGAGGAAAAAAACCTATATAAGTCACACTGGACTATAAGTTGCATTTATTTAGAACCAAGAACCAAGACAAAACATTACCGTCTACAGCCGCGAGAGGGCTCTCTATGTCTTCAGTGTAGACTATAGGAGCACTGAGCAGCATAGAGCGCCCTCTCGTGGCTGGAGAAGGTAATGTTTTCTATTGGTTCATTTCTTTTGGTTCATTTCTCTCGGTTCATGTCAAATTAATTTTGATAAATAAGTCGCACCTGACTATAAGTCGCAGGACCAGCCAAACTATGAAAAAAAGTGCAACTTATAGTCCGGAAAATATGGTACTGAAAATCACCTCCTCTTTAAAATCAAATATAGCAGCATTGACATCAATTACATTAAAGTCAATGGCGTTTGGTAATGATGTTTTTGTTCACTGCCTGGCTTCTGATGTACATTTTGAAACTTTGGAGGAAGAAAGCTATCATATGGCTTCAGCCGACTTACAGTGTGTGTGTGTGTGTGTGTGTGTGCATGCATGAATGATCATACAGCTTGGAATCATTTTGCGTCATCTGTTTTGTATCTCATAGATAACAAGGTCTTCTCCCTTATTTTCAGATCACACAGATTGTGGAGACTATTACAGGATGGGAGTAGCAGAAAAGGTCTTTGTCAGTTGTAACTCCACCTCACTCTGCATTCACCATTCCTGGCTGTGCGATGGAGCCAATGACTGTGGAGATTACGCCGATGAGAGGAACTGTCAGGGTAACGCTCAATATAACTCTCCGTTTGTTAGCTTTGCAGCTTGAGGAAGCCAGGTTCTATTAAAATCAAATTAATTTTGTCGCAACACTATTTATGAAAGAGGTAATGAAGCTGAGACAAGTCCCTGTCTTTTTATGCATGCTTGAAGAGCCTGAAAAAGGTGCAGAAGGCTGATTGAGTAATTATTGCTGATTGTCAGACTCGGAAAGAGCAGACATTTAAACACTCGTGCAAACTGCATTCACTTCAAATCCACTGATGCAAAGGTGACTTGAAAATTAGTCTTGGCAGATTTCAGCTTATTGCTCATAGCGTGTCGGTGGTTTCATATAGAAAGCAAAAGTTGCATTTATTAGAGTAGACCTGTTTGAATGGAGATGCACTTTTACACCCTTATAGTTCCGTAGAGAATTGCATCACATAAAGATTTCATCTGCCTGGGAGCGATTTTAGGGAGGGAATAATGACCCAAACAACCATTGGACCAAATTCTCCCTACACTAAGCAAATTGTGGACTTATTTATGCTCCCCATAATCAAACATGTATTTTCTCTCACTGCCGCAGTCTCCCATGGGCAGAAATGTGCAGAAGGCCACTTTGCCTGCCCTAGCGGGAACTGCATCTCCAGCGTGTGGCTTTGTGATGGGCAGAAGGATTGTGAAGATGGTGCAGATGAGTTCCAGTGTGGTAAGCATGACTGTATTAGTCTCCCATTGCTTTCACTCAGCTTGATTTCTCATGTGGAGCGGGAGATTACAGCCCGCCTCTTGAGATGAGTTTTGAATGCAAAAACCAATTCAGCTGCTAATATTGAGGTCAAAAGAAGCATTTTCAGGTGATAAAAACCAATCTCCATGTGTACCTGTGCCCTTGGAGGCTGACGTGCATGTATATAACTGGAACCCTCATAGCATTTTCATTTCACAAAACGGTTGAATGAAATTGAGATAGATAGATAGATAGATAGATAGATAGATAGATAGATAGATAGATAGATAGATAGATAGATAGATAGATAGATAGATAGATAGATAGATAGATAGATAGATAGATAGAACAAAAATCATTCTGATGTGCTGATCTGTTTTTTTTATGTATATATATATATATATATATATATATATATATATATATATATATATATATATATATATATATATATATATATATATATATATATTTATTTCCTGAAAACAGGTGAAAATAGTAGTGTTTCTTAATATATTGTGGGAACGGCGATGCAATGATTTTACCGAAATTCTTTGATGAATAGAATCATTATGAATTAATCAAGATTCGATTTTTTTAATAGATCACGTCAATTTATTTGTCTCTTTTGACGCAACATAAATTCTGTTTTAAATCCATATATGAACCGAAATATTATTTTGTCAGCTTTTCAAGGTGCACTAGCATGTACACATACTCAGAGCTGACAGACATGCAATAAAAGTCATAAAAAAATCATTTTCATAAAGTGAAACTGTTGCTCAACACAAATAACAGAGATAGATGTGTCAGCTAGCTCTATATATTTGAGATGAAAAATGGATAAAAGTATGATTACACGGCAAAAAATCCTGAAAACACAATTATTCTGCTTTATTGCATCTTCAAGTAAAAACCACTCCGACAAAGACGTATTTATGGTGAGGGGTTGTATAGTGTGTTTTTGCCGTTGTTGTTGTTGTTGTTTTTGAGAGCACAAGTAATATAAGTGCAATCTAGAGGTCTACAGCCAAGTCTGCTGAATTTGGAAATAAAGAAACCATCTCTAAAAGCATTCAGCTAGAGATGAGTCCTAAATTGTGGATGTCATTTTCTAAGCACTGTTATTTGTGCCTCTCAAACTGCTTTGTTAATAGACTCCTCCTGTCTGTGGAACCAGTTTGCTTGTTCGAAGAACAAGTGCATAGCGAAGCAATGGCTCTGTGATGGTGAAGACGACTGTGGAGACGGGGTGGACGAGAGCGTGGATCTCTGTGGTACGCTTGTGACCTCTCCTTTCATTCTGTGTGACAGTAAATATAGTTTTTCTTTGCCTCAAAGGCAGCTTTTTGAATTATTTGAGTTTATACACAGGCTAAATATAATGCAACTATTATAAATTGGGCATTATGAAAATGCAATCATGGTTTAATAAATTAGTAAATGTCTGTAGTAGACAAACATTTCATTGGATTTTAATGAAATGTCAGTAAGATATTAATGATACTGTATGGCTATGTTCCTAATAACGGCAAATGCAATTAAACATGAAATACTTTTCAGAACTTGATAAGCAACACTAAACATCCAAATGCACTCTATGCATTTGTTAAAAAGCTTTCACAGATTACTGTGTGAATTTTCTTAATATTCAAGTTGGCTGTCATTTATGATCAATAGACCTGAGCAACAACAATTAATGGTGCATTACTAACAACATATTATCCAGGCTCAGTGACCTGTGCTCTAGGGTTATTCAGTTGTCCAGGCTCGTACGCATGCGTCCCCAAGCGCTGGTTATGTGACGGGGAGAGAGACTGTCCCGATGGCAGCGATGAGCTTGCAGCGGCCGGCTGTGGTAAATATTCCCATTGATCTGTTTAAAATGTCTTTTGCATGTCAATGTGTTATTGATGAAAGCTCTCTTTAGATGTTGTTCTAGCAGCGATGCAGGCCATTCATTATAATTGGCAATTTGATACGTGTTCAGGTCAGGATTTAAAAACTCAATGACATCCCAAGAATAGGATATTCTTAACCACAGGCACTTCATTATGCGTTGCGTTTTGTAACATGTTAGACTTTAGGCTGGATTTGGAAGATCTGACTCGTATCCCAAGGTGAATAAAGTCTTGGTGAGAATTAATTAAGCTCAAGGTCCTGATGTTTACCCTGCAGCTCCAAACAACACATGTGATGAGAATTCCTTCAGATGCCTTAACAAAGGCTGCATTCCAAAGCGCTTTGTTTGTGACCATGACGACGACTGTGGAGATGGTTCAGATGAATCTGTTGAATGTGGTAAGCATCTTTCTTGAAATCTGACTAAATTAATAGTGTTTATTTGCTTTTTCTATATTCCAAAAGAACATTTTCAGACTTAGGCTTTGAACAAGCTACAAACTGAGAAGCAAAGCCATTTAGAAAAGCGTTCTTTTTTTAATCTTCGGTCACTATAGTTTCCTGCTTTTCCTTTGAGAAATTTGCGAAAGCTAATTTTATTTATAAAGTAAACTGAATACCACAAAAATCAACATTGAAATTGTAAAAATGTGCAGTAATTTAATGGGAAAATTGAGGTATTTCTCTATTAATTAAAGCTCCGCAGTGAGCCTTAGGCTATTCTGTGCTTGTATTATTTGTACTATACATTCTTAATTAAGAAGAACAGTTTTAGAACCATTTTTACTTAAAACTGAAACATATGTGGGCTTTTTGATGAACAACTTGGGCCCTGGACTTCACAACATAAAATGCCAGCTTCTCCATAGGACATCATATGTGTTCATGAGCCTGTCCTCCAACAAAAAAACGACCATATAGGTCGTTTGTGCAAGCACCTTATTACGACCTATATTTACATTTTAAAGTTAAGCGGCCTCTGGTGGGCATAAAAATCATGACAGAATTGCATTGCGTCTGTCATCATGAAATGACGTATCACGTCATTCCCAATCAAAATACACATTTATTTAAATTAAATGCATGGGCTTTTTACACCGATCTCACAGTATTTCCTACATATTTTACTAGGTTGCTTATTCGTTCGGATGACCACACCTAACCCCACCCCTAAACCTAATCCTCACAGAAATCATGCTAAATTTTTATTTATTGAGCATATACATTTTTGTGCACGTACATTGCCTGGGATCGAACCCATGATAGCATGATTACATATCAAGGTATAACGCAATAATCTACCAACTGAGCTACACGAAACACAAACCAGAGGGCAAATAAAAGAGTACAAAACATTAATATGAAAACGACCTTATGCCGATAGGGGCGCAATTGTAGGATACGCTCTGATGGGTCGTATTTCAGGGATTTGGACAAACTACCTATACGAGCGTATTGGTTGGAGGACAGGTTGGTGTTCATACACCCTCACAATTTATTGCACTAGAACCAAAGATAAAATATGAAATAAAAAAGTCTGGGAAATCATTCATAACAAAAGAGATTCAAAGAGATTTTCTCATTAGCTCTTAAAAAGTCTAACCCAAGACATCTGCAGATTATTTTTTGAAAAGTAACATCACATACCTTTGGGTTTCATATTCATCTTCAGAGTTCACATAGTTCAACCAAAAATGTACATTCTGTCATAATTTCCTAAAACCTCATGTCATTTATTGTATAAAAATAATTGAAGCATTTTGGCGACATTGCCACAGTTCTTCTGGATTTAGTCTGTTTGCGTTTGTTCTGTTTCTTCATGTTATATGAAACTAAATATCTGCTTTTGTGTCCCACAGAAGAAAAAATTATCACACACACTTTAAAAGGAATGCTGACAGATTATTTTGTTTTTTATCTAATGTAATTTTTTTGTGGGATACCCCTTTAAGATCTCTTGTTTGGTAGCAAAGTGTGTCACTATGCTGACAGTCCTCACTCTTTACGCAGTATACCGCTCATGTGGGCCTGATGAGTTTCGTTGTGCTGATGGCCGATGCCTGCTCAGCGTCCAGTGGGAATGTGATGGTTACACAGACTGCAGTGACCGCTCCGATGAGCTGCCCCTCAACCTCAAATGCCTGGCTGCCGGTAATGACCCAACAGAGCTGTGCCTGTAATATGTTTGACTGATGGATGTGGGGCTTACTGAACATCTGAGGGAATACAAGTGGCCAAGGAACATCATGGGGAAAAAAAAGCAGGGGGCTGAAGTGGATAACTTTGACCTGCAGGGATGGCATTTTTTCAGCTGAGCGTATCAAGCAATTATAAAAAAATTTAATTTTTTTTTTTTAAAGCCTTGCACTCACTGGAATTTGCAGGATGTTTGACATAACATTTGACTTTTGTTGGATTGCAACTTGTATGCCCTCTAGCTTTGTAGAGTTACAGCCATCCAACCATTCATGCCTTGTCCAAAAGCATTTTTACATTTTCAGCTTGGTTTTCAACACTACAAGTCTTTCTTATGTTTATTTTTGTATTGCTTTGTATTTTTCCTTAGTTTGTTTATTTTGATTTCACTTTCTTCTTTTATATACAGAGAGCTTATGCAACAGTTCCTTTTTCATGTGCTCAAATGGCCGCTGTATATCTGAGAAGAGTTTATGTGACCTGAAAGATGACTGTGGAGATCGCTCAGATGAGAAAAACTGCAATGTCAATGAATGTCTCAACCGTCGTATCAGCGGCTGTACGCAAGATTGCCATGACTTACCAGTGGGATACAAGGTTGGTCAATTATATATTTATAGAATGTATTTTAGGCTTTCATCTAAATCATAACAGTGTACTGTAAGTTTGGGTATCATACTAAATCTTGTCTTCATTTGGCGCTTCAATTTTTTTTTAACCCTGCTTTGTTAAAGGACATATGCATAATCATCAACTTTGCTAAAAAAAAAGTTTTATATATATATATATATATATATATATATATATATATATATATATATATATATATATATATATATATTATATATTATATATTATCTAACCAAAGCTTGCTTCTCCTAACACTTAAGTAACATTCACAAGTTGATTTTTCTTTCAGAATATTTTACTTTTTTTAAAAGCTACAAGGTGTTTTTGGCTTTAAAATTTTCCATAATAACTTTTGATGCAGAGAATTGAATTCATTAGTAATTCTATATCATAGTTGAATTGCAGTTGAGCATTTCCTCAGAAGCTATTTCTACAGCATCAATTATATTATTGCAGCTAATTTTTTTTTAATAATTTTTGCATTATATTATTTTCAAAGTATATTTATCCAAAAGTAAGACAAATAAAAGGGTCAGACTTTATTTTAAGGTCCAATTCTTGCTATTAACAAACCATTAACTACGACTTTTGCCTCAATAAAATCTTAATTTGCTGCTTATTAATAGTTAGTATTGTATTTGTTAATTGTAGTTATTGGGTAGGATTAGGGATGTAGAATATGGTCATGTAGAATACTGTATTTGCTTGGTTAATAATAATATGTTAATAATAGGCATGATGATAAGCAGCTAGTTAATAGTGAGAATTGTTTTCTATACTGAAGTGTTACCAATTACAAGTTGTCTACAGTATTCTTCAGTCTTCTGCAGAAATATGTGTATTTCTTGTTCTCAGAATTTTTTATTTTTTTTTTACAACATTTTGAGTTACGAACACTACTGATTGGCAAATTAGGTATCAGGAGCACCATGGTTACATGACCTGTGCTCATCAGAGGTGTTTGGACGCAGTGTCATTACCTGGCAGATTTCTAACCAGTCACCCTAAAAATCGATAAAGACATCACAGATAGTGTAGGTTCTGTAGCTGAGTCAAATCCTGTAAGTAAAGAGTCTGAAGTCTTTCACTGTGGTATAAATGAAGAGATGTTAAGAAAAGCCTTTTAGGTGAGCAGAGAACATACCAGGAGTAAGCAAATAAGCTACAATGTGACAGATTTGTATAATTAGAAAAGGCTTAACATGAATGTTTGTGATTCAATCATTATCAGTAATACGCCAGCACTTTTGTACTGGTGCAACTTTTAAACCAAATTATCATTATTTTATTTTTTTTAAGGAAAAGATGACTCTGATATAAAAGTGAAGCCCATTCACCTGGATTTGTATGGAAAAGAACGTTTAGTTTTTTAAGTGAGACCGATTTGGAACGATGATGGCACAATTTTCATTTTTAAGTATTATGGGTATACGTTTGTAAAATGGCACTGAAATTAAGTGGAATTTTGCAGAGTGGTTTTTTAAATTTCTGCTTTTTAAATCAGAACATCTCAAGTATATTTTTTTCACCAATGTGTCTAGTGTAAGTGCTGGCCAGGATTTCACCTGAAGAATGATGGGAAGACATGTGTTGACATTGACGAATGCTCCACCACGCTACCTTGCAGCCAGAACTGTACCAACACTTACGGTTCCTTCAAGTGTTTCTGTGTAGATGGCTATGAAGCTTCCAGAAAAGACCCCAACAGCTGCAAGTCTCTTTCAGGTAAATAACATTTAATGAATTCTCCCCCAGAACCTGATGATTTTAGGCTTTGTTAACTTGACAGTTGTCCGGCTCCATCACATCAAGTCACCTTTTATTTTCTCACAGCTGAAGAACCCTTTCTTATACTTGCTGATCTTCATGAAATCAGAAAATTAAGTGTCGATGGATCCAATTACACTCTACTGAAACAGGTAAATCTCTGTGTAAACTGTTTTCTAATTACATTCTCTCATTTATTGTTTATTTTCATATCACACTTTATTGAAAAGCTGCCCATGTAATCTGCAGAGTCGTGACTGTTGTACTGACACATGAAATTGTTATTGGACTTCTGAGACCAGATCATTAGATAGAAATGCTTTGTAGGGTTGTAAAACCCTAATAGAGGACCAATTAAGCTGTGGTGACACAACTGTGATAACAGCACAGTGTCTGTTGTCTCTTATGCCCTTTGAAAACACTAATTGAAGTCATTAACTAGTGTCCCGGCTTGGTGGAGCTTCACATGAAAGAATTAAAAACAGTCCTTCTGCTGCTGGTCTTGAAAATGAGGAGTACTGTATACATTTTACATTTAAAGTCGGTTAAGCTAATTAATGTCAGCAAAGCCAATTAATTTGGAGATTATAACAGTTAACATTAATGAATTAAATTTCTGACACTCTGACATTAAATATTATACATATTCTGACATGTGAAATCAGTCCAAAATAGTTCTGAATAACCAAAAAAAAAAAAAAAAAGAAAGAAAAAAGTAAAAAAAAAAAAAACAGTTACAAATAATAAAACAATAAAACAAGAATATCTTCTTCACCAAAATTGACAATAATTTGAGTTCTACAGGATTCAAACCAAGATTAAATATTATGTAAAAAATATATATTAAAAAATCTGCAGTTATTTCAGTCATTTTGCTGTCACTAATAGTATTTCCTATATTCATCAGTCTGGACTTTGGCTATTAAAATATCCATTTCAGTTGTTATTTTGAGGTTCTACATCACAGGTTTGCAAAGATGCACCTATCTACTAACTCACATTAGATTATTAGAATACTTTATTCTTAATATCTGATAACCCTTTATTGTGATTTTCTCCCAATAGACATTCTACTGACTATAAGTCATTTTGCAAGTACTGTACGTGAACTTATTCTAACCCTACCAGTCCACTAATACTCTATTAACACTTTAATGAGAGTTAGTAAACATGTTGGTGCACCATAATATATAGTTTTGCATATTCAAGAGCTTGTCTGATACAACAAGTTTGGTACACATTATAAATGGCTCTATGAGCCATTTCTTTGGCTTTTTTTTTTTTTTTTTTGCTTTATACTGTATGTAACTGCCATTTTCTGATTGGCCTAGTGTAACAAGTTGAGTTCCCTTGTGCTATTATCCACAGATGGTGTCATTAGAGGCCTAGTCATTACCATCAAAATTATTATTCTTAGTGAAATGTGAGTTTCCTCAATTCTGCGCTCATTACATTATTCATACCAGTTGAGACTGTCATCCGGGGGAATTTCTATAGGGCTCTCGGAAAACTCTCCCCTTTATGGAGTAGTCTCATCAGCAGTCATTCAATTTCATTTATTCCATTTTGTTAATAAGAGTGAAGGAAGGAAAGCTTTTTCACTTAAATATGAGTGGTCCCTGTGGCCTCTTCCCGACAATGGAGGTCTTTGACCTCATACTAGTATAGTGCGTGATCTCGTTTGCTCTGTGGAATGCTAGTTAGCGGTTTATTCAGCTGCCATACAGTATCCTTAATTAAAGCATTTTCTTTCTTTTTTTGAGGAATTTGAAACCTGAAGACCTAAAAAGTATTCATATATAAAACAGGTGTTTTTAAATACTTATAATGTTTTTATTGTATTTCATTATTTATTTTCATTTATTTATTTATTAGTTTATTTATTTTTGATGAATGCTGCCCTGGTGAACATAAAATACTTTTTTCAAACACATCAAGAAAGTTTGTTTAGTGTAGACTGATAGAACCCATACTGTAACTGCTATTAATAAATGAATCAATTGTAATACGTTTAATTAAGGATTTTTTTACACAGGTAGAAACTAACCATTTTGGCAAGATATAATAGATAATGTTTCCTCTAAACCTTACTGCCTTACCATAAATGCTCATAACCTCTTATTGATTTTTCTTGTATGTTTTGACTGATGTCACATAAAACATAACTTGTTTGTGGTATTAAGATAAGGCTGGAGGCTCTTGGCACAAGATAAGGCTAAAGGTCTTTTTGGGTCTCACAGTGCTTCGATCTGATGGGGGTGTCAGAGCTTTTCTTCATCTGTCATCATGCCCGTCACCCAATCTTAGTAGCTGTGGTGAAGTGGGCAAAGGCAGTGGGGCTAGTGAGTTATAGAATGAGTGACAGCAGTCTGATGTGAACATGACAGTAACGAATGAACCCTCAGCGCTGCCTCAGAAGGCTCTCCGAACTGCTTCCCTGGATTCTGAAGCCAGCATTCACGTGCATCCATCACACACTGTGTTCTCTTCCAAAATCAATACGATGAAGAGACATCAAAAGAAATGTATTCTCTGCATGTTTCATGTCTGTAGTACATCCTTGCCAGATCCTGTCGAGATAAGCATACGCGGAAGTTTCTAATTAAGCCCTGCAGCTAATTGAATAGCAGAACAAGGCATAACATTTCATTCTTTTTTGTTCCGCATAGTTGATCTATGTGTGCTGACTGCGGCCTTTACTTAGCTAATACATCATGCTGACTGTGCTTACAGTCACATTTGTTATGCAGTCCATCTCATTTGGTTACTTATTTCACCTCTATTACCTCTATGTTCTGTTTCCTTCTCACTTCCGTAGGGCCTTAACAACATAATCAGCTTGGATTTTGACTACAAGAAGGAGTTCATTTACTGGATTGACTCAAGCAGACCCAGTGGCCGGAGGATAAACAGAATTCGCCTTAATGGCAGTGACCTCAAGGTACATCTGATTTCTCATTTCTCTTAATAATTATTATGGGTCACCAAGGACTGACAACAATGCTAAAAGGTCTACACTAACTGTTATATGCCAGGCTAGCAACAGGGATATGATGAAGAGGTCTAAAAGTCAAGATCTGAATATTAGACATCTGTAGCTATACTGCTATAAATATAAATGCTCATTTTAGCATTATTTCAGGGACTCATTAAGGTCACATGGTGAGTGCTTAGATGCACATCTCCGTGCCGTGTACCTGCTGAGCAACACTTTTCCCCATCTCATTAGCTTCATTGCAGGGGCCAAGAGCCTCATTTGGCTTCATTACACAGTGTTGCCCCCTCCTGATTTATCACCCCTGTTCAGCACAAACTAAAACCATTTGAAATTCATTAGCATTTGTGGGTGTAATCTTCAGGATTTTGGAAGTAGAGACAATTCAAGCTAGTACAATATGTTTAGATTAGGTAAAAGACATTTGCCCATCATTAGCTGGGGATATCTTGATGCAGCTCTATTGCGGAAGAACATTAATTATTAATTCATTATTTACTGACATATATACTATTATACTGTTGTCATTATACTGTATAAATATACTGTTTATAGTCAGCATGACCATCAAACTTTTTACCTGCTGCATATATATATATATATATATATATATATATATATATATATATATATATATATATATATATATATATATATATATATATATATATATATATATATATATATATATATATATATATATATATATATATAAAATCCTGAAGATTATTTGTATCATCGTATTATATTGTCATATCACCCCTCCCTAATACTTGCTCTATCGTAAAGGACTAAAGAATGCATGCAAAAAACAGTATACCAGACAAAAAGACAATTTACAAGAACAGTAACAACATACACAGTGACCTGATATATATGTGTGTTTATTCAAAGAAAGATTTTTATATTAATTAATTAGAGAAGGGTCAATTTTTATAGAAGTATGTTTCAAAGGGAACTCTCCACATACTCTTGGGTCGTAAAAAGTTATCTTGTCTTGCTGAGGTGCTGTGGTTGCCATGGTAACCAGGGGTCTGGAGTCATTCGCAGACATCCTGGCACCTAGAATGTTCATTGGCTGAGGGGTCTGTGATCATTTGTTGATCTAATGAATAATTGATCTGTTATATTGAATGAATTGAATGGTGTCTGATTGGTCCAGACGCTACAGTATATTGTCTGCAAGAAGCTCCCCAAGTCAGATGTAATGCATTAAAATGCTGAATAATTATATATATATATATAATTATATATAATATATATATATATATATATATATATATATATATATATATATATATATATATATATGTGTGTGTATATATATGTGTGTATATATATATATATATATATATATGTATATATATATATGTATGTGTATATATATATATATATATATATATGTATGTGTATATATATATATATATATATATATATATATATATATATATATATATATATATATATATACACATACATATATATATATATATATATATATATATATATATATATATATATATATATATATATATTGCAAACCCTTGGCATGACCTCTATAAATAGGGAAAAGAGGTACAGATGTTTTTCAATGCTAAAGTTGTAGCCTGCATATTTATTACCACATAATCAACATTTGTTTACAGACTTAAGATGCATTATTTTGCACAATTGATAAATGGAAGTGAGGAGCAAGTTATAAGATAGCCCCTATAAATGTTTGGATCCTGGGAGCAGTGCACCATGGGTTGGATCACTGTAATGATTAACTCCTGGACTGGAGCACGTTTGTTATGATGCCTCAGGCAATGCCTTTGGTGTGATTCAATAAGGGATTTGTCTATTAATAGATGGGCAAAAGTTGATATGCTATATGGCTTCATTAGTTAGCATGCTGCATACAGCTGTCAATTATTTAGATGATATATTTTGGCTCTGTGCTGTGTGAATAATGAAATCTAAGTTGGTAGTCATCATTTAGGAAACATACCATAACTAAAACTTTTCAATAATGTCTAAAAGATGATTTTGGATATTATGTACACATACAGTATACATTTCAGCTATTCTGAGAATCATTCATCACGTGATTTTGTTATATATTCAAATGCTGACATTTTAAATCATTTCCACACAAGGCAATCCTTCAAACCAGAGCTTGACTAGATGACTAGAATACCAGAAGCTCTCTCTTTCCCACTCAGAATATTAATGTTTCCTCTCTTCCTCTCATCTGGAGACACTTTCCTGATTGGGGAAATGTTCCTCGATCATTGACATTTCAGAGAATTTTTCAAGCTCAGTTTTGCTGAAATTACTGCTGAAGGGGCGATCTTGTAAATTGGCACAGCTACATATGCCTTGTCAGATGATGATGATGATAGAGAAGATCTCAAAGTATATCCTGCCGTGACAGCCTATGTTGGAACAGTAAAGTTTGTGTTTTATCAGTTTGCAATGCAATATCAGCTTCAGGCACTATAACAAACAGATAGAATAGCTAATTTATAAGAATGGTTTATTCAGAAATGAATATTCTGTAATTATTTATTCACTCTCATTCTGAACCTGAATGACTTGCTTTCTTATGCTGAACACAAGAAGGAGGAGTCATCCATTGTCAATGAATCATTCTTTTGATTTGAATCTTTTCAGTCAATCACCATCCAGTTCATACTGGTCAGAATGGTTCGTTCATGATTTAGCTGGTCCAACTCTCTGACTATAGATTATAAAATTTCAGCCTGTTCCTCACACATAAACACATACAGTATAGTGAATTCTGGATTACTTTTATGGTGATTTGCTTCCTGTTTTGAAGCTTGAAAGCACATGGTCCTCTTTAATGTAATTGGTTGAAAAAGAGCATAGAGTCCCTGATTACACAATTTCTACTTTTGTATTCTTTTAACAAAAGAAAATCATACTAGTTCGGAACAACATAGAAGTGAGTAAATAATGGTGGAATTTTCCATTTTTGGCTGATTTATTACTTTAATGACCTGTTTTCTTATTTTCATAACACAACCACTCCCATTATCCTACTTGTTCTATAAAGTATTATGTGATAAGATTATACTGACTGATCTGAATGCCACTTATTTGCTTTATTAGATTGTTCACCGAACAGCTGTGCCAAGTGCATTGGCTGTGGACTGGATTGGGAAGAACTTGTACTGGTGTGACGTGGAGAGAAAGATGCTGGAAGTTTCCAAATCTAATGGTTTATACCCCACCGTCTTAGTGAGCTCTGGCCTGAAGAACCCAACAGACCTTGCCTTGGATGCTCAAACCGGGTACAACTGCTTCCTTTTCAAATTTGCACAATGTAATTTCTACTTTAGCACCATCAGTCCAGGGAGCTTTTATTTTGTCACAAGAAAAAGAATGAATGCATAGACCCCCCAGATCAATAGGAATAGCTCAGATCTGCTTGAAACAGCTGTGATGAGTGAATGAGGGTCACTCTCTCTTCCTCAGGTTTGTCTTCTGGATTGACTGCTGTGAAAATCCTCACGTCGGTCGCGTTGGCATGGACGGCCAAGGCCAGAGCATTATTGTGAACAAAGAAATCTACAGCCCCTCAGCTCTAACCATCGACTACACAAACAAGAGAATCTACTGGGCTGATGATAATCACATCTTTTTTGCCAGCATGGATGGGTCTCAGAGGCACCGGGGTAAAAAAAATTATTCGTAATTTTGTTCTGTTTTTTTTTTTCCTTTTTTTTTTTTCATCTATTGGATTAGAGGACCATAACAAGGCAGAATTGGATAAAACAAACCGCAATAAAGCCCAAACCACCTTTCAACAGTATAATGCTTCAAAGCAACAATCTTCTTTGTATATATGTACTGAATATGCAAAAAAAAAAACAAGATCTGTCATTGCACTTACAGTACATTCACAAAAGTTAGACTAGAGAACAGTTTATTTGAAAGTTGTAGGATAATGACTGAGTAAATTACTTAAATATGCAGAAAAGCAACTTTAATGATGGTACATGGTGTGATATTCTCTACCTCAGTTCCTCATGACCACATCCAGGGCGTGATGGGACTCACACTGTTCGAGGACTTCATTTATTGGACTGATGGGAAGTCCAAATCTCTCCGTCGAGCTCATAAGACCACCGGTGCTAATGCTGTCGAACTCTTGAATTCATGGCAAGCCATAAAGTCTGTCATTGTCTACCACCCGCTGCGCCAGCCGGAAGGTAGAGACTGTTTAAAATAAATATTATATTAGTTTTACACTTGGTTTGTCCAAAAATGAAAATGTTTTCATTATTTACTCACTCCTACACAGCTCTTGCTATTATAGATACTTAAATCTTGGTCTGTAAGATCTGGATCGAAGTGCATTTGCTCCATTCAACTTATCAATTTAAAATGAAATTTTATATATATATATATATATATAATTCCATACATATAGTATTATATTATATTATATTATATTATATTATATTATATTATATTATATTATATTATATTATATTATATTATATCATTCAAAAGTATGGGGTCAGTAAGGTTTTTTTTTTTTTTTTTTTTTAACAGTATTTATAATAAAGTACTGCATATGCTTTACATTTTGCAGGGCTTTTTTAATGTTATTGTTCTTTTCAGATCTTATACAATATGCCTGCATATAAGAGCTGCGTAAATATTCTTTTAATATGACTTAATCACAAGCCATTTCTATCCCCTTTTTACAGTTCCCAAACACCAGTGTCAAGTGGCCAATGGAGGCTGTAGTCATTTGTGCTTACTGTCTCCTGGTGGAGGCCACAAGTGCGCCTGCCCAACTAACTTCTATTTGGCCGCTGATAACAAGACATGCCTGTCCAACTGCACAGCCAGCCAGGTCTGTATGCCAAAATGATGATTCCAAGTCATTAGACAGAACTGCAATGATTGTCCCAGTTTGTGTTACCCATAACTGATTGACCTTGTTTTATGCGGTGGACTTGTTTTGCAGTTCCGCTGTGGAACGGATGAGTGCATCCCATTCTGGTGGAAATGCGATACGGTAGATGACTGCGGTGATGGGTCTGATGAGCCTGCGGATTGTCGTGAGTGCTTAGCCTCCAATGTTACCCAACCTACACTGCCTGCACTGTTGTTTTTGTTTTGAACAGTTTGTAACATGCATGCAGTGATCGTAACCAGGGGTTTTAAGAACAATTCAAAAAGTGCATGGGGCACATTATAAATCTCATCAGCCTCTCTTTACAAATATAACTGTTTTATGTGCCTAGTTGTCATGGTTACACCCATATAAGACTGGCTATAAAGTAAATCTTTCCAGAAACGTCATCAGTATTCTGTTATTCTGGCCTTGTGATAGCTCCGATTATAAAAATGTTTTTTTTTTTTTTTTTTTTTTTTGCCAGACATCTTTGCTTTTCTTTTGTTGTTCACTGTAGATGACTCCATGTAAGCTGCTCAGCGCTGTAACTTGGGTCATGAATATTAATTGCATTATGTGATGTTCTGATTTTCTGAAAGCCAAGACTAGAAGTTGAGCACAAGCCATGTTGGATTACAGTTTGTGCATTATTTCAAAACAACTGCTTGGCAGAAGCTTCTACTTAAAGTCAGCATGAAATAGAAATATGTTTTGTTATTGATCTTATTGTGAACAAGTCATCCAAACATGTCAATTTATTTTTTATTATTTACTTTTTGAAAAGATCAAATGTCTTTCAGTGAAATAACAAATCTCACTACTGAATAATTTTGTCCAAATAAACCGTGCTTCTTTTCTCTTACAGTTAACTGTAAACGCATATTCAGATTCAGGACTTGACACTTTCCTTTTTCCAAGATTTTTTTTTTTACTATTGATTGATTCAGAACCCCTCTGAAATGGCGAGCCTGAAAAGCATGCAACAGGGCCACATTTTAACTTTTATTTTGCATTACATTTATTCAGTTAAATCACAGCCTTTTCAATTTTAGTTATCACATTAAGCTATATCGCTATAATTTAGATTTTCTAACCACAAATTTAAGCCCTAAAGATCATAATTAAGATGGTTGTTATGCGATTTAAAATATGACATTTTTTATTACCTGCTGGGACTTTTTATTCACATATGTGCTCCTAAATAAATCCTATAGTTTGCACACTTCTAATTTTAGACGCATTTGCAAGTGAAATGCTTGCATTGCCTAGCCCAGAGATCTGCCTTCATCCAATCAATAACCGATGGATAGAACCAAGTCCTACTTTTTTTCTCTTCAATAAACCGTTTCACTCAGGTATACATCACAACATGGAAGAAAAGATTTGTTGCTGCTTCAGTTAAACAGCAACTTTAGAGTCATTGTTTTACACAGTCAAAGACAGTATCACAATGCGGCATAGCAAAACAACATGCAATGATTATTTTCCAAACCAGTGAAGAGTGGCAAATTTGATAATTTCTAAAACTGGAATTCCCAGCAGTGAAAATGAGCCCCGATACTACCGATACTATGAGCGAAAAAATAAACTTTTGTTCTTTTAGTTTAGTTTTTTGATTCACTTTGTTGCTTGGTGATTCACTTGAACAATACAAACAGAAAATGACAGGCTGCCAATCGCTGCTGTTAATAGGTGGAACCTCTGTTGTTCGATAAAGGGCAAATGGCATTAAATATTATAGTAGTGCTTTTTAGAGAAATAATGGAACGTGGGTTGACTCAGCCATTTCTGGCAACCTCACGCAGCTTGGGTTTAAAAACACACTCCAATGTGCAAATTGTTTTGAATCATTCCGGAGTTCACTGTTAATCATCATTTTTTGCAGCGGAATTCAAATGCCAGCCTGGGCGTTTTCAGTGCGGCACTGGCCTTTGCGCCTTACCTCCCTTCATCTGTGATGGAGAGAATGACTGCGGGGACAACTCAGATGAGGCCAACTGTGGTGAGCAAAATAACAGATACGAAAGCTGTAAAACTCTGTGTTCTTATCCACAGATCCGTAGCCTTTTCTCTCTGTGTGAGGCTATCGGGACTCCCTTGTAGAATTCAGTTCCTGTGAAGTATGTGGCGAGCACGAGCACGAAAAATCTGCTTGGAATTTTCATCAGCAACAAATCTTCTTTAGCACAGCTGTCTCTGAATGTTCAATTATACAGACTCTTGCTGGTATCAAACGATCGATATCCACTTTAGAAGTATTAGAAAAGAGTACAAGGTGTTTTGTCATTGAACGATCGTAATCAGGATGTATTGGACCAGCACCGATTTAAGATTCAAGACGTTTAGTGCTTTTAACACAAATATTATTGTTTTATTCCTATTGCATCCCGACTCTGAATGATCCCTTCTGAACTGGAATATAGATGATCGTACTGCATTGATCCAGCATGATGTTTTTCTCACCGTAATGTCTCCCCCCATTTACAGATACATACATCTGCCTGTCAGGCCAGTTCAAGTGCACCCGAAAGCAGAAGTGCATACCATTAAATCTGCGCTGCAACGGCCAGGACGACTGTGGCGATGGCGAAGATGAGACAGACTGCCGTAAGCTACACCATGACACTTTCTGCTCCTTCTATTACTGCTCCTTACAAAAGCTTTTCACTGCCCTTGCAAATAACCTGCTATTTTCCGTCTGCCTTTATGTTCCAGCTGAGAGCACATGTTCTTCAGACCAGTTCCAGTGCAAGGCCACCATGCATTGCATCTCAAAGCTCTGGGTGTGCGACGAAGACCCAGACTGCGCTGACGGCTCTGATGAGGCCAATTGTGGTGAGTGAGCCGCAGTTATTATTCACAAATCAGAACCTCAGTCAGCCACACGTGCAGACCCGTCTGAAGGTCTGATTGGGGCTAATGTCAATTCTGTATGCTCCCACAGTCTTCTCTCTCTCTCTTTCTGATGGAGTGTGGCCAGCTTTAATCATGAACCACTTGGCTTTTATTAGCTGTGGCTTGTAACAATACCCTTGGGCCTGTTTTGTAGTCTGAATGCCTGATTTAGTTTGACAGTGGCACATCAGCGGTGGCCTCACATATTGCATTCTTCCTCAGCTATGTGTTCCAGACATTTAAAGTGCCGGTACATTGGCAAAACAGTTTCTGAGGGTTCGCTAAGCATATTTTGTTTCGAGTATTTTTCTATATTCTATATTGAACAAACAAGCTGTGTACCTCATTTTATTAGCATCACTCTATACTGAAAATATTCACCTAAATGTCTCTATAGGCAGCTGCCTCCTAGGACAGAATCCTAATTGAATTCTAACCTTGTAAATTATAGATCTGGAACAGTCTTAGGCAGCAAATCCAGGCTGCATATAAATAACGTTCATCACACAAAGCACGCGGGAGACTTCACTCACAGTAGATTTCAATTGAGTTTTCCTTAAGAACATAGCTAAGCTAAATATGCAATGTTCTAATAAACACAAAATTATATGCATGTATATTTTATTATTTTTTTCTTATTTTTAAAAACGCATTCAAAAGTTTGGGGTTGGTAAGATTGGTTAACGTTTTGAAAGAAGTCTACATTTATTTGATCAAACATATCGTTAAAATAGTGATATTATTACAATTTTAAATAACTGTTTTCTGTTTTAATGTGCTTGCTGCTTAATATTTTTGCAGAAACAGTGATACATTTTTCAAGTTTCTTTGATGAATATAAAGCTCAAAAAAACTGCATTTATTTGAAATATTTGAAACAATGTAAATCTTTTCTGTTAATATTTTAATTCATTTATATTTTCTTTAAAATAAATTATACTAACCCCAAACTTTTAAACAGTAATGAAGCATTAGATAAAATTATTACACATAATTATTCATATTATTATTATTATTTTATTTATTTATTTATTTTTAAAGTTTACCTCAGTATAATAAATTAATTGCAATTAATGTCATAATTTTTGACCAGTCTTCATAAAGTAGAATGGAATAACAGTATTATCAAATGAATTAATGTGCATAAAATTTATTTGGTTAAACATGCAGTATGTACAGTACACTTTACATTTGAACCTCATTAATGATTCATCAGAAGATTCCCTTGACAAAGAGGTCTAACTCTTAAACATTAGATTCATGAAAGATCTATACTGCACACTGATGTTGTCGCTATTTTATTCTCACTTCATTGTAGAAAATCATTATTTATTTGCAGTGTGACACAGCCTCTAAGTGGATGTCTTGAACGTAATTGTCCTCAATATATAGTGTACATATAACTCTAAAACATCCCAGCAGGGATGATGAGCATGGCTTTCCCATATCGGTCGACTAAAGAAATGAAATCAATAGCTTGGCTGCTACAGGAGGGAAAGTCACACTGTCGGAATTTAATTGAGAAAATTGGTTTGACTGCATTGGCTGAAAATATCTGAGGTTGTTATGGATTATCTGTAACTTTTTTGTAATTGAGGTGTGACGGGCTCCTCTGGTGTCTCCATTGATTTTCCAGATGTGTTACACTTTATCTAAATCAGCCTGCAAGTAATTATAGATCTATATCTCTGCAATTGATGACAAATGGTGCAATTAACATAACAGGCAATCTTTATTGATACTTACATTTTTGGTAATATTGGGCATTACAATTACACAGAAATAAGTGGAAATACATGTACATTTAAGATCAGTGGATAAATTCTGTCTTCACATGAATATGCATTGTTTTATCTTAGAAGACTGTATCTTTTGCAGTGGCTTCTACTGTCTGCTGTAACATTCTTAAGTGTGCAGTGGCATCTATTTTGTGACATTCATTAGTGTTTGAAAGTCAATTTTTATTATTGTAACCAAGAAACATCTCCCATATTCTCAAACAATAAGCAGTATTGTTTTTCTCAGATGCCAGTATCTCTAGATGTTCCTTTAGATGCTTCCTATCATTACATGCCACTGTCACATTAGAGAATATTTCAAAAGAAAGAATCTGTCAAGGGAGATATTCTAGGATGCTCTTTTATTATTTCACACTAATGAAAACTGGCAAGTACTATACAGTATATGCAGTTTGCTTCTCTTAGCCAGTTTTCTTTTTTCTTTTTGGGGTGGGGTGGGGGGGCATGATCTACTGTAAGCTTTTTAACATGATCTACTGTAAGTTTTGATCTGATGATGTGGTCCTCATGTCTATTTATTAACAATTGATCTTGGCTCTAGCATCTCAGAAGGTTCATAGTTTATAAAGGTAGAATGAGCTCCTTCAGACAACGTCGACGATTGTGCCCAGGTGACAAAGTGTTTGATGTTATGTTCAAGTGTTCAGGTTATTGAGGATGGAAGCTATCGGCAGTACAGTCAGGTATCTCATCTTATGGTGTATTAGCCTCTTGAGTGTGGGCATGTTTTGAGCTTAGTGTCAGATCCGGGCCCAGAACCCTGAGGAAATGATGATTACGTGTCGAAATGCGGTAGCACTGCATTAATATTCATGCACTTTTGAAGCCATTCTCATCTGTGTGTTTGTTTGTGTCTGATGAAAAAGATGAAAAGACCTGTGGACCTCATGAATTTCGCTGTGAGAATAACAACTGCATCCCGGACCACTGGAGATGTGACAGCCAGAATGACTGTGGAGACAACTCTGATGAGGAGCATTGCAGTGAGTCGCTCTCATCTCTCGGAGCACAATAAAGCCTTTTCCACACCTGTGTTTGTACTAAATTGTTTTAACTGTCAGGAAACGTTGTGTGGGATCTTCAGAGGCCAGTTTCGCAGACTATTTGAAGATTTCTTTTTGTCTGTCTGTTTACCACTTGTCTGGTCGCTTCTGATCTTGCCCACATTGCCATAGAGAAAGACCGACTATTTACGTGTGTTTATTTTATTCGTTTATTTTATTTAGTATATTTATTCCATGTCATTTTTTAACTTAAATTCCAAAGCCATATGATCGTTTGTAGTTAGCATGGGCTGGCAAGCTTCAAAAAGGACAAAAAACAAGAATCGGAGGGGTGTTTATGCAGCTTGACAGCCCATGATAACTAGATACTGGAGGAGATCTGTTAATAGTGTTCATCGTCTGTTTGATTACATCTTTAATTGATTTTTCCCTGCATTTCTGTCATATGCACATAAACTGACAGCCACCACTGATAAGCTACTACTAAATATTAGTATTTTAGTAAATAGTAAATATTAGTAAATACATAGAAACTGAATTTTCTGTAAAGTTGCTTTGCAGCCATTTGTATCGTAAAAAGCGCTTTACAAATAAACTTGAATTTAATTGGATTGAATTGAATTGAATAGATCTATGGTATGTAAATACGCTTTAAAATTAAGATTCATTTGGCTTTTTCATTGATAAAAAGTTTACAATTTAATTTGTTTATTTAATTAACAAAATAAATTATATTAGCCTTTTTGTTGTTAAGAGCTATTCATAAATATTAATACTATTGATTTGGGTGTTTTGCTAAATAATAACACTATAAATAAAAAAGCATTTTATTTTTATTTTGGAAGAATAAAAAATAGCATTCAAATCCTGCAGATCTCCTCCAGTTTCCAGTTGCGACTATATTAAGCAGCACAACAATTTTCACTTAATCTTATTATAATGATTTCTGAATGATCTTGTGACACTGAAGACTGGAGTAATGACTACTGAAAATCCAGACTTGACATAACTCAAATAAATTATTATTTTATAAATAATAAAATAACTATTTTAAATTGTAAATCATAATGTTTCTGTTTTTACCTTTTTATTAATGGTGATATATCCAAATATATCCAAACAGCTAACTTTTGAGTAAAACTATAAGCACATTTGTTTTTACTAACTTTTAAAATTATTGTTCAAAAATACAAACATATGGGTTTGAAATGACAGGACAGTCTGAGTAAATAATGAGCATGTATAATGTCCAGGATGCCTTTTCTTTAATGGTCCTTTTTTTTTTTTTTTTGTAAATTGTATATGAAATCAACAACCAATTTCAAACCGTTTATATTAACAGATTTTTCTAACCACCCAACATGTTTTTCTAGCCATTAGCCATCTTGGAGAACAGCCCTTTTAGACTGTCTAATTGCTGATTAGTCTGCAAATAGCTCCTTTTAAGTTCTTGGCAAACTTTCAAGAGCCTTGGTAACAGATGGTTCAATGCCAATTCACGTCCAAGTGCGAGGCCACTTTAGCAGTTTTGATTTGCTCTTGCTGCCTTACTGCTGTCCTCTGCGAAGGTTTACTTCAGTGTTTTTAATGTATGCAGCTTCACAAGGCACGATCTGGGGATCTTTGCTTCTTTAGCTGTCTTATTCTGCTCTCTTCTCTGCAGAGCCGGTGACCTGCAATCATAAAGATTTTGCCTGCGCCAATGGGGACTGTATTTCAGCACGCTTCCGTTGCGATGGTGACTATGACTGTGCTGATAATTCAGATGAGGTCAGTGAATGCTAGATGTCATTTGGGGACAACACAGCAGCTGTCTTTTATTACAAATCATTGCCTTCATGCTGTTTATCTCAAAGTTGATTAATCTGGGTTTTCATACAACATCAGTCCTCATACCCTTATGGCTTCATCAACGGGTCACGAAGACAGTGGATATTTTGATTTCCAAAACTTCCCAATTCTGTGCTGACTGTTTCCCAGATTACTATTGATAAAAAGTGACCAGGCTGAAAATAACAAAAATGAGACAAACTGAAGTTTGAGAAGACACTGTAGTAAATTCCCTCTTGCTTTGTGCATGTCCAGAAGGATTGCGAGACACACTGTGAAGAGGATCAGTTTCAGTGCCACAACAATCTCTGCATTTCACATAAATGGTTGTGCGATGGCCAGGAAGATTGTAAGACAGGGGAAGATGAGAGAAATTGCCTCGGAACAGGTAACTTTATTACATCTTGTGGTCTTTAAAGCTGAGGTGTATCATTTCTGCACCACTAGCATTACTAAACATCCACCACTTTCCAATTATTTCCCTAAACATTCCCCGTCAAACACCCCTAACTCATGCCAAGATACCAACACTTTGATTCTCAAATAAACATTTAGTCATACTGTAGCTGTAGAGAGCCATACATATTTACCCTTATTATGTAATGAAACCTACAAATGACTTTTAGTTGTCTCTGTACTTTAACCTTTTAAATGTTTTATGATTACATTGTCCGGTAAGTTCAAATGCTGTAGCTCAATTCCGTCTTTCAGAAAGTTTGTGCATAATAAACACAAGACCCTTAGTCAGCTCTCTACTGTGTTTACTCCTTAGTTAAATTTTTAATTTAACCTAAGTATTTATTTAGATGTGTTAATATTTTATTATGTGCATTTTGGTTTTTAAATGAAGATGTGAGACATTCAAATTCCAGAAAAAATATTACTTTGCACATTAATTAGAATATTAGAATTTAGTAAAAACATTTTTAAGATTTTATATTAGTATTTAGTATAAGATTTTATAATTCATGACTTACCTATACCTAAATAATTCATTATGTTTATACATATATTTAGACATAAATGATAACATAAAAGATAAATGTGTTCTGACGTAAAAACAATAATTTTGCCTGCTAAACTGAAATTTACATGGACATGCAAAAAAGCCAAACAGGGTTTTAGCATCAACAGCATAAAAACAACTCGCATGACAAGGTCACATGACAAAAACTATGCACAGTTGTATTAGATTAACTGGTTGACACAGCTTACCCACTGACAATTCTTACCTCACTCTTCCTGTACACATCAGTTGTGTATGCATCTGTATATGAGAGTGGATTCTTCCCATCATCTGTTTTGCAGTGCTTCCCTCCTGTTCTCTAAGCGAGTATGTGTGTGCCAGTGGAGGTTGTGTGTCTGCCAGCCTGAGGTGTGATGGACATGACAACTGTCTGGACAGTTCTGATGAGGTCAGTCCTCTAGCAAGACCCTCTCACCTTACATCAAGCGCTTCTCTCTCAGAAACTATGCACAAGTGCAGTCATGAAACAGAAACAAAGACTTGTACAAGTAGACATATTGGAAAAAAGAGAGAGAGACAGCCAGCCACTAATCTGTGGGTAAAAAAAATATATAATTGTTCAAACTGAAAATCGACATGGAAAAAAAACATTCAAAACGCATTCTCCTTACATTATCTAAAATATTTCTAAATAAAACACAACTGAAAATAAGAGGGATTCAGTTGAAAAGAAAGTAGATCAGAAGCAGAGCTTGTTATTACATTTCACTGAATAATTCTGACAAGCATTTTTTATTTTAGCATAACATGCATTTATGAACTGTGCAAAGTAAAACCAGGAACATGTATTAAGAAAGTAAAGTATTAAGAAAGTAAATTCTAATTAAATAGGTTCCCTACTTATCTACTTTACAATGATGGTCTGACAAACTGACCTTAGCCCCATCAGCTAATTAATCATCTAAACTAGCTACGAATTAAACTAATTTCAGATGGATATTTCAACAGAACTGTAATCAGATACAGTAATCCAAATATACACAACTAGATAGATAGATAGACAGACATGTACCATTTTGGATACATTTTTAACATCTTGTATATGAGACTTGTGTTCAGCTCCATGGAAACAGAAGTTTTCTGTACTTTCACTAGGGCAGCAAAGTCTTCCTCTTGAAAGTAGTTTAGGCTTTTGTTGTTGTGCTTACACCAGATGGACTGTGTCAAGGAGTGCAGAGAAGATGAGTTTCTGTGCAGAAACCATGCTCACTGCATCCCTAAACGATGGCGCTGTGATGATGTGTTCGATTGCGTGGATAACAGCGATGAGGAGAACTGTAGTCATGGTATGAAGATGATTTATAATACATTTTCTAACCAATTACACTCATGTTGATGTATGACTTTGATGCTAGTGAATTAATATGTCTCTTCTGAGGCAGCTTTCATAGTTTTGACACCAGCAGTGTTTGTGAGTGTGGGCCGTGTATGGTAACCATACTCAGAATTTGTCTTCTGCATTTAAGTGCGCACACACACACACACACACACACACACACACACAGCACTGAACGCATACACACTGTGAACACACACCCAGAGCAGTGGGCAGCCATATTGCTGTGGTGCCTGGGGAGTAGTTGGGGGTTTGGTAGGGTCTCACCATAGTCATGGGTATTGAAGGTGGAAGAGAGCATTGGTCATTCACTCCCCTCACTGACAATTCCTGCCGGTACTGAGACACGAACCCACAAACTTTGGGTTACAAATCCGACTCTCTTAACATTAGGCCATGATTGCCCCATATATACACACATTATGTATGTGTTCATTCAGGTTGTCATAACCATCTTTAATTTAGCAAAATATCCACTTTGATATTGTTTATTCAGATGCTTTCTTCTGTCGCCCCGATGAGTTTATCTGCAACAACACCATGTGTAAGCTGCATGTGTGGGTGTGTGATGGTGAGGACGACTGCGGAGACAACTCTGATGAAGACCCCGAGATGTGCGGTAGGATATGAACTCTGGGAATTGAAAGTCGTGTGTTGCTTGGCAAAACCCTTTAATTTGAGTTTTCTGATGTTAAACTCTGTCTGTGTGTAGGGGTCACAGACTGAATTACAAACGAAATACACTATATGACCAAAAGTACATCACTTATACTAGTGGTTTCAGGATTTAACATAAGGATCATTGTCAAAATATTAATATATTAGAATGAATTCTGAAGGTTTATGTGACACTGAAGACTGGAGTAATGATGCTGAGAATTCAGCTTTGCATAACAGGAACAAATTATATTATATTATATTATATTATATTATATTATATTATATTATATTATATTATATTATATTATATTATATTATATTATATTATATTATATTATATTATTGTGTGTGTGTGTGTGTGTGTGTGTGTGTGTGTGTGTGTGTGTGTGTGTGTGTGTGTGTGTAAGAGAGACATATAAAAGAGTCAGCATTACAAAGCAGAAGACATCTGCACACACTAACTTTTTATTCTCGTTTCTATAGCCAAACTTCCTTGTCCTCCAGCAAGGCCATATCGTTGCAGAAATGACAGAGTGTGTCTACGGCTTGATCAGATCTGTAACAATGTGGATAACTGTGGGGACAACTCAGATGAAGATGAATGCGGTAAGCTCATTCACAAGTCTCTGATGATGCCTTTATCCTCACCAGCACAATGGGAAATCCATCTTTTGTGGCATACTTTTTTTTTTTTTTTTAATTGACAAACAAAGGATCTAGTCTAGATTTTAGTGATTTTATTGTTTTGCTAGCAGTTTCTGACGTCGTTTGGATACATTGTGCTCATTAATCACTTGAATGATCACAGTAAATTTGATTAAAGACTCTTTTGGTGGTGATGAATAAGATGCCAGCTGAAGGTTGGATTGAAATGGATGTGTGTGGTTTTTTGTTTCTCTTTTCTCATGGGGCCCAAATCAGAAGCTGTGTCAACTAGGCCCAAGCCATGTGGGAAGGCAGAGTTTACCTGTAGTAATCGTAAATGTATACCTGCACAACTGCAGTGTGACCTGTTTGATGACTGTGGAGATGGAGGATCAGATGAACAGGACTGCAAGGCTTGTACGTGTTTTGTGGCTACCCAAATTACTTAAATACTTGGAGATACCAAATCTCTCAGATGTATCTGTCGCAAAACAAGCAATATTGTCAGATTAAAGGCATCCTTGGTGGTTTACATGAATTTCTTGAATTGTTTTATCAAAATTATTCAGGCTTATCTTCCAGATGATTTTTTTTTTTCTTATATTATTTTAGCTATTTTAGTTGTTGTTGTTGTTGTTGTAGCCTATGACCAAGCATCAAAAGGCAAAAAAATAAAAATAGCACTGTGACAGTTGGGTGCAAGTATAAAGTATGTTACTTCAAAGCTCTGTCTTTCATTCCAGCTTCAAATGGAGACATATGTGGAAAGAGGATGAATCCATGTGGGGAGGATGCAGTGTGCAATCATACAAACACAAATGCAATTTGCCACTGCAAACCTGGCTTTAAGAGAAATCTCAGAAGCAGAAAGTGTGAAGGTACTGTCAGACCATCTTCCTTGATTCTGTAAGCATTCAGAAAAATGATTCACTGCTTTTCCTCAGAGGGGACTGTGGATTTAGACTTTCAATTTAAAGGGTGAAAGTGTGCAATTTCTGCAACACCAGTGGCACCCAACAGAACTGCAATCTGTAGAACAGCATCTCAACAAGGTTTAGAAATGAATAAGTTTGAAATAAGTTAAAAATAAAAACAGTGGAACAAGAATCCCCTGTAATGAATTCCTGTGTTTATATATATCATTGTGATATGATTATTAATATATTGTTTTAGAACTACTAATGCACTTTGACACATAAAATATGAGTTATTTTAATTAATTTATTAAACCAAAATAAGAAATATTGTCTAAAAACAGTAAATACGCCTTCTAAAAATCTAATATCTCTGACACTGGGCCATGGATGTGGTACAAACTTGGCTCAAACATGGTAGATGGGGTAATGTTTGACATTTGTTTGAAAATGGTCATTATTTTGTCAGTTCTGTTTGCTAGTGGTGCAGAAATTGTACACCTTTTGTTTCCAAGCGTTTGCTATGAATCCTGTCATGTCAATCATTTTATCATTTAAGGTTTTCCACACATTTTTGGAGATTCAAAATGCCTGTTCTTTTCGTCAAGCGTTTGTACACTTGTCTACAGCTGTTTAAAAAATAGCTAGATTTTTTCAAGGATCAAAACTGTGTCAAGTAATCAGTGTTTTCCTCTCTGAGTGTTAAGACCAAACCGGAGGCCAAAGTTAAACTTTAATGGTTCATATGATGCAATTTCAAGTTTTCCTTTTTTCTTTGGAGTGCTAAAAGCTGTTCGTGCATAGATGAGATCCCTAAAGTTGCAAAGACTAAAATGTTCTCCTAAAATGTTTCGTTCAAACTCGCCCCCACGTTTATCTAACTATGTGAGAAGATTTGCATAACACTGCCCAAATTGTTCATGCAAAGAAATAAGGCATAACTTTGATCCTAGCTGTAGTATTGTTGTCACCCCCTTCATGTCGTGAAGATGCTGTATGTTTTGTTGTGAAAGTGAAAGTACTTCGGCCTTCCAATAGAGAACACAACTAGAAATCAGTGGTTAAGTTGTATTTACAACACTGTTCAAGAACAGTACAACCCAAATATCCGAGTATGTGCAGTGCATTTCATGGCATGGAGGACTGTTTTCCTGAACTATAGCCTACAATGCTTCTGTGCACAAAGAAAGGTTTATAGAAAGCTGTTTCTATAAAGTGGGACAATATCAACTTTGCAAGGATAGTCTGGCACTTCTGACTCACATCCTGGCAGTACGTTTTCACTTTTAAAGAATCTGTTTCAAACGCGATGGTAAAGTAGAGCTTGTTGTTTGTCATTTCTCAGATCACAAATGCAGGCATGGTTTTATTTTTATGCAGCGTGATACGTAACGACAGTATAAGTCATTATAATCAGTAATTATGTCCCCACTGGAAGCAACAAATGCCTTGTTTGTAAAGGGTTTTTATTAGTTGTATTATGTTTTTGTTTTTTTTTCTCCTGGGAATAAAGATCAATGAGATGCAGTGAGCAGGCCACATCAGGTGTTTTATTTTCAAGCATGTGAAGAAAAAAAAAAAAACAATAATCATCACATAGTTTCTAGAAAGCGATATTCCTCAATTCCTTTTGTTCTTCTCTTTTTTACAGAAATCAATGAGTGTCTTAATTTTGGCACTTGCTCTCAGTATTGCACAAACACAAAAGGATCGTACAAATGTACATGTGACAAAAATTATAAGGATGTGAATGGAAGCTGCATAGCAAAAGGTAAGGATCTATATTTTCTATCGCCTTGGCCTTTGGCTTCACTCTGTGATTTTATTTTAGACTTGAAAGTTTTAGTGAATCTTTTTATACATTAGCTCTGCACACAGGGTTTAGATATACATATTAAGCCCTTTAAAACATGAGCAGTAATTCTGTTACTTTTTTATTTATGAATGTTTTAAGAACTATACAGTATATTGTCTTCCTTTAAAGCATTGAGTTTTAATTACTGATTGATTAAAATGCATATTGCTGTGTTAGAATGATCTGCAAACTGTTGTCTTAAACCCTAAATGGAATTTAGCCACTTTTCATTTTTTTTGCATATTAATAACTCAACGGGCAGGACCAGAAGATCGAGTGCTCTACATAGCTAATGACACTGAAATCCGAAGTTTTGTGTATCCATTTAACCAGAGCCATGGACACAAAGTACATGCTCGCATCGAGGAAAATGCCCGCATCATTGGGATGGATGCTCTGTATCACCAACAAAAGTTTATCTGGGCTACTCAGTTTAATCCTGGTGGACTTTTTTACAAAGATATCCTAAACAGGAGTCAAACTAAAACAAATGTTGGCATAATAGTAAGTATTGTGGGTCTTGTGTGAAGTCTATCATCATATTTCCTCAGGAATATTCTGGAATTCATTTTTATTTATTTTTTTGCATCTTTCCTAATTGGTATTGGTAATAGATTTCAGACAAGAAGAATATTATTTGTTGATATTCTATGTGATTCGTATTAGTAGTTTGTTTTTTAAAAAATATTTCAAAATAATACTTTTTTCTACAAACTTGAACTGTATTTTATCCCTATATTTTAAAAAAATGGTATCGTACAATTCTAAATATTCAGTGATGTCTTGGTCCACATGGGAATCACCTTGTTATCTGGGTGACTTTTGCAGTGCTCAGACTTTCGCAGACCCAGAGATGTATCAGCTGACTGGGTGACTGGAAATATCTATTGGACAGACCACTCTAGGATGCACTGGTTCAGTTATTACACAGCTCACTGGACCAAGCTTAGATACTCAATCAATGTGGGACAACTCAAGGGACCCAACTGCACCCGTCTGATAACTGACATTGCAGGAGAGCCTTATGCCATTACTGTCAATCCGGTCAAAGGGTAGGAGCATGGTTTCATACTTTTAAGGTTATTTTTAAAGTAATTTAGTGTCTTCTTCTTCTTCTTCTTCTTCTTCTTCTTCTTTGAAATTCTGAATGTAATTTAATGTAAAAAATATTTTTGGATTCGAAATTACTTATACAGTAGCATACTTATCAATTAAGCACAAGAGACTTGCAGATCCTTGCTGTAGTACAAAACTAGAATACTAAGTATTAGAAGTAAAATTACCTTGAGCAATTGTTGAGCTGTTTAATTGAAGATATACATTTTGTTGGGTAATAAAGTAGTAATTCTTTATAATAATGGATTTTTATTCATGCATTTATCAAGTAAAGATTTGACCTGTTTCAGGATGATGTACTGGTCAGTAATAGGTGACCACTCACACATAGAAGAGAGTGCGATGGATGGCTCCATGCGTAGAGTGCTACTTGATAAGAACCTTAGGAGACCCACAGGTATGTTTTTGTATTTCTCAGTGTGATGGCCATGAGCTTTTTCCTTTGAGTCCTCAGCTGTTTTTCTGCGAGTGTGATAAATGAGAGGTTGTTGTTTTGGTTCTTTCTAAAGGAACAAGGTCGAGGTCTGAATGCATTTATGCTGAAGCTTGTTGGTCTCATATCCTGTTTCAGTATATCACAGCACTTTTTCCATTTCCGAGTTTGAGGGAATGTTTTAGATGCAATGCCTTTAGGTAAAACTGCAGGCGTATTCCTCGGGGGAAGACTAAGTACCGCTACATTTAACCATGGCCTCCTTTATGGGGGCCAATATTACGCCTCCAGTGCAGCTTTAGGAATCCATCATCTCTAGAAAAGGAACAAAAATGCAACATCCGAGTCTTTAATCAAGAGAAGAAATATAATCAAGCAAGGCAAACTCAGAAAAATATGGGACAAACTTTTGCTGAGTTTATTTCAGGAAGAGCAAAAGGACACAGATCTGAAGCTATTGTGCTGAATATGTCCACATTGAAGCAAGGGTTTCTTAAAGGTTATATAAAAAGTTCAATTTAGCATCACATTGACCTAAACATAGCAGTTATTTAAAAGCAATTTACAGTTCTGCTAAAGTCTCACATGACCAAAATTAATGGAACGTACATGTCTAGATTCTTTTATTTTGATAAACATGTTACAGTTATGGTCATTAATAACCTATTATATTTTCATGGATTGTTGTTGCTTTTGTATAATGCTTCAGTAGTGTAAACCCTGCAAACATGACTGTGTCCATGTTTGAATTTGTGAAGTTTTATGACATTCTGTTCTAATTATGAAAATAACTCTCTTCCCATCATTTATCTGTAGGGTTGGCAATTGATTATTTCAGCCAGCGTGTGTATTGGGCCGATGCCGAGCACTCTGTCATTGGCAGTGTCCGTTTCGATGGCTCAGATCCATTGGTGGTAATCGATGGCAAGCAAGGTGAGAAGAGCAGTTAAAAGGGAATCTGATAGTACTTTGCTTTGTTCGTGTATCTTATATGCCTGAAATCGTTAACCATTGAAATTGTTTTAATTGAAGATTCAGTTTGTCTGATGTCTTTGTCTCACTTCACGCCCGCACAGGAATATCACAGCCATACAGAATAGATATTTTTGAGGATTACATTTATGGAACAGGTCTGAAAAATGAAGTTTTCAGAATTCACAAATATGGCAAAAAACCTATTGAACCTCTTGACTTGGGTATTGAGAAAACAACAAATGTCCTGATCTCCCATCGTTTCAAGCAGCAGGATGGTAAGAGAACACTTTTTCTCTAAATGTTTTCTATTTAGTGCTTTTCCCTTTTTTGTACAACTTGGAGAGTGAAGAAACAATTCTTTTAGAGGTTATTTTTGTGGTTATACACAGATAGATAGACAGACAGACAGACAGACAGACAGACGCTTGCTGTTTCTACCGGGTATTGAAAGATAGTTATTTTGCAATGTTTTGAAGATCAGAGTGATATCCTGTTCTTACTATAGAGTGAAAGGAGTAATCCAAGTTCAACTGACTTTAAATCACCAGCATTGCTGTTTTAACAACTACAGTTTCTTAAAAATTTTTATTTATTTTTTTTAACCTGAGGTATGGTTTCTTCATTAGTGTTTTGTTCACCTATTACATCAACATTAATCCGGATACGTTTGAAAATGGCGTTTTCGTTTTAAAACGCTCTCCGTCCACACTAGCGCTGTTTTCCAAAAGTGTCTCACCCATACTGAAAGATCAGAAAACGTTAAATTCACTTTCTGCGCAAGCGTAAAGCCTTAAAAAAGCTCACTGCAGATGATACACATGAGAGGTTTTTGTGCAGTTTTTCTGACAGGATTATTTTATTTAAGATGCGTCCAGGTCGCACACTCATGATTGTTTGTCTGATCTAAAATGCAGCTGCCCTCATGTTTTGCCGCAAATAGCGATTGCAAGTAAATTTGCTTTCATCTTTGCAGGACTGTGATATGAAGAGTGTGTACAAAGTAACACATCTATAGTAATAGTGTTAAAGTGCAAAAAGTGTATAGCACATAACGAGCACAATACCAGTATAACCACGGACTAAACTTGCATCATCGTTTTCAAAAGCCTCCGTTTTCACAGTCCACACTACACTAAAATATATCCAGTTTGGAGAGCATTTTTAAAAAGCAAAATTTTCCTTGATTAAAAACGCCATCTCATTGTGGACGGAAGGCCAAAATGGAAAGAAAAAGATGCGTTTTCAAATGAAATCATATTGGACATGGCCTTATGAGTATACCTCGATAGTTATGTAATACCCATTTAATTTTCCTCCCCATGCATTGCATTTGCGACCGCCACATGCGTCAGCTCTCTAATATACTGTCTTCTCAGAAGCTGGCCTGCTCTGCTGTTAGTTTGGTTGCAGTTTGTTATCTGGTTGTGTTAATGGCCTCACAACCTCAAAAAGATCTTTCTTTTCTGGTGGGTTTGTAGTGAGGGGCAGCCGAGCCAGTCCCCACTGACTCATTAAAGTCAGAGATCTAGCCTGGTGGAGAGACTTGTGCACTGCCAGCAAAAGCTAAAAGTTTAGGTTTGATGTCCTCAGCAAAACACTAAAGACTGATACAGATGTTCCCTCATACTACTGGCATCTTTGAGCCACGGCTTTCAAATCTGCAACTTTTGAGCTGCCAGTTCGATGAGTGACTTTGAGAAATTTAATAAATAAACTGAAAATGTTTTAGATAGCACTTTCCATAAATATAGTACAAAATAGGGCCTAAAACGGTAAAAGGTATGTTTTAAATATTTTTTTTTTCACTATTATTTCCTAGCAATTCTAAAGTGCTTGTTTAAAAAAAAATACATAAATAAATAAATTGTAAAATGGTGCAGGGTTGAGTTTAATAAGAAACAACAAATATTGTTTTAATATAATTAAAATATATTTGAATTATTTTAAATTTATCTTAAAATAATTATGGTAATTATTATTAATTGTTTAATTATAATTATTATAAGTGTCTGCATCAATTTATCTTAACGTTATTCTAAGTTCCAAGTTCAATTTATTCTTCATCTGTTTTGTATTCAGTGGCCAATCCCTGTCTACGGATGACCTGTGATTTTATGTGCTTGCTCAATCCATTCGGAGCCAGCTGCAGCTGTCCAGAGGGGAAGACCTTGGTCAATGGCTCTTGTATTGACCCGATTGTCTCAGGTCTGAAGGCTCACTTTACTGTAGGGCTGCCCACTTTGATTTGTCCTTTCCTATGCCTGCGGTTTTCTATCTTTCTTTCTTTTTTCTTTCTTTCTTTCTTTCTTTCTTTCTTTTGTATCACTTTGTGGGTACAAAGAAAATGAAGGTTTAATATTTCGAGTTAATTTATTTCTATATTGTAAAGGTGAGTTGTGCCGACCTGCCTGTGAGAATGGAGGGCGGTGCATGGCCAATGAAAAAGGAGACTGGCGCTGTTACTGCTGGCCTAATTTCTCTGGGGAACGTTGTGAAGTCAACCACTGTACAGATTACTGTTTAAACGGAGGCACATGCACTGGCTCACCTCTTGGTAAGAAACTCTCAAACAGCTTTATGTAGATTTCAATACATGACTGAATCGTTTGCCTCCTTTTGAGTAATGAAGTATCAGAAATGGTCTTTAGTACTTGCAGTCCAACTACATGCATACTAGCCTATATGCAACTGCTGTGAAATGTTGAATGCCTAGCAGTTTGATTATTTCTTCTAAATTAATATTTTAAAGACATCTGTAAAAAAAAAAAAAGTGTAGCAGTGTGTGTGCGCTTGTAATAACAGTTATAATCTAATGTGGATGCTTGGTTTGTATGCTAATGTGCAGTTAATCTTGATTTCCCAAGAGAAATATATTGTGGCCTAAACATGCTATGACAATCCCTTGCAATACACAAACTCATCATAATTATACGACCTCATTAATTTAAATAGTTTTTGGATTCTCAGGGCACTTTTACACCAAATCTTTTTTTTTCAAGTTACCGTTTCACAGCAGAGCTTGGGTTATTTGGTTGCTGTTAATGATGTTTTCCAACAGCTTCACATCCGAAGTCAATGTATGGTTCTTATGGACTCCAATACAGCTCTACCCATAAATTGCCTATTACAAAATTATTTCCTCTGGCCTGTAAAACCAGAAGGACAAAACATGAATAAGACACTCACATGGATACTTTTGTCTACTCCAATCATAGGGAAACCTACTTGTCGCTGCGTCACAGGCTTCACTGGCTCTAACTGTGAGAAGCGGGTCTGTGATAATCACTGTCTGAATGGTGGCACATGTGATGTAAGCCCTGGAAACCAGCCAGTGTGTCGCTGCTTGACAGAGTACACGGGTGACCGCTGTCTTTATCGTAAGTATTGTAAGAGATTGCTTGTACCCAGCAGAAATGGTCAGCAACTGCATTTTAATTCAATAGATCAGTGACTCTCATGGCAGGTAATTACATCCACCAATGTACCCTTTTAATTCAGTATCATCAGAATCCATATTGCTTGTTCAGATCATTCAGTGGAACAGACAGAATGAAATGTGGAGAAAATGAGACAATCTCCATAGAAGGTTATTTTTGTGGTGGGGGTTTGTTGTGTTTTTTTACATAGAAGACCAGTCAATAAGTTGTGGCTAATGGAACAATTGTTGAGTTTTCTCTTCACAGCTGGTAACAGGAACAAGAAAGGCCCAGTGAAAGCAAATTTTTTATTTGACTCGAAAGGGCATTTGCTAGTATTTGAGTGATCTGTGCCCAAAGAGGTTTTCTAAATGCTGCTGTAACAACCTTGAGGTGTTTCTGTGCTTTGCTGATAAAAAAAAATGCTGTTATGAAGTCTTTGTTATTATAATGTGTTGCTAAACAATTTAATCTGTGCACCTGTAGTGCATTTTCAGTGCTGTGCACCCAAGGGGTGACACATTTTCATCTTAGTACCAGTAGATATTTGATGCGGATAATTTAATCTCATTAAAGCTTAGTAAAATTCTAATTAAACTTGAGCATAATATGAAAGAAATGTGCCCTCATATCTTAATTAGACATATTTTTTTCTTCCCTGACAGACATCTGTCATCACCACTGCGTCCATTCACAGGCCTGCACACTGTCCAGCTCAGGACACGTTGAATGTGTGTGCCCGCCTCGCTTTGAAGGGGTCAAGTGTGATGTCGACAAGTGCCTGCGGTGCCACGGAGCACCTTGTATCATTAATGGAGATACAGGAGATGTGGCTTGCAAGTTAGTTGTTGTTGTTTTTTGTTTTTGTTTTTCTCTGAAAATATGTATTTGATTAATTTTTATATCTTAAACATGTTTGAATACAGTTATTATCTTCATGCAGTTTGATCTAGTAATTTTATTGCCATAGGAATGACATGCTTCGCCTTTAAAAATCATTCCTCATCTAAAGCAAATTAAGTACTGAATTGATGTTGATGTGCCATTATAATTCTATTCAGGATGATAAAGTTCCAGCAAGTGCAGTGACATTCAAGTAGCTCATAATGATACAAAGCCTTATTGACATAGTTTATTATTTAAGTTCACACTGAAATGACTCGGTTTATGCAGCAATCACATTTTTATCGCATCCAATTGTTGTCGTTGTGCCAGCTGTACCAGTGGTCGAATCGCCTCTAGCTGCCAGTTGTGTGATGGCTACTGCTATAACGGAGGCACCTGTCATCTGGACCCTGACACCAGCCTACCCTTCTGCCAGTAAGAATGACTAAGTGCCTCCCTTTGTCCACATTCCAATTCTCAGCTATTAGACCCACATGGCGCATAATCTTGGAAGCCTTATCATTAATTAAGAAAAGTTATACAGATGTCAGAGACTCAGAAGCTTCCTGTCAATGGGGCCCAAAATTACCTCAGTGGGGGGGCTCTACACTGGCACTTAGTTTGACAGACTTAAAAAGCACAAAGGAATAATTAGGCCAAGCTCTTGTGTGCCTAAAAGCCTACATTTGGTTAAAAGCTCAAAGCTATTTCTTCATTATGCTTTAAGTTATTTTATTTTTATTATTATTAATATTGCTCAGTTCAGTGTATATGTATATCATTTGTTGGTTTGATCATCAAACCTACTAAATACACTAATGTTTAAACATGTGGGGCCAGTATGTTTTTGTTTTTCTTAAAAATGTCTTGTTTGGTCAGAAATACAGTAAAACTGTAATATTTTTACATATTATTTAAAGGATAATATACATCAAGCCAGTTGTTTTCACAGAATAACCCCCGACAGGGTGATCAGGACCCCGACCAAATCTTTGATGAATAGAAAGTTGACAAGAACAGCATTTATTTGAAATAGTTAAGACATTATGTTACAAAAGATTGTCACTTATGATCAATTTATCATGTTCAGGCTAAATAAAAATACAAATACTGACCCCAAAGTTATGAACCTTATTATGTAATTGTGTATAATTTGTTTTAATGAATAATCAGAAATACTAAAATATAGCTGAAATTGCTGAATGCATAAATGTGTTGATTTGGTCAGAGCTTCAACTCTTATCTCGAGCGTGAGGGAATATTCGCACAAATCACATAAAAGGTCCTTTATGTGTCAGAGGTTAGATTAATACTGAAAAATCATGAATTTTTATCACTGGACATGTTGTCAGGTGCAGCAGTCTTATTTATTTTTTTGTTGGGGGGGGGGGGGGGGGTTGCATTCATAAAGATGAGGTTAGACTCACACTGTGCAGGACCTGTCCACCCTGTGGACTTGTGTATATTGGAGCACCATCCTGAGAACAGCTGGAGTCCTGCTTTGTTTGGTTTGGCAAGCAGGGAAGGATACATTTAGAAACCCTGATCATTTGTTTTGTCAAGAATAAATTTGCTTTTCCATTGCAAGATCAGAAACAGGTGAAGGCAGGTGCCCTTGCACAGCACCCTGTTTATTGGAGGATGATAATAGAGGTAGTAAGGCCACAAAGCTGTCAGATATGACCAATAGAGAAAATAAAAATTCATGTGTCCCTCATACTTTGATTTGAGAGATTTCTCTATTTTTTTCTGGAAATAGTCAGGGAGTAAAAAGTATTTTTAACACTTTTTTTTCTCATGCATTATGCGTACACACACACATACAGTGTGGGTACAGAAAAGAATCACCCCCCTTTAAAATAATCACGTTTATTTATTTAAAAGGTTTTTTTTTTTTTCACAATACAATATATGCACTCTAACTGGCTTTACAGGGACCCACATTTACATATTTAAATTTTTGTTATTTAACATATTTTTTTTATTCACATTTTCTTTAAATAAAAAAAATACATATTTGTTTGTTTGTTTATTTATTTATTCTACATCACAATGTAAGATTAATTGTGAATTTAGAATTTAAAATCAATTGTAAACATCCGGTAAGCTCTGGAAAGCAGTGATTTGCAGCCTTATGCAAAACTAAATCACTCCCGTTATAATGATTATAATCAACGAGTTGCGAATTGAGTGTGGGATGTTTTGCACAGATTGCACACCTGCACTCATATTTTTCCACAATAAATTTAAATTGCTAATGCCAGTGAAAAGTCCATACCGTTAAGCCCTTCTTTAAAGAATCTCTGTGGGTCATCAGCTACGGATTTCTTTGTTAAAGATTACAATTATTGAATTAACTGTTTCTTGTTGATGATTTCACATACTGTTTGCATTTCCTTACCATCTTGTCCTATGCAAGATGTTTACAGTTACCAATCTTTTCCTTCTCATCAAATTTTATTAGCTGCAGACACAGATTGTGACAGAAGGCATGTATAACGGATGCTTTCTGAAGCACGGTGTTTAGCAAGCAAGCATTAAATTATCACCAGTTTCCAAACCTAAATAGGTTGTAAATGGTTGTTTTGAAAATCATCAAATGTTCTGTGCCATTTAAATGGCATTTGTGGCAATGACTGGCATAATGGAAAGAATGGAATCAGTTTGCATGCAAATTATCTCTTGGGGTTTTTCTTATTGTGAGGCCCGATAATGTGTTTCATTCACTGCCTCGGAGTCACAGGAAATGTATGGAATGATGGATCTGTATCTGCCAAGAAGTCCTGATAGTTGACCTGAAATGAATATCATGTAAATGAATTCCTTATCAAAGCCTAGAGTCGTATATTCTTGGGAAGGCAAAGTTATTTCCTTCATAGCACAGTTATTTACTTTCGAGACGCTCAGTCAACCTGACAAGAAGGAAACATAGTAAAGCCTGTTCCAAAACAGAATATTCTCCAGAATGCAAACAGATCACAAGTTAAGTTGTCTGCCAATGATTTCTTATAAAATGACATATAATTAAAGATACAATTAAATTGTATTATTTTATTATAAATAATATGGAGAAGAGGGTTAGGAGGCGCAAAGTACAGGAAATCATTAACATAAAAATTTCTCTCACTCTACACTGATCAAATAGCATTATTTTAAAGACCATTTTGTCTAATTTCTTTCTTTACAAGATATTGTTTCTGCCAGAAATAAAACAATTTTTTTATAGTGATACTATTTTATCACTTTCTCTGCTAGATTTCTGCAATTAATGCAACGTTCAGCGTCAAAACCTGAGATTGGCTCAGGCACAGGCTTCACTTCTCTATTGCTTTCCCTCGGCGTTCCCTCTCTGTTCCAGTGAAATCACAAAAAAATAAATGCAATTGGATGTGTTATACATACTCTGACAGTTTGAATTGTTTTATATAAAAAAAGCAGCAATCAACAAGATTTAAATCTGCAGCCCCATGATCTGAAACTCCTGAATCATTAGGGTCTCACAGTTATGAAAAATCTGGAAGAATCAGGGAATTTCGAGTCATTATACAGTCAATGAAATTAGTCAAATACTAGAAAGTCTGGGAAATGTATTTTGTGAATATGCTTAGCTCCTTGCTCAGACGTAGAGAAAGTGTGATAACATCAGTCTATTTATTTTATTTATGCTTTATTTTTCCAGGAAGGTCCCATTGAGATAAGAAATCTCTGCTTCCAGGGAGTCCTGGCCAGCAATCTTTGTAAAATGATTTCCAAAAAAAAAAGAAAAAAAAAAGGAACAGATCATTGAAAGTCATGGAAATTCATGGGTGAAAAAAGTGTTGAACCCTGAATACTAGAATCCCTGGAGTGGATTTAATTTCATGGTCATAAAACATGAAGGATCCTGAAACTATAAGCAAGACACTTGCTGCTACTCTACAGATCATGCACATTTCTTCTCAGTTCTTCACACTTATTTCACTTCTTACTGTGCTCACCTCACTGCGATGTCTTGCAGCTGCACGGCAGGGTTCAAGAACCAGCGTTGTGATGAGTTGGCCAATCCCTGTGATTACTACTGTCAGAATGAAGGAATATGCACAATAATTGCCCTTAACAAACCTCGATGCAAGTAGGTCCCACTGTTCACCTGATTTAGATGCCTCATCTCCACCAGACTCCATCCATTCAATTTATTTACCCTGCATATACTTCTCCACTGTCCACTTCCCACGATCCTACAGCACCATCCTGGAGAACACACATCCCATACTAAGCAGCTTTCTAAATCTTCAAGATTCTCTCTTTTCTTCTCAGTTTTTGTGGGATTTGTGTTGTTTTCGTCTGTTTTATTTGTCTAACATCCTGTACAGTCTCAGCTTTGGGAGGAATTAATATACAGTCACAAAATTAGAAAAGGTGACTGTTCTCGGTTTGTTAAATAGTGTACAATTTTAATGTGTGCAATCCAGTCTTCACCCTCATATCATCTGCTGATAAACATCAAATATCTGTTTAATCATAAACATGACCCTCACAGGACCGCTTACATTTACAAATAAGATGATTCATGACTTTCTTTCTGATTTACTGCTCACTGTCTAATGAGTGTTCTCAGTTAGTTTGCACGTTCACCTAATCTTAAAGTGATAGTGCACACAAAGCTGTCATAAATAAATATATATACAGGTGCATCTAAGAAACATAGAATATCATGATAAAGGTCTTTATTGTTAAATAAAATAAAAAAATCAAACTTTCTTATAGTCTAGAATCATTGCACACAAACAGAAATATTTCAAGAGTTTTTTTGTTTTTTTTTTTATTGTTTTTTTATGATGATTACAACTTTCAGCTTTGGAAAATAAAAGTATCTCAAAACATTTGGATATTCCATTGTGAGCTAGATTAGTTTGATTAATTATGAGTATTAATACTGGGTACCTCTTGGGTCAGTTTAGAGCATGCAACTACAATTATGGGGAATACTACTGAATTGACAGTTGTCCAGAAGACAATCATCAACAGTGAGAATTTTCTCAAGTCAGTGAAGACATGGCTGACGTGATGTCTGCTGGTGTTGGTCCATCTTGTTTCTATCAAGTCCAAAGTCAATGCAGCCATCTACCAGGAGATTTTGGAGCACTTTATGCTTACATCTGCTGACAAGCTTCATGGAGATGCTGATTTCATTTTGCAGCAGGCACCTGCCCACAGTCCCAAAACCACTTCCAAGTGGTTTGCTGACCATGGTATTACTGTACTGAACCTCACAGAGAATCTATGGGGTATTGTGAAGAGGAAAACAAGTAAAATTTGACAAACAATACAGAGAAACTGAAGGCTGCTATCAAAGCAACCTTGGCTTCAATAAAGCCTCAGCAGTGCCACAGGCTAATCGCCTCCCTGCCGCGCCGCATTGAAGCAGTAATTCATGCATAAGGAGCCCCAACCAAGTATTGAGTGCATAATTAAACCTGCTTTGGAGATCTTGAACATTTCTGTTTTGTAAATCTTTTTTTGATTGATCTTTGAGAAAATATAAAAAGAAATTGAGATAGTGAATTTTTTAAATTTCCTAAGCTGTAAGTCATAGCCATGAGAATTAAAACAAAAAAATTCTTGAAATATTTCAGTTTGTGTGCAATGAATCTAGAATGATAAGAAAGTTTGCTTTTTTTAATTAAATTACAAAAACCAAGAACTTTTCCATGATATTTAAATTTTTTGAGATGCACCTGTATGCATATATATATATATATATATATATATATATATATATATATATATCATTTTATTACTTATTTTATAGACTGTATTTATTTATAAAATAATTTTATAATAATTATATATGTAATTTTTTAAAGTATGTATTTATTTTATAATAATAATAATAAATGCGTTTATATATATATGAGGCTTTGTGTGTGTAAATGAGGGCATAATTGTATTACTGGGTGAACTATTCCTAGACTTTAGACCTCTGTCTATTTAAGTTGTCAGCTGTTTGATCTCTTTTCTGAATTACCTTCTCTTTGTTTTCACTGTTGTTTTAAATCAGATGCTCAGCTAATTGGTCAGGGACGCAGTGCGAGAGGCCGGCCCCCAAGAGCAGCCGCTCCGATAACACAGCTGGAGGTGAGCAATGAAGAGCGCTTTCATGCTTTATAAAGAGCTCTCCTCTACTAATTCAATAAGGATTCAGTCCCTGAATTATTAAAATGAAAAGATCCGTTATTTCATCAGTCAGACGACACATCTGAATAAACATCTGGGCTTCTTGTTAAATATTGGTTTAATATCTTTTCAGCTGCAGTAGCTTTTATTTAATTTTGCTTTGATGGAGTATCTAATAATTTCCTGTTCCACCTGCACAGACACCTGGGGAAAGAGACTTAATAGTAGCTTTTGCTTCTGGCTTTTTCTTGTGTGAAACAGGAAGTATAGCTATCATTGTGCCGCTGGTCCTGCTGGTCATTCTGATTACTACAGTGGTTGCAGGTGTCTTTATCTGCAGAAGAAGACAAAGGTACTTTTTTGTTGCAACAATTTACAGCTTTAAAGATTTTAGTCAATCTGTTAATTTGCAATGTAAAATCATGAAATATGAGTTATACAAATCTTGTAAATGTTTTAATGACAAAAAATCCATTCATTGCAAAAAAAATGTTTAATCTTTTCATTCGTCTTTATTGTAGTCAAGATGATGGCTGACAAAAGTATTAAATAGACAAAAAAAAAAAAAAGTAAATAAAAAACGTAAGACAGATGTTCTTTTTCTGTTGCATCGGGCCTTGCTGTTTTTTAGGTGTCATTGTAATCATCTTAATTTTCACATCCCTAGTAATAAGCCGCTTTGTATTTTGAATGCATGTTCAAGAATTGACGGCACATAAAAACAACAGTCTCTAGACATCTGCAGCTATTTGAAGTGCTTCTCTGTCGCAGGGGGAAACGCGTACAGCGGCAGCCCATAACTAATGGAGGCATTAATGTGGAGATAGGCAATCCATCCTACAACATGTATGAGGTGGCCCATGACAACCACGCAGATGCCGGAAGCCTTCTCAAACCAAATTTCACACTTGATCCCCACAAGGTTTGTGTTTGGCATTTTTAAAACCCTTAATACAAGAAAAGGTCGATGTAGATCCATAAATATCAATGTGGTAGATCCAAAAAGAACTTGTTTCTGTAAAATATCTTTTGAATAAATGACAAGTGTAAATATTTATTATTTCCTATTTCTTTACACCATGGGCTTTTATTTTTTTCCTGAATCCTCCCACCCAATAAAAAATATTCACTGTTCCTGCAGTTGCTTTTACCTTGAGAATTTGCCTCATTAAAAACATTTTTTTTTTTTACCTTTGCACAGAAATAACTCTGACATCTGTTTCTAAAGAGTAATCATGCCTCTTAAAAACAATGCTATAATTGTATACTGTGTTCTACTGACTGTTTGTTTCATGCCATATACGCGTTTCTGTCTAAATTTGTCTTAATAGCAGCATTTACATTGATGTTGTTTAGTGATTGCATGCTGGGGCAACTGTGTGTGTTCCAGGGCTGGTGTGTAAAATCCAGTGACCCTTGCACGCTGAATATTCACTCTGTCCCTAAGGAAATTATACCTGGACAGGTGATCACCTTGGGCTCCTTTGTCTAATTTTTTTACCTAAATGTCACGTGTAACAAAGTCATTCTAAAAGATATTTTTGCATGCACATGCCATGTGCGGTTCGCATGAATGTGTCGTAGCATGTCGCTGTGATAGTATGTGCATGGCTTTTCGACTGAACTTCGGCTGCGTGTTTTTATTTTTCTTTTTTTTTACTTTTTTGTGGTTGCTTTAAGCAGGAGTTGAGGTTGATGGGGTTGTGAGTGACAGTTACAAAATATTTATAACCCTTTTTTGACATCAGAATGTCACTATATGCATAATTAAACATGCTTTTCAAAGCACTAATCCAAGTGATGATACAGAAACCACATTTGAATCCTGCTGCAGTCCGACTCCTTGAACCAGCTTTTCTCAAAATCCTGCACTTTTGTTTTCAATTTATTTCCTTGTTGTAGTATTTTTATGATTCATTTAATCAATTATTATTTATTATAAAACAATTCATTTGAATTCAATAAAGATTTTCTTGAATATGCCTGTGATGAGTGGGGCTGGGCCGAGGGACGTGGGAGGAGCGAGGCCAGTGGAGTGATTAGAGAAGAGCTACACCTGTTCCTCCCACGTCCCTCGGCCCCGCCCCACTCATCACAATGCCATTCTGCCATTTTTAAGGGAGTATGAATGTCAATTTTCCACAATTTTCTCTCCAAACAGCCAATGAACTACTCCAATCCGATGTACGCGAAGATGTACCTCGATGGTCAGAACTGTCACAAACCAGTCATCAACATTGACGAAAGGAGAGAGCTACTCCCAAAGAAACTTGAAGGGACGATCCGAGAAACCGCCGCATAGCCTGACTACTCTTTGTACTCTTTTTTTTACTTAAATGTACAAAATGTATAAAACACAAGCAAAACAAATTTTCTATTTCCTATCAGGTTCCAGATATTTGGTTTCTTGGCACCATCAGCATTGCGCCTTCATGTCTGTTGCAATATTTGGAGTCATACTTGTCTGTTACATTTTTTTAGCATTTTTGTCGAACTGCACTTGTGATACACAACTGCTCATTTGCACATTGTGGACAGTTAACAAAACTACAATGTTTTTTTTTTGTGTGTGTGTGTTTATTTCTTTCAAAATTTTAAGTACATTGCCTTTGGGCATCATGACTGCTTTGCCTTTTTTCTTTGTAGTGTTTACGTCATATTACACTGTGAAAGTTTTGATTTCCATTATAATATTTAATTATGCTAGAAATGCCATACTTGTGCCATTATAAGAGTTTTCGTTATATTCATGTAACGTTTTCTTTATTTCCCCCCCCCACCGCTTACTTCCACAACACAGGGCTACACTTGACTTCACTCAGTTCTCATTGAAGAATTTTGTTTAAATCTATCCAGTGTCGTTTACTTTTGCTCCATGATGTGATTTTTCATTTCTACCACCCAAAAATGCTGCAATTATAAACCATGTTTGTGGACCCCAACCATGTGGCATGCTGGGATAGCTCAGCACTGAATGGAAATATTGACCGAGTGCAGTCTGGTCCACAGCTTGACAACTTTCTTGCAGAGCTTATGTCAGTTTGATGGTCATTAAACTACAGTCTGGTTAAAAAAAAAAAAAAAAAAAAAAAAAAAAAACTATTTTCTGCTACTTTACCTGCTTAAAGCTACATTTGAACTTAGTAATACAACTACACTGGCTTCATCAAGCAAATTAAGGCTGACAAAATGGACTTCATCACTGTTAGATAATAGACCTAGGACAAGATATCATGTATAGGTCACGGATCTTTGTCATGTCATGGATACCGAAGGAATCAAACTTACTGTTACATGGGAATTTTAGAGATTATGAATTAAATCATGTTACAGGTTACTTTCAGATGGGACGCTACTAAGATACAACAGATTTTATAATTTTGTATTTGATTTATATGTTGTTTGGCTGCTTGTATTTTGGGGAAAAAAATGTATTAAATGTAAGTACTTTTTATATAAAAAGCAAATCAATATAAAATAAATACATTTTATTTCCATTTCAAACAGAATTCCTGTTTCTCTCTAAACTTCACTTCTTTATTAAAGCCTAGCTTTTTTTTTGAGTGACATTTCCTGCTTTCCTGTACTTGGAGAAGAGTGTCGGACGTGGGACAGTTTGAGATGTGAATCAGTAAGTTGAAGCTGAGGGGTTCAGTGAAAGCAGCAAGGATAATATTATCTCTTGCTATCAGTGTTAATAGCTATAATTCAAAGCTACTTAAAACCTGCATGCAAAGACTGTAGTGAATGCATTTCCACCGTTACATGTTCTGGGTGGCCATTATAAAACCTTTCCATGTCTAATTTATTCCGACATGCATGTATCATTGATGCTGTACATAATTCCCACAATTTTTTGTACAGGATTGTGTTAAAGATAAAGTCTTAAACTAGGGTGACATTATCAGGGTAAAATCCTTTAAATCTTTTTAATGAGGTAACAGAGCCAATTTCAAAAGAAGGCATGATTCCATGCTGAGGGCAAAGCTCATTCATTTCCTATGTCCGATGAGTACTCTTCTTCAATTACAATGATTCTTGATGATTTCCATGGGTTTAATGTACCTCCGTTGAATACACATGGTCACATCTGCAAAATGCGTGTGTGTTTTAGTGGTGAGTTTCTGTAACATATTCGTACATGTGAATATTTTATAAACTGGTTCAGAACTTTGCAACTACTAACAATTTTGTAATGGCAGCACTCATTACTCTGTGTATAGCATATTGCATATTGTAAAAGTACTATAGGATAATATGAGGAAAGATGCCCTCCTTAAGAACAACAGACTTTACTTTTAAATTGCAACATGTTTAGATAAGTTTAACATGTTATTATAGGAAATAAATTGAACAGTTTGCACAAAATGTAAAATTATTCAATGTTTCATAATAGCAACACTATAAATGCAAATTGAACAATTTAACTCAATTAGCCTGCACTTACGTTTTAACAAAATGCAAAGACATTTAAAATGCACATCTACTTAATAATAGCCCCATGAATTACAATAAGTATTGAATTTTAAAATAATAACACTAGTAACACACATGCCACTTCTGTGACAATCTTACTCCAAGATCAATTTTTTTTCTTTTTTACTTTAAATTAAAGCTTTCATTTGTATGCCACAAATCTAAAAACATTCACTTCCATAAATCCAGCCTTAACAAACAGACACAACAAAACTATGATATTCAACATAACATAATGTCATAGATAACTATTTTCCAGAGACACAACATTTTATCAATTAACTGTTTCAACTACCTAAATGTCACAAATGTCAGTATTCACATGAAATGATACAATTTAAAATAGTGTAGATATTCATCAAATGTGCTGAGATGATGTGCCATCTTGTTACTTGCCCTACCTGAAATCAAATCTACCAGAAAAAAAGTTTTTCAACCATTCAAAAGCATCTTTATAATATCTATGATGTGTATGCTTTATCATCTTTGCATGGGCTGTACTGAGTTTAATAACGTGTCTCATAGTTGTTAGATTCATGATAAAATGATTAATTCTTGAAATTCTAAGAAATGTTTCTTATGATATTGAACTTGATGAAAGAGAACTATAGTGTCATACTTTATCTCCTCGCTGTTATGATAAAAGCTTGCTAATGACAATATCAAGTAAACCATCGATTTCTTAATGGAGTTGGCTGGTTTTATTCATAGGGCAAAATTCGGCATTGGTGTAATAAAAGTAAGCCGGAATCCAAGTATTCATTATGGCAATCAATAATGGGAGGAAGACACACGGTAACAATGAAGAGCATTCTGCAGACTGGCACACAGATTTATGTTTCTCATTTAACAACTCTGCTATATTCACACGGACTCATCAATTGTGCTTATCTGAAAAAAACGAGACATAATTCATCTGGATAGAGGTGGAGTGGAAATAGATATTTCCGTTTTCTTTGTCTTAGACAATGAAAAAAGTAAATCACATGATAAATTCATGGTTTGTTATTCTTGAGTTAAACAATATGTGAGACATCTTGATTGAATTGTGTTACATGTGTGATGAAAATATTTTAGCAGCTCGGCTTAAGAGACTCCTGATGGTGACTGAAATATGATGTCTATTGTTTAGTGGCACTATTGTTAATATCTTTGTGACATGCGTTTGCACGCATTGTTCAGTTACGTCTGAACGTTATCTTGGGAAATGAAGAGAAGGATCAAGAACATTCATAATAAGAGCATCTGTCTGCAGTATTATTCTGTTTCATCTCCCATTCTTTATTTCATAGACACAAATGACAGATACATGTGCTGTAAGGACAGAAATACTTCAGAAGAAAGATTTCACTTCCGAGACTTACATACATTTCACTGAATAGTGGTAGTACAGGACAAGTAATTCAAAGGTTTAAGGTTTCAATGACCCTTTTATATGTTTTTGACAGTGGAAACCTATGTCAAAAATAATATTTCATTAAAAGTCATGAATATTAGGGTGAATAAGTGAAAACCATTCAAAAAAACAGGTCATTTTGTGAGGTCTAACATTTGTAACAGCTGATCAGGTCAAACCTTCTGTCATGGAGACTAAAGGGCTGACCTTCAATGTTGTCAGAACTCTTTGGCTGAAATGTAAGAAACTGCAAACAACAGCCACTTTTTCAGAGTTTTATAGTTCGATTCTCTGTAGGAGATCGGTTATAAGGTAACTCCATTTCCCAATGGAACTGAAAGGTGGATTTTGCCGTAAGCTAAATGTAGCCCAACACCAAGCTAACACCAACCCTCCAATCAAACACGCTGGCTTAAAACTGGAAAGAATATCAATAGCATTTACTGGCCAAACCAATCCAAATCTCTGCCAGTTAATCTACACACATTTAAATGTATATAGCTTTCATTTCTGAAATGTATTTGAATATGCAGATGGTTCTTTTCAACAAATTATGTAACAGCTATGACAGACGCATAGCTTATAAGCAGTAGTGGGAAATGTTGAGATGATTCTGTGTCACATAGTGTTCAAGTGTGAAAGGGACTTCCTGTTAGGAGCTCATCTCCCTCACTCCGGGCAGTAAGATAGAACAGCAGGGGAGATGATAGGAAAGACAGTCAAACATCTCTATTCTGAAGATCACTTCAAAGATTGATATGACTTAAAATTCAGGACCTGCTTTCTATACATGAAACCTCATTTTTTTGGGTGACATTTTTGAGAATCTTTTTGTGGTCTTTCTAGCCAAAATATCTCTCTGGTGACCTTGTTTGTTCACTTAAAAGTGAAATTTGGTCATCACTTATTCACTCTTATATCATTCCAAACCTGTGAAAATCTGAAACATGCAATAGCTTTCTGTAAAGATCAGACGGAGTTCAAGTCATTCACCACAGCTTTCAAATCAAACATAAAGAAAATTTGTCACAAATGACCATGAGACACTAGAGAATCAGTCTTTTACAATGGTTTTTGAAGCAGCATGTTTGAAAATGCTCTAGTGGCCATTCCAACAACTTTTATTCCTTTTCACACAAATTATAAGGGGCAGATTATTGAGTAATAAAGAAATTTATTGCACAATACTATGTTACATTATTTTACCACAGTACATGATTTTTTAAATAACAAACTACACCTTGATGTTGACATTACATAAGAAGATCCACATGGATCCTATTTTAGTAAACTAATAAAATTGCTTGATAGCTCACCCGGCACAGCACTGTACTTATGGACCACTTGGATACGAGTCCTGTGTAACACTCATCACAATAAAAGTACTCAAAGAACTATAGAAGCAAGCTAAAATAGCAAATGGTTTGTTTTTGTTAGTACTATTTGTTAAGTTAATTGTTGGCGGTGGTGTTTTCAGACGCGATAGAGCATTCACCTTTTAGCACCACTCAATGGACAATTTATTTCTGCTATAACTGCTGTGATACATTCAAGAACCAGCATAAACACTGCCATTTTCACATTTATCGTCTTCGGATAAAATTGAACACACTTTTAGCATTAGTATTTTAGTCCTAGAATTGCATCAGTTTAAACTGTATAACTGGCATTTCTTTTAATATACAGTCAAACCAAAATTTATTCAGACACCTTCGACATTTAACACATTATCGCAGTTTATTTGCTATAATTTAGAAAATAATAATAAAATATGATATCAACTCAGAGTTAAACTGTGTCAGAACAAATACATCTTGATAATGTCACATAACACTTAAACAAAACTTAAAATTATTATTATTTTCTTTTTCTTTTTTGACTGCACGTGTGTGTTTTTTTGTTTTGGTAAGTAAAAAAAAAAAAACGTTTTATCATAAAAAGCTATCATATCTCACATTAAGCTGTTGTCTAGGAGATTTATTTCAAATACTGTAAAACTCAAATTGAACCCCACTTCACTCTAAAATCATCTTTGAAACACTCCCTAGAAACTGATGCACAGACTATTTTCTCTGCATTGATGCCTGCAGACAGAATAGAATGAAACATTTCACCTTCCTCTGTATCAATAAATATAACAAGACCTTTTCACAACTGACAGTCATTTTCCTTCTCATTTCCAAAGGAGGTTTAGAATAAATTCCATGCATACACACATCCAAACAGATATCATGTTTCCATCAATAGTTTGATCAGCACAAGCATTGAATTAGGGTTTGTTGTATCCGTCAAAATAGTCCTCTCTTTCTTTGCCATGCCTGAATACTTCATACAATGTGAATTGTGGAAATGTGAATCTAAGGCTACGTCCACACAAAGCCAGAGCTTTCCCAATCCAATCTTTTTTTTTCTCGTCTCAAGAAATATAGGCGTCCACACGAAACCACAAAACTGACACAAAACGGTGTAGTATACATGCCAGACCAGTATGTGGTGCTGTAATTCTGCCACAGAAATACACTTAAAACGGAGAAGAAGACTTGGACTATGCACACAATAAATGTATTAATATTTTAGTTGATAAAAAGACAATAGTAAGGTAGTTGTTAAGTTTATGTATCGGGTACGATTAGTGATGCATAATATGTGCTTTATAAACACTAATAAACAGCCAATATGTTAATAATAGGCATGCTAATATGCAACTAATGGTATGAATTGATCCCTATATTACTACCTTATGTTACCTAACCATTTGAGTCGTCCAGTATAACATTGCATGCTCAGATACCAGAATTACATTTATCCTTTTCTGAGTTAAATTGGATTCAAATTTGAGCTTTTATTGGCCATTTCGTTCTTTCACTTATACAGTAAGACAGCAGTGACATTAAAAGGAACCATCGTTAATCTTCGGGAATACTGGACACACTGCATGCACCTGCACCTGTGTCACTGATTAGCAAAATCATCTGTCTTTTCCCTGTCTGTGGTGTCACCTCCTACTGAATTTGATGGATCTTTCTCTTCCCCAGCAGTCCAGTGGAGCAGAATACTCAGTGTGAGGCACAGATGGGAGAGGTGGAAACTATCACCTTAGACACAACGGTAGTCTTCTTTCTAAAAGATCTTTAAAAGCAGACCGAGGGCTTTACTTTCAACACTTGAAGTGATGGACGTTTTGACTGAAATGCCTGTGATACTCTGAGAAATGGGGAAACGGAGGGAAAAATCATCTTGAAACCTCATTCAAATTAGTTTATATTTGTATTGCACTGCAAAGGCAAAGCTAGTTCGCCATAATGTCAGTAATTATGTATTTTACAAATGTTTGATTTATATGCCCATACGACAATTAGCAAATATCATTCATTTGAAATCTTAATTTGCCTCTGAAGCTTCAGAACAGTTTCAAACAATCACTATTGGCTCAAAGGACAGAAGACAGATCTAAAAAGGAATTATTTCCAGGGAAACATGCTGAAAATGTCATAATTTATTCATGAAGGATGACAATGAACCCAAACAGCCACATGAATAATTGTGGAGCGATTCATAAATATCTTGAATTACAATGCAAAAACCTTCACTAATGACAAATTCCAGATGCTTGCTGCTGCCAACAGTAAAGAGTATCATAATCCAGTTTGCAGTTTGACAACAGGAAAAGAGAAAAGGAGGGCGGAAAACATGAAAGAGAGGTAGATTCAAAGGACTCCTGCTGGTTTCCGAGTTCAAGCTGAGGATGAGTGATTTGAGCTCCCATCAGAAGAGACCTGAACACACTGAGGGAAAATGCTAACCGTGTAGAACAGCAGCTTTCCTTGCTCATCTGACTCAACTCATCCTTGTCAAGGTGAAATGGTTGTTTGCAGTTGAAAAAAATAAAAGGAAGGAAAGAACAACAAAAGCCTGGAAGGGGCTCAGACTGCTATTGTCCTCTGACAGCCACTGAATGCACTCTGTCAAGCTAATGGGACTCCAACGTGGGTTTAGAAGAGAGCAATTAGTCCAGGCTAAAATGATCTAGTCCAAACCTTCGACCAAAGGAAAAATAACACTTTGAGTTTAATGCTGCTGCAAAATGTACTGTATAGCACATTATATAAATTTCATTTATATATTTATATAATTATAGTACATTTTTTACTATATGTATTCTAACTTTCTATTCATCAAAGAATCCTTAAATATGTATCAAAGTTTTCAAATAAAATTAAGCATCAAAAACTGTTTCAACATTAATAATATGAACCATTATGAATAACTGAGCACCAAATCAACAAATTAATCAGATTTTTTTTAATCATTTGATATTTAAGACTGAATTAATGATTATAAAACTATTAACCTTTTTTTAATATTAAAATTGAAAAGTTATTTAAAATTGTAATAATAGATCACAATTTTCTGTTTTGCTATATTTTTTGATCAGAGCAGACTTGGTGAGCATAATAGTTTTGTTTTCTTCTCCTTTTTCTTTTCTTTCTTTTCTTTTCTTTTCTTTTCTTTTCTTTGTTGCCACATTGGATGGCAACCTTAACATATCCAACATAAATGTAAAAGCCAAGCAGGTTTACACCATTTACACATGTGACCAGTTGTGTCTGGGGTGATACCATGTTTATTCAGCAGCAGCTAGTATGGGATTCACACTCAGTTAACAGACCGCTTCCATCTGACAGACTGCAGCTGGAGGGGCATCATCTCTTCACACTCCAGCGGCCTGACTCACAACAACATGCAAATAATATGCTTGTGTAATCAGCGCCTTATGTCATTTGTCCCCTCACCTGTTACAAATAATACAGAACTGTGAGCTCTGTGCTACAATCTGAGAGACGCTACAGACTCAGACCATCTGTCACTGATCACATCCTTTCCAAGAGGATTTTTTTCACAGGATCAAGGTGCCATAAACAGCTATACATATTTTGAATGGTGATGATAGATGTGTGTAAACATGCCCGTTTCATTACAAGTCTGATATGTATGCTGTACTGTCCTATATCATATTTTCAGCCTTATCTATATCATATCTATATCAGCCTTTGGCACTATCTAACCCTGTTCAGCACAAACCAGCTGCAGAATCATAGCATTGCTGTTGTACGAACATTGATGAATGAACAGGATTAATTAAAGAAGGATATACAAAGAATGATTTAATTAAAATGTAGGGCAAAATAAATAATTAAATATATTTTGCAATACCACAGCCACTTGTAAAACATTTGTTCACATTTTAGCAGGCACGTGCAGAAGAGGGGGTGCTTGAGCACCTGCCCCTTTGCCCTTTGGAGCCCAAAGTGCCCTTTTGTCAAAGCAAAATTTCCTCTATTTTTTTTTTTTTTTTTGTCATAACGTTTCCTTTTGTGAATGCCTGCTCATGCCAAATCTAAATATTAGTAAGATTTTGAATAATAATTTAGCTGTCAATAAGATGACCAACATGACCTTTGACCTGACGACGACGACCTCATCATCCAATTCGTCACGCTGCAAGCGCATTTTTTAATTGACAGAGGATATTATTTTCAACACAGCGGAAGCTGGTAAGTGGTGTTTCATTCTCAGCAAAGTGATTTTGATATGTATTTACTTATTATTATTTTACAAGAACAACGTGATGTGAGAACATGCAGATATGTTGTTTATATTGCGGTGTGTAGCCTGTAGTGTAGAGTAACGTTAGCATGCTGTTTGAGGGAGAAACGTTTCACAGGCATCGAGGGCAGAGGCGTCATGCCCATTCAAAGATTTCTGAGCCAAGTTGATTTTAAATGCAGCTTCCAAACGACCAAAAAAAAACAAACAAAAAAAAAACAGCAGAATAATATTTTTATTTTATTTGATATAATCACACTGTTGTGATTAGATCATTCAGCATCAGCTGCTAAATTCAAATCTGTGTTTGCTGGCTGGCTCTGAGCCAGAGACGTTCACAACGCTTCATGATAACCAATCAACGGTTCTGTTGCGCGGATGCAATGGCCAATCGGAGACGTGCAGAAGAGTCATGAAACGCGGTGTTTTTGTTCACTTGCTCACTGACTGAATTATTTAGCGAATTCTTTCTTCAGAGAGAGAGAGAGAAAAAACAAAAAAAAAAAAAAAATCCTGATGTGCATAATGTAATGTAAAGTGCTTCAGTGATTGTAATGGTAGTTTTTGAGAGTGCCTGAACTCTGGCTAAACTGAATGAAAATGTTATTTGATAATGTAAATGTTCTTTACTCTCTGAAAAATGAAAGTGTTAAAATAAGTAACTTACAATATTGTTATTAAAATTTACATTAAATGCAAATTCAGTCGTATTAAAAATATTTTATGGCATGATATGGCACTTAAGTAAAAAGTCAGGGTTTTATGTGTAGTTAATAGATTACACTACCTTTCCATTTATTGATCAAATAACAATCTATAAAGGTGCAAAACGCGTTTACTTATACGTTTGAGAATCGAGATATTTCCTGATATATTTAAGCATGTTTGGAATTGTTTTGAATAAAAAGGAAAAATAAATAAAACATAAGCCTATATAAGTTATGCAGTGCTTTCATAGCATGACTCAGTTGTTTATTGTTTTGTATCAATATTTAAAGTGGACTTATTGATTAGGTGCAAGAATAGTAGTGATGGTTAAAATAATAGATTGATAATGAAAGTAGATTGTGCCTTGTTCCTAGATGGACAGAGACTGGAAAGTAATAGATCAGATGAGGAGATGGAGATGGAGATAGAGAAAGAAAAGAGACAAATGTAGACGCACAAGTGACAGAAAGAGCAGGTAAGCAAGCCAGGAGACAGAAGCTGGTGAGAAAGAGGAAAATGTAGAGTGTTTTCTGTAGTTTTTACTATAACAGCTGTTCTTAATTATTCTGTAGAACAGAGAAGAAAAAGCCTTCAGGTTGGGACAATTTAAGACATTTCAGTTTCTAATCCCAGAGCTATTATTAGGTGGAATTTTTTTTTTTTTTTTTTTTTTTTACTTTTAAACTTAAAATTGTCTCTTCTGATCTTTTTCTTTTTAAAAACTGCATCACAGCATTTGCTGCCATATCAATACATAATCATCCTTATCGATACGCAAATCGGCAAGGAATGCTTCACAATATATTGCTGTATTGCTATTTTGAACCGCGCTATTTAAACCTTGTTCCATGTGCCCCTTTTATATTTTGAGCACCTGCCCCTCCAAAGGTCTCTGCACGGCCCTGCATTTTAGGAATTACATTGAGGGGTGAATGGGGTAAGATGTGTCATAGGGTAAACTTGTACTTTCTGGGTAGCCCTTACATTTTGTCCAAAAATACAAATAATATAGCAAAACAAGATTATAGAATGGGATATGGCATAAAAAACAACAATATAAACTGTGATGGCAAACTTTGATTTTAGCTTTGTAAAGTCTTGTGTGAAAGTTTGAGGTAAATTTGAAGTCAAAGAAAATCAGTAAGTGTTGTGAACATGTTTTAACATATTGCTAACATGTTGTTAGCATGATTTAGCTAGTTACTAGCATGATTTAACACATTAGTAGAAATGTTTAACATTGCTAACATGATTAACCATTTTTAGAGTGATTTAACACATTGTTTGAACATGTTAGGCTTTTAGAGTGTCCAAGACAGACAGACAGAGAAACAGCCGGACAGACAGACAGACAGACAGACAGACAGATAGATAGATAGATAGATAGATAGATAGATAGATAGATAGATAGATAGATAGATAGATAGATAGATAGATAGATAGATAGATAGATAGATAGATAGATAGATAGATAGATAGATAGATAGATAGCTAGATAGATAGATAGATAGATAGATCAGGTTCTATTTTCTAGGTGCAGTATTTACTCTGATCATTAAATTTTCACCAAGATATGACATTTGGCTCAGAGGTAGAAAGGAATCCAATTACATGAGTAAAATATAGCAGGTATTTCAAGTCTCCAAGGCTGGACATCTGAGCACTGCAGTACTCAGTCTATCCATCTATTTTATACATGCAGTGAGATTTTAGTCTGAGCTCCCAGCACATGTACCTATTATCTGTGTCACAATCAGGCCTGGTGCTCTGGGAGAAACACTTCTGTCAAGAGCCAGAGCGAGAAAATCAGCTAACATCCATAATTACCTTGCCCATTTGGCTGTTGACAATTGAACTTCTTTAATCAAAACACAGCAGGCTCAGACTCTGCTCATCAGCAATAACAAGCTGGCCGAATGCTGAGGTTTCCCCCAGCGGACATGCTGTATCTGTTTGTGTGTGTACTATTCCGCAGTGAAGTGTTGCAAACTTTGATTTACTGTCACTGCCAAAGGTGTTGGTTGTAAGTGATAGCAAGATTGCACACATGGATTAATAGCCCATGTTTGCTGTCTTTTACAGTCAGCACTTTAGTTGGTAAGTAAAACGTTCCCATCAGAAAGATGTGAGGATCACCAATTTTTTTTTTTTTTTTTTTTTGGTGATATCTTTATAAATAATAATGATAATCTTTTGTTATTTTTGATAATTATTTATTTTTTTATTTATTTTTTTGCTATAGCTGTTGTTAAACAAGCCTGTTTCTGCCAGGGAATAATGAAACAAAAAGGGAATTGCTACTTTTTATCTCACAGTTCAGACTTTGTTTCTCACAATTTCGCCATTCTGACTTGTTGTTGTTTCCGCTATGGAATAAAAAGTGAAAAGGTAATTGTGACTTTTTATTTCATAGTTTTGACTTTTTTTTTTCTCAAATGATGTTAAATCTCCCAATCCCAATTCAGATTTACAAGCTTTTAATACTGACTTTTTATTCTATGTTAGGAAAATAAAAATAAAGATGTAAGATGTAAGTCATAATTTCGAAGGAATATTTGTGTGTTAAAATATACAATACATAATTATTATTACAATTTTTAAAGTCTTAGCTAAGACTTTAAGGTGTTTATACACTAACCAACTTAAAATAAACCAAAAAAAAAAAAAAAAGAGCCACAAGCAATATTTCATCTGTAGAAAAAATTATTAACTCCTGTCCCCCATCACCTGATAAATAATATGGATAAATGTTGCTTATTGTGTCTTTAAATGTCTTTGAGATTGTATGTAGCCATGCTAAGCAACACCCACTAATGTTAGTCCTGGAGATAAAATATGGATGCATTTACAAACTATTACCCACCAGCTTCCAATGCACTTTTAAATCATGTGAAATTTTAACTTTTGTCCTCCATGTCTTGGGTTTCATTGTCACCACATTTATTCATGCCTTTCATATTGTGTTCTATTATAAACAGTGAAGTGGTTTTCTAACCTTCTAAAGTTAGTTTTAAGTTCTTTTTTATCCTTCATTTGTCTGTTTTTGAGGCAGTGTTTTACATCCCAGACCCTCTCATGTTCACTTCCATCAAGGAGCTGATATTTATGCACAGCTGAGAGTATGACTTGAAATGCAGGGTGAAAGCACAGTAATTATCTTCCAGGGCAATCAGACACTCTTATCTCTAGTGATATGTGGGCTGTTATCTCTTGCTTTGTTATCTATAGGACATTTTAGTGGTCTTTAGTGTATATTTTCAGACAAAATCAACAATCCCCATTAAAGTAAATGACCTACAATCAGAGCTTGTGTCCTTGGAACAGTTTGTTTGTGCCCTTTAGAAACATAACCATACGTTTGTTGATGATATCAAAAACCAAAAAAAAAAGAGAAAAATAAACCCATACACAATCTTTGGAAGAAAAGAAGGAAAATATATATAACCACCAGAGTACTAATGCTCTCAAATGTACTGTGTGTCATTCCCAAGTGATTATGCTTTTCTAATTTTACTTTACTTTCATCAAAATCTTTTAAATCAGAAAAGCACCAGACATACAGTCATGTTCAAATTTTTTTTTTATGTATTTGCTGTAAGACTACAGAAAAATGTCTCAGTTGTTAATCACTTAAGTTTACAGTCAGCGTGACACTTTTTACAGTGTCATAAAAAATATGCGAATAGAAGAAGACATAAAATTTAAATGTATACATCATGTACTGTATTTTTTAATATACAGTGCACATTGCATTCTAAATATTTGATGTTGCAAATCATTCATTAATTATTTCAGTTATTGATTTTTCTGTTGGTTGCCCATAACCCAGGCCTGATGTAAAGTTTAAACAGATTATAATGCACTCAGATGTTTACAGCAAATCGGATATGTTAGAAAACAGTACATTAAACTAAGATACCTTTTTTTATATCCCAGATATGGAAATTGATTTTTCCCAAAGTAAAACAACAGCTAACACTTCAGTGAAACAGTGTAACACTTATTGAACTGAATCCCACAATCATTAATGCTTTTGGGTGAATTAAAGTAATTAAATTGAAGAATTAGTGCATTAGCACAAATATCTGGATGTCTCCTGCACATTAGGGGCAGGACCTACTTTTTCATGTCTAATACTAATTAGATTAGAAAGAAAATGAACAACACTAGTCAAACCTTTTTGAATTTTCCTAAATTTAATTGGTTGAGTGTATTTTATGAGTGAATGAGAGAGGCAAAATGAAAAAAAATTGAATGGTGATGGATTATTTTTGATTTCAGATTGCCACTTATTAGTTCTACACCATCAGAATGAAAGTCTTGGAAGCAAAGAAATGCAGTAAAATAATAATTTCTATAACTGATTTCTTTAAAAGCAAGTCATGTCTTGGGAAATGTATGCCTGGTGATGTGCACTGTTATAGGTATAGACTATGGATCATAGACATAAACCCCTGGATGATTAAAAACCAGGATATTGTTAATATCAATGTATTATACTTTAAATATGTGTGTAATTTTTAAAACAACACAAATGGGGCAAAAATGCATGTTAAGTTTAGAAAGATTTTTAGTCCTGTGCCTTGCCTCACAGTGCTTTTTTTTTTTTTTTTTTTTTTTTGGACCAAATGCCTGTTTTGCTCTTTTAATTCACCTACACACACAAGTCCTGTGACAGGGACATCAATAGTAATGGAACTCCAGTAAGTATGGCTGTCGGCTATTTTATTTAATTAAACATGGGATGGAATGATTATTTTATATTTAATAAATGATGCAAATTCATTTTGTTTTTGATTGAGCTGTGTTAGTAATAATAACATTACCTTCTTGACAGAAAGGGTTGCCAAGTGTTCACAACAAAACCCACCCAATTGCTACTCAGAACTAGCCCAAACGAACTGCATTTCAAATGGGGTCCCCCAATAAAAATTGCATTTCGGTGGATAAAATATACATTATTGGGGTCACTTCAACTCCCTGCTGCACTTATAGTAGTACGGCTTTCCTCTGTATATACATATCCTAACACGTACAATTTTAGCTGGATTATTTGTGTCCTCTTCAAAAATTGCTCTCGATGAATTTTATGTTTATTGTCCCCCCCAACTGTAAGATGAAATGTATGCCCCTGCTATGGATATAGTACATTTTAGATGAGCCTGGATTCTTCAAAGCTTAAATTCCCATTCTCACTACATTCCAGTACCCCGTTACTGATTGCAATTATGCTTTCTGCCAGTTTACACCTCCGTCTTTGCACACAGGAAAAAGGATATAGTAAATATTATAACAGATTTTATATAAAAATGTATCTATGATAATCCAAATGCAGAATGATTGTTATATAACACATCTATTTTACATAGTCCTTCAATTATGACTCATTCCTCTGTGGGGATAAAAATGTGTAAAAGAGTGTTTTGGCACAATTGTCAGATTGCGAATGCCGGCACCCTCAAGGGCACCGTCTCATCCCAAGGTTTTTTCTTCGTCTTCATCTCTGACAGTACTAAACCTTGCAGCAGTAATCAAGCCATTACATTTGCTTACAGAGATTGTGCAATACATGCATTAAGAAAGGTTTCTGTTCTCTAGTACAAGTGATACCTATCATAGCACTCAGTCATTACATTACAAGCTATTTTGTGAATTGTATCAGTCAATTCATATGTTTAATGCATCACAATATCATTGACTCCCAAGGTGATTAGTTTAAAACACAAATTAATTCAGAAACAAAACACAACCACCATTGTAGTGTTGATTAAATGTTAATGTTTGTTAGTGTTAGAATTGTTCATGTTAGTTAATAAAGCTAATCATTGTTCAAGTTACTTCAAATCTTATTACATACGGTCACATTTTAGTTTGAACACCAATTCTCACTATTTTCTAACTATTAATTATAACTTTTGCCTCAACAAGACCTAATTTGCTGCTTATTAATAGTTAGTGAGGTAGTTAAGTTTAAGTATTGGTTAGGGTTAAGGGATCTAAAATATGGTTATGTAGAATAAGGCCTTAATATGTGCTTTATACGTAATAATAAACAGCCAATATGATATAATAACATGCATGTTAGTGCTATAAGTCTAATATTTTGTTTGACTGTTGGCAAGAAATTCTTTGCGGGCCGTAAATCATTTTAAAGACTTTCTATAAATAAGATTTATCTTTACTTACAAATAGTTTTGAAATACATTTGCTCAGGGTTCAACAATTCAAGAAACAATTTCTCAGAGTTTTGACTGAGTGTACTTCGATATCTTTCAAAAAGCTCTGGGGCAGTGGGGTTTCAGTTTTTATGAAATTCTTATTGACAGTTTTAATACGTGTAATAGCAAATAGAGGAATGTATTCAATTCAGTTCAAAGACGTCCATCAACAAACTGTCTCTCACAGTCTGTTACAGTGTTACATGTAAAGTCTTTGTCTGACTGAGATCGGGCTTTTAATCGATAACTATTCCTGCAGGATTTATTGTCTTCTCTTGTATCACACCTTATCCTGGCATACAGGTGCAATCCATTTTCCCTTTGTACTGAGAATTACAATTATACCAGTGAGAAAAGCCATTCAGAGCAATTCAGAGAGAACGAAGATGCATTGTAAAGTAATGAACACCTTTTAAATAGCTCCATCGTGCTAATCAATCAAATTAATGTATAATTGCCCTGAAGAGCCAACAATACACACTCACACACTCATGAGAGCACATCTGTTCATCTGAAGATTTCCTCCAGCAACACTGACATCAGAACAACATCACATGTACCTTGCCTCACTGTAACAAATTCGGCAAATAAACATCTCTAGGACATTTTTACTCGAGAAATTTGTCTTCATTCCTGCTGCAGAAGCTAGATCATTTAAAGACATACAGAAAACATATTGCTGTGCTCTCGGCTCTCATCTTTGTGGTTCACTTTAGCCTTCACAGACATGTTTATAAAAAAAATGATGCTGGCTAAAATACCACAGAAAAAAATGTAAAAATAAATATAATAAAATAAATGCTAATTCACAGTAAAAGGCATAAATATATATTATCAAGTCGTCAACTTTATTTTTATAGTGCTTTATGCGATAGTAATTTTCAAACCAGCTTCACAGTATTAAACAGGAAAGTAACAGAAAGAACGATGGAAACTTAAAAAATAATGCAAACTGAAATTCTGCCATAAAGCATCTCTAACAAGACAGTAGTTCCATTATTCAGCTCGAGTCAGTTCAGTGTTGATTCAGTTCAGTTCATAACTTTAAAAAGGTTGATAAGCAGCTCTACTGAAGACAGTAGTGTTGTTATTCATCTCGAGGCAATTCAATGTTGATTCAGTTCAGTTCAATAACTGTGTCAGTGTTGTACATTTCAATTACAAACAAATTCGATTCAGCTATAAAGCCAATCACAATTGCGTCATTATTCAACTCAAGTTTTGTTCACGTCTGATTTATGATTTTGCTAAATAGTGTTTGAAAAGTGTTTGAATATTATATAGTCATATTTTATAGATTATGTTATTGCATTTGAAGCAATATTTAAAGCTATATTATAAATTAAGTTTTGATGGTTAGTATAGCTAAATTATAATTTTATGGGGGAAAATGTTGGTCATACTTTAGTTTAGAGACCAATTCTCAATATTTACTAACTATTAACTATATTTTTTATTCAATAAACTCCTAATTTGCTGCTTTTTGATAATAAGGTTGTTGTTAAGTTTAGGTATGGTGTAACATAAAATATGCTAAAATATGTTTATGCAGAATAAGGCATATATATGTGCTTTATAAGTACTAATAAACAGCCAATATGCTAGTCATATGGTTACTAATAAGCAACTAGTTAGTCCTTAAAATACAGTGTCACCAAAATGTATTCTATGGTACAGAAAAAACTATTTAAAATCGAATTGCTCTTTCTAGACAGTATTGCAAAAATAATGCACTGAAATGAATTGCCCCGTTTCCCTGCTTGACATGATGGTGACTTCCACACCTGCAGAGCTCCTGCACAATAAAGCATTTGATTTATTGATATTTCATTACAGTGACATTACAGTAAAGGGGAGCATGGTGAGAGCCCTCAATCTCTAATAATGACAGCAATAGTTGTTTTAGAGGTAATTCTGGAGTTAAATCTGGGTCGTGGATTAGTGACATCACCTCAATTTAATGGTTGCTATATCATTTATTATTATTATTATTTTTTTATCTGTTGATTAGCTACTCACTGAGCATGTATACAATTAATAGCACATCATATGTAAAGAATCACATTTTATGTGCTATGTTTGGGTACAAACATCTGATACACATGTAAAAGGTGGATGTGCATTCTAATTATAAATGTTACAAAATATGCTTAAGTCATTAAACTTTCTGACAGGAACATTTCCAATGATGTAAAATCTGCAATACATGTACAGTATGTGTGTCATCTGCTGTTTAAGTACTGAAGCTCCTGAAAAAGTAGTTAGTGTTAGCTACACTGTTGGGAACGTTACTTTAAAAAGTAATTAGTTATAGTTACTCACTACTTTTTCCAAAAAGTAACTGCGTTAGTAACTGAATTACTCTGTAATAAAAGTAACTCGTTACCAGGGAAAGTAACTATTTGCGTTACTGTAAAAAATAATAAAATAAAATAATAATTAGCTATATGTCAGATAATTTTTTTTTTTTGTTGCAGTTTTCACAAGTCAGTTGAAATGAGTAGAACAGACAGGTGTTTGTACATAACGTTCAATATTTATTGCACGTCATCAGACAGCAAGACTTTTATCCTGCACTTCAAGTAACGTTATTATATTTGTAAGAAAAGGGTTTTTGGCCACTAGCTTTGTAGATGCGTGTCACACATTACATGTACACATTACATGCACGTTCTTGCCTTTGACCACAGATAATTTAAGGTAGTGCTTATATCTCCACCTTGAAAATACCAACTTTTCATCGGATTGCTCCTGACTCACTATTTCTGCTGCTGCTGCGAATCTGTGTAGCTGTTGCGTGTGTGTGTGTGTGTGTGTGTGTGTGTGTGTGTGTGTGTGTGTGTGTGTGTTTGGCTCCGCTGGCGCAGCCGCGTCTGCCGGCATGTGTGTAAAAACACTGGCTCTGATTGGCTACCATGAAACACATGACTCTGCCTTAGCCAATCATAATCTCTTATCTCGTTATTAACCCACCTGCTCACTCGCTGTGTGAGCCAGGGGTGCGTTCGGATTGCATAGTTTATTAAATCAATGCATAGTAACGAACCCCATTTAACGTTCAGTAACGTTAATGGCGTTGGAATGACGGGAAAAGTAATTAGTTAGATTACCCCGTTACTGAAAAAATAACGTCGTTACCTAACGCCGTTCTTTTAAACGTCGTTATTCCAAACACATACTATAATAATAATAATAAAAATGTTTCTTAACAACATTCCATAACTGAGTTGTAAGGGAAGGATATTATGAACAGCACAAAACAATTAATGAACAGAAATTTCTCAATCCATATATGTTTTGTTTTGTTTTGTTTTGTTTTGTTTTCCAACCAAACAAACTGATTCATCTGAGAGATGAGAGAAAGGGTAGAATGCATTGTCTCCTCACATGCTACACCACTGCTTGCTGGGGGAAAAATTATAATTCATTTATTCATTCTAATTCAAGTTTATTTGTAAAGCGCTTTTTACAATACAAATCGTTACAAAGCAACTTTACAGAATGTTTCTACAATATTTAGTAGTAGCTTATGGTGGTGACTGTCAGTTTGTGCACGTTTGACAGGATTTTTAGAAAAACTTAATACAAGACGTAGTCAGCTAGACGATGAACATTAATAATATTATTTATTAATAATTATTATATGATGCAGACACACATGTAGCAATAATTGTTAGTTCTGTTTGTTGATTCAGGGTTAGCATCATCTGAGGTCCTCTGAGGGTCAGCATCATCTCTTCTCAGGTGTTCTGGATCCAGACTGGAGCTTGTGTAAATCCTAGTTACCACAGGATGTAAATCCGGTGGCAAAACATAGAAAAAAAATAAAGACATCATTAGCATAGCTGCTGATCCAACAAAGTAAAATTAGTTTAACCCAAGCTAATTAATAAAAATGCACATTTGATCAGATGCAACTGCAGTCACAATTTAAGAGATACATTATTTGAATGCTTGGCGAAATAGATGCGTTTTACGTCTAGATTTAAACAGAGAGAGTGTTTTTGAACCCCGAACATTATCAGGAAGGCTATTCCAGAGTTTGGGAGCCAAATGTGAGAAAGCTCTACCTCCTTCATTGGACTTTGCTATCTTAGGAACTACCAAAAGTCCAGCGTTTTGTGACCTTAGGGTGCGTGATGGGTTGTAGCGTGGTAGAAGGTTAGTTAGGTACGCAGGAGCTAAACCATTTAGGGCCTTATAGGTAAGTAATGATAATTTGTAACTGATACGGAACTTAATAGGTAGCCTGTGCAGAGACTGTAAAATTCGGGTAATATGATCATATTTTCTTGACCTCGTAAGGACTCTAGCTGCTGCATTTTTGACTACCTGTAGCATGTTTATTGACGAAGCAGGACAACCACCTAGAAGTGCATTACAATAGTCCAGTCTAGAGGTCATAAATGCATGAACTAGCTTTTCTGCATCAGAAACAGTTAACATGTTTCGTAGCTTGGCTATATTTCTAAAATGGAAGAATGCAGTTTTTGTAACATTGGAAATATGATTTTCAAAAGACAAATTGCTGTCTAATATAACACCCAGATTTCTGACTGTAGAGGAAGTAACAGTACATCCATCTAGTTGCAGATTGTAATCTACAATATTCTGTGTAGTGTTTTTGGTCCAATAATTAATATCTCTGTCTTATCCAAATTTAATTGGAGAAAATTATTTGTCATCCAATCTTTTACATTTTTAACACACTCTGTTAGCTTAGATAATTGAGAAGTTTCATCTGGTCTCGTTGAGATATATAGCTGAGTATCATCAGCATAACAGTGGAAGCTAATTCCGTATTTTTTAATAATATTAACAAGTGGCAACATGTATATTGAAAATAGAAGGGGACCTAGGACGGATCCTTGTGGCACTCCATATTTTACTAATGATAAATGAGATGACACCCCATTTAAGTAAACAAAATGGTAGCGATCGGACAGGTAGGATCTAAACCATCTTAGAGCCTGCCCTTGTATACCTGTATAGATTTGCAAAAGGACTTGTACCTGAGGAATCTACTCTAAAATATCAGAGCTACTATTCAATAAAATGCTAAAAATGTTGTTTAGCATTTTTATGTCTTGTTATTTACCAGCAGTGGTCATCTGCATGTGTAAAGGAACCTAATTAATGAATGAAGTGCTAATGCAATGGAATAAACTTACCAAGTAGTAAAATAACAATATCCTTGTTTGTTGAACTGTTGTATATATGTGGCCGAGAGAATGTGCTGGAAGGACAGACAAAAGCTTTTAGTTGGGGCACTGAGATAAGAAGTCAGAGTTGAGAATAATTGTAAACCCTCAGTCTTTGAAACATCTGAAGCACTGCCTGAACCAGTGAGATAAAAACCTGTGTTTTCTGAAAGACAATCACTAATACTCAGAGGAGCAGAGACCCAATTAATCTTTGGTGACATGATCTTCAGAGGGATGGCTCTTCTAACTCCTTGTGACATGCTGGGTGATTGGATCGAATTTCTGCATCTTTCTTTCTATGTCAGCCCTCTCGTAACTGGTTGTTTTTGAGTTACAGCTTGCTTTATCATTCACTGCCCTAAAACAATTAACAGCAAATCAAATAAACCCAGTTTGGCAATGCATGCTCACAGTGGTCACTACTGGCTACATCTGTTTAATTACTGTTTAATCAAATACAAAAAGAGATGTGACTGAACTGACTTGTGCAGTGTTATTGTTTGGTTGTTTATTCCTTATGACAAAATGTTTATTAACAAATATATATATATAAAATTAAGGTCATTCGACTAACTCTAAGTCTCTAATATTTCAAAATAACAAAATAATTTAGTTTTCTCATTATTATCAGGTGCATGAAATGGCACGTTCTGGTCAACATTCTACATTTTTAACTGCATTTCTAAACCAAAGTCAACACAACAAACAAAAGTTTGTGGTTAACATTGCATGTGAATCACCAATTTTAAGATTTATATAAACGGTTGTCTACAATAATTTGAATGCAATGTTTTCCAGATTACCTGCCCTTAAACAAACGTTACATAGTACATATTAAGTGGCTTCTCAAGATATAAAACAATTGTGATGTGAAATGTGTTGTTTTTATTCCGCTAGAATCATTACACCAAGTTACATCCTAACTATATTTGACACATTCACTGGTTTGAAATTATTTTTTTTGGGGGGGGAAAGAAAAAAGAAAAATAGGCTATGAAATATGTACTTCCCTACTAGCTGATGAAAAATGGTATGTGAAGAGAATAGAAAGTCATAGTATCAGAGCATCAACAGTAGGCAAAAAGTAAGTGGATTTCCTAATACTTCTGGTGAGATTCTAAATTAAGCATGTTATAGACAATATATCATCCCATGAGGCTGGTGGATGCATTGCAGTAAAGCAAAAAAAAAAAAAAAAAATGATGTTAGTGGGTCACAAGGCAATGACAATATGACAAATGTAGTAGTACGTCGAGTCATACTACTCACATTCATATTATACTGAATAAAAGTTTTTAACTCAAGCAAAAGAGGCACCTACTCCGAGAGTTAATGCAATTTAAAACAGTCGATTTGGTCAAAAAGCCATTTAATTCAGAAACTAAACAAGTGTCTGTCTTTGTGAATGAGTCATTGAATCATTACTCCAATACCTACTCTGAGCTGTTTTAGAGAAACTAAAACAACAGAACTTAAAGAACACTGAAACAAACTTCCCAGAATGATCCATGAGGGTGACAAGATGTTTAGCATTATTTCTCATGTATACCTTTTTGTTACAGTGAAAAAAGTGTCACTGTTTCCTGTTAAATGGCTATAAAGGTGTGATGTTTTATTAGATCTTGTAGAATCTTTCTAGCAAGTGATCTCATGGTTGTGTGTTGTTAGATTGTCCTCTCAGTATGTATGTACACGATTCATTTTGCAGAATGTTATTCCTACCCAGACAAGGTTAATGCGAGATGCCCTGAGACAAAACATGTTTGTGCTTAACAATTTCAAATAATATTATTTAATTTGTACAACAACTCTGACCATCTGAATACCAGGCTGAAATGAGCCAAATTAATGCATATGTGTGCATTGGCTCTGACTTCAAACTGCAGGGGTGGGGGGGATATTCATGGAAAATTTTGAAAAAGACTTTGGAGTGAAAAATACTCATGAACAGCCTCCCAGTATGTTTAGATGATCCATCACTTGAAACCAACCACATAGAAATTAATATGCAGTCCCATTGGTGGAGCAGAGGTGCGTTTCCAGCAGAGCTTCTGTGGTTGGCACTAATTTCTTCCCTGAAGCCCAGTCTCACCCTCCCTGCTCATCCCCATAGGAGCAGCGAGGACTGGAGGGGTGACATATCAGCTTTACGCCACCCCACCACTCAGGAGATTCAGTAGCTGTGGGCTTGACCACAGCAGCCACGCTTCAATTTATCATCCTCTAAAGAGAAGCCTCTGGCCCCAAAACAATCCGGATAGGATGTCCCATCACCAGAATACTGTTCATGTTGACACTCATTGTGACACTGCAAGGCGATTCTGGAAATGTCTAAAATAGTGCAGTTCCATTTTTGATAAGGGTGCTGCATGTTAAATTAGGAATTTGATGTTGGACATGAGAACCCTAACTAAGGAAAATACAAAATTAGACTAAGCCTCCATAATTGCATCTTCTCTATTGGAATGAATTGCATACAATTCAATATGAAATACAGGTCTAGCTAAATACCTGGGGTTTCTAGTAATGAGTAAGCAAGGCAGTTAAGAGAGAAATCATATTACAAAGAGCTAAAGGATATAATAAACACGGCCACTACCACAAACTACCCCAGTTTCTTTTGTTTTCACTCCACTGCTTCAGGCTGACAGACCTCCTGTGCTCCCTCACACTAGCAGCTCCAACCTCATCTTGCCAATTAGAAAAGGAAGACAAGAGACAATTGCCCTTGTCTGATAACTCACTAACTAACTAGATTCGGTGTTGAATTCTGCTACTTCTTACAGCCTACCTGAAGACTTTAATGGGTCATGAAACCCCAAAATATTTTTTTTGAGATGTTAACAGATATGTGTGTTGCACATTGCCTAAAACAGTAATAGCTTTCACAAAATATGATACAAACTGGAAACTGGTCATTTTTGCGCTTTTTGGGACCATTTCGTAGATCCAGTTTGAAAAGTTACTTTCAAGGCATGTGACGTAAACCCGAGTCATTTATGGCTGCGTTGCTGCACATCATGCATTTACGTCAGTGGGTTGAGCTCCCATTATACATGAGCAATGTAACATTATACTTGACAAAGGACTCGTCTAATCCAATAACTGAGCCTTGATTTGCATGAGCTATCCCAGTATTTATGCATTAGAAAGTAGCACTCGTGTCAATCATTGTGTTTATGAAACACGGATCGTGTTTGTGCCTTTGTTCAGTGCAAGAACACAAAAATGCTGTTTTTGTTTCCCAGCGATGCGAACAGAGCTGAAGTTTGGCTGCATGTTGTTGATTTGCGGTGTCCTACACAAACACACGAAAATATGTTTGAAAGGAAAAAAAATGTACAAGACAGTTTTGTGAATTGGGGACTAGAGCAAACCTATTTGCAAGAAAATTGACTTCAGTACTTGTTGGTAATGGCTAGAACATAAATAAGTTTAGGTGATATTGCTTAAGAAACCATTCAGTGCATTAGTAGTATTTCCTGTGTTATGTCTTTGCAACATACATTCTCCCCGGGACCGAGTCTGGAGCAATTACCACATGAACACTTATTATAAGATTACAACGTGATGCATGTATTAAATTACTAAAACGTGACATATAGTTACACATGTCTGCAAAACAAAAGTGTCTATTTTACTTTTGCAGCGTTCATATACAAGATAAACTTTTAATTGTTAATTTATTAATATCGGTGCTTCATCTGGTTCGTTTTCACATTCTAATTTATGCACCTGAGGGTCCAAAGGTTCAAACTGAAAAGGCAGTGGACCTGCACTGCCATCATTATGATCAACGTTTGGGGATTCTGGTAGGGAGAAGTCCTCCACTTCCACACAGCTCTAAGAACCGCTTTAGCTGATGCTCTTGGCATCGCTGTCCATCTTGGAAACATGTGTGGGTTTGCATTGTCGATGTGCAAATTAGCAGTATTTATTCACTTATTGTAATTCCCCTATTATGCAGTCTCTGCCTTTCCTCCATAACCGGAGGTGTGAAAAAGCTTCTCTGAAGCATTTAGCTGGTTCAGGTGTGTTTGATTGGGGTTGAAGCTGAACTCTTCAGGACAGTGGGTCCCCAGGAACAGGGTTGAAGATCACTTTTATAAGGGTTTATATCAAGGTGTAGGCTACAGTGAAAAAAGGGTCTGAAATAATATCTGAAATATTAACTATTTTCCATGCATTCAAATTATTTTCTATCCCCTGATGTACTGTGTGTAAATAAGACAATACATATAAAACCTATGATGAAACCTATGATGATTCTACCTTTACATCAACAGTATGAAAAATAATCCTTATATTCATTAAGTAAAAACATGTCCATAATGTCTGTTTAGTAAAAATCACTTGAATACAATGATGAAATATTCTCTCTCAAATAGCATTGTGTATTCCTGATTGGTATCCTTATTGGTATTTGTGCCAGATAAATTTCTTACTTTAACTTCTTTCTTGTAGTAGCAATAGTTCCTGCAACAATATGAGATACAAAATAAGATTTTTTTTTTTCTTTTGCTATGTTTTGGCCAAGATTTACATGTTATAATTAGGAGGCAGATTGAAATAAAATTTTAAAATGTTGTGTAGCTTATTGCCATGAGGGTAAAGTGTGTAGTTTCATGGATAAACATTCAAATAGAGCTTTTAGATGTTAGGCGGTGATTAGATAAACAGCTGGTGCTGTGAAGATTACCCCCACATACAGTATATAAGGTGAGCATTTTAATTCCTCAGTTCTATCAACATCCAACAGTTGCTTATAAAGGAAATGCCAATTAGAAGCAGAACTTCAAAGTCATGCTAACATCTGTTAAATGAGCCAGTTTAAGTTTCATGCAAAGTGAGGTGGTCTGGTATTTACTGGAGAATATTCTGTGACTCTTTCTGTGATGGAGTGACATAAGAATACACAGCTTGAAGGACTGCATGAAACTTCCATCTCAACAGCACATCTCAACAGCAAGTTCATCTGACCAAAGTACCAACAAACCCTTGGCCAGCTGAGGACTGGAGTGATTTAGTATAGCATTAAGACCAAGGCTTGCATTTGTGACTTCTGAGGCCAAATTAACTGTTATATTTCAGGTGTGGTGTGATTTATACTCCCCTCTGCTACAGTTTAAAGTTTAAGGGGCTGCATTCTAGAGCCAACAATAAATCAACATGTCTCTTTAGAAAAACATTTAGTTTTTCACTAGTCTTGGCACTCACCATTAATTTATTGTTGATGTTAGTTTATTCCATATATTTGCTTTTTTTTCTGTGGGAAATGTTTAATGCGTATGATGTAGGAGAGTAGCAAACATCATACACAAACATTGCATGTTCAACATGCAGATGAAGTTACAGAAATTACAGTTCATCTGTTAGGAAGTGCTTTGCAGATCCATAGGTGACAACAGCACCATTGCATTTTGCATAGCAAATTGATTAGTCCTCCAAAATAACTCCCTAATGCTTTATTCTTCACAATAAACATGCTTATTTAGTAATCAATTTATCACAGCAAAGCTCTGTTAAAGTAAATCTCCATGGAAATGCCAGTAGCATGTACTGACAAGGGAAAAGCATGGCATTTTCAGGTACAACTTAAACCATTGTCAGTGATTATGTAGAGTTTTAAAATTAAGTTCTAAAGTATATATAGTATATAAATATAAAATGATTAATAACAATTTTTTTATTGTTATATATCATCAAAACATCAAAATCCAATGATATAATTGTTTAAAACCGTTTTGGAATGTATTTTTGTACAAATGGTGCTTGATCTGTGCCTATTTCTGTCCTGATTCAAATGAGAGGGCTTTTTAACTGGAGAAAGCAATATGGATAGAGGACACACATTTAAGATTGAAGAAATGGTTTGAAGTTAAAACATCGATGATGGCTTTGTTTATCACAAACATGCAGATTTTCACTTCATTAGATGCTAATTAATGGACTGGACAGGACTTGACTAGATTACTTGTGATGTTTTTAGCAGCTGTTTGGATGGCCTGTGGGTGAGTACAAACTATTAATTTAACTACATTACCTCATTAGTATGCAAAAAAAATTAAATTGAAGAAAAGATACGAATACAGATTAATTAACTGATTGACAAGTCTAAATTTGCTCTTGAAAATGACTAAAATTGAGGAGTATAAATGCTCCCTTCTAGCAATAAATAGAAAAAAATTCTAAATGCCACACCACCCTTACCAAAAAGAAGTAAACTTTAAGTTTACTTCAATAAGTATACCTAAGTAAAGTTCAAGTATATTTTTAAGTATACTTTATGTAGTAAGTATACATATATTTACATTTATTCATTTAGCAGATGCTTTTATCCAAAGCGACTTACAGATAAGGACAGTGGAAGCAATCAAAAACAACAATGATACATATAACAAGTCTCAGTTAGCTTAACACAGTACACATATCAAGGGCTTTTAAATAATATAATAAATAAAAGGAAAACAGATAGAATAGAAAAAGAATAGAGCAAGCTAGTGTTAGAGGTCTTGGATTGAAGAGATGGCTTTTAAGCAGATCCTAAGGACTTAGCTGCTCGGATTGAGTTGGGGAGGTCATTCCACCAGGATCATGTTACATTATGTGTGAAAGCATCTGTAGTTTTTTTGGTTTCTTCTTCGTTGTTTCTGAGTTTTGGAAATTCTGCACAGAAGATGTGTGTTAGTGCATCCTACAGTATAACAATGAAAACACTCTATGAGCACAAGTAGGCTATTCATAGCTTTCAGTCAAGGTGTCAGCTCAAAGACCTGGAGGGCAAAACATCCATAGAACTGCAGGACAAGTCTGTCAATTTTCCATCTGTTTCACAGCGGCAAATATTTAAATCACCTCTCAAAAAAATAAAACAACAGTATCTGAACAAAATGCATGTTTTGGAATCCATGCAATCCATGTTAAGCACCCGTGTCAACAGTGCAACAAAACATTTAAAACTTAAAGTGTCTTAATATATTTAAAACAGTAACATTCAGTAATATTCTCTATATATTTTTTACATACACAAGCAGATGAGGCAGTATGAACGCAATCTGCTAAATTGTACAGTATTTTCCTTCAAATAGTTTTCTATGGGAAACCATATTATTAAACTTTGCACATTGCGTCTAAATTCTGGCTTCATCTGCTTGCCTGTACAATATACATAATAAATAAGGTGTATACTGAATTTTGCCTTTTAATATCTGTGTTTTACGACATTACTACTAAATGCAAACTGGGTAAAAATAACTGGTGGTCAGCTTTGTTTTGCCATCCAGGGTGTGACGACACGTGAAAACTATCAATAGCTTGAATAAATGTAGACTTTTTCTGAGTCAAGTATACTTACATGTCATTTTAAGTGTATTTCTGTTTATTTCTGTGTATTTCCATTTTAAAGGTGCCATATGCAAAAATTGAGGTAAAAATATCCATAACATGACCTACTCTAATCAAAAGAATAAGAGGAAAAAAGGGAGATGATGTCATTAAAAAAATTTAAAGTTATAGTGCTGCAGAGATATCAACCTTAATTAGCATTAGCATTACTAGCCCCGGCCCGACAGGTGTCGTAATACCAGTTTCGGCCATGGGAGGCGATATGCGGGCAACATAACCACCAGCCAACCTGCAATACACGAATAACTCGCACGGCTTGTGGGCGTGCCTGAACCTGATGTCAATCATGTGGAAAGTACAGCCCAGTACTTAATTTCAGTTCAGGGAAGAGAGAGAAAGGATGACTGAAGCCCTTGGCAATAGACCACCACCGCGATCTGAATCACAAATCAAATCACAAATCAAATCTGCTTTTAATCGCTGGAGACAACTGGTGGACCTGAAAGAAATGAGCTTCGACTCCGAACTTGCAACATTTCTTTTGCATTGGTAAGTTAGATGCTGTTAGTATTTTGCTAGAAGTTTGTTTTTGTATGCTTGTGTATTTGTTTTCGGGAAGTTATAACATAGAAATGTATCGAAGGCTGTTCGATAAACGTGCTAATGTTAGCGATGGCTAACCGTAGCTGCGTTTGATAATAAGCTAGCTATAACTTAATGTTACCCATTTTATTATATCATAAATAACATGCTCTGTCTAGTCTGTTGGTCTCCGTGTCCTCTTTGCTTCGTGGTTTTTCTGTGCGTGAAAAAATTGATGTGTGGCGTGAAAGCGTGTGAAAAGAGTCAATTGCGTGTGTCTCACGGTGAATGCTTGAGAGTTGGCACAATAGTTCCCAAGCAGAATAAAGGATAGGTTGATTATTGCTGTTTAGCGTTTGTATTAATCTATGATGTGTCCTTGTTTGCGTACAGGGACATAAAAAATAAATTAAAAGTGATACGTGGACCAAGGTGTCTGAGATTGTTCATTTTAAGTAAAGGATCCTAATATTTCGTCCACAACAATATTTAATGAGGTTAACTTATAACTCCTTGTGGTTAGTCTGCACGAGATCAACAAGCTTGTTTGCTTTGCGGCCGCTTTAAATAAACAATAAGCATTCGATCTACGTTAGCAGAGCGGCAAGAACGATTTTTGACGCTCTAGACGCCGGCGGTGTGAATGCACAGTTAAGCTTCGGCTATGGCTGTAGTGTTGTTGTGAAAGTAGGGGCGGAGCATAGAGACTATGCCGTTTCTCGTTTGTTACTCTAGAGTAGACCAATTCACTTTATCAAGGCATACTGCCCACATCTGGTATGGAATGTGGAGTATGACTTGATTTTTTTGCCAGACATTAGAGATGGCACCTTTAAGTACATAAAGCACATTTCTGAGAAGTACATAAAAAAAGACACTATTATACATTATACTTTCCTATTTTTTAGTTTAAAAGAAGTAGGCTATACTAATAGCACACTTGAATAAACTGTTTTTTGTAAGGGCAGGGTTGCTACTGAATGGCAAACATGATCATCCCATTGGGGACACATTTAAACGTGTAATTGCATACAACCAAATGAGTTTCCAAGAGGATGGGAATCCACTGAGAGTTGCAGCCATTGTCATTACTACCTCCCCCTCCTACTTTAGAACTCTGTTGTTGCTCCTAAAAATTAAATGATAATCCTGATGGGATCAAAGTCACGGTTTTTCAAGCAATGCCATTATGGATGAAATAATTTCATTCTATCTTTGGAAGAAATTAATTTGACAGATCAATTCTCAAGCATCTCACCCACTTTCAATATGGATTAAATTACAGGGAAAGTACACCCAAAAATGAAAATTATGTAATTAATTACTCGCCCTCATGTCGTTACAAACCCTAAGACCTTCGTTCATCTACAGAACACAAATTAAGGTATTTTTGATGAAATCGACGAGCTCTCTGATCCTCCCATAGACAGCAACGTAACAACAATATTCCTAGGTCCATAAATGAAATAAGGACATCTGTAAAACAGTCCCTGTGACATCAGTGACTTCATTTTTGCGAAGTACATCATCATCAATGAGTATAAAACATCGTACTACATCATCATCAAGGACTCCCCATAGAGTATTTTGGAGTTAAGCGTACCATTGGCCTAGTGGTCACAGTTCAAGCTCTAAAGTTAAAACCTTCATCTTTGCCAGTTCTAAATTTTAACCACTAATCCACACCAAATTTAACCCTGTATAATTTAAAATTATTATAAAATAAGGAATAAATGTAAGAGTGGTAAAATAAACTAACCAGAATGAATAATAAAAATGTAAGAAATTATAAAATCAAAGTGAAAAGTAAGTTAGTGTGATGATTGACATTTTAATGACTGTCCAATTAAGTGGGATTTATGTTGAAGTCCCACCCCACCACTTTAGTTGCAGTATGCTAGAAGCCATTTTCTTTTCTCAGAGACTAATGATATTAGCAGCAGCATAACTTTGAGCAAGAGCTAAAAAGAGCAGTTAAAGAAGATAAAACTACATATATGCTTTTATTTCTTTGAAATTTGGTCAGATTTTTTATATGCTGGAACTCCGATCATTTCAATTTGAGGACGATGCGAGATGGCGAATCAACCCACACAAAATGAACGCTGAACAGTTGAATCTAACCCAGGAACCGGGTAGGAAAATTCCGATTACCTGCTAGTTCACACAAACGGAGCCACATTTTTTTTTTCTCTTTGAGAGACCGCTCAAAGGAGTGTCTTTGTGAAAACGGAACTATTATTTTTTCGTACCACACTGAGTTTTTGCAGAACCGGAGAATCAATTTTTTTTTTCTTTTGAATCTATTGAACTGAACTATTTTGAACTGAGTCACTGGAACTGAATCTTTTTGAACTGAGATTACTGAATCGAACCAAATTGAATCTTTGCACTGAAATCTTTTTAATCGAATTTATTGAACCAAACATTTTTGAATTTTCTTTACCAAATTGAATGTACTTTACAGAGTTATTGAACAGAATCCATTGAATCATAATTTCCTGAACTGCTCTTGCATCATTTTGATTTTCAAAATGTTTTCCTTTCCTGTTTTGAGTTAACTGATCTTGTCAAAAGTTATAATTGTGAACTTGTTATACGAGTGCAGTCTAAACAAACTCTATAGTTATTGGGTGCACCCAGATTAGTCCATGCATAATTAATATATTGTAATTTGATTGTTTGTTTTTTTTTGTTTGTTTGTTTTTTTGTCATTACGAAGTGTCATTCAATTGAAACTGTGAATACTGTGAATTTTTTTTTTCTTTCACTTTATTCTCTACAAACAACCAATTTATTTTCAATACAGATTTATTTCCCCACAACGTTGAGCTGTTTAATTTATGCCTTCCGAGCCGAACCTATTGGCCTATTGATATTAATATATTGTCAGTGCCTGTCAATCGCCACCGGTGTTACACAAACAACACCAAGCATTCTGTCATCTGACAAAAAATTGTAATAAAATAATAATAGCACTCTAGAGTGCCTTTATCCTTGAAGGTATACACCACAGAGGGCATTTATCATGTGATCTAGTGAGAGAGTCATAGTAATTTATTAGGAATTAGGGTAATTCAAACATGACCCAAATACATAAAAACTCACTTAATGCCACCTCATGGTACTTCTCGGGGAACATTATGTAAACACTGTAAGTGCACAAGTCCACCACATTAATGCCAGTGCATTACTGTTTTTTTTTTTTTCATTGCCATGCATTACAGCCAAATATTATGAGGGAAACAAGTGAAATGTGTACAACATATTTTTCAGGTAGTGACTCGGTGCTAACCTACGGCACTGACCACAAAAGCCATGGTAGATGCATCTCATCCCAAGATGTGCATTGTGCATCAGTGAATAATTGGTTCAAGCCCATTTTCTGGTGTGGTATTCTGCTCAGGCCTTTAGTTGGCCCCAAGGGCACAAGAAATTGCATTTCCATTATCGAAGAGCATCAACAGCTGATTAAACAGCAGCCCTATTGAATTGAAGCTCCACGGGGTCACCTGTGATCTTACTTGTTACCCTTTGATCCTACAGTGTACTACCATAATGACTGCATACTGTACAAGGGCTTTTATTTTTTACTGGGATCTGAGAGGAAATGCTGAAGGAAGTTTGTATAACATTATCTGTAACAGAACAAAATGTATACGTGTGAATTATTTTATTTAACAAGTTTAGATTTGTATTATAAAATTATAATGTTCTCCTTCACTGTGCTTAATTGATGTGGAATATGAGAACTTCAAGCCTTGGCAGTGGTAAATGGCATATTATTCGCTCATCTTGGTTATGGGGTCTAACTCGTACCCAAAGTTCCTTATTTTCCTGTACTATTAAAGGGCAAATGGAGAGAGTCTCAACTGGGGTGGATTTGAAGGCAGACACACTTTATCATAGTGAAGTTTAGAGCCATTTGGGGTGCTATTCCTGTCTTCATATTCCATTTATTTCACATAAGAAATCAGGTCAGACAGTTTCATAAACCATTCATGTTTGCTGGGGAAAAAAGCTATAAATAAAGGCCCATTTTTTATTTGCATTTAACTATTCCAGCCAATATCCTAAGACAATTTACAGTTATAAGATATTATTTTGTATTAGTAGTCCTGTAAGCTATGGACATAATCCATTACAATGTGCAAATCATTCGGGCCAGCAACAAGACTAGTACAAGCAACAATAAAGTAATGTAAAATAGCTAGTGAGGTAATAATTAATACAATAAATAACTGAGAAGCATATGTGTTTGTCATTTGTGTATATGCCCGAGGACATATGAAAGAAATAAAACTAGCACTGCTTTCAGTTTATCTCAGGCATTGCCAAAAGTATTCCAGAAAGTTGCCTGATATCGTAAAAATAACTGTATAATAATATGTTGTTTTCAGAATGGTTTTGTGTATATGGTCATAAAAGTAGCATAATATCTAAATTGAATATCTAAACGGTGGACCATTTACTATGCACTTCCCAGACACAGGATTTATAGAAAACATCTTGGCTTCAACTCTGAAGAGCTGAAACATTTCCACTAAAAACAGATGAAATCTGCTCTGCTGATGAGTTATGAGAAATCACTCCTTATTGGACTGCAATAAATAATCATCCATGTCTTATTATTGTGCTCAGATTTAAACCAATAGAGAACCTGAGGCTTCACATGGAGAGTAGACCCCATAATTGGGTTAATGCTGTAAAATAAGGCGATAAAATGAGAACAGGTGACCATTTGTGCATTTAATTGTGGAAAGACTCTTAAAAGATCAGTCTCTCAGAAGCATGTGTTTGACTGAACAATTTTAATAGCATGGAGAGACTAATGAATCAGCCTCGCATAGCCAGACATTGGTCTGGTTAACATGTAAAGTGACCATTCAGTATCTACTCTAAAAAAAAGGAACTGGTAATTTATTAACATCTATGTTAAACCTAAAACACATTTGTTAAAGCTAAAAAAAAAAAACTGTAACAAAATAAATTATTTTGTATTACTAAAGTACATTGTGATCTATTTTTACAGAGATCTTGCATTTGATGGCACCAATCTGGCAAACAGACAGCCAATACACCAATCATCTTATTTTCAATCTCAAATCAAGTCACCTTTATTTATATAATGTTTCATACAACACAGATTGTCAAAGCAGATTTACAGTGTGGAAAATGTATGCTGATAATGCAAAGAGGGCAATATAAATATTCACTTTATCAGTAAAAGTCAGTTCACAGTTGATTCTGTGAAAGGAAAGATTTGTACTCAGAAAAGCTGAGTACAATTTTTTTGTCACTAATCAATTCAAATAAAGTCAGTGTACTTGGTTGAAAACCATCTCATTAAAACTGCTCCACCACTTTCTACCTGAGGTCATGCAAAGTCAATCTTATGAGGTGAATCACAGGAGTAAGGTGTAGGTTGGTCTCATTTTGATGCAGCACTTTGATAACGGTAACAATCTAGTTAAATATGATCAGCTGCCAATTTTGTCTGCTCCTTCGTTCTTTCCAGCACTGTTTGTTCATAGACCCCTGCAGAGTGGCTTCTTTGAAATCTTTATTGGTGTTCCCATGTGCCTTTTAGACACTGTGATGAACATCTGTTCTGTGTGCACACTGCTGCAGTGTAGTCATAAAGTGCAGCCTTAGCCCTGGTGAATAATATCCATTGACAGCCAAGTCTTGCCCTCTGGTGAACTGTGCCTTCATGATTCCAGAAATATCCATGAAAAATACAAGAGAATCGTCCAACCCCACTGTACTCCAGGAGACAGACCTCATACTGTGAGGCCTGCACTGTTTAAATAGAGGCAAGACATTTTTCACTTAATCATTTATTAAGCTCTTGCATGAAGCATAATATAAAAGCATAATATAAAAGCAAGTTATATGCAAACAGTAAACAATTGGTAAGCATATAGATGGATGGATGGATGGATGGATAGATAGATAGACAGACAGACAGACAGACAGATCGATCAGCAGTTTTTGCCAATACCATGAGAATCAGACTTCCAAAATAACATCAGAACCCACTTACTTTCATTATTAATGAATGAATGTATGAATGAATGAATGAATTATTGAGACGTCTCTCTCTCTCTCTCTCTCTCTCTCTCTCTCTCTCTCTCTCTCTCTCTCTCTCTCTCTCTCTCTCTCTGTGCGCATGTGCTGACTGAGTGAGTGGGCGGAGCTTTGAGTGTGAGCTGGGTGTTTGGTGTGTGTCAGGTAATCTTTTTTTTTCTATCTTTCTATTTATTTATGTTATTGTATCATTTTTCGGGGTGATTAAAATTTAGTTTTTTGATTTATCATTTATTTGGGAGGGTAAGGAGGTATAAAGAATACTCTAGGGCGTCTGCTCCCGGTTTTGTACTGGGAGCATGGCTGGCCCAGGTAGCGGAAGGTTTGATTTTTTGACGCGCCGTCATGGTGTAAAAATAGACTCAGCGGTTAGTATAGAAGACTGTAGCCTGGCTGTTGGAGAAGTGATTGGGCCTGAGAACATTATGTCTGCTTCTCGCATGAACAGCGCTATTGTTGTGTTTGTGAAGACAATTGATTTAGCGAATCAGTTGGTAGAAATTGGAGTAGAGCTCAATGGTATTTTTACCCAAGTGCTCCCTCTTTCTACTCCTTCAAAAAAAGTGACTCTTTCTAATGTGCCGCCTTTTATTTCTAACGAAATTTTGACCAGAATGCTTTCTCGTTATGGTAAATTGGTTTCTCCTATAAAAATGATTCCAATTGGGTGCAAGTCACCACTTTTGAAGCATATTGTGTCATTTAGGCGTTATGTCTATATGGTCCTCCAAGACAATTTGGACGAATTAGATTTGTCTCTAAATTTTCGTCATGATGATTTTAACTATGTAATTTTCGCCACAACAAATACTATGAAATGTTTCGGCTGCGGTGGCACAGATAATCTCATCCGTGCGTGTCCAGTCAGATTGAATAAGACTCCACCAGTCGATAGTGTTGAGCAAAATAGCGTTGTGCGTGATGAGGAAATGCAGAATGGTTCCGCTGTTTTGACTACTGATGCTGAGGTGCCTGGAACAAGTATGGCTCAGAAACCAGTAGCAGACGTTGAAAAAGTACCAGAGTTTGGACTGATAGATAAGACTACTGCAGGGGAGAGTGCAGGTGCCGCTGATGCGGAGGAAGATGAAGTATCCGCGCCAGTGGCGAGGGATCTTCCAGCGGGGCAGGCGAATGAGTCACAAAACAGCGACGGCTCGGCCGCTGCAGTTGAGCAACTTTTAGCCAGTATAGAGGAGGATCGCTGTTCTGTGATTGATTCAGAAGATTGTACATTTAAAACGCCTCAAAAGAGAAGACTAAAACAATGTCATGATGTTGGCAAACAAGCGAAAAAAATGGATGATTGTGACTTGAGTCAGACTGATACAGAGAGTGAAAGCGATTTTTCTGAATGTAGTGTTTCATGCAGTTTGCCTCAGAGTGGATTTTCCAGCCGATCGTATAAGGTAGAAGATATAAAGTCTTTTCTCAAAGTGACAAAAAATGCGAGAAAAGTTCGGGTTGATGAATATTTCCCAGATGTAATGCAGTTTATTGAGAAAGCAAAGACTTTTAAGAGTGATGGAGGTTTTACTAATCAGGAAGTGTATCGTCTGAAAAAAATTCTTGCAAAACTTAATTCGCAACCTGGACTCATTGTTAGTAATGAAAATGCGTAAATATCATCTTTCTCTGTGTGTTGTTTTTTGGTTGTTCCTGCTATGGTTCTTTCTCTATATATTTATGGGAGAATTTTGTGTTTCTTCTCTAAATATAAATGGGGCAAGAGATATAAGAAAAAGATTTCAATTATTTGAGATAATAAAACAAAAGAAAATTGATGTTTTGTTTGCTCAAGAAACGCATACTGACGTATTAAATTCTTCTGATTGGGCAAGAGAATTTGATGGTTTATCTGTATTAAGTCATTTGACCACAACCAGTGGTGGAGTTGCCATTTTATTCTCCAAGAACTTTATTCCCTGTTCTTATCAGGTAGATGAAATTATAAAAGGTAGACTTTTAAAAGTTATAGCTTCCTTTGAAAATCGTTCTTTTGTTTTTATTTGTGTGTATGTCCCAAATAATGCATTGGAAAGAATGATTTTTTTAGAGACACTGAGTGATGTTTTATGTCATTGCAATTCTGAGGATTTATTATTTCTAGGAGGGGATTTTAATTGCACAGAGCACATTTTAGATAGAAATCATGTTGAACCGCATATGCTTTCACGAAAGCGGCTCATTCAGTTATTGAAATCACATGAGATTGTTGATGTTTGGAGAAATTTTCATGGTAATCAGAGGCAATACACATGGACTCATGCTTACGATAATTTAATTTCTTTAGCAAGGTTGGATAGGTTTTATGGTTTCAAACACCAGCTTAATTTTTTCAGAAGCTGTTCAATTGTTCCAGTAAGCTTTTCTGATCATAGCTTGATACAGTGTGTTGTGTCTTTGAGCTCCATTAAGCCAAAAAGTGCTTACTGGCACTTTAATAATAATTTATTATGTGACAATCATTTTAAAGATATTTTTAAAGAATTCTGGATTTCTTTTAGAACTACAAAATCTTCTTTCAAGTCCTTACAGCAGTGGTGGGACATTGCAAAAGTTCAGATTAAGCAGTTGTGCCAACAATATACTTGCAATTTCACGAGAGACATAACCAGTTCAATGAAAATATTAGAGAATGAATTAATGGAACTTCAGGGGGGTGTTGATACAGGAAATTTGACTCATTTTGAAATTTTTAATAAAAAGAAAAATTCTTTAGTTGAACTTCTAGACACAGTAACACAAGGAGCTCTGGTCAGATCACGTTTCCAAAACGTAGAATTGATGGATGCACCCTCAAAATTTTTCTTTAATTTGGAGAAAAAAAATGGACAGAGAAGGTTTATTCATGCCTTACGCTCTGAAACTGGAGTCTTGCTGTCAGATCCTTCTGATATTCGAAGAAGAGCAATTTGTTTTTATAAAGAACTGTACAAAAGTGAACTCACACATGAACAAACTGATGGTAATGACTTTCTTAATAATTTACCTCAGCTATCCGAAGAAGCTAATGCTGGGCTCAGTAAAGCTTTAAGTTTGGAGGAGTTGGAAAGAGCTCTCCAAAGTATGGAGTGTGGCAAAGCACCTGGAGTAGATGGACTACCACTCGACTTCTACAAGTCCTTCTGGTCGGAGGTGGGTCCAGATTTGTTGGAGGTGCTTGGGGAAAGCTTAGCCAATGGGCGGCTACCCATAAGTTGCCGTAGAGCGGTTCTCACTCTGTTACCAAAGAAGGGAGATTTAAATGATATTAAAAACTGGAGACCTGTGAGTTTGCTGTGCAGTGATTATAAATTGCTCTCAAAAGTTTTGGCTAATAGATTGGGTGATGTTTTGGAACAAGTTATCCATCCTGACCAGACATATTGTGTGCCTGGTAGACGAATTTCTGATAACATTTCTTTTATTAGAGATGTTTTGGATTTAGGTAGGAGTCTCAATTTAGATTTTGGACTAGTGTCAATAGATCAAGAAAAGGCTTTCGACCGAGTTGAGCATAATTATTTATGGAATGTTTTAGCAGCTTTTGGTTTTAAACCTGAATTTGTTTCTATGATAAAGGTTTTGTACTGTGAAGTTGAAAGTATATTGAAAGTTAATGGTGACTTATGCGCTCCTTTTAAAGTTTTTAGAGGTGTTAGACAAGGGTGTGCCTTGTCTGGTATGCTCTATGCTTTGTCAATAGAGCCTCTTTTAAACAAGTTAAGGACAGATTTGCATGGAGTGTATATTTCAAATTGTTTAAATGTACTTAAATTATCAGCATATGCTGATGATGTTGTTATTTTAATTAATTGTCAGAAAGATGTCGATATGTTGATCAAAATATTAAAAGATTTTAAAAAGTGTTCTTCTGCAAAGGTAAATTGGTTAAAAAGTGAAGCGATACTGGTTGGGAGATGGTTAAGGGGAGAACCAAACCTCCCAGATGGTTTAACCTGGACTAAGGAAGGGTTTAAATACCTTGGAGTGTTTTTAGGAAGTGAAATAATGGTACAAAAAAACTTTGAAGGAGTTGTTGAAAAAATAAAAGGTCGCCTCAACAAATGGAAATATTTGCTTCCAAAAATGTCATATAGAGGACGCACATTGATTATTAATAACTTGGTGGCATCTTCTCTCTGGCATCGCTTAATTTGTGTTGATCCTCCACCTGATCTTTTGTTAAAAATTCAGTCAATTTTAATAGATTTTTTTTGGGATAAGCTGCACTGGGTTACAAAAGCTGTTTTGTATTTGCCAAAAGAAGAAGGAGGGCATGGACTCATACATTTACAGAGCAGAACAGCAGCTTTCAGACTCCAGTTTGCACAGAGACTTTTAACTGGACCAGTGGACTCAAGCTGGAAATCCATAGCTTTTGCAGTTCTTCAGAAGTTTGAAGGATTAGGCCTGGACAAAGCTTTGTTCTGGTTTAATCATAAAAAGATGAACTTGTCCAAGTTACCCATTTTTTATCGTAATTTTTTTAAAGTTTGGTCATTGTTTATAGTGCAAAGACTGAGTAATACAGATTCCTTGCACTGGTTGTTACAAGAACCCTTGATTCATGGTTCTCGTTTGGACATATCAAGTAAAGGACCTTTCCCAGCACTTGAAGGAATTTTACTCCGTTCTGGTGTGATAACCCTTGGACATCTAGTACAGCTCGCAGGAACAAACTTTAAGAATGTTGATTTGGTAGGTGAACATCTGGGCATTCGGTCCACACGTGTGGTGACTAAACTCCTTGAAAAGTGGAGATCTGCTCTTACAACAGAAGAATGTAAACTGCTGGAGGACTACTCTGAGGGACTGATTATTCCGGATCGCAGGGATCCGTTTCCTAATTTGCTGCTATCACCTAATTTAGAAGAATGCAAAGGTGTTTTTTTGTATTCTGAAAATGTGTCATTAATGGGTTCAGAGCCGGCCTCTGGAAAAGCCTTGTATAAAAGTTGTATCAAGTCTTTGAATAAAAGGTTTTTAGATAATAAAGTAGATACACCCTGGCGTACCATCCTACAGATGGGAGAAGGCACAAAACCAGAATGGAGAGCTCTGTACAAGTCACCATTAACTAAGAAAATTGGCGATTTACAGTGGAGAATATTACATGGGGCAGTCGCAGTTAATGCTTTTATTTCAGTTTTAAACCCTGGTGTTAGTCATGGTTGTCCTTTTTGTTTGATGAGAGAGACTGTGTTCCATGCATTTATGCAATGTTTAAGACTGAAGTCATTGTTTATTGTTTTACAGAATTTATTTGTTTGTTTTGGTGAATCCTTTTCTGTTGGAGTTTTTATTTGTGGTTTCAAGTATGTTAGGAGACACCGTTTTCGGTGTCAACTTCTGAATTTTTTGTTAGGCCAAGCTAAAATGGCTATATATAATACTAGGAAAAATAAGATTGAACGAGACACAAGTTATAATTTAGAGGCAGTGTTTTTTAATTCAGTGAAATCTAGAATTTTAATTGATTTTCAATATTTTAAAACTATGAATGACCTTGTTTCTTTTGATCAGATTTGGTGCAATAAGGGGGCTTTGTGTGAAATTATTGATGATAATCTTCATTTTTCATCCCTCTTAAGATAATTGTGTCTTGTCTGTTCTGATTTTATTTTTACAGTGTGTTGAATGACTGGACAATGTTTTTGTAATAAATGGATTTTGAATCTCAATCTCTCTCTCTCTCTCTCTCTCTCTCTCTCTCTCTATATATATATATATATATATATATATAAGAAAGAAATCCATACATCTTTGAAATTAAATAAAGAACATTATGACAGAATGGAACAATTTTGTGTGTAATTTTAAAAACATAAATAAAACTATTCTATTAGACTCTTGATTTGTTACTGAGCAAAAGCACTGCTGAGAAACTGTCAGGGGTCTATTTGTGGCTTTGCTTGTATGTCTGATCTTTCCTCCTAACAATAGCAGCCTGAGACATGACAACTGGGCATGGAAATCATGCTCTGATGTGGAAAATTGCCCCATTGTTTTATCATCAAGGGAGAAGCGAGGTATATAAAAGTCAGGGACAACAGATGCTGAGTGGAGGAAGGCCAACAACATTGTTGTCAAGATTATCTTTTGGATAATGTGGTCATCTACATCTCATAAAAACATCCTGTTGAGAAACATGAGTTCACTTACATTTTCCAAAGTGCACAGTACGAAGTCCACACCATACTGTGAGCTCTATGTAACTGATAGAGCCACTTTGGACTGGTAAGTACTGTAGGAACTGATAAGTGAAAGAAGGATATAAAATTGCAGCCCTCACAAATGTACTTTCTCCTCTTGACAACTTGTTTCAGAACAGATGGCTTCACAATCAGGGGGCAGTGCTATTAACAAATTCCTCTCGGGCTGGGCATAAGTTGAGAGCTGTGAAGGAATTCCAGGAATTGGCGCATGTTCCTCAGCTCAAAGAGTTTTGCAGAGAGAATGAAACTCTGTGTCTGACACACTGACATCAAATCTCTCAGGTTTCCCATATCAAACTGTGTCGCTCTTAGACACATAACTATCAAGCAAGCGAGCCATGAAGCTGAGAATTGTCCAGACAAGTCACACTTATCAATACGTCATAATAGTGAAGATGCCTCCTCTAGACGGCAAGTCCTGGGTGACAAAAATATGTTCTTCTTGCCAAGATATTACAAAGCATACAAAATTAAATTGCAGATCTCATGGCTCACCCTGCTAAGTCAGCACAGAGGAAGAGCGTATGTTCACTAATGTTCCCTCTAAAGCCGAAACAGTTTCAAGAAAAGAGAGTGGCTGTGCAAAGATCTTGTTAACTGCTTCTTACTGGGCTAATGCTTATGTACAGTAAGTGGTCATTATCGTATATCATTATAGGTCATTATCGCCATTGTACCACTTTGAAGGAGCTTATTTTGTGAAAACAACTGGCTGCCTATCAGTTATCCTATTAATTTCATATACAGGTGGTAAAACACTCATCCTGACAGTCAAACGTCACTCTCTGTGGGACAGTCTGGCGAACAACTAAGGATGCGTTTTAATCCGTGGATAGGATTAAAGGAGTAAAAAGTTCAAAATTAAAGATTAAAGTTCCTAGGAGGTAGGAACTGTTTGTCTTTGATCTCTCAATGGTGCCGTTCTCTCTCCCGTAACCTCAGCATCTGGTCACACAGATCAGTGATCAAAGAGATGAATTTGCTCAATGAATTCAGCGGGTCCAGTCAATAACAACAGACCCCAATCCTGTTGTGCTTACTGAAATTGAAACGGCATCATCCTATCAGATAAATGTGCTATTTCAAAATAGTTGTGAAGCTCATTGTTCCTTCTGGAATCAAAATTTAACAAAGTACTCAGCATCCTTTGAATATATGCCAGTGATTAAAAGCATCAAGATATCGGAATGATGTCAAAGTTAAATGCTGCATAAATATTTAAGACACCATTGTCTAATTACACATTATTACTGTAATTAAGAAGTTCAGGACAAAGGGTCAAGCAGTTACTCTATTTCCTAAATGGTAGCTGTCAGTTCAGCAGCAAAGCTGTCAAAAATTCCACTTACTTTCCCCTTCAGTCCAGCATATAGATTTTTTAAGGCTGGCCAATTTTGCAATCGAGGAGCATAGCAAGGTTAATGAGGCAGATGGCACGTAAGGAGACTTGTTAAAAGTCTTTGTTGATAAATATCCTGTGTAATAACATTCTGCATTGCCCCAAGAATACCCTCCAAAAATATAAATTCCACCTGTTCTTTGTTCCTTAATATATAGCAATATTTTCCTCCAGAAGGCTTAAAGGTTTTTTTTTATTTTTTATATATATGTCTTTCTCCAAAATTCCAGGCACGACTTACCTTTTCTTTAGCTACTCTCTCAAAGATCCTCAATCTGTAAAGTGCCAAAGAGATTTTTGACGTCTGGATAGTTTCCATTTCATTGTTGTATAGCTGGCCTCTTGGACCCTTTTCTGACAATTGCCCTCTTTTTCCTGTTGCTCAATTTGTCTGGAAGGTCTGATCTTAACAGTGAAAGGGTTGTGCCACGAATTTTATATATTTTTTAAATGGACTTCATGTTGCTAGGAAGGCTCATAGCTTTGCCAGTCTTTTTATAACTCTTCCTTAGCCTTTTCCCCCTCAACAACTTCAATTTGACAGCTTCACAGTTCCATGGACTTCATAACTTCAGGATTGATTTGAGCAGTTATTTTAGGGTTGAAAACTTAAAGTCAGTGATATTTGTTGTGCAATCAAGCAATGGAACACTTGTCGATTCAAAACTAACTATCAGTTTACTTTAAATATAATATTTGCATATTTACCAAATTATAGTATCAATATACTACTGTAAATAACTATAGCTATCCTATATCTGCCATTCCCAAAAGTTTGGGGTTAGAAAAAGGTTTTTTTTTTTTTTTTTCTAGAAGAGACTAATACTTTCATCCAGCAACGATGTATTAAACTGATCAAAAGTGACATTGAATCCTTTGACATTGTAAAACACAGACAAAAAAAAAAAAAACGGTCAGTTTCCACAAAGATATTGAGCAAAGTAAAATATTGTTTTCCACATAATTTATAATAAGGAACATTCATTGACCATCAAATCAGTATATTAGAACTAAAAAAATTGAACTTTTTTTTTATTTTAGTTTTAAAAGGTAATATTTTTAAATTATGATATTTCATATTAGTTTATTATTATTCCTGAAATCTGTCCTCCACTGGGTCACAAAACCACTTACTTTCACCCAAGTGAGATTCAAACATGCGCTTTTAGAATGAAACTACACACAGAGCAGCCTTCACTTGACTGGTGAAGATTTCTCAGGAACATGTGACCAAACTGACAGCCGATACAATTACATTTTTAAAAACAGTTTATTTGCAAATTTCAGATTTAAACTGTATTTTTATTACCATATCTAGATAACCTGAATAATGTTACAGACTTCCACTGACCTTGTGTGTGTGGGTGTGTGCGCGCGTGCGTGTGTGTGCTTGCCCTAGAGACTGAATAGCTAAATCTCTATCCACCAGCCAGAATCTTTCAAAAAAGGAGATTCATTCCACAGGATGCTTGGCTTTGATAAGCTATCATGAACTGTCAACGTGTTCTCTGCTTTAATCGCCATTCTATAAAGTTTATAAATGTATGAATAAAAAATTCAGTCTCTTTCACATTTAGGTGACATAACACTTCATGGCATCGTCTCTGCTTTTTACTTATGAATCTAATTTATTAAAATAGCAGTGACAGGTGTGCAATTAGAGGCTGATTATGAAAGCAAATTAAGTTTTTTTTTTTTTTTTTAATCATTCACTTTTGTATAGTACTTTTGCAATTCTGCAAACTGGTATTAAAATGAAGTCAATTCAATGTATTACCGATTTAAAAGTAAATTCTAAATGAATTAGTTTCAGAAGACTAATGGAATATAACTTAATTAAATTATTACATTTAAAATGAATGTGTTTTAATATTTAAATATTTATATTTTAATACTTGAATTATTGTTGTAACTCAGTTTTGTCAGATTTTATGTTACCATAACATTTAGTAGAGATCTACACAGGGCACTTAATTCATCACTGCATTTTACATTTCACCGATCTTCAAATCCTTGTACATTCACAGTGTATTAGCTCTGTGCTCGCCATACAGCCAAATGGACAGTGTCACTGACATTGACTTTGAGAAAAAAAGAAAGGCAAATGCCTTCTAAAAGAGCATACGATGGTGATAGTTGCGTAGTGATTAAAGCTCTGGGTCCCAGAAAGGCTGATTCATGAACTGTCAGCATTGTTCCCTTGAGCTAGTTAACCTCAGGCTGCTCCTGGAGGACCAGCCCTTTACTAAGTGAACTGTGAGGCACTTTGAATAAAAAGCATCTGCTAAATGTCAACAACCGTGTAACTTAACCGTATAGCCTGATAACATATTTAAGGTCAAAGTGAAAAAAAGCCAGTAGTATATGAAAAAGAGATGGCACACTTAAGATATTCTCTAATGTATGTCAGTAAAAGCTCAATTGGAAAGAGAACTAAACTCCTGATTACAAAACAGGAGATTTGTTAATTATTTGGTTAAATGGATTTGTTCACCCAAAACTGCATTACGACCAATCAGTTGAACTCAAGAACAGGATTATTCAGAATGGATTTCTGAACGACATCAAACGATTCATTGAAAATATTTTTTTTTACTACTAATGAACTCTCTTAAACATGCAAAGAATAAGATTATCACTGACTCATACGACTTCAGAAAACTTGAAATGCAGTGCATGAGTCATATGAACCACTTTAATTACGTTTTTTGCTTTTCGGAGTTTGATCGTCTCAAGGCACATTCACTTATATTGAAAAGAGAAGAGAGTCAAGCAGATTTGCAATTCCACGTGGGTAAGCAAATGATGACAGAATATTCTGGTAAACTATTCCTTTAAGGTCTGTAAAGCAAAAGAAAACCCAGATGTAAACTTACTAAGAACACAAGTTACTTGAGGCATACATAAGTCCTTTGGGTTCTCTTTGTCCCTGGAAATATATTATTTACAAGCATTCTCTCTTCCAAGTGTGTTTATGAAGATGAGTTTGGGCTGAGCCATGAATGTCACGCTGAAATTAAATCTCAAGATCTTAAACATAAAAGGGATATTGGGATATTTCCATCTGATCAATGTACTTTCATATTGCTTTTAGAATGTTTATATTGATTTTACAAGCAGAGCTGAGAGACAAGGCGACAGGCCAATACCCATGTTCCCAGTCAGACAGAAAGTAGTCATTTTCTGGTCTTTTAAATGGAGCATATAGTTCTATTGCTAACAAATATCCTAAAAGGTTTATTAAATAAATAGGTCAGCACTGATTAAATAAAGTGTTGTAAGCAGTACTGTGTATTCACTAGTCAAATAAATGCCATTTTGACAGAACGAGGCAGAAAGTCAATACTACCAAGGGGTCAGAAGAGCAATATAAATAAACCTGCCTAAGCAATCCAAGTGTATTAGAACAGTGGCTTCGGTATCATGTGACCAGAGAGTAATATTTGTTTCCTGTCCATCACCAGTCCCATAAAAACCTATCAGATGAAACCTCTCAGGATTTAATCAATGACATGGATTTGGGTCACTATTGTAAACGCCATCTTTCTTCACTGGGGTGAATGAGTGTCATTCCTTTAATAGAATGTTGGCAGCTTACCCCGGCTGGTGTTTTATGATGATAAGTTGCAAGTTTCAACAACAGACTTTAATAGGAATACAGTAGCCCTCTTCCATAAATGATTTGCTGATGACTCAGTTTTAGTCATTTTATTCTGTCTGGCATGATGCCCAGATCAGAGAGGCATTGTTTCTTCATAGTGTACTTGGCATAGTTGATATTTGCATTCAAACTATCCATCATCCTGACTCTGCTTCAGCCATATTTATTATTACGCAGATTACACAGACTATTAGAGAATATTATGAAGAATAGCATTTATGAATTTAACATTAAAATGTCTAATGCTACAAAACCTGGCTTTTAAGTTTCATAGTAAGTATGACATATAGACATAAATACACGCAGTATATACATGATATAGTATATAATATACACATACACTCATATTATTGGTGCCTCATTTATAGCAATGAAACACCTGAACTGTGGTAGACTGACAATTATTGTAGCTTTAGTCATTTGTTTTGAAGGACATCTAAATTAATTTATGATAGCAGAGGACTGCAAACATCTATCTGTCCTAGTACATAGGCCAGCACACAGGTACAGAGGCGAATGAAAGTGTTTGGTGTAGACTAATGCCAAAACAAGAAGTCCCACTAGATCTTAATATAGTAGTTTTGCTTTTTTTCTTCGCTTTTCTACATGCCTTTTGTCAGGACCCAGATTTCACTTTTGCCATCAACATTAGTACCAATATCCCACCAAATAAACAAAAATGTATTTGAACACAAACACTGAAACTAATTAATATTCCTATGAGCTGTACAGGCCCTTCAATATTGCCAAATTGTCTCAAAGCTATTGAGCTTTTCATGCCACGCATATTGTTCGGTCACATGAGACTATAATCAGATCTGGTGATGGATCTGTGTTGTTTAGCCATAAATTTTCACTTTTGGCTTCAGAACAAATCTGCTTTAAGCCATTTGTTATTTCTATGTGCAAAACTATCAAGCCATTGTCCTCTTTTGGCACAGCTCACCCCTCTTGGAATTTGCAACTTGCAGATAAAAATGTAAACGAAAGAAGTAAAGTCAACAAGAAAGAAGTATTATCAACAAGTTTTAATAAGACAATTAAATAAACCGTTTTATCCAGTCTAATTTATGTAATGGGTGGATATGTTATGCTTGATGAATCTTGTAACACCAAATATTGAATGATAAATGAGAATGGAACTTGAAACTGCATTAATATGTGCTATGTAAGTACTAATAACCAGGCAAAACGCTAATAATATGCATGCTAATAAGCAAGTAGTTAATATTGAGAAATGGTACTTCTTTGATGAAACGACTCGCCTAACCTGTGCCAGACAATGAGCAGATCTTTGCAGCCAAATCTGTGCTTTAGGCTATCACACTCTGGTTTATGCGCCAAACACTTGCATAGTAAAGGAGGAGAGACACAAATTTGCTAAGGAGCTGCCGGTGAAAAGCCCTGCAGCCCAATGGGGACACAAAGAACTGTCCAGGCCCATTAAAAAAAGACAGGTTTTCAAGCACATCTCTTAAATTGCTCTCACTACAGTGCCACTGCAGCAGCCTAAAGAGTTTGCATACATGGTGGGCTGCAAAAATCAAAACAGAACAAAACAAACTTGCATGCATTAAAAAAAACATCTAACTATCTTGTGTAACCACTGCATTTATTATTTGTTTATAAGCCAGCATACTTTTATTGCTAAGCCATCAAAATACTAAAGGTTAAAAAGCAAGAAAAGTTTGAAATAAAGTTATTTGACTTGGAGGATGATTTATGTTCTTATTGAAGGTAAACCCCAATAAAAAAAATGTATTCAAAGCCCTGCTGAAAAAATTGGTTATGTGACTGCTGTCCACTGTACAGAAGAGGACAACACTGTACCTGCATGCTATAAATGAGATGCCCTAGGCATTTTAAAATTTCACTTATGCTGTCATGACTGATATAACGTAAGTCTCAATGGATAAAAAGCCTCTGCTAAATCGCAACCTGCCTCTGCAGATTCACTGACCATCTCTTGTATTCAACAATAGAGCACTTTTGCTAGTGGCAATCAAATTGCAAGGCTGATATGCAATTTCTGTGCAATTTAGTATTAATCGGGTTTAGAAACTGCAAGGGTTTTTGAGAATAAATTGCTGACTAAATTTGTCAAAACTTTTGTTAAACTCTGGCACTGCTCAATTCCATCTCACAATTATGTTACACTTTATAGTTTATGGTCTCATTTAACAGAAAGAACATTGCCTGTTAAGTAAAAACATTACAAAATGTCATTTAAGTCAGTGTGGTTACACACTTAATTATGAGTTACATGGTTTTTCTATTATCTAGCACAATGATGTTTGGTGAACTTGGGGATGTTTTGCATAACAGCAGCAACTCCTCATCACAACAAGCAACGGAAATTGTCTTAGCAGTCTATGTAAATAGCCAGGCTCATGAAACCCAGGGTTCGGCATAATTGTTCACCAAGCACCCAGTTGACATCAATTTGTGTGACAAACTACTTGCTCCTCTCTCATCAGGAACCTGCCGATCCTTTGATTCCACAATAGAGGACCATCTACATCAAATAGCTTCACTCTGGGTGTCTATCCTTTCACATCACTGATTAGTGCAGATGCCTACTGAATGCTACACTAGCTCTTAATTTATCTGACATTACTAAGGTTTAGTAATTGCACCGTTGATTTGTCTGAAAATGGCAATCAAAGGCATAAAAAAAAAACACTTGCAGAGCCACTGTTCACTAATTAAAAGATGTTCCATTGCATTTTTGTAGCATGTAACATGACAATACTATACTCCATACCTCCTTTTACTTTTGACTCACATTTAATTACACATTTTATTAATCTAGTCATCAGATCATATATAAAGAGCTTGTAAAATGTAATTTAATGGTAATGAATATTAAGACCAATTGAGCAGAAGTTATATTATTATGAGTACAGTATGTAACTAGAACATTCTTAGTTATCTTATAGCATAGGTGAGTTTGTACCGAAGACATTGTGAGTTTGAAGGAAATGAAATTAAGAGCCCCTGACATCCTAGTTACATTGTCAATTATTAAGTTATAAAAAATAACAAAAAGTACCAATAGATTACCTACTTGGTATGTTGTGTGAACCTCAATGCTTACTAATTAGGTAGCAATGCTTAACTTGGCTATATTTTTCAGTAATGAGACAGTAGTGTTCCAATTATATATATATTTTTTATTTTTTATTATTATTCTTTTTTTTTTCTGGTAACAAACTACTTTTCCCAACAAGTAAAAGTGTCACTGTTTTAATATTACATCGTAGGTAGTTGTGCACACTGCTTTACAGCTGAGCAAGTTGGTAAAACTGTCTTCAACCATTCATATGTAATGTTGTAAAGTCTGATTCTAGTGAATTGGTTTGATTCATAAAAAGATGAACCAAATGAACCCCTACGCAGAATGTTCTTTATAGTGAAATACTGGTAATCTTTAACAATAAGGTTTAATTTGTTAGCATTAGTTAATGCATTAGGGTTTTACAGGTTTTTACATTATATTTACAAATAACAGCACATTAAAATGTAAGATTAAAAATAATAATAATAACTTGCATTAAATAAACAGTGTAAAATTCATCATGGCTAGTTTAAAATACCTAATTCACTAACAATCTAAACAAAATGTACATGCACCTGATACCATCACATCCTGATATTATTTTTGAATGTGTATCGTAGAATACAGGTCTAAAACGTAAGCATAACGAGAATGGCCATGAATTATTAGTGCAAAGACATCAATCAAGAAAGTCTGAATTCTATGTATGATGAGGCACATCAATTCTCGTCACAGCTCATTATACAATATCTGACCCAAGCCATAACTAGCACAGACATTAGAAGGACACGCCCCCTCCAACATTCAAGAAGTGGTTTTCAATGGTTGATTCTTAAATTTGGTCACTGCAATCATTCTGAATATCATTATGTTCTTGTCTCTAATGTAGCTTGAAATTGTTCAGGACAAAATGTTTGATTTTGCTACATCTTGCATCACTGAAATGTCTTCATATTCTTAACAGATGTCACACATACACAATGTCTCATTAATTAGCTAATTAGGTAGGAAATTAGTTTGTTTCTTTGTCTTCTTTACACTCTTTCTATCGCTTCTAGACACACAGAAACACACACACAAACATGCACACTCACACATAGAATGACAAAAAGATTTAAGACAGTTTCCTGGTGTTGTCATGGCAACTGTCATTTTTCACACGGTTTAAGTGACAGACCTCAGGACTTGAACATGCAGACCTTCGCAGGGACTGTGGATCCTCACAGATGATGCCATTCTCTGTTTACTGCACACAAGCTTTTCCCACAGGAAGGAAAACTCTGAGCGTGATGTTGATTGACTTGAGCTCAGCATTCAATGCCATAGTTTGCCTCAGGCTTGTCATCAAGCTCAGGGACATGAGACTGAATTCCTCACTGTGTCTGTGGATACTTAACTTGCTGACAGATTGTGGACGGAAGAGTGCAGGTGGGCTGTTGTACTTCCACGACGCTGGCACCTACCTCAATATTGCAAAAGCACTATGGTCAGTACAACTACAGGTGCATCTTAGTAAATTAGAATGTCATGGAAAAGTTCATGTATTTCAGTAATTCAAATAAAATACTTTATAAGGAAAATAAAAACAATATTTTTAGTGAATTTTTGGTCTTCTGGAAAGTATGTTAATTTACTGTAAATGTACTCAATACTTGGTAGGGGCTTCTTTTACTTTAATTACTGCCTAAATTCGGCGTGGTGATCAGTTTGTGGCACTGCTGAGGTGGTATGGAAGCCCAGGCATTTTTGGTCTCTTGGTTCTCATTTTCCTATTGACAGGTCTGGTGAGTTTCCTGGCCAGTCAAGCACACCAACACCATGGTCATTTGACCAACTCTTGGTGATTTTGGCAGTGTGGGCAGGTGCCAAATCCTGCTGGAAAATGAAATCAGCATCTTCAAAAAGCTGGTCAGCAGAAGGAAGCAAGAAGTGATCTAAAATTTCTTGGTAAATGGGTGCAGTGACTTTGGTTTTCAAAAAACAAAATGGACCAACACCAGCAGATGACATTGCACCCCAAATCATCACAGACTGTGGAAACTTAACACTGAACTTCAAGCAGCTTGAGTTATGAGCTTCTCCACCCATCATTCAGACTCTAGGACCTTGGTTTCCAAATGAAATACAAAACTTGCTCTCATCTGAAAAGAGGACTTTGGAGTACTGGGCAAGAGTCCAGTTCTTCTTCTCCTTAGCCCATGTAAGACACTTCTGACATTTGTCTGTGGTTCAGGAGTGGCTTAACAAGAGGAATACGACAACTGTAGCCAAATTCCTTAACACATCTGTATGCCTTGACCCCAGCTGTAGTCCATTAATTGTAAAGTTCACTCAAATTCTTGAATCGATTTTGCTTGACAATCCTTATAAGGCTGCAGTTCTCTCGGTTGGTTGTGCATCTTTTTCTTCCACACTTTTTTTACCTTCCACTCAACTCTCTGTTAACATGCTTGGATACAGCACTCTACGAACAGCAAGCTTCTTTGGCAATTAATGTTTGTGGCTTAGCCTCCTTGTTAAGTTTGTCAGTGATTGTCTTCAGGATAACTGTTAGATCAGCAGTCTTCCCCATGATGTGAAGCCTAGTGGACCAAACTGAGAGACCATTTTGAAGGCTCAGGAAACCTTTGCAGGTGTTTTGAGTTGATTAACTTATTGGCATCTCACCATATTCTAATTTGTTGAGATTGTGAATTGGTGGATTTTTGATTAATGTGAGTTAAACTCAGGTTGGGCCTTGTTTGATTGTATTTTAATTAAAATAATTGGCTGAATGTTTCACAAGGAGTGCTCTTCCTAACTTGGAGGACATCTGCCATGTGGACTTGCTCAAAAACTAAGAGAATTATTAAAGCTGCCCAGACAATGGTCTCTTATTGCTACTATAGTGGGAAAAACAGTGCACCACAGCTTGAGGGCCAGCTTGGAGAGGCTCAGGAGGAATTACTAGCCTCAAGCCATCCAGATCTTGAATAATGATGCATACTGCTCACTGACCTCAGCAGAGCAACATAGGCTTTCTTTCTTTCATTGTTTATTACTGTTACTTCTCTTCTTCACAATAAGCTTTAGGTGCTTCAGTAAAGCTTCACCATTGTTGAAATTGAGCACATGACACATTAAACCTTGAACTCATCCTTTAGCATTTTACACATCCATAACTACTAGTGTACAAAACCCTCCCCTACACAAATTAATATCAATAAAGCAATAAGCCACTAAAGGCTGAACACTACAGTTATATAATAATATAATAATCTGTTTAAATATAATCTGTTTATTCGGTAGCACTTTATTTTACAGTCCTGTTCCCCATGTACATACTATGTACTTATTATAGTAATTACAATAACTATGTAATAACTAGGTACTTACCCTGAACCTACCCCTAAACCTAACCCTACCCCATGTAGTTACCTTGTATTACCAGAACTTTCTTAGATAAATACACTGTAAGTACACTATAAGTACATGTAAGTACACGTACTGTAAAATAAAGTGCAACCGTTTATTCTATAAAAAAGTTCCATTAATTTATTATAGTTTAACAACTCGTTTACCAAGTGATACAGCAGCCAGATTGTAAGCTGTTTGGTTGCCAGTCGATTGAAGCAACATTTGGTATAGAATAAGTTCCCACAAAGGTTTTTTTTTTTTTTTTTTTTTTTTTTGGCCTTTTACAAAGGCTTATCCAGTCGGAATGCAGATTACCCCAAAAGCTAATGAGTTTACTCATAAATTGAAAACTACTGTTGTAAGAAATCCTAGGAAACTCCAAAAGGAACTTGCATGGCTCCTTTTTTATTTCAGCACAAGTAATATAAATCAGTTCAGCAAAAGTAATATAAATAAAACAATTTAATGTTCTGGGACCTTCTTATTTCACTTAGTGCCTAAAGAAACAAAAAAGTAAACTACTACTAATATTACCAGAGCTACTTTATGATTTATGTATTTGGTCAAGCTGATTTATTGCAGTGGCTTTCTGCCATAGATTCTGATTGGTCATTGGCAGCCAAATATTTCTTAATAATGACCACTGCCCAGGGCAACACTATATAACTGACCTTACTTCCTATTTATTTTGTGATAATGATCAACCGACTGTACATTATCCCTCATATTTCATACTACAAAAATACTGTTTGTCTAGTTTTCTTACTGTGACTGCATCTTGAGCTGAGCTGTATCCATTGTTGTTTAAAGTGCACGAGCGTACCCTATTGGACATCTCAGGAATAAAACCGAGAGAGAGAGAGAGAGAGAGAGAGAGAGAGAGAGAGATGCCATGTAGCAAGAGAGCAAATCAGGCAATTATTTTTCATGCAAATACTTCCAGCACAAATTCAAAGTGTTCTGAATGTGTCAGTAAAGCCAGTTTGAAGTCCCTAATTACATTTGAACGCATGTACAGGCAGCTCCCAAGACACATTCATAAACCCACTTTCAGATATCAAGAAATCATATCATTGGATAAAAACCAGAGGGGACAAGGGAGGTATTGAGGCACTCGATGTAGTGATACATTTAAACAAACAATATATATATATATATATATATATATATATATATATATATATATACAGGGAAAAGATCATGTTGGAGAGAAACATTCCCGCCAGGGTCAAATTTCAAAACTGCTCATTTTGGTGTTAGTCATTGGTATGGAAATCACGATTTGCAAATATGCAAATGACTGACTTCTATGAAATTGTGAAGGGCATAGCGACACCGAGAGAAATGCCAGAGAACTGGGTCCCTCATGATTAAGATCTGCATCCTTCCCCAGGTGGGTTAGTCTCCAGAGACTTTTCATCTTACTGATGCTTTCCTGGATGTTCAACGCTGGCAAATGACAAAAAGCAGCCTGAAGTGGCTCTACGAGCAGACCACATTTATTTATTTCAGGGATGTGTTTATTACCGCAGCCTTGGCTACTGCAGGTGTTCAGATTTCCTCTTTGTACTCTAATGGATCTCCTCTCAATGATTTACTGACAAACAATTCCTACCAAGCGACATATATTATTTATTCTAAGATACTCCATTGCAGATCACAAAGCCAGAAGACGAACCAGCCATTCATTGTGTGTTTTTCAAAATGGGAAAGCAATGAGCATGTCCAACGAACCATTGGTGAATTTGCCAATTAGTTTAATTCAGACCTAATGCAGAAACCACTCACACTACGTGCCGACATAATTAGTATCTATCTCTCTTTCAGAGAATAATTGTTTCCTAGCACCCCAGAGAGTTTCTTTATCCCAATACTGGGTGACTCTCTCACACAAGTCATGTGTGAGAGAAGGGATCGGCTCTGAAATGTGCATTAGAAGACTTACAAAGCCTTTGTGTGAATTCACGCATGCAGCAAATAGAACAACGGCTGGTTTTTCCTTATAGCGCACCATCAGAAGAACCATGTCAGTGTCAGCCTGGTGAGCTTTCTGTGATCACAAACACTTGGAATGTCTCATTAGCACCAAAGAGAATAATTCAAGCAGAGCACATGACAGCAGATGAATCCTTTATGGATTCTTGGCTTTTATACTCAAATAAGAAAAACTTCCTGGTGAGAGTGTTCAGTGCTGAGAATGCTTACTAAATTCCAATTAAATGCCTGAATTTGAACTGATTTCGAACTGAGGCTGCTAACAGCATGCAGAATTGTAATTTGAATTTGAATTTAAGAAACGATTTAAAATGATTAATGTTAGTCGGAAAAGCAAGGCTTGTGAAGATAAACTTTTAAATTGTGCAAGTTTTATAAAAGTTTGAAGGTTTTATAGGCCTTGAACAAACAGATTTGTAAAATCCCAGACACACTTATTTTTATATAATATTTGGACACATTTTTTATAAGAAGCACATCAAGTTTACATTGTATATTTAGAGAATTCATCTTTTCATAATGCCATTATCTGTTGAATTTTAATTCAGTATACCACTTCCTGTAATTCTTTTTCAAATTGCGCTTACACTTTATATTGATGGTCCCCTTTGGAAATGGTTGATTATAAGTAACTTTGCATGTAAACTAACTCTCACTGAAGTATTTTTAGAGTATTAGGAGACTGTTAGGTTGCCATGTAGTTACTTGTAGTCAACAGAATGTCTGATGGGGATCATCAAAATAGTGTTAACCAAATTGCAACTTCCTGTGGTACATTGCCAATTCAACTGAAATTAAAACCAGAGAATTACAAAAACACATTTTGGCCAGTCATAACAGAAAATAAAAGCAGAATATGGGTATATACTTTACATCAAACAGAAATACACCCCTTATATGACAAATATCGAAGGTCAAAGCAAAAATATGCTGAGCAAACACCCAAACAAGACCTCTTTATTTAAGTTAACTTACTGATTGACAGCTCTAGTATAAATTATTATCAGTATACAGCACATTACCCGGAGCTCTACCCTTTCCGATTAAGTCAAAGCTGGTGGTAAAATATCAATCACCTCCAAACAAACACTATTAGTAAGCAGCGTAATGGAAAGCTAACACAGCGATATGTGTGTGTGTATCTGTCTGTCTGTGTATGTTATTACTGGTCATATTTTCTGTCTGTGATAACTCCCTCATCCCCGAGAACATCAATTTGAGATTGCTTGCCGTTGTTTGCTCCCCTCTAGTTATCTGCTTTTAAATGGACTCAATTTGCCACGTGACTTCGGCCGACCTTTTGTCTCTCCTAAGTAGAAAATTCAAGAAAAATATCAAATGATCTACAATATTCACTGCTGTTTCTTGAACCCACAAGAAAATATACAAGCCGCATGACTTATCGACATGGGGGGCTGATTTGTTTGCGAAAACATCTCTGCATTTTATCGCGATTGATTGATGTAGCGGTTTATGCTGATGATTAAGCTAACACCCCTAGGACATTCAATTACATGTTTATGTGTGTAATATTGATTTTAATACTAAATCAATTACTCATTTTCCGTGACTGACATCTAGTGTGCCTCTATGTGCAGCTGCCGCTGATAATGCTGTCCATAATTTGAGAGTATACTACAGACAAAATATAGCATGTTGCACAAGGCTTTTTTTATTTTATTTTTTATGCGACAGTCTAGGTTTAGACTATCTTCCCTTGGCACAAACATCGCCACCTCTATTACCCTGTGCTGTCAGGGTCAGCAGTCAAAGGCACCTCTGTTCATTCTTCTGTGCCACTGTAGTCCCTCATTATGTGTTGCCGGGACCCAGTTTCAGTTTAGGCCATTTTTCACATCCGTCGAATACCCCACAATTACTTAAAGTCAAAAGAGGCATTGTGCATGGTTGGTTAGCAGTGATAGTCAATGGAACTTACTAGAATGGTGATCAGAGGAACAAGGTCTTGAGTCCATATCTGTTCGACTTCTCAACCCTCTTCTCATTTTAATAAGAAATTAGTGCTTCAAGCATGTACTAAAGGGCTTTGTCAATGCATAGACTGAGCTTTAAGTAATCATAACATTGTTGACCTTGGGTGCATTATTGCATTTTTTTCAGGTAAACATGATATATAAGTGCAATCTGTCAATGTGACCTTTTTAAAAGATTAGTTTTTCAGTTTATTTCCAAAAGCATTCATGCTATACCAAGAAAAACATCAGGAATAAAATCAATATTTTGCATTCATAAGCCACTAAAATACACTCAGACCAACAGAAATTCATTGCTATTAGAGATGCACCCCATAAAAGAGAAATGAAATGTGTGTTTCGATAAAAATATTATCACCATAGCTATATATTATACAAAAATGACACCAATATATAGTGCATAGCCAGTTAGAGTCACTAGTTGTTTGCACTTAGGAAAGTTACAAATATTAAAATAACTCACGAGCACACACAAGGCGAGAGCCAGATAAAGATGCTGCAGACATCAAAGTCTGCATGAAATGCTGTCTTATTCTTTATCATCAAGTTACAAAAAGGGGAAGACAGATGCACGCAGAGCAGTTCAATCAGTCAGGTGATTACACCTCCCTGAGGAACGCAGCGCTGTCATACACAACCACTGTATGACTGCGAGATGTAATTAAGACCACCACAGGGCTCTCTGACTGTCATGCACACATATATTTTTATACACATAATTAGATGTGTGAAGTCAGTTTGATTTTGATGAGTAATCACAAACGTATTCTTGGCAAACATATTTAGCATCTTACAACCGGTAAAATATAAAATAAGACACAAGAGAAAAGCGTTGTAAATGGTGAAATCTATTTATGTTTAACAACTAAAATGATAAGGATGGAAGCACCTATGTAGGGCTGTGTGTTTTCTTTAAGTATACAGCAAAACATGACAGGCTGTCAGTTTCCAGGCTTCAGCAAAGAACAGACTGCATTTGTATTCAGCCAAAGTTTAAGCTAGATAATTGGTTGGCGCTGTAGTGAACTTGTGAGTCCCATGGGACATGATATCTCTCCCAGACTCACAAACTACCACTTCACCACAGTGGATATTGGAGAACGAAGACAAATTTGGATTCTTGTTAAGACAATGTTTTACCTCTTTCTTTAAGGTCAATTTAAGGCCATATTTAAAAGATCCCTTAAAAGGGAATTTAAATGTAATGTAAACATTTAAAGATGTTTGGTTTTTCAACTTGGCATTCAATATTCTATAGCTGGTTAATTCTGCAAGCTGTTCCAGTCATTTAATTTCAAGCCAAATTAATATGAATTTTGTTTTAATACAAAGTTTTACTAAAAAAGTGATCAATCATGAATTGTTTCTTCATTTTAACAGATTTGGACATCGCTTGCTTATCAACGGATCCTCTTCAGTGAATGGGTGCCATCAGAATAAGAGTCCAAACAGCTGATAAAAGCATCACAATAATCGACAAACAATTCACATGACTCCAGTTCATCAATTAACATCTTGCAAAACAAAAAGTTTATTGTTTGTAATAAAATACATTTATCATTACAACATTTTTAACTTCAAGCTAAGTCCATAATCCATAAAACACTTTCTCCAAGTGAAAAAGTCCATCCCCTGATGTCCTCCCACATCAAAATCCACCGATATGTTTATAACTGCTTTGGACTGTTTTCACTTGTAAATGGTACTTGATCTGTGCATATTTCTCACCTGAATCAGACAAGATGACTCTTTCACTGGTAAAAGCAATAATATGGATTTTATATTTTAGCAGGAAACAACAGTTTGAAGTTAAAACATCTTAATCATGAATTTATTACAGACACGCAGCTTTTCACTTCACGAGATGTTTTTATCAGCTCTTTGGTCTCATTCTGATGGCACCCATTCATTGCAGAGGATCCATTGGTGAGCAAGTGATGATTGATGATCAAGATTGTCATTTTACAACACTCATCCTCATTTAAACAACCAAAAATTTTTCAAAAGCTACACAGAGGACATGTATTCATCTTTAATAATAGTAAGTGAAACTATTAACACTCCCGGAGTCCTAAGATGCTTCTCAGTGCAATAAACAGTCATAGAAATGTTCTGGAAAGTGATGTGCTTAGACTGGGAAAGAGGTGAATTATGCTGCAGGTGTTTCAAGTCCCGCAATATTCCACTGTGGTCTGTCAAATTTCACCATTAGTTGCCGTCATATTCGAATGCCTTAAGGTCAGGAGTACCCTGTCGGCTGGATTTATCACATTTCAAACCCATCTTGATATATCATCTGACATCCCTCCAGGAAATTTAACATCATGGTAATCCATTATTTTTGTGCTCAATCCACATCATGCCTGTTTTTCGTCAGCCACTCGTCTGTCTTTAGAGGAGTGCGACACATATAACTTCCTCCACAAAGTAAGTCTAGCTCAGGCAGCACATAATGACCTCCTCTGGGAGCAAGGCATCTGTCCGTAATGGCTGGCTGTTTGCTCTAATAGGAGTTTGCCTTTCTGTGTGTTAACACTAACAGCTCTGACACCCTATAATGTGCAGTCCACCTCTTCTTCAAACCTTATGATTGGTCTACAGGATTCAGATGAAGAGATGTCATTACATGCAATCTCGCTCTCTATCAGCATGCATGAGGGCTGTGTCTCCAGATTACAAGGGGATGGAAAATTAGACGGTGGGGAAGAAGAAAAAAAAGAATAAACACTTGAAATCGTGGATGCATTTTTGTTATTCATGGAAAACATGAAAATATGTAGTATTCGGCTATCTGAACAGTTCTCAAAACTAAAACATCAACTCTATTGAAAGCTTTCATGGAAGACCTCCGGTCGATTCAGTCCACTCTCTTATAAATCAGTCATCACAAAGACTAATGACTAAAACGTTGACACGACGGTCAAGCACATCTCAGCTGATTAAAGACAAATCCAACAAAGTAAAAAGCATCATTAGTCTCAAGGCTCTTTTGAAATCTGCTGTACAACATCCTTTCAAAAAAAAAAAAGTTTCTGTTTTGAAATATTGAAATGAATAAAGATCCATTAAGATCAACTAATGAGTCTACACTGACCCTTTATAAATAATCAAGAAAGCATTACATTTTTTCACCAAAATGCTAATTTCACTGAGTGCAAATAGTTCACAGGTAAGAGGTTTTCAGCTCAGATGACTTGTGCTTGACCTGAATTTGTGGGTAATTAGCGCAGTTTCTCTGAATGCTGTTTATGGGGTTGTTGAACAGGGCTGTACTCCCGGTGCTATATGATACAGCTCATCTCTTAAGTCCTCACAACAATGGTGAGCAGCATTATGAATATGCAAAGGAGCGGGTCCCCTCCAGGCCTAATAAACGGAAGCAGTGAGCTCCTATGATTAGATTTCCTCCTCCTTATTGTGGGGGAGTCAGCAGAGGCATGATCTGACTCTTAAGAACAACAATTAAATGAATAGATGAAATAGTCAATTTAAACTGAAGGACAATATTTTTTTTAGCATTTTAATATCGGGATAATGTTCTGGGAGAATTATCTAGAGACACTCCAAATAGAGCTGTGCTAAATTTGCTGATGCATCATCGTTCAAGGCCATCTATTTAGTGCTTGTCCAATCTACAATTTTAAGTCAACTTCAATTACTGATTCACAACCCAGTTTATGTATATGATAAAAGTGAATCAGGATATTCGAATGAGTTTACTAAAACGCCTAAATAGCAGTTTGGCTATTGGTTAACCAGTGACATCGGTGGAAAAAGGGACACTATTTTAGAGAAAGTGTTATTGGATTTTGAATACGGATTATAAACAGATTATAAAGACATTTTTAATGATGGCTTGATGAATCGTTTACAATAAGACCAGAAATGTGATTGATTGAAAGAAAACATAAGTCAAAAATTACAATTCTGTCATCATCTGTTCAATCTCATGTTGTCATCTTCTGTGGAATACAAAAAGAATGAATTTTGAAAAGCATCTCAGGGTTTGTTTTTGAGTGAATGCAACGTAAGGTTGGTCCCCAACGTCCTTCAAAAGATTTTCTTTTGTTTTCCACAGGTAACTTAATAATAGAAGACTAGAAATAGATATACAACAGAAAGACAGATAAATAGTTTCTGTCTGGAAATGCAGAAATGAATGACGATCCATTAAGATCAACTAATAAGTCTTCATTTTTTTTAATAGTTCATCCAGTAATTTTAATAAGACCACTGTTTACAATATGACCAGAAATGTGATTGATTTAAAAGAATAATTCAACCCCAAAAAAAACAAAAAAAAGACAATTCTGATGTCCTCTGTAGCTCAGTATTTCTATTGCTTTCTTTGAGCAACAGATGTGCTATAAAAAGAAACAATGAGCTCAGGAAGGTTCTTTTAGTAATGAAAAACATACAGTGCCTTGAGTTAGCTCTGCATCTGATGCAATACCAGAAATCTCATCTAACAGAAACTCCGAGGTGTTTCATTGTATTCCTGTGAAACTTTTAAAGTGCCAAAGTCTTATCAGCTGAACTGTCCTACTTTTGCTATTTCATCCACCGGAAAGAAGAAGTGGTCAGTGGCTATAACAACTTACACTATGTCCCAGCAAGAACACGCAAGCCTTCACATCTAACATCCGCAGGGCTCGAGGCTCCGCGTGACAGTCTCCAGGCTGAGCGCCAGTTCACTTTTTCCCGGCTGATATTTCCATCTCAGCTGCTATCAGTTAATGAGGCTCAGACTTGTGGTTCTGCACCTGTGAACTGCAGAATCAATCTGGAGGACTACAAAGAGATCTTCAGCCTATAGCCTCATCTGTCCCGAAAACAGTCAGAGGAGCATTTTGCTAAATAACCGACTGAACTCATTCAACTACTGAAACGCCATTTTACAGAACTGTTTTAATGGATAAAAGCATACAGTAGGCAAATGAAAAGTTAGGCAAGTTCTACTTTTCATCTTTCATGTTTAAAAAATTTATGTTTTTAGAAATTATGACACCAGTTATTCATCAAATAATGATGAAAAATATATTATTAGAATGACAGACAGAACAACGAGAGAGAGCAATAGATAGATTGATAGAATGACAAATCAATAGATAGATAGATCTCTGAATGAACACAAGAAACCGCGACAACAGACATAAATAGGACCGACTGAATGATAGACAGAACAACAGACAGTAGCTAAACCAATAGATAAAACAACAGACAGAAAGAAAAGACCAATAGACAGACAGAGAGACAGATAGTATATTTCATCATATGTTTAGGTTGCTTCACCATTAACCATCACTTGCATAATTGCATACTTTCTTCTAAACAATGCAGACATCATCTGCAAATAAACGACACAATCAGCGAGTGCAATTCATTCTTAGTGATTTCTCTCCTTAGATCTTATAGAATGTCATTTATCAGTTCTGTTTTAAGATGAGCAGTTTGCATCTTGTGAAATAATGGCTTTAAGATTTATTTGAAGAATCGTTTGGCAAAGAAACCAGAGATGGAATATTCAGTCTAGAGATATTAGGACATTAGGGAAGGATATTGCTTTCCTTTACGCAAAAATATGGCTGCAATAATGCTCAACACAAACAGCTGAAGTTTTGTTTTTTTTAATAAGAGTCTAATACAAACACTTAAAATGATTGAATAGATCTACATAGTTATGGTGAGATAGTATCAGGGGAAATGTCATGTGCCTTATTAGTGTCCTTCGTAGACTGATGAGAATCGGCGGCTGACCTCAACTTAAATTTAGTTAGAAGCACGATCAATCGCAGAAAAGTACTTTCAGAAGACAAGACGCAGTGGGAAAAAAACAGGAGGCCTTTGTGCTGAATATGAGGAGGAGGAAAATACCACTAAAAAGTTCACTGGCTTTGGGAGTCATTATGGTAATATGAAAACTCTAAAAATGCCCAGAAGGAGACTTCTTGAGACATTTGGTTGAAATGAGAGGAGGACTTGAGAAACAAAATTCTACTTCTGAACTGCACCACAAACTCAAATGTTCCCCAAGATTGTCTTAAAAAGAAACTAATATCAGTTTCCAGAACATACTTTTGTAGTTGCTTGTTGTTGGTTGCTTTAATAGAAAACTCTTATTAAAATCAAGACATCTCTTGTTGATTAAGTTTGACAACCTCAGTCATGTACAGTATGTATCAGTGCATGGCTAATGCATATTCGTGCAAATGGTGAATACAAGGGACATTGAAGAAGCCATTTTAACAATAGTATGAAATATTAAATATTTTTCAAACGTACCCACTACCTCTTTCATTACTCATAATTGTCTCATAAAATTTGTTGTTCTGTACAGGTTGTACTCAATTCCACAACCCAAACGACAGGAAGCAGCCCTTGTCTAATGCATTAAAAAAAAAATCTTTAAATAAATTGAAAAATAAATAAACAATAAATGAATTAATGTCTGAAATACCTGATTTCATTTATTTACAACCAATTAATTTCTCCTTTAGTGTTTTAAATGTGAATTTTGCAGCTGACTTTCCAGAACCCTTTATTATTTTGCAACTTCTTTTTCTGCCTCGTGTGTCTTCGTGAATGTTTTAGCTTTACTCTTTTAAATATAAAGAGTGAAACAAATGAAGAAAAATAATAACATATGACAGCAATATTAAGCTTGAAGGTTACTTCAAAATTTGAATAATAGTTAAATACAAGTCTATTTGTTAAAGGATAATGTCAGTACCAAATATTCTGCATTTGCTTTTCACTTATGCCATTCTAATGTATAAATAAATTAAACCCTGGAAAAACATTTAAGGTGCTGTAGGGAACTTTTGTAAAAATATATTTTTTACATATTTGTTAAACCTGGCATTATGTCATGACAGTAGAATATGAGACAGATAATCTGTGAAAAAAGAAAAAAAAGAAAAATCAAGCTCCTCTGGCTCCTCCCAGTGATCCTATTGCCATTTGCAGAAACTCCATCGCTCCCGGTAAAAAAATAACCAATCAGAGCTGTGGTCCGTAACTTTGTTTGTGTTCAAAATGTAGAAAAATGTATATAATAAGCAGAGGTGTCAAGTAACGAAGTACAAATACTTCGTTACTGTACTTAAGTAGAAATTTGGGGTATCTATACTTTACTTGAGTGATTATTTTTCAGCCGACTTTTTACTTCTACTCCTTACATTTTCAGGGAAGTATCTGTACTTTCTACTCCTTACATTTTAAAAATAGCTTCGTTACTGCTATTTAATTTTCGGCTTGTTTTCATTCCGGCTTGTCATCATTCAAAAAAAAAAAAAAAAAAACCTATCCAGATAAATCGCGCCATCCGGATGTAGTGAATTTGATTGTGGTTGGATGAGAAGTATAAACATATACCATTCCGACACCCTATTGGTCTGTACGCGATCCATCGCACCTGCACGTGACACAAATCACATCACAGTCCAGCCAGGACATAGACAGTTTTTGGGTTCGTTTATCAAAAAATATATTTCTTAAAAGTAGGGTTGGGTATGGAACCGGTATCCGATCGCCTCAGAGTCAGTCCGCTTAAATTTCACATGAAACCAGCGTCAGACCGGTCTCCTTCCGTCTTTCAGCGCGCTCTTCAATCCACAGAGGCGAAGACCGCAAACGGAGCAGCGCATGCGCAAACAGAGGACACAAGGTATGTGTTTCTCGATAGATTGTTAGAATATCCATATCTGTGCAGTTCTTTGTCATAAATACAGTTTATAAAAGGTCACGAGGTAGCAGTCGGTTTCTCATCTGTAAAGTTTTCGCTCATCACACCACAGCCGTTTTCTCCAGCGAAAATCTAACCCTTAACACATATGAACGAACACATCCTTTAATTACACTTACTTATATACTTAATTTAATCATACGTACTTTATACATACACTACTGTGCAAAAGTCTTAGACACGTTAGTATTTTCACTTAAAAGAATGGTGTTCGGACAGTTATTTATATATTTTGTTGTAGTTTGTCAGTATAAAATATCAGTTTACATTTCCAAACATTCATTTTGCCGTTGTCAGACTGCTTGTGCATTCAAAATCGCACAAGATTATTATTAAAATTAATGGCAAATTGATATTTTCTACTGACACACTAAAGCAAAAGATATAAATAACTGGCTTAAAACCCTTTTTGGGGAGAAAATACTAATTTTTCCATAAGACTTTTGCACAGTACTGTGTTTTAAAAACGACATTGTTGCTACTTTAGGAATGACCATACAGTAATTCACAGAACTGATTTAAGACAGAGACAGACAGCACTCATCTTAACTAAATATCAGAGTGAGTGGCAGAGATACAGTAGAAACATTATGTGTGCTTTTGTATTAAATAATGACCCAGATTGTGAAATACATTTATTAGTTTTAGATTAAGGGAAGCACAACTTGCACAACAAGCTATGGATTTATTTTAAATATTTGTAATGTTCTTTAAAGTTATCCATAGTTTTTTTGTGGTTCTTTTTTTTTAAAGTATCGGTTCAGGCACCATTTAGGAGCCGGTACCGTTTTAAAAGTATTGAAAAGGCACTGGACCCTACTTAAAACTTATTATTTCTCACTGGCTCATTTACCAAATGAGTGCTTTTTCTTCGTCCTCCACAAATTAAGCTACTGTAGGTAGTTCGGTAGCGAGACGTTTTAATAAATTAGCGTTTTCGATTGACGATGTGATTGACAATGTTGTGATAAGTAGGCTATACCAACTTTGTAACTCGTTCCCCCCCGAACACTGGACATAGCAGACGTATGTACCAGTGTTGTGTCCTCGAGACTCGGACTCGGTCTTGGACTCGGTCTCGAGACCGTATTTTAATGGTCTCGGTCTTGTCATGGACTCGTGTGCATTTTGACTCGGTATTGACTCGGACTCGAACATATTAGGAATCGGACTTATGCCCGAGTCCACTCGAGTCCCAATAAAAATATTTAATGATTATTACTGTATGTTAATGTTTATTTGAATTGATGTTAAATTGAAATTGATTGACACATCCAATGACTGGTGATTTTCTTTTGACGTGAGACGTTAAGCCAGCGACAACATGGATGTGTGGAGCAAGCGCCTCAGCTGCGTGGCGTGTCTGTTTTTAATTCGGCTCCCATGTTAACAGGTTAGATCTTGCAGACTGCCTGCGTGAGACGCGCGGAAAACCCGTGCATGCTAGAAATAGAACCGACGCATATTTTTAACGTGACACGCGTGCATGTTGGAAGCGTTTCCAGGCAAAATATACTAGGAAGATATGTCATTTTGTACACAAATACATATTAATTCATGACATTTTGATATTTGAAAGTCTATAGGTTGGCATAAATTCAGATATAAATGTAATTTAGAAAATAAATTAATAATGATCGATTTTCAAATATTGCACCTGTCAAACATACTCTATTTTGTCCTATCAGTAGGGGTGTAAAAAAAAAAAAAAAAGTTGATATTGTTGTCATGAAGACAAGAGCCTGGTTTTTCGGCTGCCTCCCTCTATGTCACCTACAGCAGCAGCAGTGCGCCAAGCGCCGCGTGCAGGCACGCTTCTGGTGTGTAAAGACACAGAAAACGCGAAGCAGCCACCACCTTTCTGGCACGCAGCAGAGATGCCACGCAGCCAGTGTGTCACCGGGCTTAAGTTACCCTCCTGCCATCCGCCTGTAGTGATCCCGCTTTCCAAAAAGCCACATTGCTACATTATTTCTCTCAACTGTGTTATTTTTTTACAAAGTAGGACAAAATGGTCACAGAAAAAAAAAAAAAAAATAGTTTAATTAAATTATATAATGAATACAGACACAGACTGACTTTCTCAACACTAAACATCTCCCCCCCCCCAAATATTTTCCTGGACAGTCAGTCAGCTCTTGTGTGTATGCCCTCCGTAACTAAAAAAAACTTGGACTAGTGTGTATTTTACCCTTAAAATGCACCATCCAGGGAAATTAGCATTAGATTATCCGATGCTGTTACAGAAAGTGATAAAATGGTAACTGTTGTCAGTCCACGCTTCCTCTGCACCAGTAGAGAGAGTTTTTAGTCTGGGTGGATTGATCATGAGACCACATCGTGCTTGGTTGGGTAGCAGGATGGTCCCCTCACTTATTTTTTTGAAAAGTAGTTGTAATACTACAGTTGCCCATCTGTAATCTTCACAACATCTAAAGTGAACATAATCCAAGCCATTGTAAGGATATTAGCAGTCATTAGTTAAGCTTCAAGGTTAAAAGTTATGTAAAAGCTGTTACAGTTGAACATTTACAGGTATAGTGGTACAGTAATGTTACTTGTACTAGAAGTATTATGTAGAATTACAATATAGAGTCATACAGTAATGTTATGTGTACTAGAAAGGTTATATGGATGTGTATAGTGGTACAACGATGTTATGTGAAAATGAGCACTTAATATTGACAAGTAACACTTCATAATACTAATAAAATTAACTTTACACCACATACTATGTGGCCCTTTTACCCCTTATTGTTTCCACCAAACATTTTACATACTCTTGAAGATTTCTTTAGGTCTTGTCTCAGACCCAATCTCTCTGGTCTCGGTCTTGACTCGGACTCGACCCTTTCTGAACTCGGTCTTGACTCGGACTCGACCCTTTCTGAACTCGGTCTTGACTCAGACTCGACCCTCTCTGGACTCGATCTGGACTCGGACTCGAATGAGCTGGTCTCGACTACAACACTGGTATGTACCAAATACAAGAAGCTATCAATCAAGAAAGTATCAGGATTATGATTTCTTTTTCAGTTTTAGTTTTTGATTAATCACAAGTTATTGATGACAAGCCTCTGAAGTTTGACTTTTTGCACCATAACAATACTTATTGGCAACTAGTCATCATATCTCTAGTCCTTTAATGTATTTGCATTGTACTAAAGTGCGTTCATTTTAAATGGGCATATATGCGGCTGATGAAGACCTGAAGGTCGAAACGTTGCTTGATTAAATTCCTCTGGAGCAGTAGTTTTCAGTGTTCAGACTTCACTTCTTTATTTGTCTATATAATTTAGTTGTCTTGCACCTGCGTCCTAATTGGATGTTTGGGATGTGCACACCATTTTTGTATTTTCATATATGCGGCTGAAACAGGAAGCCTAGTGCATCCCAAATTTTTCAGCATGAACATTTTAATATAACATTATAGTCATTATGGCCTATGGCCTTTAGAAAAATGTTTTTTGAGGCGGTGGGGTAGTGCACAATAGGCCCCTGTGGTGCGGCCTAAGTTTTGTTCTTAATGGCATTTTTTTTCCCTTACATTACTTTTACTTTTATACTTTAAGTAGTTTTTTAAACCAGTACTTTTACACTTTTACTTGAGTAAAAAGCTTGAGTTGATACTTCAACTTCTACAAAAGTCTTTTTAAACCCTAGTATCTATACTTCTACTTGAGTAATGAATGTCAGTACTTTTGACACCACTGATAATAAGCGAGTACACCATGAATCCATTTTCCAAAACGTGTTTTTGTCTTGTCCTGAATCACTAGGGTGCACCTATAATAAGTGTTTATATTCGGACTATTTTAGATTGCTTCGGGGATACCGCGGCGGAGTAACCCAGTACCGTTGTGATTCTTCATAGACATAAACAGAGAGAAGTAGTTCCGGCTACGATGTTCTTCCGCAAGACGCAAAGAGTTGTTTATTAACCGCTAGAGCGTCAAAAGTTCCCTACCGCAGCTTTAAATATTCTTTCCTGCTAATGGCAAGAGGTTGGTATCAGTGCAAAAAGCTTGGTCTTAAAACTTAATGCTTCTTAATTACAGAAGAAAACAGGAACATACTGTATGATCACCCATAATATTGCCTAATTGTAGTCACCATTAAGGCACTTATTGGCCAGTGCAACTAAATGCCATGTACGTGTAACGAATGGCACCCATTAGAAAACACTGATCCTGATCAATACATTCACAACAGCTCCATGTTGCAGCAAGCAGCACAATCTGACTCGTGGTATGTGGAAACATCATGACTGCCATCCAGTGGTCAACTGCTGGCATCTTTCTTCATCTGCTATTCTGCAACATACAGTGCTAGCCTGATTAGTTCGTTTGTGTTGAAATATTGATATTCTCTCCCTCTCTGATTTTTACTCTCACTTGCAAGGAAGACCGTTAAGACCTACTGATAAATTTGAAATCTAACACTAATAGAAACAAACCAAGGCTACTTAATTTACATAAAGTAAGATTCTTTAGTTTTTTCTAAATGTAAAAAAAAAAAAAAAAAAAGAACATTGATAACAAAATAAATTACATTTAATAATGGTAACAAAATTCTACTCTTATTGTTAATAATAAAATAAAAAACAAATATAAAAGTATACTATTTTTAAAATACATAGTTAACTGTATATAAAAGTTACAATAGGAGTTCCACAGTCTATTATCCTAAGGGGAAAAAACTGCTTTATTAACTTTCAATTAACTAAATTAACTACAATTTTCACGTGAGGTACCAATTGTTCAAATTCATTCAATTCTAGAAGTGAAAAACAAGTGATACAAAAGGAGAAAAAAAGTTTATTTGGCAACATGGATTGAAGTTTTACTTCTGAAATACAAATTGTAGTCTGGGTTAGGTGATATTCATATAAAAGAGCAGTTTTAAATTACTGGTGAAACCACAGCTCCAAGGTCAGAGTGCTAAACAAACAATAAAAATGTCTAGTCTGAAAATGCAGCAAGGTTGTTTTAGTCATGGTTCTTGTTGGCACATTTACACAAGGAATACATTCTTCTCATAAGACAGTGGTGGAAATGTAACAAGTCCTACAAAAATATTTCAATAAAACACGAAAACAAAGGCAGATCAGTTCACAGAGATTAGTAACTTGAGGTTAGGCATGAGGACTTCATGAAAATATATATTTATGAACCACCAGGTGGCACTATTAACCCATGCTTCTGCACCCGATCCTTAATACCACGTGTGCTTTTCAATGGCGTCTAAAACCACAGTACTACTTGATCTACAAAAACATTTCTTGATCTGAATGCATTGATGGCGTCGACAGATGTTGAAATAAAATGGTTAGATTTGAAAAAACCTAACACAAAAATACTCAAAAGGCTTGAAATAAAAAATAAAGAGCTAAAATTGCCTACTAAAGAGGATTTCTACTCACAACTGTCAGGGAAAGATAAATTACAGAGCAATAAAGTTAGTGTCGGGCACATGTTGGCCAAATACATTTTACGAATGCCACAGTCGTCCATATAGTGGTCATCGTCTATTAAAAAGTATCCATACCATTCATTCTTAGTCTAGTTATTTGAAATTAACTAAGGGAATGAAAGGAATGATAAAGGCTTACCTTGACCAGTACAAAACCTTACTAATCAAGTGATGATTTTAATAAAGAAAAGGGGCTCTGATGGAGTTTCCCCATAGAGTTGCAAGTAGATTTGGTTTGGAAAAGTCCAAGTGTGATTCAAAGTAAACAGCATCGCTCTTTGAAGCTCTTCTTATTCTTCTTATTTTTTCCCTTCCCGTTTTTGTCCTTATTTTCTGACATCTTTTTAGCACGGACTTCCCTCATTAGATCAAAAAATACCTTTGGAAAAACAAAGGGGGTTCATTAATGCTCAGTATGACAAGGTTATTAAAAGTAGTGAATAAAAACCAAAGTAGAAAAAAGAGAGACTATTTCTGTTTCCCAGCTCAAATCTCCCCTAATGTATAAATTTTTTTTTACTGAATACAAAGGAGCAAAAAATGTTAACAAATAATTTGATTGCAACTGAAAAAAAAAACCCAGGAAACCGCAACTATACTGTGATATATAAACAAATGTTAACCATGTAGAATTAAAGGGAAAAAAATCAAATTTGTAATGCACATTTTGCACATATTGATAAAATTCTTCCATCAGAAACTGCATTACCCAGAAAACATTCCAAAACTGGATTCTGCTACAGTTAATAAACTGTAGCCACTATCAGCATGCAGTAATCAAGGAATCCATCATTCCACAATACAGACGAGATGCGTTTTATAAAAGCAAGTATGGTTATGTGCTGCAATGGAACAATTTGTGGTACTATGATAAACTGAAGTATAACCGTAAAAATACTTTATACACCATAAAAAATTGAGCCTGGGATAAAATAAAAAGACTGATAGATAGACCGATAAACTAATCGTTCCTGTAGCTCAATTGGTAGAGCACTGCATTGAATAGCCTGAATGCACTGTAAGTCGCTTTGAATAAAAGCGTCTGCTAAATGCATCCATTTTATTACATTTTTTTATCTATATCTATCTAGTATCTAAATTAAAAATTTAGGCAAAAATATTACCTTGTCCACATTGGCCCGTGTCTTGGCAGAAGTCTCTACATACTGCACACCACACTCTTCTGCTTTTCCTCTGGCCTCGTCCACTGAAACCTGCCTCCGATCCTCAAGGTCCGACTTATTTCCAACCAAAAGCAGTGGAATCTTATCCTCCTCAGCTTTAACCCGCAGGATCTGCTCCCTGTAAACACACGGATACATTTAATGCTGACTGATCCGACTTTACGAACTCACAATGGGAGATTACATTTTCTGATAGTACAAGTTTATTAGTCAAGTAGCTAGAATAATGCAATACCACAGACCTGAATTCTGCTGTGGCCGTGAAGGACTCATGCTCTGTTATGGAGAACACCAACAGGAAACCCTCTCCGCTACGGAAATAATTGTCTCGGATGGCCGCATAGTCTTCTTGCCCAGCTGTATCTAGAATGTCAATCTGCACCTCTTCTCCATCCAACACCACTTTCTTCCTGTAGCTGTCAGCCTTTGTGGGCTCATAATCTTCAACAAACTGAGGGACAGAAAATAGGGACAATCACTGTTAAATAAAACAAGGCAATGCATCCTGAAGACTAGCAACACATTTATTTTATTTTTTTCTTATAGGGTCATTAAAGCCTCCATATAAAAATAAGAAATAAAAATCGGACAGATTTTGGTCTGATGACTTACCTCATCATACATAAACTGAAGAGTAAGAGCAGACTTTCCTACGCCTCCACTGCCCACCATAATGACCTTGTGCAGCGTTAGGGAGCTCTGACCCTTACTCTTATTGGCTGCCATATCTAACTGCCTTCCTCAGGTACACCCACAGACAAGCTGGCACCACCTGTAGAGAAACAAAAGAATTATAGATAGGCTGAACCATCAACACAAGCACAGGAATGCCTCTGAACTTTCATTTGCATCATGTTCAGGGCTCCAACAAATAAATAGAGTAACTTCGGCACAAAATCATTTTTTAGGTGCCACAGAATAATGCATTTTATTAGTTTATTATTATTTTTTTTTTACATTTTAACAGTTCAATCATACTGTCATGTGTTTAGGTCTCATGTTTTCTTGACTTTATCAGCATTTTAATCCATCGTGTAGATGACCTGGGAACTAAGGTTTGCTTAAAGTGGGTACTAAATGTCTTTTCCAACTTGTAACATGTGGTCACAAAGAAATGTTTATTATCTGTACCAATATCATGGACCATAAACATCACTTGGCCTCTTAGTGTAGTTTGTATCCTGGAAATTTTGTAATACACGTTTCAAAAGGCTCTTTGTGATGAAATAATGTTCTTCAGATTATAAAAAAGGTCAGAAGAGAAAGTTCTTTAAAGAACCTTTGACTGAATAATTATTTTAGTGGAACCAAAAATGGTTCTGTGAAAAAAAAAAAAAAAAAATATTTTCACTTTCAGTCTGTTTTTAATCAGTAAAATGCATTTTTATAGGAGTTGAATCAGACAAGTTAAGTAAAACATTAAAATGCAATAGCGCATAAATATAGAAAAATGCACCCCTTTATGGTTATTTTTTCTAGCTGACTGATCAGCTTATGGACACCGAAGGGTAATTCGGAGTAAACACTGCAATGTTTACCAGCGTTTACACGTTTTCCGCAGTTTGGAACAGTTGTACTGTAGGCTCTCTTATAAATAACATACCTTTTGATGTAAATTCATGTTCATTATGTAATATAGAAGTAAAAAGAAAGTTTAAATCTTACTTGCTGCTTGAACTGATGCACTAACTCACGATCGTGCCTGCCGCATTAAAGAGCGCCAAAACTAATTATTGTTGGTACTTCCTTATGAATTTAGAATCATTTTAGAGCTGATAATATAATTATAAAGTAACAAAGCTCTTTGTGATTACTGGATGACAGGTGCGCTTCAGATAATGCAGTTCACGCATTAACAGAACACAGCATACAAGATCTTAAGAACCTGTATTAATAATGATTATACACGAGAATTATTAACGATACTGCCAATATCCACACAGCTGACAGCTTTACCTGTTATAGTCTGTTCCAGTTGTGCATGAAATAAACGCAGTTTTTAGTCACTATAAATAAATGAAAATTATGAAGAAAGTTATTGGTGTAACCACAAAGAACTGGTTATATAAAAAATGGTTTTCTTCTCAAAACTAATAAATCACTGAATCAATAAACTGCATTTAACTGATAAACTGTTATTGCCCTCTTGCATTATCAGCACACATCTTTCATGTTAAATATTTTAAAGCTGCTTTGAAAATCTATATTGTATAAAGTGCTATATAAATAGCGCTGACTTGACTTAGTAATAGGAAGAGGAGAAGACTTAGAGGAAACTGGTTATTTTGGAAGCTTCCTCTTGCCACTCACATTATACTTTTTTTTTGGCCATTAAGTATGGGTAATCCATACTACAATAACTTAAAAAGAAGTCCGAAACAATTCCCAAGGATTCTTTAAATACAATACCATGATGTATTTGAGAAGTACATTGGAGTGGAGAATGATATACAATACTCACTGTATCAGGTAACATTTTAATCTAGTGCAGTTCCTATGGAGAACAATGGCTGATTAATGAGGATAATACTTATTTAGGCTTAGTTAGGTCTGAAATCCAAACAGTTGAGCTAATTCTGCATCGTGTTATGATTCATAAGACCATCCATATGGAATAATGTGAAGACCACTGAAGAATTTTCATACTAGCATTCTTGAACTGAGGAAAGAAGAACATGACCCACTGCTTCCAGCTATTGTTCCTGGTGGTGCCCCAAAAAATGCCTCAATAGGAAACTGGGGCACTGTGCAGGAAGACGCAAAAATCTGCTAACAGAGCCTTATTTAAAGATGTCAATGTAAGATGCTTGATGGACCTTTTTTAATACAGTCATGCTGGGGAAGACAGTATGAAAAAAGGAATATATAATTGGTAGAAGTATTTTACCACTCTAAAAATCAGGGTATGATAACAGCATGATAATTTATTAAATTAAATCACTCAAAATCCTCTATTTGATCACAAAAACTGTAAAAACTGAAATATCACAATTTAAAATAACTTTTCCAATTGATTATGTTGAAGATATAAAATTTTCTTGACACATGATCCTTCAGAAATTAATCTAATTTGCTGATTTGCTGCTCATGTAACTTTTTTTTATTATCAATGTTGAAAATAGTTCTGAGAAATTTTATATCTATCTATCTATCTATCTATATATATATCTATCTATATATATATATATATATATATATATATATATATAAGTTCAGAGGAATAGTATTTATTTGAAATAAATATTTAAAAAAATAAATAAAATAAAAAAAAGCATCCTTGCTCAAGTATTCATTTCCTATTGACCCCAGACTTCTGAAAATAATTAATATAAGAAATAAATAAAGGTCAGTGGCTTTCATTTGGTTTCAGATAGCAGCACTTTATGGGAAAATGTCCCAAGTAAAAAAAAATGTAACTGGTAAAATCCAAATGACAAGACAGTGACAACACAGTGAAATACATACACAATGTCATCACCATTACAGAAAATGCCAGTTAAGCTGGGTTAAACAGTAAAATGATGGCAGATATGACCTACATAAGCATGCTTCTTAAATACAGCCGGATGGCAACCAGCTTCTGAAATATTAATGATGGCACTCCTCCTCCCCCAACTGGTGGATTTCATTCGGATTCCCTCAGTACTGTCCACATTCTGCTACACTCGTTCATCACCAACCCCTGTGAGCAGGGCCTGTGGAGCATCCGTGCCACTAAAAGCAATGAGCATTCAGCAGTGTCGCTGGTGAGTCTCTCTACAGCCGAGGGAGAAGTGCAGAGATCAACAAGGATTCTATTCCCATGCAGCACAGATTCTCTCATTTTTAGCTGTTTAAATGGTTGGCAGGTTAGAAGAGGGTCACTGATTTCATGCACAAGAGAGGATGATGCCCTCTGCTTGAGTGGAGGGGCAAGCTGACCTATTCGGCCTCACCCTCTCTGATTGCAGGCCTGCTGGAGACAATCATGGCACACGTCAGGAGCTCAGGCAGGGATAAAGAAGAGGCCAGAGCAAAGGAGAGCAGGAGACCGTGATTGGGTCAGGGCTAGCATTAGTTCATATGGCACACTTCATCAACGGATAAAGCATTTGAATGATAACCAACAAAACAATGCACAAGCTAAATTATCACCATCATAACTATTGACTATTGTGGAGTTACACAAACATAAAAAGGTAGTGTGTTATACCTAGTGCACTAGTAGTTCACACTTGACTGAATAACATAATAGGCATACAGAAATACTAATGAGTCTATCTGACTTTTTTTCTTCCTTCTTTGTAGTTCCTTTTTAGGTTTTATAATCTTTTCTAAAAGGAAGTGATTGTTCTACTTAATTGTGTTTGCCACTTTGGTGGTGGTTCATCATTGGTGAATTTCCCAGGTAACACACTTACTGATAAAGCAAAGCTTTGTTGCATTAAGTATTAAACCAGTTTGAGCTTAAATAAGATTGAAATTAGCGTATTTGCAAGTTTGCATTTACAAAACTGAGGCAGACCCTGAGGTTTATGTAATTATTAGGGCTGTATAATGGTAAAATAAAATGTTTAAATGTTTTTGAAATAAGTCTCTTAAACAATAATATTGAAATATCACAATTTAAAGTAACAGTTTCTATATTATTACATTTAAAATGTGAATCCTGTGATTTAAGCTGAATTTTCAGAAGCCAGTCTTCAATCACATGATCTTTCAAAAATAATTATAATATGATGAGTTGGTGGTCAAGCAACATTATATAAATAATACTAATAATAATACTACTAATAATAATAATAATAAAAACAGCACTGCTTAATGGTTTTGTGGAAAATGTGATACATTTATTTTCAGGATCATTTCTTTTATGAATAAAGTTCAAAAGAACAGCATATATTTTACATACATTTTTGTAACAATGTAAAAAAAAAAAAAAAAAAAAAAAAAAAGTACTCACCCCAATATTTTGAAAGTGCAATGCTTCAAATAGTTATTCTAGTGTTAGTAAGTATTTTAGTACTAAGAGCAAGAAGAAATATTGCCAAATAAACATTTAACAGTTAGAAATGTGTTTAAGATGAAGTTGTCAATCTAAAATGGGTTCTACAAACACACACACACAAAAATCCATATAGATCCTCCGACATGCTGTGAGAGAGGAAATATCTGACCTACAGGAAACCAGATGACTTTTTTTTTTGCTCAGCTAGGCTTGTTTGGAACTTCCTGACAGATTAATGGGAAAAACAGAGGGAAAAACTAGGCCAAAGCCAGATAGTGCTCCAAATACCCCCTTCTCCCCTTCCACATAGTATGCTTGCTTCCCTGTACGCTTTCATACACTTGAGACCAGTGCCAGCTGGGAACAGACAGCAGAGATAAGCTCATCTGTAACAGACACCTAAGCCTAGAGTACTGCAAAAAGGATGTACAGCGGGGAAACATATACAGTACAAATATATATCATGAGCCAGGTCAGGCAGGTTATAAGCATCAATTCTGCAGGAATGCACTGGTGAAGAATGGGTAAACAAACAATGTGTTTTATATATTCTATACACGTGAGAGGAAGAAAGCACTCTGTTCAGATCTTTCTGATGAGTGAGAGTAAAACATTAACATACCTTGAAATAAAACTGCTACTCCAAAGGGAATGATACATTTCAGTAAGTGCAAGCGGTTAATAAGAAGTTTGAAATGTAAAATGATAATACACTAGCAACTGATATGAGCAATTCCTCTGAAGTATTCATGGGACTTTCTTGCTTAACTGCATCATGGGCCCATTTTTCATGTAAAGCACATGCCCTCACAGAAGGGTGCGTTTATGCTAGTAGAGCAACTAAAGGAAAATGTCATTCTAGTTCTGGTCCTAACAGTGATCCCTGGTTGGTATATGGACACATATGGACAGTGTGTTTTAGAAAAGAAAAAGAAAAGTCATTACACTATTGCACCAGTCAATTTCCTCTAAACATGACCAACCCAGATCTATGCCAACATATTACAAAATGTAAAAAGACTGCACACTATAAGGTTGAATAATACACTGAATATGATTTAAGTGAACTTCCTCAAAGCCTAATTACAGTATGATGTCTTTGCTGTACTGACACATTGCATTGACAGCCACCAGTCTTGCCTTTCATATTTTAATAGATTGCATCAGTTATGAATCAACTAAACCGCAAAAATGTGCACTGTCTGTGCAAGAAAGCAAAGGACTTGCTGTCTGAGGAGCTTGTTTCTCCCTTACACTCAAGGTGAGCATCTCTGTTGAATACTAACCATCTAGAGCTGGGACACAGAGGCTTCATTCAGATATATAAAGGCAGTGGTGATGAACTGGGTCCTTATAGCCATGTTGTTATCCAAACTGGGCAGATTGGAAGCTGAACACCAATGCACAATCTTTTTACACACAGCTGCCTAATAGTATTTTCACTAATATGAATAAACAAGCAAAAGTAGCCCCGATATTCTCTGAAAAGTGAACATTTTATATCATCATGCCCAATTTTCCCCAATATCAATTTCCAACATGCTGCTACTCCCTGCTCTGTGGGAAAGGTTGAATTGATGTCAACACTGCGAAAACATTCTCCAGAGCAAGTTAAATAAACCATCCCAAGTATCTCTCCATTTCATTTACAGGGAGGGAAAATAATCTGTTTAAGTGTTAGGCAGGCAAAGAATTTTCCATTCAAATGAATTACAGATAAAACCTTACGCAATCAACGGGTGAACGGGAATTTTAGAAAACTGTGAGAACTGATGAACGTCATCCTTAAGGTATTGTTAATGAGCAAACGCTGAAAGGCATTCGTTGTAACTGAGATTATTAAGATTGTTTCTAATTATGGGCAAAATGCATTACTCACTGACCTCTAGTTAGAAGCAATAATATGTTAAGTTTAAAGAAGAAAGCAGCAAAGAGTTTTAAAAGAAACCACTGATAAAGACCTAAATGTAGCTGATCCCATCACACACATTATAAAAGATGGATTTAAGCAGGCCCCTGTTTGTCTCAAACCCTTTTAAATCACATACCCAGAGACACAGACTCCACTGGGTTCTCAAGGGGTATGCAGGGCAAGAGAAACATCCCAAGTGGGAGCGTTAGGAGCACAGTCAAAACCAAGAGACAAATTACTGAACTAACTTCTGGCTCCACACTCCCCACTGGTATGACTAGTTCATGACCCTCTGCAATCCAGATTTCATAAAAATAATGAATTATAAAGTGAATGATGATAGTAACATTAAGAATATCAGACTATTATTCCAGAATAAAAAGAGTTTCTATAAGAAAAAGTGTGCAGTCGCAAACTAAATGTCAACCAAAATGAACATTTTGCTGAACAGAATCTGCTATTGTGTTGGGACCTGTATTAAATCAGCACCTTTTGCCTACGAGGAAGTGCACAGAACATACTAATGATGCTGGTATGAAACGGCTTGTAATAAAAAGCAGAACTTGACCTTTTTTTCTAAGGGTTGATTTTTTTCAGTCAGGTCACAAGGCCTGGTAAAAGAGAAACAAATCGGAGGGAAACCGTTGACATTCATAAACTTGGCTAGGTTGATGTGTATCTCTCGTCAAAAAGTACCCTTATTGACCTCAAAGAGCAATGACTAGCAGAGAGGAAATTTTTCAGGAAAAAAAATTAAAATAAAGCACATTAAGGTGCAACATGAATAAGAAATCTATACCTGTAGTTACTAGGGCTGTGACGGTATGGGATTTTTTCTTACCGTGGCGAAGAAGCAACAAATCACATGGTTTGGTGGTTTATTGCACCCTCAAAATACACAAAGGTATTGAGGTATTTGGCAATACCCAGCCCTATACACATGCAAAGAGGGTATTTCAACATAGTATGACAACGAAGCATAATGCATGCTCATATAATTAAAAAGAAAAAGAAGATGGGCATAAAATGAATGATTCAACATTTCTGCCTATATTCCCATTAATCTGATGACATTTTACACCAACAGGGTAAATTATTTACACATCAACATGACATCTGGAGAATTTTATATAATAATGTTTATTGGGAATGTATGCTCATTCTTTCTAGAATTAGGTTTAATCCGAATAAGTTTAAAACTTGATCCTATTATAAACTGAGTAGAGACACGAGTTCACTGTTATAGTTAGATATCTGGTTGAGGAACATTGTAAAAGCATCTGACTGAGATTACTGACAAAATATACAGCATGTATGCTTACTACACAGTCACTCTCAAATTTTAACCTAGTCTTTTTCTAACCTTTTTTGTATTCTCATCATCCTCAGTGAGCCTCAAGTACCCTTTCATCAACAAAAAAGCAGATATATCCTCTTTTTTTTATTATTTTGTCATATGAATATTAGAAAAAAGGCAATTTTTGCAATGACACTTTTTAAACTGACACTTGAGCTTGTTTCTCAGGTCAAAATTTTGCAGTTTTTGGGGCAATCAGAGAAGCTATCTCTGAGAGAGACCTACTGGCAAATGTGTTTCATGAAATACAGATATAAAATGTCAAGTAATTTGCACTCTTTGCATGTTAAAATGTGTACACCAGAGAGCTCAGCAAATGTGAAATGTCACCCACCTACAAGTGAACATGCAGTCATGTGTATAGATTTTAATGATAAGGTATGACTACAGGGATCAAAAACTCAGAATATTTGCAAAACCTAATGAAAACCACTCGAGTACCAATATGGTACACAATTAATCACTTACAAATTAAAGCTGAGAAGCTTTGAACCTGTAAATAGTAACTACAGAGCTAGCTAACTTGAGGAAACATCAGTTCAGATGTCCAAACACACATTATGTCTGGAATGGAGATGGAGTACAGCAAATATATTGAATGGTATAAGCTTTGGATAGGTCATTAATGTGTCGTTGAACTCAGAACCCTGCTTGTTTTCATGATAAATTAGCCAGCGCAGGTGCAAGCCATCTAAAAGATAAATAAAAACCTGTTGCACAGGCCTCATCAACTGAAAGGGAAATTGTTATTTTATTCTATTGCAGTTCAAAAGGATTTATACATAATCTTTTGAAAATATGGTACTGTATATTATATGTACGTTATAGCTTTCCGGCTAAAAATCAAACCACCATCAATTAAAAAAAAAAAATATGCAGGGAGTTGATCGTACTTCTACAATACTGTAAAAAAAAATAATGACTTTACACCTCCCAAACTGAAGGTGGTAAGGGCACAGCCACTACTGGCATTGAGGTTACACCCAAACAAAGGGCGGCTGGGGGGATTACAAGGATAAACACCCTAGAGACAAGGGGTGGGGGGTTACAAGGACATCTGAATCCATATTTCAAATTACTAATGAGATATCAAAGTACACCACAAACTAATATTTGGTCCCAATCATTAAGCCACTTACGGAATGACAGCTTCACTGAGCATGTTTTTGATTTATTTAAAAAAGAACACAATTATTTTCATATATATACATACATATATATATATATATATATATATATATATATATATATATATATATATATATATATATATATATATATGTGTTTAAATGTATGTGTATTTAGTGTTTAAATGACACTCAGCCATGCTCCAATTCTTCTAACGGTCTCTAGAGAAACGGTCATACAGGCTGATATTTAATTGACCAAGTGAGGCTAATGAGCAATATTTTCTTAAGTATACACTTTATTTGCTGAAAAAGTGAACAATTCAAGTGAAACATGCTGTACTTTATTAACTTGAAGTGCCTATTATATATTTGATTAATACACGCTGTAAGCAGCACATCCAGCTTCGAAAATAAACCTCCACATCAACCAAACACGCGCGACATCCGCAAAAACGCCCGTCTCTCGAGATTAGCCGCCAGCTGGGTCGAACTACCATAACCCCTACAAAAAATAACGGTTTTAAGCCTTATTCAAGTCTTATTCAAACATTTTCACAGAGTAAATACGCCTACAGGGACTTGTGATAACTGCCTGTCGACCAGTAACAAAAGCTTGGGCTGGAGTGGATCGTTTCTACATTTTTAAACAAACAAAAGGATAAATTGAGGCATAAATAAAGGCACTTTACCTCTCGGTGACTATGTCCTCCACAGTCTCTTATGCTATCTTGTGGAACGCATTAATCGCCTTTCCAAGTCATACACCCAGTGGTTTCTCTGAAGCTGTCGTTGCTGTCATATACCCATAGACAGTAAAAGAAATATACCCCACCCTCAGCATTTGCGAATTAACAGGATATGACGTCGCTACCCGTAAACTCCGCCTTCTGGGATGAACGGGATATGATGTCATGGACTGATCATATGGTATGCAGCTATGCAGCTGGAGATACGCCATAAGTATTTCATGATGTAATATGTTTATAGTATATAGTCAATGTTATTACTTTAAAGAAAAACGTCCTCCAATGTAAAGGCAGATGTTTACATTAATAAAGAAAAAAAGTAAGTAAAAAGTGTTGCATCCTAAATTAGTTATTAAAATGTTATGAAAAATGTTTTTGTGTAATAAGTTGGCATTGTTTATTTACCCACTGTTAATGACAGAGATGGCTGAGATAAACTAAATGGCGCCCCCTATTGTTGAAAACAAATAAACTAACAAATAAATAATAATGAATGAAATAAAAACTGGTAACAATATTATATGGACAATAAACAATATCAAATTTAGACACTTTGAGATATTTTATGGAGGACTTTTTCTTGAACCTGCAGAGTAGCCCAAAATGGTTCTGTGCTCAAAGGCTGTTCTATAAAGTGGGGCACTTCCAGCTTTGCAAGGACAGTCTGGTGATTCTGAATCACAGCTTGTAAATACATTTACAAGTATTGTAAATGGTTGTTGTGTATATACGTGTGTATATATATATATATATATATATATATATATATATATATATATATATATATATATATATATATATATAAGATTTGCCACTGATGACTCAAACGCAAGTTTTAAGCAGTGTAGAGTAGCACTTGTTTGCCATTTCTCCAATCTCAAATGCAGACATGGCCTCATTTGTAATGACTTTTATTGGTTTTGTCTCTCCATGCCGAGAGACGGTATCACGTATCTTAATGTTCTAAACATAGTAAGCAATTTCTTTCATTTCAAGGGTGACTGGTGTGCAAGTAAACAAAAGATGGGAAAAAAACTCAGTAAGAAGACTGTATATGTATTCATAATCTAAAACACTGTTTCCTCTTGTAGGGCCAAAGACGTGATTAGTTTAGCAGTACTTACTTCAGGTTGGTGGATAAAGTAACTTGCTATTTTGTAAAATCCCTCAGGGTGTTCATGAAGTTCACTGAGCACAATGTCAGACTCAATACTTTGGCGATGTAGGCAGCACTTGTAACATCAGTGATTTCTCTCACTGAATGACGTAGGTCCCAATGGAAATGCAGCTATACAGTACATATTCCAGAAGCTGAAGGTAATTCAGTAAGTGTGTATAAAAATGTTAACAGTTTAATAAACATTAAAATGTTTTTTTTTCAAAGGCTTGAGCTCACACATGGGCTGTGGCTCAATCACAGAAAACTCTAGAAAACAAGATTATGGCCAGGCTGCTTCAGAAATTTTACAGTAAACAGAAACAGTAAACATAAGGCCTAGCATAAAATTATTCGTTGATAACGTACCATCATAAATGTTTTCACAAATTTTACAAGTTCTCTTTTTACCCCTCTTCGGATAAAAGCATCTGCAAAATGAATACATTCTATACGAAATATTATATAAACAATAGGCCTATAATATAAATGTAAGTGTTCTGTTCTCGCGATTTTTGTTTTAAAAGTTGGAATGCGCTGTGTTCAGTAACAGCCAGAAACCCTTTTGAGAAAAAAGCAATCCACAGAAGATCCTTCTTCGCCCCTCCTCCTCGAGTAACGTTATTGGCATTGGCCACCATACTTCACATCATCGCTTATGTTTTCAGTGAAGCTCAAGGAAGGGCAGATATTCAGCTACGATTTTGAGCGGTAAGGGACTTTAATACTACATTTATTAACAACGCAATCTTAACAGTTCTATTACAGTCAGCAAAATTAGTCAGTTCCTCCTCGCGGTCATGTGACACTTTCCTTACCATGAAAACTCACATATAAACTTACTCGGCGACAACTGTAAAGCGATTTGGAAACAGTTTTCTTGGTTACATTAATATGCCCGTTACAAGTGCGAATTATATGTATTAAATGTAGTATAACAGACTTACGCTAGATAAAACAAGCCTATATGTGTTAAAAATCTCGGTGGTGAACAACATAAAAATAAAAGTAAAAAACATTTTTATGTATTTATTTATTTAGTCGAGAAAGGGTATTCTATTCTTGCTTAACTGTGTATGTTAAATTGTTTACTAAATTAATGTTGAATCGATGAATCCCTCATTAAATGTCACTTAACATCCCATATTGTTTGTTATATTTTTGGATATTTGACATGTTGAATTTATTTTTAAAACGGTTCACATCTGTTTAAAAAAATACTAAATGTCATATAAAGATTCAAACCATAATCAAACACATTCCAATTTCAATAGTAATACTGTATACTACAGGTAACGTACAGGAAATGTACAGGAAATGTTTGTAAACAACAGGAAATAACATCTGTGTCCAAGTAAACAATTAATTCATATTCTTTCTTTCTGTGTGTGTGTGTGTGTGTGTGTGTGTAAATACAGTGCACAACATAATACATACAAAAATATATTTTCTTAATAATTAGTAATTACTAATACAATTCATGGAAGATGGACAAATTTTAATGTATTAAACAAAAAACTAAAGGGTAATTGCTGAATTTGTTAAGTTTCAGAAGAGGTGCATTGATTTATGCTGTACACACACACACACACACACACATACATACATACAGTATATTTACATTGCAAAGTAGATGGCAACAAGTAACTGACTTTATGTGAATGAGTCATTCAATCAGTTCTGTTGCTCTATTTCTAATGTTGAAATATACAAGATTGTGTCTAAATGTACGTTTTTCCGTAATAATGTTTGTATTGAACTGCATAAAAGCAATTATAATTATATTATATGGTCCAAAATCTGCATTGTTGCTTACTAGAAATACTTGTCTTCTGGTCAAATATTTGCTCAACTCTTGTCTAATGTATTACTTAACGCCATAATAAAAATTCCTTTCATTGCAATATTCTTGTATTGCTGTTTCTGTACTATTCTTGTTAACCAGTCTTCATTAGTAGTCCCTATGTATTTCATTCTTGCTTTTCTCCGCAGAGATTAACCCATGAGACTCTCAGAGCCTGAGCATGAACCAGGGGAGAGGTGCTTGTTTGTGGACCTCAGTGCCTCAGCACTACCCCGCACCATGTGATCGTTACAAGCATGCGTCTTGTGCCTACAGAGGCCATGTTTACGTATTAGGTGGCAGAGAAAAATGCTCACTGAGAGATTTCTGGAAATATAATGTGGGTAAGTCATTGTTATTTATCTGCGGCTACCTCCTGCTTTGGATATTTCTGTTTGTTGTTACATAGTATATGGTTCCTGTTGCATTGATTGATTTCAATTTAGGAGAAATATATATATATATATATATTTGTAGTCTGTGACAAGTGGGCCATGCTTCCCTATGATAGCGAAGAAGCACCTGAAGAACTGGAGGAGCACACAATGGTAGCATATCAGGTAATTGCAACAAACTCACAACTGAGCATAAGGTGTTCACCAGTTGTGAGAAACAAGAGACTGTCAGTTTATCACATTTTCACTTTTTATTAAAAGCGTTCAATGTAAATCATGCTCTACATTCTAATGTCTCCATATATATATATATATATATATATATATATATATATATATATATATATATATATATATATATATATATATATATATATATATATATATGAAAGTAAAAGTGACGTGACAAGTGGCCAAGTATGGTGTCCCATACTCAAAATTTGTGCTCTGCATTTAACCTGTCCAAATGCACACACACACTGTAAGCACAAACCCGGAGCAGTTGGGGTGCCTTTTGCTGAACCTTTTGTTATTGAAGGTGGAAGACAGCACTGTATATTTCCACATATAACTTAAGTAATTTTTATGCACCAAAAAGAGTGAATTAATTTACCATTTTTCTTCTTAGGGGTTTATGTATGTCTTCGGAGGAATGCAAGACTCATCATATACTAACTCAAAAACACCTCTTTGGGTATTTGATACAGGTATTTTTTATTCAGTGCATGTTCAGTGGGGGTCCAACATTTCTGAGTCCACTAGACAATGCTTAAACAAAAAGTTTTATGTACGTTAGTTACTGTTATAAATTATTTGAATGGAATTTAACTTAAAAATTTAAAAAACAAAACATAAGTAACTTTCTGAATTTTTGCATTATTTGTTTTGGCATAAGTCATTTGTTTTATTGACAGCAGCACTTGTGCTGTATGAACGCAGATTGTGTTTTACCACAGTAATATGCCACTTTGTCATTCACGTCTTCAGTTTTATATTCTTTGCAGTTAAAGAGTGCTGGATTAACTGGAAAACAGGGAGTGAACCTTTACAGGTAAACATTTGTTTTTTTACAAGACCTACAGCTGAAACAGATGATTATTTTATTATAGTGAACTCTTATTGTAGGGAGTGACACCAGCAAACAGAAAAGGGCACAGTGCTGTTATCTTTGGGTCATCTATGTATGTCTACGGTGGATACATTGATATAAGAGGATCAACGAAGGAATTCTGGAAATTTGATTTTGGTGAGTGTTATAACATTCCATGGGATTTAAGTTTTTCAGTGAGCAAGCATCTTCTAAGACTAAATATTTATTTTAAAAGTCATGCATGATTTCTGTAATTTACAGATTGCTGAATGACCTTGCCAAATAATGATATTTTAGATTCTAGGGGGTGGTCGCTACTAAGCAGTGTACAAGGTGGGCCTGGTCCCAGACATGGTCACTCAGCTATGACATACCAGGATTCTATGTACCTTTATGGTGGCCTGCAGGGCCTGAGGGAACAGAAGGACCTGTGGAGCTGGAGTTCTGCCAGTCAAACCTGGAGCTGCATCAAATTCCAGTGAGTTTCTTTAATAACATCTATCTATCCATAACAAAAACCCTGATTTCCATACAAAAAATGAATAGATTTGGCCTCAACTTAGTTTAGCTTAACCTGTATTTCTGAAAGAGTTTTGTTTGACATAATAAGTAGGAAGCAATCACGTTGTGTTGGTATGCCTAAGCTTAAAACAACAACAGCACTACAGTTTGCAATACAGATGTTGTCTTACATCGTAACTACATTGCCGTCACACTGGATTATATTGCATCTCATGAGGCAGCGGCAGAAATTTAAAGCTGGAATGCGTGGCTTTATTCTGTGCTACCATATCCTCTGGTCTCAAAACTCAAAGAGGTGCATAGGCCAGCAGTATATAGTCATTTTCTGCTTGACTTTCACTTCACAACAAAGCCTTGTTTCTGCAAAGACATTAAGGATGTTTCCTACAAAACAAAGTTATGTTTTGTTACCATTTTACGTGGTGAGAGAAAGTGACAAAAAAGCTACACTAATTCAGACCTGAGCGGTAAGAATGAAACGGATTTCCAAAAATGAATAGGATTTCAAACTTCAAATGAATGTGGCTTGAAATGGATTTGTAAAAATCAGATTTCACCTAATTTTTTGCTGTTCAGACTTGCTAAATACCATCGGATTCCAATGGGATATGCACAAAAAAATCAGATTTGGACTGACATTCTGGACAAGAAGAAAGTATTCACACATTTCTTCACAGAGTTGTGTCCTGTTCCTATGAATTATTATTGTAGCATCATCTATTTCTGGTTAACTCAGCCCTAAATGGCACCTAAAAAATGTAGTTGGTCATTTTACAACATTATGCACTGTCTTACGTTTTAATGGAATAGTTCATCCAAAAATGAAAATTTACTCACCCTCAGGCCATCCAAGATGTAGATGAGTTTTTTCTTTTGAGAAATTTATTGTTACATAACTTACACACCAGTGGATCCTCTACAGTGAATGGATGCCACAGCTGATAAAAGCATCACAATAATCCACAAGTAATCCACACCACTCCAGTCCATTATTTAATGTTTTGTGAAGAGAAAATCTTTGTGTTTGTAAGAAACAAATCGATCAAGGCACTTCTGACCAAAATACCATTTCATAATCCATAATGACGCTTCCTCCAGTGAAAATTCACCCCCTGCTGTCCTATTAAAATTCACTTATATATTTGTTTAGAACTGTTTTGAATTGTAAACTGAGCTTTTTTGTGCATATTTCTCTCCTGATTCAGATGAGACTTTCTCACAGGAGAAAATAATATTATTGATGGAGAAGCAACGTTTTGAAGTTAAAGTACACCATTTGTGGATTGCTTACAATACATGTGGATTATTGTAATGCTTTTATCAGCTGTTTCATCTCTCAGTCTGACAGCACCCATTTATTGGGAAGTAAGTGATTTCTCATAATGTGTTCCGATGAAGAAACAAACCCATCTGTATCTTGGATGGTCTGAGGGTGACATTTGCTGAGCCATTTTCAGCATATTTTAGTTTTTGAACAAACTTTGCCTTTAAAGGGGTCAAATTAAGACATTTAAAATTTTCCTTTCTCTATGGAGTGTTACAAGCTCTTGGTGCATAAACACAATCTCTAAAGTTACAAAGACTATAGTCTCAAATCCAAAGAGATATTCTTTATAAAAGTTAAGAGTCAACCACTCCTACCTAAAATGGTTCATTCCATCATGCCCCCATGTCTACATCATGATGTGGGAAGATTTGCATATGTCACCCAAATGTTCACGCAAAGAAATAAGGTTTAACTTTTATTCTTGCTGTTTGGCGCCGGCACCATGTCCTGGAGATGCTGTGTTGTGAAAGCAAAACTACTTTGTTTGGCCTTCCAAAAGATGGCACAAACAGAAATCAGTGGTTAAGTTATATTTACAACACTGTTCCAGAACAGTTCAACCCAAATATTCAGATGTGTGCTGCGCATTTTGCGGAGGACAAGGACTGTTTCCTGTGACAGAAGCCTACAATGCCAGTGTCTGTTTCTATAAAGTGGGGCAATTCCAAATTTGCAAAGACAGTCTGGCGTTTCTGACTCACAGCCTGTAAGTACGTATTCATATGTAACCACTGATGACTGACTATTTGCCACTGATGATTCAAACGCAAGTTTTTTTATCATTATAATAAGTAATTATGTCCCCACTGGATGCAAAAAATGCCTTGTTTGTAATGGGTTTTATTGTTTTTGCCTCATCTCGTCGGGACATGGCATCAGAGTGTTAAGGGGCGTAACATTTCTGTTACACGCTTGAGGCATTCGGCCAATCAAAACGTACTGGATAGCTGGCAAATCAGAGCACACTTTGCTTTTTTAGAATGGTGATCTTTGTAAAAATCAACACGCTTCAGAAAGGCGGGGCATAGAGGAGAAACAATAATGTACAGTATGTGGAAAATAATGTGCTTTTTAAACCTTAAACCACATAAACATATTGCATTACACCAAATACACAAAATCAAGTTCTTTTTAGCAATATCATATAACCCCTTTAATGTTGTCATATAGTTTGTTTGTTTTGTTCCAGACATACACTTAAACTTTTCTGATCCCTTACTCTGCAGTTCAGGTCCTCCCAGGCTGGTTGGTCACTCTGCTGTATTGTTGAAGGACAGCATGCTCATCTTTGGTGGTGGGGAAACCCAGAGCTCTCCTCAGAGCAGCTTGTGGAGGTTCAACCTGGAAAAACAAACCTGGAAAAAGCTAGCATTGTTGCCTGGATCCCCCTCTCTGTGCCGGATCCATCACTGCAGCATTGGCCTAGGCAAGAGTTTCCAGCCAACAGTTCCAAACAGTGTCTATTTAAGGGAAATACCCAACTCTCACATCATCAATAACAGGCTAAGACCATTTAAGAACAAGTGCCAACCATCCCGCCCCAATTTGCATGAGCCCTGCATTGAGCTCAAGACTTTCCACATGGACATTAAGAAGCATTCACCAGATTTTAGTATTACACTGAAAGACACTAAGGTGAAAGGAAGCTGTCTCACCTTTGAGAACCAGGAGGCTATTAGTGAGAAGCGGAACAGTGTTGACCTGGCAGAAGACACCGAGGATGCCATGTTTCTCCATATGCCTGACTTGCTGTTAGTTCTGGGTGGTAAGCCTCTGCAAGGACAGCATGTGATTTCAGTGTGGCATATGACAGTGGCATAAATCTGTTGTTTATAGTGCATTCTACTTTCTCTGTGAGAAATTAATGGGCCTTAGCAACCATACTAATATCCTGTGGGAGAACAATTGAGTTCAGTCATGTACAAAGATTTCACACTGTCTGTAATTATTACTGTGACTCTGAGGAACCACATTCACTCTGAAAGGCACCAATTAGGGCTTTTATCTTCCACAGAATATGTCATTAGTTTCTGTAAGAGTTGGAGATGCTGGTTAACATTTTACTATGTATCAAAAACTTTATATTAAAGAGTCTTCACCAAGTGTGAAATACCTGTCAAAAAGGCTGATGTGAATGTTATTGCATGCTAGGAATCAATCCAAACATTGTCACGTTTTGTAATTTGCTTTGTTTGTGTTTTGTTAGATCCATGCATATTGCTGACAGAACACATTCATTTTCCTGCCTTTCCTGACATTGTTTCAGGATAGTTGCACTCGAATGCTTTAATAAGTAATGCATTACATGAGCAATGTATAATCCATTTGCAATAAGCTAAAATTTGTTGCTCTGCTAATGTTAAAACCAGCTCAAATCTTTATTTATTTTTTGATCTGTTTAAAACAGATATAAAACTAAATTTATAGCATATTTGTATTAAATATAACTAGCTTGACCAAAACATATTACAAAAATACAACTAATTTGAAAAAATGAGTAAACTATGCTTGTAGATCAGTAATACATTGTTATACATTGAACTGTACTTACATTTCTACATGCATGTAGTCTTTATTGCCACTTGAGGGCGACAGACTTCGCCAGTCACGCTACACAAAAATTCAACAAATGCACAAAACGTATAGATACACAGCATGCTCCAACAATCTCCTTGACACATTTGGGTTATTCTGCACAGTATTTCTTGTTTATTGAAATAAAAGACAGAAAAACACAGTTCACACCTGAAGGCTAAACAGACACAGACCATCATCCATATTTTTTATCTTCAATATTAATCTTCTATTATGAAAAATGTGACATAAGTCCAAGAGATTTTCCCATGGCAAGTGACAACCAAATTGGACAAGAACTGGACGATGGGTCATAATACAGCATATCCATTTTAAAATAGTATTGAACTGCATTTTGTAGAGAATTTATTGTTGTATATTTGGACAAATCATACATATAACGCTAAAAAAAGTGTTCATATATACTGATAATATGTATAAAGTCATGGTTTGTTCACTTTAGACTGCAAAGCTGGTATGGAGGTTGTATCTTCAGAAGTGGCACATATTCTCTGCAAAAAGGTGCTCTTATACAGTCTGTTTAATACTGCAGAGAGGCGGCATGAATACACAAGAATTACAATTGCAAAATATATTGTTATTACATTAACCTTTTAAATGATTTATGAATACAGTAACCAAAATAATTGAAATATTAAGTTGCATATTATAGTTCAATGTAGACTCAAATAATAATCATGAGGATAATCTATGAATACTCCAGATTTTACGACAAAATTATTTAAGATTTTGTTTAATACAAAAAAAAAAAAAAAAAAAATGCTAGAGCATGTAACGTGTATTTATTTTGTTGAAGCGATAGAGGGCGCCATATCACTTCAGGAAAAGTTGGCAACGCAAACCTATTAGCGCTACAAAAAGTCGATTAATACTGAGATGAACGGGCAAACAAAGCCACACTTGTGTGAATTTCTTGAAACTCGTATTAAGCCTTGCGAAAGCGTCTGCATTATTTATTTAAATATTACAGAAATGTATATGAAATTACGGACTATATGATTCTCATTAAACCAAAGGTTTTGCTTTGTTAGTTAATAATAATAATAACAACAATAATAATAACTAACAATAATAATAACTCGATGTGCAAATCTGACGTGAAAACAGCATGCACTGGCCATTTATATTATGCTTAAAAGATTTGCCCCGGTTTATTTATTTATTTATTGATTTATTTTAATTAGGAATCTGATTTCTGTTGCGTTATGAAAGCCACGCAAGTCTTGTATTTTCACAATAAAAAATAAAAAGTAAATGTGAGATGGTGTCACGTACAAGATCCAGAGGTAATGCACGCTAAAGTTTTTTTTTTTTTTTTTTTGGACTGATGCGCTCCGAGTTTGAGAGCCTAACCTGTTTTAGCGCATAATCCCCTCTATTGCAGTTGGTCGAGCGTCCCACGTGGTTTGAAGTATAAAAAAGTTTCAGCGCGAGGTGCTTTAGAGTCGTGTTTACACGAGAGTAAAGACCAAAGGACAACATCCCTCCTGAGGCTGAAGAAATACGCAAGAACACACACACAATACACATTACCATTACTGGGAGAAGAGGAGCCCGAGCAAAGACAAAGAGTGCACATTTGTCTTCAGACAAGAAAGTTTTTTTGACTACACTGACCTTTAAAGGAATACAAGACTAGAAACCGGTTTGTTTTGATTCTTTACACGCGTCAATTTGTCAGTTACCTTGGAGATGAGGAGACGTTTTCGCGCTTCAATTAAGACTTAGGTTTTCGCGACTGGCCCTCGTTATTACTCAGTGTGTTTACAGGGCGATAAAACACACACTTTCTGCGAACGTCTTACAAAAGTGACCGCGAGCATGATGATGAATGGACATCTGTCAGAGGAGGTTGTTGGAAGTACAACTCTGTTCGGTTTATAGTCAAATTGTTTTACGGTAGGAATTCATGAACTGATTTGTTTGTTGAATCTACACGTTATTTAAGAAAATGAGTATCCCCATCCTCTCTGTGACCTGTTTAATGGCTTGCATACTCTCAGTTCAGTGTAGTCTGGGAGCTGAGACAGTGTCTCAGGAGTCTCAGTGCGCTTCTTGTGGACTCGGGCATCCGGATGAGTCGGGGCGAATGGACACAGACTTTCTGGAGGCGGTTAAAAGGCACATATTGAACCGACTGCAGATGAGAGAGAGACCAAATATCACTCATCCCATTCCTAAAGCTGCCATGGTAACGGCGCTGCGCAAACTTCACGCGGGTAAAGTTCGAGAGGACGGGAGGGTTGAAATTCCCAACTTGGATGGACATGCTGCCTACAACGAGGTCCAAGAAGAAACGTCGGAAATAATTAGTTTCGCCGAGTCAGGTGTGTACAAGATCTCGAATGATCCATTGTTACTTTTACTATATAGGAAATTTCACATTATGTATTTATTGTATTTATTTTTGTATTTTGTATATTTTATAATATTCAAGCATATTTTATATTTTGAAACACCCTAAACTTGGAAAAAAATGTCTCTCCAGATAGGGGTAATTAAATGTACAAGTACAAATTATTTATAAATCTTGGCTTTGGTATTTGGAGGAGCCTACATTTATTTTGGGGGCATGTAAGTAATTCATTTATCGCAAAACGTGCTTGGAATGTACAGAATATACAAGTATTACAAGTGTAATATTTAATTAACAGGTAAAATTGTTCTCAAAGTACAGTATTAGCAGTGGTGTCAGTAGACGATGAGACTTTACTGTAACATCCAGTGGGTTTGCTTCAAAATTGAATTATATTACTAGAATTATATAACTGAATTTCTTTGAGGGGTTAATGACACATGCATCATAATCTATTTTTCTATGATGTAACTGGACTGGAGCAATCAGAACACATGACCCTCTCTTAACATATCATTAGATATGCTGACAGAAAATCATAAGTAGTTTGTCAAATTGTGATCTTTGCTAGGTTGGTGTTGAGACAATTAAAATCCTAGAACATCCCCGGGAACGCCAAGAGAGCATCAAAAACATGGCAATCAAAGTATTACAGATAATTCGTTAATAAGAGGGCAAGAACATTTTCACGCCTTCTGACAGACAATACAGCCATACACTTCTTTTGTTAGAACTAATAAAAACCAATGTCTTTTATTGAATTATTCATTGCTTTGAAGTGTCATGGACAACCTGGAAATATGAGGTCTGAAAAAAGTAATAGAAATATACTGATTGTAAATTCAGTTTTATTTTATTTTATTTTTTATGCTGCAACCCTGAATGCAGGACTAAGTCTTGAAAATTAATTGGTCAAAAAGGGTGGGGAAGTGATGACGATTTCTGTATTTCATTTTATTGACCAGTTCATCAATTATAGATCTATGGTACAGTTCAGTTTACAGGAGAATGTATGGAGCTTGTTAAGTGTTAAAGAAAAACACATGGATTAACCCTTCTGTACATTTTTAATTGTGTCAATCAAGTTTGCATGAGCAAAAGGACATTAATAGAAGAAATACATCTAGAATATGGATCTAGAATATGGTCATGCAGAATAAGGCATTAATATGTGCTTAAAGGTCTAATAAACAGGTTATGTGCTAGTAATATGCATGTTAATAAGCAACTAGCTAATAGTGAACAGAGTTCCCTAAAAAAGCGTTACCCAGATTTTTATATAGACAATCATAATCTATCTTCATTATGGACAAGGATAGTTTATATGGAGATATGTAAATGTTTTAATGACTTTTTTTTAAAGAGTTGTCCAATATCTCAGATTTGACACACATTTAAGCTTGTAAAACTGGCTTCTTTTTCTTCTATTCTCGCACACTGTGCAGCACAATTAGCTTGGACATTATCCGAACTTCTTGCTCCAATAAGAATGATCTGAACACACTAATGACAGTGCAACAAAAGGCGGCAATTATTAAGAGAGTACTGTGAGTTCTTGCTAAACCCAATATGTCAACATTGGGAACAAAAACAACAAAAGAAATCACTCAGAATAATGTATGAGACATTTGAGTCGTTGTGGGTGACAGAGAGGCTGGACTACTTATATCCTACTCTGAAAATGAATTTCAAATATCAAAGCTTGATCAGGCCTCTTTGCAGTGTCCCCTATTATTTACAACAACTTTGAACCACTGAGCAACAATGCATCATGAAACTGGCTCTCTGAACCCCCATCTGCCTCAAGGCCAGCTGGCGCTAACCCCTCAAGTGAGGGCTGCCGGCCAGGGCATAGAATTAGGACAACCCAAGATCCATTCTGCTCAGAGGTACAAAAAGAGGAATTTGTGAGGTATGTAATGTGCAAATCACTGCAGCTGCAGGCAGTTGAGTTGTCTCATGTGTTGCATGCTCTTCCCTGCATTTACGTGGTATGACTGCAAGTCAGAAGGCGGCTCCCATCTTGCTCCATGCTTTAGGAGAGCAATAAGAAGAGGGCTGCCAAGGTACAGGAGAGGACGGCTGCCAATTTCAGGTCTCTATTGACACTGTCCTATGGGCCATTTCAGAAGTATTTGGTGTCCCGTAGCCACAGGAGCGGAGCGGTAGATGCTTGCTTCTCATTTGTCAGCATAACCATTCAGACTCACTGAACTCTTCAGAACCAGTTCATCACAGGGTATTAAGACTTCATTATTAGACATTATTCAGCATGGCACAGTGTCCATGAGGTCAAAGAGCCAAATTGATCTCTTTAGAATTTTTTAGTTTTTTGACATTTGATCCAAAAAAGGAAATTAGAGCCTGTAGTGCTAACTGATTGGCACACGGTCAAAATCTAATCAGGCAGCATGCCATGGTCTTGATCTTATTGATCTTCGACAAGCAGTACACATTAAGCATTTTAAGCATGAGAGCATTCTTCAGTGAAACACAGAAACAAAGCTAATGTCCATTTTTTTCAAAAGTTAATTTGCCTGTGCTCTGTTTGACAAAAAATAAAAGTATCAACAAAATAAAAACACCTAGACTGTATGCTACTTTTTTTTTTTCATTGTATTACGGGTACAAGTAGATATATTCTTCATCTCTCACCATTTATTCCCAACAATGTCTGGGAAATAGCTTCTTTTTTTTCTTTTCTTTTTTTAAATTAGATCTTAAGGGCCTACACCAAAACAAAAATCTCAAATGCATTGCTGAAATAAATATTTGTCAGTTTGCATACTTTTGCTCACAGGAGAAGATAACGGTTGAACAGCCACAGGGAATCACAGGATGCAGCAGAAGCAACAAGCTAAACAAACTTGAAATAGTCAATTTTTAAGTGTTCTTCATTTATTAGTTATTATGCAAATATGTTGAAAGAATTCTGATGAGCCAAACTGATGTAGGTAAGTGTTGATAATTATGGGAATAAAGTATGCCACAACACTGACATCATCTCGTCTCCCTGCTCACACAGCCTTGCAGGGTGTGAAGTGGACAAAGCCTTGTTTGACTAGATTCACATTAAGCAGGAGCTGTTGAGACAGGTTCTGAGCACATGGCCATACAAGTATATGTGTATCCCGGGGGTATTTAAAGGGAGGTAAACGAGGTGAAATGGTGGAGTAATCAGTTCAGTCAGTGTGTTCCCTATCATCACAGTACATACATGTTCACACCTGACACCTCTCCAGGGCTGATTCTCTGTCACTGATGAACTTTGACTATGTGTGTGCACTGTGTGATATAAAAGGATTGGCTCCCAGCAAATTAGTCTTGACAGTCTTGTTTAAAACACAAAAACAAAACAAAAAACGCACTGCTTGTCACTAGTGTGTTTGAAAGCAGGTCACAAACTAGATGTCTTAGCATAACCAGATTATTTATTTTTCTGAAAAGTTATGCAGGTTGATTCACTTATTAACAATATCATACAGCAAGAATAACTATTATAACATTTTGACAGCACACTGTATGATCCAAATCATTACTGATATGTTTGAAGTTTTGAACATGCTTTCGAGTCTATAATTTTTTACAAATTAAAAGAAAAAAAGCAGAGAGAGTGCATGTAAAGTCACTGTTACTCCATGTGAGGTCAGGCTGTCAACTGAAGAAGCCACCCTTTGTGGCAAGTTGTTGACATTAACTAATCTGTTGGCAAACATGGTTGTTTTACCATTTCAAAACCTGCCAATATTAAACAGCTCTGGCATTCAAATTAGGATTACAGAGAATATGATTAATTTGCAACTTTCAGCATCAAGTGAATTTCTCTAATTTTCTGGGTGGTCAAAAGAATCTTTACAATCAATTTACAACAGCAAAAAAGCTCTGCATCTTGGACTTTCCAAATACCATTTGCTACACAATTGTATTTAGAAAGTCGGCAGTGTGATGTAAATGCCTCACCATGCTTCTCATTTGAAGGGCACACGCTCAATGCTGGGCTGTGCCACAGCAGTCTCCTAATACCTCTCGCAGTGCATTGTGTTGTCAGTCTTTCGGCTTCAGAAGCTCTGGGTTTTCACAGTACTCCCTGTGAACTCAATGAACCCCCTGGGGCAAGACCCATGTCCAACCCCCCCACCCTTCCACATGGCCCAACATCTTCAGCCCAAACCATGAGTCCAACTGGACTTGGGCCCAGAACTGTGGCATCTAGTCTTATCTGGAAAAGTTAAGTGGTTTTTGTCAGCGAATGTGGCTAAGGAGACCTGTTTGTGTTATTTCAAATGTGAGAAAAGACATAAATTAGTGTATTTTTTAATAAATAGTTGCTACTTGAGAATTAACAAACGTCTGCGGTCTCTTACAGATGATGTGACTCCATCGAAGTCCAGCCTCTACTTCTTAATTTCCAATGAGGGGAATCAGAACCTCTACGTGTTGCAGGCAAACCTTTGGCTGTACTTCAAGCTGTTGCCAGGTACTCAGGAAAAAGGAGTGCGACGGAAGGTGATGGTGAGAGTTCACTACTATGAGCCTGGAGGGCAGAACATGCACTGGCCCATGATGGAAAAACGTGTGGAGTTGAAGCGCAGTGGCTGGCACACCTTCCCTGTGTCCGAGGCCGTACGTGAAATGCTGGCAAAAGGGGGTCGTCGGCAGGACCTTGACATTCACTGCGATGGCTGCGAGGCTGCCAACGTTCAGCCCATCCTGGTTGACCCAAACGATCCCTCACACCGACCCTTCCTGGTGGTCCATGCCCAGCAGGCGGACGGGAAACACCGTATCCGAAAGCGAGGCCTGGAGTGTGACGGCACCAATGGAGGTTTGTGCTGCCGACAGCAGTTTTACATTGACTTCCGGCTCATTGGCTGGAACGACTGGATCATCGCGCCAGCAGGGTACTATGGGAACTACTGTGAAGGCAGCTGCCCTGCTTTCTTGGCAGGAGTTCCAGGTTCTGCCTCATCATTTCACACAGCAGTAGTAAACCAGTACCGCATGAGAGGCATGAGTCCTGGTTCAGTCAACTCCTGCTGCATACCCACCAAACTCAGCACCATGTCCATGCTCTACTTCGATGACGAATACAACATCGTCAAGCGTGACGTGCCTAACATGATCGTGGAGGAGTGTGGCTGTGCCTGAAGAAAATCTATTTTAGGACATGTTATGAAGGCAGTGACAGTCATATTTATGGTCTTTTTGAACCACGTGCATATAGATTATGTTAATATTTGTACACTCACAAAGAATAGTGTGTGCAGTGTGCATCAAGCAGTAGATGAATGACAGGTAGGTGAACAAAAAGGCTTTAGGATGGTTAGGGAAAGGGAACACCACATGGCTTTTCTCTAGTTTGCCATTTCTAGACTTAAAAAAAAAATGTCTCAATACTTTCCTCTCCAACAGCAAAAAGGAGACAAACTGGTATCACACTTTGACATAAGTACTTAGAGACTGTTGTACAAGCACTGACATATCTCCTACTTCAGAACACCAGCACTTCAACAGCTTGTTTAAGACAATATGACAAATCATTCCAGCTGATGTGGAGATTTCCAAATCAGTGTGTCATCTTCCCTTTGGTCCCCTAGAGGCATTCCCACAGCAAGGACTCCAGTTGTCTGCGGCATTGATAAATCTGTTGTGAGGCTTCTACACAAACTGTAAGCACCTCTGGACAAGATCATCTTGAAACTAAAACCACTTCTGGCATTCTACTAATACGTGCACATCTTGATTGTAGCTGACTGCATAACTAGATCTTGAGGTCTAACCGGTAGAGTGCAAACTTCCCCACTTCCTTCATCTGCACACTTCAGTGGCTGACAAGTGCTCGCAGCGGTGTGCGTTCCGCGGAGCCGCTTCCATTCTGTCCAGCTGGTTTACAGGGAGTACAGCACTTGCGACAACTCTCGAAATGCACCATTTAAAGCACTAGCATATTGCAAAGCCTTCAAAAGGGTACATAGATGTGGACCTACCCTTGCCCATAGTCCTTTTAATATAAAGTGCCGCATGAACTATGCAATGTATAGTAATCCTGAACTATTTAAAAAAAAAAAAAAAAAACTGAATTCTTCTTTCTGATTATCTTTAACTCTTTATCAATACTTGAAATGTGATCTTTCGCTTGTTTTCCAAAGCGGATGATTGTTACGATGTTTGCACTGAAAAGTTGCGGGATTAGTAAAAAAAAAAAAAATGCCATTGAAAATGATATTTTTGTAGTAAAACTGAATTTTGTGAAAAATGTATTGTACCTAATTAATTGTACCAAAGCGGCCAATATTTTAGCTATTACAATAAGGTGGCAAGGCCATTCCAATATTTGTAAAGTAATTGTTGATACTTCTCAAGAGGCCTAATGATCAGGGTACAACATTATGGATTTCATTTGTAACTCTGTCTAATTTTTTTATACTGTGTACAGAAAACTGATGAACACAATCTCTTCCTTGTCTTTAATTTTCCAGTCTACTATTTAATGAGATTTATTACTTAGCTGATGTTGCAGTGTCATTTAATTAAATGGACATCATCTCTGTACAGATTATGCAAAATAAAAATATTCTTTCTTAAATATTTTGCAACTTTAAAATAAATTCTTACTTTGCATTCTTGTGAACAAGTTGCTTTTAACAGTGTCAAAACTATGACGCAGATTGTTCAGACAGTCCCACTGTTGCATGCATGTAAAAGAATATACCTTTTTTTCTTTTTTTCTCTCTCTTTTGAAGTTGAGATTACAAGTCAGAGGAAGCAGTCTTGCAACCACTGCAGTTCTATGCAGTGTTCTGCAAAGCCTGCAAAAATGCTTGGTTTAGACAATGAGATCACAATGCCTGAAACCTCATAGAGATATTGATCAACAAATTATGATAGAATCAGCATATATATATATATATATATATATATATATATATATATATATATACAAACCAGTTAACATCTTGCACATAAATATAATGACTGCGCTCCATGGTTTCAATATTTGTCATTCTTATTAAATTCTTGGCTCAGAGGCAAAAGGGCTCTCACTGTGCAACATGTAGGCACAGAGACTGATTACATCAGATTGGGTCCCCTGGAAGCACAATCAACATATACTGCCTTTTCTGAGCTCTAGAGGTATAGATGCAAAACTCGCAGCATTAAAATACCTAAAAGACCACCGCACCTACCAAAGGTCTGGGGTGTATCAGCTGAATCCTAGTTCAATACTGCAAAACAAAAGCTTTCCAAAACATACCGCATAACACAGTCAATTACCTGTCTAAGTGTTCCTGTCTTGCATACGTCAAGAAAAGCAGTTAAAGTGGTGTGAAAAATTACATGTTTATAAAAGTCCTCAAAATGACAGCACAAGAATGATGGAGTTAGAACTGACACCCACATGTAACAAAAATAAATATTCCAGTTTTAATCTCTTAGTTATGGAGGTTTATATATATATATATATATATATATATATATATATATACACACACACATGTATTTGTTTGTGTAGGTGGGTGTTCGGGTGTGAGAAAAGTACGAGAGACTTTAGGAAAGAAACTGCAGCAGGTAGAGAGGTACAGGCAGAGCTGTCTCATCATGTAGCGGAGTGTTAACAGTGCCGCCATGACTGCTGGAATGTTAATGACACCATAGCTATGCTGCAGGCAAACTCATGAAGCCACACACAAGTTAAGAAAACACCTCAAACCATCTCACATGACAAAACACATACAATACAATCTGTAAACACCAACTGAGGTTAACAGGTGTCAAAAGGTTTATGGTGATTAAATCAAAAGCAAAACAACATATAGACACATACTTGGCATAATCTGACATTAAAATGGTCATTATTATAGGTAAAAATGCTTATAATTTCAGAAGTCCACATATGGTTCTACAGGGTTCACATGCACTTGAAATCTATATTTTAGATATATTTATTTAATTATGAATCGTTATATTATAATTTCTGTGGTAGCAAATTGCATGAAAAAAAAAAAAATATATATATATATATATATATATATATATATATATATATATATATATATATATATATATATATATATATATATATATATATATATATATACCACTACATTTCTTTAAAGAAATTTATCCTTTTATTAAACAATGATGCATTAAATTGATCAAATCACAGTGATGTCTTTTACATTGTTATAAAAAAAAAAAAATTCACCGTTTCCACAAGTGCTTTCAGCACTGATAATACTAAGAAATGTTTCTTGAGCATCAGATCAGCTTATAGTATTAGAATGATTTCTGATTCTGAAGGATCATGTGACTCTGAAGACTGGAGTAATGACTGGGAAAATTCAGCTTTACCATCACAGGAATAAATTACATTTTAATATATATTAAAACAGAAAGCATATACTTTAAAGTGTAATAATATTTCACAATATTGCTGTCTTTTCAGTTTTTTTTTTAATCAAATAAACAGCCTCGTTGAGCATAAGAGACTTCTATCAAAAACAATAAAACATTGTACCATCCCCAAACTTGTAAACGCTATTGTAAAATACTTTTTATTATTCTGAAAATGTGAAAAACATGCAACTTATTATTATAGAAATGTGTAGTGTTTTATTAATTGCACTTACTGAGCAGCAGCATTTACGCTTTGAGTGCATGTGAGACAAAAGAAGTAAGTAAGCTTGAGAGAATTTAAACAAACTAAAACTAATCATTCTTCCCCCTTTTATGTCACATTTAAATGCTGGTTGAAATTTTGACCCTAATTGACCTCCACAAGGCCTGTGAACTCTCAGAGGGGGATTACAGGCCATGTAAAAAGGTTTGGGAACATGAAAGCATGCTTGAGTGGCCCAATGAGCAGAAAGTTCATTAATTCAGCATTTTTATCCAACGTCTGCTCACCTAAGCTACTATAGACATGGAAAAAATCTTAAATGGATAATTATACAAAAAGATCATTCCTAACCATCATGCTCGAAGGAAACACCTTTTACTCTGAAGGGAAACAACCTAAGGTTTGTCACTCTCCACCTCCCTTCTCTACTCCACATTGACCCCTTGACTCCTTGAGCACTAGCGTAGATTCAAGCCCACAAAGCTTCCATTTGTGCCGTGGTTCTACCTAGTACTGGCTGGGGGATCAGGGATCAACGAGGGTCACCTCTATAGGGAATCTAGGAGAGAGTCGCCACTGTGAAAGAGCTGATATTATAGTGTAAGGCATGAAAAGCGCAACTAAACAACACAGAATACCCACAGTCAATCACCCCTTACCCTATGTCTGGTATCCAAAACTCATTTCATATCCATCACAGACGAACATGATGTTGATGTTGGCTTTGCTCTGGCCATTGGCTGAGCTAAGTGAGGCTGCTTTGTGGCAGCATTCTGAAGGATGGGATTATTTTAACCTTTGGAGAACGGAAGAAAGACTGAAAGAAGACTTGTACTTGGGAGTAATTCCCCGTGTGTATGCCGTAGTTAAAAGCTTAGCCAAAACAGCTGGCCTTTTGTTCAGCCAGGCAGAGTTTCTCCCCACATTCATGTGACTTGGTGCATGCCAGGACTGAAACCACTGACGGTGATAGTGACAATGATGAGCACAAGTGAAACTGCAGCACGGCTCTGCCTTCAAGTTCACAGACAAAAGCCTGCGACTCTCTGATCTCACAACACAAGGAAAATATGGGGGAAAATAAGGGCATATTCGGATCGCCGAACACACTGTGTGTTTGTTAAAGAGGGAATTCCATTGGAGGGGATTTCAGGTGTGGTTGTACATTCACCATCATGTCTGCGTGGCTTATCACGGCTGACTGATGGCTCATTATTTAGCAGGTGCCTCGTTGTTTTCCATTGTTTAGCCTTGGCGGAGTTTTATGGTTCGACCAAAACAGTGATGCTGAGTGTGGGTGTCTCAAGATGCTGCCGTCTCCATCATGCATGGAAGAAAGAAGACCTTTGTGAGGAGAAACTGATGTCGGAAGAGACGTGAAAGAGAGAAGAGCAGTGGAAAGAGTAGCAGAATGTCACTCTTGGGTGACACGCCTATTGGTTAAAAGGAAGCTAGAAACAAAGACACAAAGAGAGAAGGCAACCTGATCAGATGAAAAGATACACATAGGCTTGACATGCTCTTCTATGCTAATGGATGTGGATCAAGTCAATATATGAGATACATACTCAGGAAATGTTCCACATGGCAGGGAATATTAGGCTTCATATCATCACAATGGTGACAAAGTATCCAAATTTGACAAGTGAACTACGCACTGTTTTTTAACATGGATGAAGCCTCATTAATAAAGACCTGAGCTGTGAATTATAAATGAAGCATTAACTGACCTAAACTAAATGAATCCCTGAATCTTCTGCTGAACATCTCACAAAGAACAGGTTACAGTCCCTCCAAGATGAGCTTTGCATCGTACATAGAACAGCACAAATATCATTCATATTTTTTTCAGTTCTGCGTGCCACTATACAGTAAGGAAAAACACAATTCTATAAATGCAGTTAGCAAGGAGATTCCACCCAGTCCTGGGGGGATAATTAACCCCGGTAAAAAAGTAAAATGCAAGAAATATGTAGAAAATCAGTTGTTGCTTTCGCATTTCAGACTAACACACAGAAATTATTGTTTGTTGCGAAAAATCACAACAGGTTTAATTTGATATTTTTAGTTGTAAAAATTGTGAAATTAATTTTATATTTCATTATCTCATAGGATAGGTAACAGGCATGTATTTTAAATCTTACTAAACCTTGACGGTAGATGATGGGTTGCAAATTGTATCTATGGAAAAAACACATCTGGAAGTATTGTAAAAGTACAAGTCTCAAGTAGGCCAAAACATAACTTAATAACTTTGTAGTAATAACTAATGACTGTGTAGTAAGCATTTCAAACAAACTTACAACTTGCCATGCGTTTTGACAGATGTGGTGCTCTTTAATGCATTTAAATCATGTTGTCCATAATACACTACTTATATTTTATGGCTATATCCCTCTCTGTAAATGTTCAAATCCACACGTGTGTATTTACTATTTGTGTCCATCTCTCTTCTGAGCAACAACTGACAAACCAAAAACCAACGAACTTGAATGTGAGTATATACGAATCAAAATGATGGAACACAATAACGCTAAATGCAATATTTATTTAGCTTAAATATGTTATTTCTCCCTGTAATGTAATTAGAAAAAGGAGGACATTACAGGATGTGAAATAAATGTTTTAAAGAATCAAAAGATTGGTGAATTATCAAAATAATCTTTAGTTGCATGCCTAATTGCAAGGCCTCAGCAAAGCTATAACCTGACTGTTAACACGTAGGAAGCATGAGAAACGTTTACAGCCAGTTGGAAATATGAACAATTTTAAAAGAAAGTTTATTTTCTGCCTTTATCTGATTTAACACACAAAACGATAAAACCAAAAAGGATGTTTGTTGGACAGGAGCTAACGCCCAAGGACAGCACAGTATCAAAGACTTCTCCGGGATTAGATATCTGTCAGACTTTGGGCTTTCCCTCGGGGTACAACATAAGTCAAAGGCTACGGTTATCACCCGATTCAAATACATTTCACAGAGTGCTGAGTCAAAGAGGGAATGAGAACCACACACAGCGTGCGGTTCTCCGATGCCTCTGATGATGATGTTTTGGCTCGTGATACCATCTTAAGTTTTTCCACTCTCAAAGGCTGCTCTATGTGTGATTGGAAGCTTGCCCGTAATCTACCACCAGGCAAGCAAACGCAACAAAAGCCTCTGCTTTAATATGGATCCCATTGTGTGATTTAATTGGAATACTTTAATTGATGACATTTTCAGGCGCATACTGAACATTCCGGAGACCTATGCCAGAACCACACAACAGGTAACTGTTTAATGGGGGGAAACAGAAACAGGAAAGTTTTGAAGAGAACAGTCTCTATTTAGGAAATGTTTACCTGGGATTTTTACATTCATGTTCATTGTATGACCTGTCCTGGTTGATTCATTAAAAAAGTGAGGCATACTGTAATAACACAATGATTCAGATCGTGTTTTCATCCCACTCTTTAGCAACCGAAGCTCAACAACTAAACTGCTAAAGCTCAAAACCACTTTACAGAGCACATGTCAATGTTTAATGCTGTTTTTTTTCCAATTCCACAAGGATGACATTATCCGTTTGCCCAAAAAAGGCATTGGGTGGCACTGGGTGTGGATTGCTCAAGTGCGCCTGACTGAGGTAATGACCATGGATTCCACACATCTTACCTAATGCACATAAGCACTGAATAATCCCTTAGTTATCTCAGTCACTTCCTCATGTTGACCACAGTTATCAGCTGATGTGAGGGCCAGCGGTCAGGCGGCCGAGTACCAGGCCAGAGTCGAGATTAGATTGGGAAGTTGGACAGCTGTTTGCATCCTCAGAGCCAATGGAAAAGATATGCAGTGTGTGCTTCGAGAGCAGCAGGCCTTCGCTGTACTATCAGTGCTGACACATAGACACTCACAGAAAGAGAAGACACCACATAATGCTAAGTTCATGCAACTGTAATGTGTGTGTCAGAGGAGCCCGTCCATATCTATCTTATGCAATGTTATGTTAAGGGTGGAGTGAACCTTTGGGATATGTGGATTGCAGGTAGGGAAACCTCTAGAATGTTATAAGCATGTCTCCTTTTAAAAATAGCAACTGTAACTCCAAACACTCGTTGCTTTTGCATGTTAATTAGTGATGAACAACATAAGGTATTTATTAGATGGTCTTATACAGAGGGATTGAATGTCCCAGGATTGAATCAGAATTTAATTAAGAACGTCCTTTAAATTATAATTAAAACTAAAAATGCAAATGCAAAATGTAAGATTTTGAATGTTGGTTTAACAAAGCTTTATTAAAACTTTAAAACGCTTTGAAGTTATAGTTCTTATGGAGAGACAGACAGACAGAATGGCTGAAAGAAGGACTGAGTGAACCAAAGAAAGAATGAAAGATAATTCCAGCTCACAGATTGAAACAAAGCCAATTCTTCGATTTAGAATTTTGCACAACCTTGTGTATTATAATATGACATGAATAATGTTATTTGCTGTCTTTACTAATAACATCAAAGTGCATAATCAGGAGGATTTATCATTTTAATGAATGGACACCCTCTATTCCCCTGATTTGAGACTTAAAAAATCTGGTCACCCTAAGAGCAATTTACCAAAACAAAAGTAAACCTCCAAAGTCTATGCTTTAGCTTCTGGCCAAATAATTTAGTTTGTTAACTTTCATTTAAAAAAAAAAAAAAGCATGTAAAAAGCATGTAAATGTGTGTTTGTATCTAGTAATACAGAACATATCTAGCAACCTCTGTTTTGAAGCCAGTCACTCAGACCATGATGGGAATCCTCTGCGTGAGTGAGTCAGTCTCACAGAGAAGGGTGGAGGACTCATCACAACAGATGTTCAGCTGTCCAGTTGTAAACATGAAGACTCTGGCAACAACAACGGAGATAAGGGAAGGAATGGAGCTTTCCGCAAAGTCCCAAGATTCACCAACAGGATTTACTCATCCCTGCGCCAGGAGACCACAGAGAGTGTCTGTGAAGAACTCGAACCACTAACTGACCATAGCGACCAAGGCTTCCACGTTGGATCTATGCCTGCATTGCAGCTTACTAGGAAGATTATATCATGATATCCCTGAATAAGGAACATTGTGGCTTTCGAACATCATAAGCGTTCTTTTTATTTTAAGTAAACAAACTTGAAGATGTACAGAACAAATGCAGACACTCTGCTCTAGGATGGAATGTCAGGATTACAGCGGGCGATAAATCAAACTTATGACTAACAAAATTGTAAAGGCAGGAACGCTCAGACACAAGTAAACACATGGCCATTTTTCTGAAATAAATCTTGCAGATATCTTATATATGAAAATATGACCAAAAATAATAAAGAGAGAGGCATTGACTGCTAAAATAAAACATTTTAGTGCCAGGTTTTTTTTTTCTTTTGTGTGTGTAGAAAAATTACAAAGTTATTACTCTACATAGGGTGATGAAGGGATGTTTAGAATACATAGACTATGACGACGGTGTTCATTTTTTGAATTTAGCATGAATTTGTTAATTATTAACAATTGATGTTGTCACTTAAGAGATAGTAATAAGTCATTTGTATTGTTGCTATGGAAATAGCACTGTTTCATGAGAATATTTCTGTTGTAAATATGCAGTTAAAAAATAAATGAATTAAGATGTACAGTAAATGAAACATGAAACATGTTTCTACTTTAAAATGTCACCTTCAATTCAATGTGTTACTTGCTGTTACTTTGACATTATTTGTGGAGTTTACTAGCTATCTCTGTTAGAAATTGTTTTCTACACCCAAGTCTTTTCAGCGTGAACAATCAGTCAGCATGAACAATCAGTCAGGACATAGACTGTTGAAAGTATCACAAACCTAAAGTACAATACATTTTGTATTAAAAATGAAGGAGTCAGTTGTAAACTCAGTAACAGCTTACTGAGTGCGTCTGTTTAAAATGCAAACTCATGAGCATGTTTAATGTTGTTTGTTGAATAACTTTAGTGAATAACCAACGCTATCTCATGGCCAATTCGTACGTATTTTACGAGGTGGCTTATTCGTACGAATTTGTACGACCTCACTCGTACGATTTTATACGATTTGTCTAAACCCCAGTGACGGTTAGGTTTAGGGGCGGGGTTAGGTGTAGGTCATTCGTACAAATTCATACGAATTGTGCACCTCGTAAAATACGTACGATTTGGGAACAACCGTATGAATTTGTACGTGTGTGGTCGTACGAATTCGTACGAATAAGCCACCTTGTGAAAAATGTACGAATTGCCGTGAGATCGGGTTGGAATAACTCACTAAATGAAATGATTGTTAAAAGTAATTTGTTTACAAATCAAAGAACACTGCCCGCACTGTGTTCGTTGTTGCATGAAAAAAATTAAAAACTAAAAAGACTAGCTTGAACTCTGATAGTGGATGATATTTAAATTGATATTGCCAATATTTATTTTAGTTTGAAGACGTGAATAAATGTGTCACGTGTATGTTCTTTATGCGCCAATAATGGAACTGCAAAAATGAAAGCTTCAAAGAAGATTCCCACTCTACTGACTGACTGCCAATTTCAGGACATTGTCCCGCCTAGAACTCACGCCAGTGGTTGAGTACATTTTCCTATGTTGGGCCACTCAATCTAACAGAGATGTTAAATGTGCCAGAAATCCAGTCTGCACATTTAACTAAGAACATTTTAACGTCAAAACAGTTCCACAATATTTGGACTTTTATGTTTAAATGGCTATATCCAAGCACAACTGCACATTATGTCTCCTGTCATCTTGGAATCAAATGCCCAGCTCTTACAGAAAAATGGTTGTTTGCTTATATTGTGAGGACCTGTAAAGAAGAAAGAAAGTGAAGGCTGGAATTTGCTCCAGCACCTGAAGAATGAAGATTAGCTCGGCATTCCTGACTGGGGCTGATGCCGGAATGGTGCAGCCATCCTGCCCTGATCTGTAAAAAAGGCTCAGACAGGACCCTGTGCCTGCTGTTGCATGTTCACTTCAGGTATAGTGCAGGGCAGAGCGTACAGCACTTCTCCGGGTCAAGGCCCCTGTGTGGATTTAACTAATCTCTTGGTCTGAGTGATTCCATCAGTCAAGAAGGCAGCCGTCCGGGCCCAATGCACGGTGCATTTCATTTAAGGGCTTATGCAAGCTCATGGTGCGAATGCCGAATACTTTCACCTGCTTATGAAGATTTTCCTCGCTACTTTAAATACATTTGTTTGATTCTCTGAGGTCACATTCCTTTGAAATTCTTCAGTAAGTCCATTTCATAGCTGAGAACACTGGCTGTGAAATGATGCCATTTTCAGGCTCTACACAATGGCATGAATAAAGAGATTAGACCAATAGCTGTAGAACCTGTCTATTTCCAATGAACTGTGTAAATATTACATACTGTGTTATGTCTTTACTGCACCACAAAGTAATAGACACTTCAAGAACTGTTTTTGTACAACTGTGTTAACCACAATTTTTGTGCTGTCAGTTTTGATCAATTCAATGCATCCTTGATGAGTAAGATGATTAATTTATTTATTTATAAAAAAAAAAAAAAAACAGAATAACATATTAATGACCCTTAATGATCTAAAGGACCTTTTTAACTGAATTAAATTGTTCTTTTTTTATTATTTGTTTCTAAATCTTGTTAGTTGTCTAGTATAATGTGGCTGTCATCACCACTTTCAAGTTGAATCAGCATCAGTGGCTGAATGTGCTGACACTTTCCAGGGTCTGAGTCTAGATATCTCAGACAAATAAACACACAGAGCAGACCCTCCACGGCTGATGTCAGACAGGGTACATCCTAAATGTGTCTCCATCTCATTCCTGCTCACTACTCTTACTGTCTCCCAGCACCAAACAATAACTCAGCCAAACCAAAAACACAATTAGAAGATAAGACACACTCTGTATCAGATCTACATCAAAGTGTGACATGCATACGACCATGAAAGCATAACGCAACAATACCATAAAAACATCCATTGACATGATAGCTAGTCTTTGTCAGATTTGCCATGACATTATACCACAGGTATGTATTCAGCTACTACAGAAACAAGCCAAATGAAAAACTGCCTTCATAGCACCGTTGATAGGCTTTAGGCAAATGTACATGGATAAAACACTCACAGTTTCTTGCTCTATTGTAAATGCAGCAAGAAATGAATGGATTCCCCAAATTCCAAATAATTTTAAATATAAAACAACTTCCTTCTGCGGATAAACTAGTGTGGGAGAAATATTTGCACAGGCATGGGAAAGCATTAGTAAACTTCTGTGAGTGTATCTTTAGGTCAAACTGCAACTGACAATCAATATCTGTCAATACACTGTGCTCACGATTCCCAGAAGCCTTCCATTATAATCCCGTACACTTCACTGACTCAGAAAACATAGCCATAATTGATAGATTTTTCTTCTTTTTTTTTCGGTTAAGAGGGTGTCCCATCTGTGTCAAACAGTGCTATTCTGTCAAATGAGTGAAGAGGGAGGGCAAGTTACAGATAAACAAAGAGCAATTTGGGCACAATGCAAGATGGTGTGGGTAAAACCATGTACACAAATTTAAATGTGAGCTTGTGTAGAAAGTAAAGTGCAACTTAAGAGAAAGCCTGTGAGGTTTGGTAAATTAAATGTGAGGGGGGAAATGGGAGAACTTGAATTGAACACCGGTCCTAAAAGGCCATCCTTCAGAGGCTGGAGCGTGCTGCGAGGGGAATACCAAGCTCTGTGAACAATGACTGCAGGTCAGGGTCAGCTCAACCAGGCTTTCAGAGTGGTCCACACTAGTATAGAAGAGAACAGAGACCGCCAAGGCAGACTGAATAATAGTTCTGACCTGAAACGGCAGCACTTCTGAAAGAAATGACATTCAGTGGTCTATTGCGTTTCAAAATCGATGTACTTTATTGTTCTGCAATAGCAATGTCGAGAACAATCTAGAATAAATGTAGGCTGCTTGTCTCTCATATTTTTGTTTTAATTACATACCTGATGCAGGCTACTAAAGACAAAGTGTGTAACCAGCAGGAATAAAGAAATGTTTAAAAATAAATGACTGTTATCAAATAGGTTTCTCAAGCACTCCCCCTATCTGCCATCAGCTGAATAAAGAAGCAGAAAGAAAGAATATATTAGAACTGATTGAGTCAGATGGCATGTGAAAGAACTAACAAATATGCAGGGAGCGGGAAAAAAAGACAGAGGACCAGGAAGTTAAACCAAAATGTTTAACAAAAAACAAAGACATCTTTTTATAGGTATTGTTGCCGGTCAACTGGAATTCTGTAATCCACTGTACTGTAAAATATTAATCATGTGCTGTAACTTCCCTATTGTGTATCTGTTTACAAGGAAACACACACAATTACATAATTATTTCTTACACTTTACTGGTGTCTATAAATATACACAGGGAGATTGGAGCTAGTTTTGAAAATACTTTATTTAAAACCATCCTAAATATATGATAATAATATAATTGAATTGCATTTTTGTATTTTACACACAGACACACACACATGTTAAATGTTTTAAATGTCTAGATGTTACACTGAAATATTTGTTTTCCAAAACAATGGTCTTGTTTTTAATGTCTGTTGCTGTTTTATGAATTGTTTGCTATAAAAGGCATGTACTATGACAGCTTCCCCCATTTAGTGTGACAGTTTGCTTCCTTTTGAATTGATCAGTTTACAATGAAAGGCTGATAGCACACTGTCTGAAAAGGATGTTTGAAACAACTTAATTGAATTGTTCCTCCACCCCAATCCTGTCCAGCTCTCTCTCTTTCTCTCTCTTTTCCTCCTCTCTCACTATAAACACATGCTTGAGCAATGCTCCCTTTAATTTGTTCAGCCCCAAACTCTTTGAACGGATGAGAGACCCTTGAGCCTAGCTTTATATTTACTCCTCCACAAAAAGAACTTCGTATTTATATGCAAGCTCATTTATCATCAATCGTTTTTTTTTTTTTTTTTTTCATTTTTTTTATGCTTGCGGTTTCTCCTCAAAGCCTCCGGAGAGATCCAAGAGTGTAAAGCTTGTTCTTAATTACAGTAATTGCTTTGCAACATTAAAAGCTTATGGTCTCTTCAGCAATAAGAAAAACATGTATTGTTAGAAATACCGTTTGATCTTGACACTTTTTAAAACCAGAACCTCTCTAATGTTGACAAAGGAGTCACTTTAAGGCCTCTCTCTGGAATGGCAGCAAACCAGATGGAAAAGACTTGAGTGCATCACTGTGGGTTTATTCGTGTAAATTGCCCTTCCTGTTTAGATGAGGTTCAGATGATGGATGCCAAAATAATCAGGCACTGAAGAAACAAACAGAATTACATTTGATCATTGTTTTATCTTAGAAAACAGCAGTTTCTCACATTTTATGGAAAACTTCAGACACATTGGAAATCCAAACCTGTAAGTAACAAAACAACAAAGGATCCAAAAGTAGGGGTTCACAGCAATGCCATGGAAGAATCATGTCTAGTCAAATGTGAATGCATAGAATTTTATAGTATAAACTGGACCAACCAATCAAATTAACCCAAAACATTACAGGAGGAACAGTCCACTCTTTTACTCTGACAATGGCAGGTAATTCATTTTTATTTCTAAGTGCCCACCAGAGACCAATCTGTGTTTGGCCCAACCAAGGAGATATCGCTGGCTAAAAATAAATTATGCAGTATTCTTTCATGCTCTTTTTTCCCCTCTGGGTAATTTTTCAACAATAAGCTCTCCTGCGAATAACAGAACCTCCTTTGTGGTAAGGCTCCTGGGAGGGCCCAATTTCTGCCAAATCAAACAACGGCTCAGTGCTCAAGGCTGGTAAAAACGGAGCAAGGGCCTCACAAGACACTAGGGCTGCATAGCACACAGCAGGTACCTGGTTGCATGCAGCCCGACTGTGGTAATCAAGTCATCAATCAATACTTGCGCACAGACAAAACAAAAGACCATTACTTCAAATCAAAATCAATCTGTTTTAGACTTACACAACTATCATCATGTAATCATTTGCTCATACCTATGTTGTTTCAAACCTGTATGACTTGTATTTTTCTTTTGTTGAACACCAAGAAGTTTACAAAAAGCTGCTCTCTTCCGTGCAATGAAAGCAGATGAGGCCAACTGTCAAACAAACTCCAAAGAAAGTCTATACAAGTTGTGCATACTATTCAAAGTCTTTTGAAGCAGTTATTTTAGTATATATTGTTATCATATTTATCAATACATTAGATTTCATTTTAGTTTAAATTTTATTTAAAGTTTTAGTAAATGTTGTGTTTTAACTCCAACTTATTTCAGTTGTTAGGCTAGTTCAGTTATTTAAAGGGGGGGGGGACAATGCTGTTTAATGCATTCAGAGTTGTTTACACTGTTAAAGTGTTGGATTCTCATGCTAAGCATGGACAAAGTTTAAAAAAAACAATTTAGACGTATGAGTATTTCTGTGCCAAAAATTTTACTTCTGGGTTCCTTAAAGTTTCAGAGAGGTTTTTTTTTTTTGATCATGGCTCTTCATGACATAGAGGAGGGTGGAACTCCTTATATGGGCATTTCTCCCAGAAAAACACGGCCGCGCATGCATCGAGCAGGGGTGTGTTTCCCAAAAGCAACTATGGTCACAAGTTCTGTCATTACTAATAAATTTCAGTGAAATTGACTGCCATATCCATAAGCACTAACAATGCTTTTGGGAAACACACATCAGAGTGAGATCGCGCCCACCAATGCGCTTCATCCAGTGGCAATGCTGCACGGGAATCACTCGGGAAGAATGTCTCCACAGAAGTGTTTTTTTGGTAGTAAGAGAAAGATAACTTTGTTCAGATTCCTAAAGAACCGCAGCAGTATGTTAACTGTGGATACAGTTTGTTTTTTCCGGGGCAGCAATGGAGTTTCATAAGTGTGTTTGTTGACGAACGCTTTATAAATAAGGCCGAGATCAACACTGCCTTTATTACTGTGTTATACATTTAAAAGAAATGTATTTTAGATTCCTATATAAATGTATATACTTGTTCCTCTTCAGGAACTCAGGCTGCGTCGAAAAACGGTACAGGGAACGCGTCTATCATGCGCGACTCTGAATATCGTGTGTAATCTTTTCAAAGGAAGAGCGTGACGTCACGGGCGGGGTGTCGTAAGCGACGTCACGCTCTTCCATTGGACAGATTACACATGATATTCAGAGTCGCGCACACTAGACGTGTTCCCCATAGCGTTTTCAATACAGCGTCTCATTCCCTCGAGGAACCATGGTTACATGCATAACTATTTATTTTATTAAAATTTTTTACTAGATTTTATAAAATGATTGTGCACACTTGATTTTTATAGAGTATCTCTTGCTGCTGAACTATATCAACTAACCTAGTTTATAATAGTATTTTTGTCATATTTTTTCATCTGTTGTTTTTCATTCAAATGAAGTTGTCTATATGTAGTAGATTGTGTTTAACACACAAAACCTTTATTTTGATTATCGAGAGTTTTTAATAGCTTCAGTTAACGATAACAACACTGTTTTAAAGTTGATTGACATTTATTTATTGAAATCCTTATGGTCACAGTTGTGGTCACCATTAGTGAATTGTAATATTTTGGATTCTATATTTCATTTTTTAAACCAAAAGCTATTTAATAGATCAATTCTAAAACATCCATAACCAATCTGTTTCAGTGTCTGTATTTCCTGTACTCTTTTATGGGTAACAGTGAGGCTTGTGCACACATTTTCATTGACACAGCAGGTAGCTGAGAAACTCAAGAACGAGCCTCTTTAAATGAACGGTTCTCTCTGTGCACTTATTTCTGCATTGGCTTGTAAAGATCAACAGGGACTGTGTCAACACTTTCCACTGTTCTAATGTGGTGAGTTTTACAAGCTCATTTTATGCCATTTTGCACCATTTGCCTTAATAACAAAACCTCAGCTGGAAACAACAGCAAATCCTTCAAATTAATCACCCTGGTGCTGCAGGCCGGCAGTCAAAGGCTTTTTATTATAATGTTTTTGTTGATGCATCTGGAACATGGCCTTCAGCAACAGGGCGCATTCCTCTCACATTCCTGTGCCCTCTGACACTGCCTTGACCATATCGGGGTCACAACACTGGAAATGCTTGTGTCCACACAGGTCAATGACAAACACAAAGTGAGTGTCAATAGGTGTGCATTATCAGTGTTAGTTCCTGACATGGTTCACTATCACTATCTAACGAAAAGAAAGCCAAAATAACGTTTACAACAAAATATATCGGGAGCGTTGTTTTTCTCTCTCATAATTTTAAAGGTTGATAATGATTTTGCTATTTTAAAGGGTTCATTGATGGAGTACGGATCTCTTGTGTATCCATATATCAGTATATCCAACAAAGTATGGGAAAATATTGCCATCTGTATTAAAAAAAAAAAAACATATTAAAAAAATGCCTAAACTTTCCTTACAAAGACTTCTTTAGTCATGGTTTTGTCAAGACACTTCTTAATAGGACCCGAAAGCTCCCCACGAAGGCCTGTTTAGTTTCAAGGTCTTTTATTCTGACCTAAGGAGCAGAAAATATAATAATGACAGACTCATATATGACGCCCTTTTTATTAAAGGACGACAATGTCATAAATAGGATTAAAACAGGCCACCGTCTGCTACTGGAGCCTTGCATCCTGCTTTATGTAAGGCCTACTGTATCATGGTTAACCACATGTGATACAATAGCCAAACCACATGTGAGGGAGCATGTCAATAAAAGACGCATTTATCAAACGCTGCAGCTCTGTGTTGTGTTTGCTGAGGTTTCCAGCATCTAAATGAGATATATATGAGGAATATAGGTGAGGTTTGGCTGAAAGAGACATATGACACGGAGGACTTCTGTAAAACACTCCCATAAATCATATATCTTCATGGTGTTTCATAGCGAAGACAGTGAGGAAATGTTTCATTAATGATTGAAGAGGAAATTACACTGCGTTTTAGGGCTGCTAAACACTCCACTTCTCTTACAATGAAGACTTGTGTGGAGTACTATTGTATGTCTGACACTTCTAAAGCACATGTGGTCTTGACCATGCATACTTTTGACCATAAACTCTCCCTTGATCTTTCCATGATGATGTGGATTCTGGGAGTGCTAACAAACCCAGGTGTGATTAAGAGGGACTGAGTGAATAGATGTAGAAAATAACCCGCATGGCCCACATACAACAGGCTTTCTGACGTTGCCAACACCTGGTTTATTTCTCCTCTATAGATATGGTGCTTTAACCCAACTTTGAACTCCACAACCTGCCCAACACCACTGATCTCTAGTTGTTTATGAATGGCAGTTGGTCTTTCTTCATTGTAAAGCCTGGCGGGTGAGCAAATGGAGTTTATCTTCAGAGGAAGGATCCTCTGCTCTTTGCCCAGCCCCTATGATGAGTTTTGATAGCAACAATCCTTTTACACGTGAAATGATGTTGCTGCCAGAAGTAATGTTCCAACCTCAATAGATTTAAAAATGGATTCTTAAAAATCTCCTCGTTTCTCATTCACAGCTTTATGTCTAAATGGAGAGAAAATTGTGATTGTAGCCAGTCTACAGCTTCTCAGATTTTTCTCCCTAGTAAAAACTGTGACAAAAGTTTCATGTCTCTCATCTAGACTTCTGGAAATGATCTCAACAATGACTCACACTTTGCTCAGATTTGTCAAGTCAGTCAAATCTCTTCGTTCTCAATATTAATTCACTCACTTATCATAAGTCCTTCCATTATCTGAAATATGCTGTCAACATTAATGAGATAAACAGTTAATTAAGTTGATGATAGCACATATCTGAGTTCTGAAAATCAAATTCTGTGTATTACATTTTCCTCTGGGCAATATTATTTGCTTATGCTTCCAAAAATAAATCTACTTTGTGGCAATTGTAATGCAGCTTCAACCAACCAGAATTAAACATTTAATGATGCCTTGAGCATGATTTATAAATGGCTTTAAAAGTTATCAACTGGACACAATTTTCTTCATTATTCATTATTTTCAGTTGCTCTATATTTCTATATATTTCTACATTGAATTTGAATCGCTATAGTCTCCAATGAGCTGAACAGGCAGAGAGGCATAAAGTACAAAAGTAAACTGTCTGTTCAAAAGAGATGAAACACTACAAACACTGACACCTGGATCCTCTCAGGGTTTAATCGTATAAGGTAAATGAGCATTTTCAGACTTTAGGATTAGCATTAAATTGAGGGTCTGGACACTTTGTTGCCTATCATTATTTTTTTCCCAATACTACTTCTTTTCCTGTTTTCAGCTGCAGTGTTTATTTAGTTTGTTCAGTTATTTACTTTATTTAGTTATTAAGTTCAGCTCTTTTCATGACATTATCAAACAACAAGCCATTCACTAGTGCTAATCGAACACCATGAGACAACCATTCATAAAAAAAAAAAACACATTATAGTTTGGTCATTATTAGTCTTGCCTCCTGCAACTCCTACGAACTGGAGAACAAGGTGAAAAGTGTGAGGATTTTCTGAAAATAAGAAGACTAATTTAGGAATGCTAGCCACTTTCATTCCGTTACAGCTCTAGAGGGAATGTGGCACTATTTAAAAACACAGAGGATGGGAACAGGGCAATATTCGAGAGGAGGGACAGAGGGAGGGATATCATGCAAAACACTTTGTATGACCTTGCTGCAGTATCATAACCTCAGACACATGGGGATACAAAGTGAATATAAATAAGTTCTTTTATATATGTATTGGGTACTACTGGGCTAAAGGCCCCCTGGGGTAAAGGTCTTTTGCTGAAAAAATTCTCACAGCAATAAATAGCAAGAGAATCCACTATAGCACTTTGTAAACAGCAGCTTGTCTGCAAAATCATCTTGGTCCTCAAGCTTATCACATTGCATGTCTAAAATTACTAAGATTTTCATACCATTAGTGCTGCTCCATCAATATTCCAGTAAAAAATTATCAAATAATAATAAAATAATTGAATAATAATAATGATAATAATAATAGTCATAATAAATGAGCAAATAATAACAATAATAAAAGTAAAGAGTCCGGATCCTTCAGAAATCATATTAATATGATGATTTGGTGCTCTGAGAACATTTCTTACAATTACAGTAAACCAGAGTTGAAAACAGTGCTGCTTAATATTTTTGTGGAAATTGTGTTTTATATATTTATTATTTTCTGAATGAAAATATTTATTTCTTATGAAAGGAAACAAAATTGTAATGATGTTAAACATTTGAATGATATAACACTGTTCTACATTATGCATACCCCAAAAATATGTTTAAGTTATTTTTGTTTATATTTCCATCAAGGCAGCTAAAGGTAGAGAAATATGACCAAGTAAACTTGTCAAGCTTGTACGTTTAACCATCTATAAGCCAGAAGGTTACTTGTAAGAAGCTGAGGCTATCCAAACAACTATTATAAAATTACAATCCATAACCCAAACACAGTGAACTCCAGTTAAAACAAACATGGGGACACACAGGAGCAAGAGAGCAAGGGTATAACACAACCGCTCCTTTATGAAGAACGAAAAAAAGGCACATGACTATAAGCACCATCTGACATAATAATAACAAGGTGTATATGACAATAACTGTTCAGTTTCATGCATGCTGTCCACCCAACTCTCAAGAAGCACATAGCAAAACAAACAACAGCTTAGAATTGTGTTCCTCTGAGGGAACGTTTGCAGCACATTTAATCAGGTAAAGTACAATGCCACAGGTTCACATGTTTCACAAGCTCAAAGAAGAGACTCAACCATTTAGTGGTCAGCCTTTAAATGTTCATCCGCTTTAGATTCCTGAATAAATTATTCAAATGAGATGAAAATAATGAATGAAATTAAAGTTGCAGTTATAATGTATTACAAGGTGTAAAATTTCAGATGCATTACAGAATTAGTAGGTGCATTGCTTTCTTAGAAATCCCTCTCAATTCCACGAGCTTTATCTCAAAGAGTAGTAGGCAGATTACTTTTTTGAAAACAGTTTTGTATTAAGAAGCCTAAGCAGCAGTGCTCAATGAATGGCTCAAAGCATTAGCACAGATGCCTTTCAGTTTACCTTGGGGCTTACAGAAATGGTGATTTATCAAATCTAATATAAACTCAACATGCCTTTAACTGCCCCTCTGTTTAGTTAACCTCGCCAATATCAAAACTTATAGGGGGGGGTAAATAATAAATGAAAGTAAAATAAATACTGATTGTCTCACAACCTATGAATCGGCGAGGAGCAGTGTATTAACCCAGATCAGAGTTATTTATCAGTAGAAGCAGGTCACTCTTGTACGTGGTCAGTTCCCTGTTGATTGTCATGAGGAGTCGGAGAACATAAGCCACATGACGGAGAACAAAGAACATGACTGAAAAGGACAAGCCATCAACCCCTGACTCTATTCAAGACACTCCCTCTCCTCTCCTTCTCATTCGCTGTCCCTGATCCCCAATCAGACCCTCCTCCTCGCTAACATCTCTTGGTTTCAATGCATATGATGCAAAATTCCCAGGGTGAGCAGAGTTGTTCAATTTAGCCGTAGAGGCTAAAGCTGCTCTTTTCATTAAAAGAGGTTGTCATTACTATAAACCAATAAAGTAAAGTAAAGTAAAGTTCCTTCCATAAAGTATGCATAACAGTCAAAAACATAACTAGATAATTCAGTGATGGTAAGTATTAAAAAAAATAGGGATTGTTTTCAAAAAGGTTTCAGGTTTTCCCATTGGTCGGACAAACAGACAGTTTTGATCCCAAGTCATTTTATTGATAATAATATGTGACCCCGGACCACAAAACCAGTCTTAAGTGTCAGAATTTTTAAATTGAGATTTATACGTAATCTAAAAGCTGAATAAATAATATTTCCATTGATGTATGGTTTATTAGGATCGGAGAACATTTGGCCGAGATACAACTTTGAAAATCTGAAATCTGAGGGTGCAAAAAAAAAAAAATAATACAGAGAAAATCGCTTTTAAAGTTGTACAAATGAAGTTCTTAGCAATGCATATTACTAATCAAAAATGAAGTTTTGATATATTTACGGTAGGAAATTTACAAAATATTTTTATGGAACATGATCTTTACTTAATATCCTAATGATTTGTGGCATAAAACAAATATCGATAATTTTTTACCCATACAATATTTTTTTTGGCTATTGCTAAAAATATACCCCAGCGTCATAAAACTGTCTTTGTGGTCCAGGATGACATATAATATAAATGTAATGTAATACATTTATGTAAAGTGTGAATTTATATTTTGAGTTAAGAAAGAAAAACTCTCCTATGCTCACCAGGGTGACATTGATTTGATCAAAAACACAGTAACAACAGTAACATTGTGAAATGTGTGTGTGTGTGTGTGTGTGTGTGTATATATATATATATATATATATATATATATATATATATATATATATATATATATATATATATATATATATATATATATATATATATGCACAACCTGATTTTACCAAGTGAGACATGTTCCTGGGACAACATCGTTGTTGACCCTGGAACAACATGGTGATTAACCAATCAGATTTGAAGAACCAGTTTATAGATTTTGGGAAGTTTACGCTTAAAATCAGTGTTTGGTGCTTGTACATCAGTGTCATTCATCTATCATTTCCTCTGATTTTAGGGATTACTCATGGTTAAGGTTAGGTTTAGGTGTAGGGATATGGTTAAGAATATATTTTTGGAGTAAAATGTTGTTCCAGGGTCAACAAAATATGTTGACCTAGGAACACATCGAACTTGGCAAAATCAGGACGTGCTATATATATATACCAGTTATGTCATGTGCTATGCAATGCTGAGCTATGTTCTCACAGTGTTATTTTCCAGCATGTTTTAACAAGACATGATATCGCTGTTTATGTCAGCCCTGAAAATGTGTGTTTGTGTTCTGTATTATCATAAGAGACAGCAGGCATGTTTGAAGCCCAGATCATGTATTTCAAAGGGGATTACCGATATGTTGATAGCTATAGGGCAAGATCGTGTAGTCTTGTATGACTGGTAAACCACATTGAATGAACAATGAGCTAAGTAATTGTTGTGGCGTATGCCAGGGATAACAAGTGAAGCATTACACCTTTGATATGGAAAAATACTTGGGCTTAAATTACAGTCAAGTTTTGAACATGAACAAAATTTTTTCTCTCTCACTCGTTAGCTAATGACTTAAAAGTCCTTAGAGCTAAACCACAGAATTCAAGTAAAATCCGTTCGCCTAACAACCACCATTGTGACGAAAACCATTTTTTTGTCAATAGAACAGGTTTAAGAGATTTCAAGCCTTGTCACAGAGGTGTCCTGAATTTATTCAGTGACCTAATCCTATGAGCTCATACTCTGTGTGTTCACTTGTGAGTTCTGCATGACTGCTGCTGCCCTAAGAGATGTAGGCTCCGCTAGGTCCCTCTTCGACACTGACCTCATTCACATCATCAGTGTGGTGTGAGAGAGGTGAGCTCTCCCAGTCTAATCCCTTGACCCCCAGTGCATTAAAGTGACCGTTAGTGGACACGCAAGGTCGATCTGCCACCCCAACCCCCTCAAAACCTGGCTGGCGGTGGGGATGGGACCGTGGAAGTTGGTGTGGAGGGGTAATGGAGGCTGACATGAGGCATAGCATGGCCAATGAGTGATGTGGGAGTCTGTGATAGTGCTCATTTTGGGAGGCGTGCATCTTGAGCAACTCACACACCTCAGTATCGCTTTCTGACCCCTTGCGAAAGCAAAGACCTTTCTTGTTGATTCACTTCCAATGCACCGGGTTGATTTTACCTGCTTCAAAGAACATAACCGATGTATTTCATGAACGGCATTTTCTGCCACAAAATAAACAAATAAAAAAAGGTAATTGTGACTTTTGATTTAATAATTCAGATATTTATTCCCTACAATTATAAGTTAATATCTCACAATTCTTTTTTTTTACATAATTAGAACTATAGACAAAATTGCAAGGGTACAAACTCAGAATTGTGAAAAAAAATTCAGAAATGCAAGATATAAACTCAGAATTGTGAGATGATAACTCACATTTGTGATATCTTGGAATTCTGACTTTTGGTAAAAAGTGGCAATTACCATTTGTATTTTTTATTCAGTGGCAGAAAAAAAAAATCTGAATTGCGAGATGTAAACTAGAATTAAGGGGGGGGGGGTCAGAACTATGAGATATAAACACAATTGTGAAGAAAAAAGTTCAGAATTTCAAGTTTATATCTTGCAGTTCTGACTTTTGTTGACTAAACTTAGAATTGAGTTGGGAGATAAAAAAAATAAAATAAATAAAAAAATGTCAAAGAATTTCAAGGAGAATTCAATGCATAAACATTAATACCTTTCCTATTCCATTTCTTAGCATTTAAAGGAGTAGTTCAGCTGAAAAATGAAACTCTATCATGATTTCCTCATCCTCGTGCTGTTCCAAAGATTTTTTGAAATAGTCTTAACCAAAATAATATATTTTAAAGAAATGTTTTTGTCTACATAATGAGGGTCCAAAACATTATTAGACCTCATTGACTTTTTCTTAATACGAACATAAACTAAGAACAACATGTGGGTGAGTAAATGATGACATAAGTTTTTGAGTGGACTATCCCTTTAAAGCCTTTTATTTTTATTTTAAATCTTCTGAAGCTTTTGAGACATTTTATGTGGTGGTAAAGTGCTCCCATAAACTATTTCCACAATGTGAAGCTCTTTTAGCGGTGTACTCATTGTTAACAATAGTAAACAGTTGGAAGCCCCTTTCAAAGGGGATTATATCAGGTCAGGTGCATTTGGACCTTGATTACCCTTGACATATGTTTGACCATTCTGTTACTGCTGCAGAATCAAGACTTATTAGGGGCCAAGGGGGAAAAAAACAAACAAAAAAGAGGTCAACAAGGCCAAGACACTCGTAACTTCACAACCAAACGATCCTCCATTTAGACCAATGACTGGCATGACACATGAGGATTCACCAAATGCATTTTACAATGTCTATTATCAACATCATACTTATGATTAGAGTAGGATTTCAAAATTTAAATGACTAATTATTCACTCTGTGATATTTCAGATATATGGAGATGATTATACAACAAAAGTCTGAATAAAATGAGGAAAAAATGATGTCAAAGGCAAAAATAAATGAAAATATTAAACTAGAGCTGTTAGTTCATCATCATGTAGTTTAAAACCTGCATGACTATTTATTATTATTTTTTTTTTTATTATTATTATTTTTTATTATTATTATTTTTTTAAGCATAAATTTTTTTTTTTAAATAAATTAATACTTTAATTCAGCAAGGATGCTTGAAGCAGAGCAAAAGTGACTTTTTAATTTTAAAATATAATAATATATAAATAAAAGTAGTTATTTAAAATTTGTAATCATATTAAGCAATGTAATTTTTACTGTATATTTGATCAAATTAATGCAGCCTTGATGAACAACTTTTGAACAAAAATAGTATACTGTATGTTCAATTATTTAAAAAAGATATTTATCAGATATTTATAACTGATTCATAGACAACACATTTGATTAATTGATCAGCTCATTATGTGATTAAAGCACAGCCCTAGTTTAAACCCAAGTGTCTGGCTCAGATAATGCAGCGAGTAATTACAGAGAAGCGTTCAAGGGAAGTTTAAGAGAGAGGCGAGAGGCTCAGAAAGAGTAAACAGTCTGGAAGACCTTGACATCACTTAACCAGCTGGGCCAGGTGGACTTTTATGAAGGCTTAAAAGCAAACCAGTGCTACATGTGTGCCACACATTATCTCAATGACATGAAACACAATCACACTTGTTTCTGCATTTCATTAAAAGCAGTGTTGAACACACACAAGACTTGCAAAATGCTGTATTCTCTTGTCAGTGAATGAGGCATCACACTTGTTTCTTATCTAAACATTCAATATGAGGCATGGGACGTAGGGAGTAGAGCCAAAAGTGACTAGATTATACATTGTATCTACATACATTGTATCTACAGTTGTTTTCAGCCTTGTATCATTGTTTTCACTGTTCTATAAAGCTTTAATATGCAAGACTAGGTATTAAATCTGAGAATGAGAAGATAAATGCTCCTCAAGGTCTTGTCAAGACATGGGAGCTATCTAGAAAATTAGCATAATGTTCCTTCACATTAATCACAAGTCGATGAGTCACTGCTTGACATGCAGGCAAGGGTGTACAAGGGTAAAGATGGCATAAATAACATAAAATATTGGTATGGCCTATTTAAAGCATATGTAAATTGAATCATCTTTAATGTCTCAACAGGCAACCAAAGTAACAAATGAAATACAGCTAAAGTAGGGCACACAAGCTACACGAGCGTTTGGGTTGCTTAGAATTAATACGGGCATGTAAATTATTATTTTTTTTATGAAAATGTAGTAGTTTTTTTTTTTTTTTTTTTTTTTTAAGAAAAATTAAGAAAGAAAAGACGAATTGGCTAGGGGAGTTAAAGAAATAAATATTAAAGGCTAGAATCACTGTACAGTAATTCAGACCACTTTTTCACAAATCTATAGCTGCTGTTATGTCCATTTAAGACAATGCTAAATTAATTTCAGTTAGCCATAAGTGAACCTCTAAATTATATTCCAATACATCAACTGAATAAAACTTCAATTTCCATATGAAATGTGCTATTCATTAACTATGGCACACATGGGACAAAATAACAAGTGTTTCAGATGTACACTTCAGGCTTTTCTTGACACATTTTCAGATATGGTTTGACGTCACATATGCATTTGACACTTTCTTAAACCCCTCCTGATAGAGAATACAACAGCCTGCTTTGTGTAAAGCCGTGGAAGGGAAGACTAATTCAAAGATTTCTCAAGGAAACTATAAATCTACAAGGTCAACAAAGAACAGCTTTATGTACAGTACACACATACACACACAGAACAACAACAGAGCTATCCATGTCTTAAGTACTGTAGAAGAACCCCATCTTGTCAGTTATAGTCTTTTTGTTTTAAAAAAAATTAACACCTTTTGCAGCAAAGATACATTAAACTGATCAACTGTGACAGTAAAGACATTTATAATGTAACCAAAGATTTATATTTCAAGTAAATACTGTCCTTTTGAATTTTCTATTTATCAAAGAACCCTCGAAAAAAAAATTAAGCAGCATATCTGTGGTCTGCATTGATAATAAGAAATGTTTATTGTGCATCAAATCAGCATATTAGAATTTCTCAAAGGTTTTTGTGACTAAAATTCAAGAATAAATAGCATTTTAAAATACATTAAAATTGAAAAAATATATATTTATTATTATTATTATTTTTATTTTTTATTTTTACAGATCTAACAAGGGCCAGGTGCTTTTCCAACAGGGCAGTATAATTATCTATTAAGCGTTTTATATCCATTTGGTTTTATTGCATTGATGAATAAGTAAAAAAAAAAAAAGGGAATTTCTACAGCTATGAATTCAAGGGAAAAACCGAGAGACAACAGTAACCTCATTCTAAAGGAATTTCCTAAAAGTATTTATTGCATTTTCAGTGTTAAACAAAATAAGTTTCTAAACTCCCATTCCCCTGAGTGCCAGAGCAATGAACTGAATGTACAGCTTATTTATTGCGAAATGCTTGTATTAAAAAAAAATGAAATAGAATAACAAGTCAAAATTATATTTTTATATTTAGTAGCTACATTTTATTATCAAAATTTCCTAAAAAAAGGAAATATCTCACACTTCAGACCCAGACATTACTATATATATATATATATATATATATATATATATATATATATATATATATATATATATATACATATACACTAAACAACTGTCAGTACTGCTGTATAAAGGCACCTCTTGTGTTTTCAGCAGGACATTTTCCAGATTTTCTTTTTTTTGTATTTTCCAAAAATGATACAGACTGCAGAGACTAAGATCTGTTCAAAAATTCAAAGAAATGATGTCATGAATGGCAGTTAAAGCCAAGTGTCCTTCTCGAAAAGAGATGTTCAAACCAGTGCACATGAAGAGATAAGACAGTGGGCGCAGTGGGGCCTGAGATTCCCGCTGCAGTCACAAGACTAATCTTGCAGGCATGTGGCAGGCAAATAATGACTGCATGCCATCAGCTCGCTCATTTCTACAACGGGGACATCCGAGGATGTAAATCCGACGCGCTTAGCTTCTGCAATCTCTGACCCGAAAGCCTGAGGATGCAGTCCAATTACAGCCTTCTGATGACATCTGATGACAGTACTGAGCTTTCCTGTGTGCAGCTCATAATACAGTAAAGACATATTGCTGGCGCTGGCGCCTCTACTCCGTGCCAGATTGGCCACCTCTCAAAGGGCTCAAAATCCCATAGTTCTTTTTTACCACTTTCTTTTATCTCTTGATCTTCAAGCTGTCCCCGTATATATCCTTTTCCTCTAGGTGCCTCAATTCAGCCCGATTAATCCTGTATAATGTACAGTCTCTATTGACGTGATAAATGACAACTGAAAAGTGAAGGTTCTGACCCCGACTCTTTCTCTTCCTTTGGAGATGGATCGGATCAGGGCCTCCCAAGGTGGCAGTCTTTTTTATGTCTGGTTTCATGAAGGCGTATTCAATGATAACGGCCATCAAAATGACAGGAGCCTTTATAATAAGTGTGTCCCGCCCAACTTTGAATAGATGGACAGTGATAGCGATGCTCATTGTTAGCACACTGGCGGAGTAGTATATCCTATAGAGTGGGCGGAGCCTGCGAGACACGACGCTGAATAGGCGTGTAGGGTGTCCATGCCCTTTGGTGCCCTTCCAGGTGTGGGAAACACAGGGCAGAAAGCACCTGCAGGGCCTACACGCTAAATCTCATTGTATCGCGTGCCAATATGGTGGATGATGGTGTGATATTCTGAGCCCGGAAGAGTCTTGTTTCATTCATCACATTGTTCGTGAATGGTCCGAGAGATTCCACCTAATACACTGACAAAGACACGGGTGCACATCATTCAAAACCTGCCTGTTCCTTGGGACAATGAGCAGGTTCCTTAGATGCATGAGATAGCATTTACACAGAAAGCCAAATGAGAATTAATCTCTGCAACATGTCCCAAGCATTAAACTGCGGCATCAATAATTATGTAGTTTTAGGGCACTGAGTCGGCAGCGATGTTTGCTTTGCTATTCCTCACATTCCACGAGGAATCCTAAACAGGACCGTTTGAAATGGTTTCAACACTACATGGAAGCATTCCTCAAGACAAGTTTTAACAAATAATACTGCTAAGGTTACATAAGCATCGTTAGATATCCTGTAATTAGCACCTATAAGGCTTGAGCTTACACTTAAAGGGATAGCTCACATCAAAAACCATCACTTACCTTCAAACCAGCAGGACTTTCTATCTTCTGCAGAACACAATAGAAGATATTTTGTTGAACTACTTTGGCCCATACCCCCATCAAAAACATAATTTCACCCAATTTCACCTGTAGTTCACCCAAAAATCATTATTTATGTACCTTCAAACCAGCAGAACTTACTTTGGTAGAATGACGGTGAGTAAATGTTGACAGATTTTTCATAGTTCACCCAAAAAATAATTTACTCACCTTCAAACAAGCAGGACTTCTTTTCTTCTGCATAACATTTTAACTATTTTTGCACACACAGTGAAAGACAAAAAGCTCAAAAACAACTTTAAACCCCTTTTTCTACATGACAGAATTGTCATTTTTGGGAGAACTACCCCTTTAAGAGTCAGTTCAGGGGGATTTTATCAAACCTAAAACAGTAAAAGTTGGGATATATTGTACATACAGTGGCATTTTAGTGAAGGGGATGAGGAATTTGATCTGCTGTGCATCTGACAAAGGGACTAAGCATAAGCTTTGACTTTGTAAGCCTTGCACAAACCACAATGCATTTGTTGTTCTAGGCCATCCGCCATGCTGTACCCTTTCTCCTTGCCACCTCTGCCCGAATTTAACCTCAAAGCAATAGAAAAGCATCCTGTGGGGTTATTTTCCTGACCGGAACAGAGGCAATAATTGACTACAGAAGGGCAAATCAGACTCTTTCACATTTTGAAAGAGTTGCAGTCATGCAAAACCTGTGCTGAGAACAAACGACTATCATTAAAGAAAAATGTTCACTAACATTTGTAAAAGGCTGAATGCCAGTGACAATTCTGCTTCAGGAGAAAATTCCTGTATAAATAAAATTTTTAAGGATGAAAATATTCAGATAGTGAGATGTGGTACTGTATTATTCACATCGACATCAGATTAAAGAAAATAAGTCATTGCCATGACTAAGTGCTTTCTCAGAAGCACAGACTTCCGTTCAAAAAGCACGCAGATTTGGTATATTCATAGCACTATGCTGAATTTCTTTTACATACCTCTTTCTGACCTATTTATCCATGAACAAGAAAAGATGTTGGCTCGAGTGGCTGAAATATGCTAGTCTCTGTAATTTGTTAATTTGTTTGTATATAAATCCAATATATGAAGTTTTTCGAAACGCTCTTACAAACAAATATCCACACCCTGAAACAAATGATGAGGGGATTTGAAAATATAAAATTATATTTTATCCACAAGTGGGAATCTGCAGGCCTAATCAGGTAAATGAAAGACAGATATATTACAATATTTGATTATTACAAACAATAAAACAACAACTGAGACAATACTGAATATTCAGGTTTAGAAAATCTGTTTGCAAATCATATTGTCTTACTAATTCTCATTTAATGACCCTCCCCCTCAATCTGAGATAATAACTAATTAGATTCCAGAAGATTCTTTAGAGAACAGAATGAGGCATGTCTGTTGACTAAGGCGGGTGGTATAACCAAAATGTTATGTGACCAAAATTATTAATTTCATATTCCGATAGAAAGAACATAAGAGATCTCACTATATAATTATTGCAGCTGGAATTTATAATATAATACATACAATACTCCATATACCAAATGAATAAGCATGTGCTAATTCCCAATTTTTTATTTTTTATTTATTTTAGGGGGAGTTTGATAGAAACAAACCAAAAGATAGGATCTTTCATAACAAAATAAGTCTGGCATCAGTGCAAAAACAGCTGCTTCACATTATGCAGCATTTGAGATAAAAAGAGTAAAAACTAACATAACAGAGTCGGTTGACAACAAAATAAATACAAATAGGATTAAATATATAAAATGATGTTTTGACTCAATATAATTATTGAATGAAGTCTGTTCAATCCCAAATGATATCTAAAATATAAAAATGGAAAAAACAAGCAAATAAATAATTAAACAAAACTTCAGACTGCAAATCTGGGGGCATACAAAATGTAATGGATTAATTCAGCTTTGTTTCCTGATGGTGCAGCTCTTGATGCTTAACAGGAGGGGAGGGGAAAAAGGCTCTTATGAGATTAATTGCCAAAACATTAAGCTATTACAATCTTATCTTCAAATGAATCATTTAGAGAAGTCCCGGAATTTATTCATGCTCAATAAAGGCGATTAAATCCCAATTAGCAGTCTTTGCTTCCATCAGATAGGAATCGGAGCATGCGGAGGGGCCTTACAGAACCTAAGACTCCTGCGGTTTTCCTGATTAGCTGTGTCCTCACTAAAGCTGACGGTTATCCTGATGACTTTCAGTAAATACCAGATCTCTACATAACTAAACTTGCTAGATGCTATTTTTCTTTTCAGACCCAGAATTTTAAAAACCGAAATTTGTGGATGTTTATAGAGGGATCAGACCAAACTTAACCACCATCTGAGCCGCAGCAAAATTATGTTATAATAATGCTTATCATAATGTGTTGTCAAAACATCTTCTATTAAGATTGATTTCATTACAGTATATTGCCAATTTTGAATGACTGTCAGTGGAGAAAGATGCATTTTGGCAGCAAAAAGCTGTAGTTACAGCTTCTACCAGTAGAGGCTAACTGGACCATGCAAACCAGTGTAGACTAAGCCACAAGCCAGCAGCGTGACATCTAGCAAATAAAAAAAAATTAGCAAAGATTTGTGCATAACAGCATGACATGTGATTGGTAATAATCCTCAACCGCTACACCAAAACATTACAAACTTTTGGCACAACTGAAGTAGACCTAAATAAAATGATACAATTTTCACAATTATACAAAACACTGCACATACAACTACAAGCTCAGTTAATGCATTTGAAGTATAAGGCTCTCTTGTGAACTTCAAAGCAATGTAAAAAGTAAAGGGAGATGAAACTAGAGATCTCCAAAAAAAAAAAAATGCTGGATGATTGAGGGGATGGAAATCAATAAGGTGTACACATTTGAAACCCAGCCAAGTATCTGTAAGAAACAGAGAGGGTGAACACGTGTTCTGCAGGTGTTTTTCCCACTGCTCAAGCTCTAAAGAGCCAGTGTCATGATCAGGTGTTGTTGTGTTGATGACTCTGTTGTTGCAATGCCCATTGATGGTGAAACAGTTAATTCCAAGGCAAGAACTGAAACAATTATAAATGATATAGCTGAAAGTATGCGGACACCTGGACACTACACTCACATGCGGTTGTTGAACATGTAATTTTCTAAACTACTGGCATTAATAGAGAAATATGTACACAGGGCTATTCCCATGCTGGAGTAGAAAAAGGCCCTTCTTCAAACTACTGCCATGAGGTTAGGAGCACACAAATCTCTAGAATGTCACTGTATGGTGTAGCATTAAGATAAAGGGACTGAAACAAACCCGTTAATTAGAAGGGGATGTTCAAATACTTTTGGTCGTGTAGTACACTTCAAAGACATCTTAGGTGTTCCATTTGTTTTTCAACTTGACAATGACATGAAATAAACCTTAAAGGTGCACAAGGACTCTCTGGTGAACAAGAAACACAAAGCAGATGTTTGTTTTGCAAATAACCAAATAGACTGTACTTGTGAAGCTGTTAAAATGATGGAGCCAATTGAGAGAAATTTTAGATCCCCTTTGAAATGCTATTATAACTCATTTTAATTTTATCCATTATAAGACTTTTCTAAAACAGCACATTCTGCTAGAAAGTCTTTATGTCCTAAATATGCTCTGTTCCCTAGTGTTTGGTCCAAGATCCAAAAACAGAATGCCAGTCACTGTAATGCAGGGGGAAAGGACAGGGCAAGCAAACACAAGCATGCTCTCACTTGGCTTTGACTCTGATTTCAAATGTTTGAGCGTTTTTTTTTTTTTTTTTTTTTTTTTTTTATGGTGGTAAATAGATAATGTTCAAATTTTTTGGGAAAGACCCATAAGTCTTGCTTTAGAAACTGACTGAAACATTGCCATGAAGTAACTGAAGATGGGACAGTATCATACACTGAATAAATAGTTATTTTGTCAGGGGGATTTTCTATCTATCTATTCTAACTATTGCTCAATTTGTTTTTAAAATTTCCTTGTTATACAAATGGTGTGTATGTACACTGCTGTTCACTACTTTAGGGTTAGATTTTTTATATGAAAGAAATAACTATTTTTATTAAACGATGAAGGATTAAATTGGTTACATTTTATTACAAAAAAAATCTATTTTTTTACTTTTGTATTCTTCAAAGAAGCTTCAAAAATACACATATATAAAGGTTTCCACAATAATATTTACCAGCACAACTGTTACTGTTAAGTTTCTTGAGCAACAGATCATATTAGATTGATTTCTGAAAGATCATGTAAGTACTGGTGGCTGAAAATTCAGCGTTGTCATCAGAGGAATAAATTACATTTTAAAATATATTAAAATGGAAAACAGCTATTTTACATTTACATTTAGTCATTTTGCAGAAGATTTTATCCAAAGTGACTTACAATTGGGGGATACATAAAGTGATTCTTAAAGAGGCAAACATATACAGGAAGTGCTTGTAATACCAAGTTTTAGACATTGTTCAAATAAGTACAAGCTAGAAAGAGAAGGAATAAATAAAGATAATTAATATATATATATATATATATATATAAAATTTATGATGAAGTCAAGTAGCTTCAAAAGAGATGAGTTGTCAGCTGTTGCCTGAAAGTTGGGATTCCACATTTTGTAAAGAGGTAGGAAGATCATTCCACCAGCCAGGAATGGTGAACGAGAATGTTCTGGAAAGTGATTTTGAACCTCTCTGTGATGGTACCATGGCGTCGCTCACCAGCAGTTCTCAGACTTCTGGAGGGGATGTAGATTCATAATAGTGAGTGGAAGTAGGAGGATGCTGAGCTTGTGGCTGTTCTATATGCAAGAATCAATGTCTTGAACTTGATACGAGATGCAACCATTAGCCAGCGCAAGGAGATAAAGAGAGGTGTAACATGGGCTCTTTTGGGCTCGTTGAAGACCGGTCATGCCAGTGCATGCTAAATTTGTAGAGGTTTGATAGTGCTTGATGGAAGTCCAGCCAGAAGAGCATTGCAGTCGTCGGTTAGAAAGGGCCTGATCTTTCTGATGTTGTGCAATGAAATGCTGCAATATTGAGCAGTCTTTGGAATGTGGTCTTTGAAGGCCAGCTGGTCATCAAAAGATGCACCAAGGTTTCTGACTGAAGTTGATGAGGTAATTGTAGAAGAACCTAGCTGGATGGAGAAATCATACTGTAGAGTTGGAGTGGCAAGGAAGACAAGTAGCTCAATCTTTGTGACTGTGTCCACCAGGCAGCCTGAGATCCGTGCAGCTACCGTTGGATCATCTGGTTTAAATGAAAGATAGAGCTGTGTGTCAACAGCATAGCAATGATAGGAGAATCCATGTGCCTGTATGATGGGACCCAGTGATTATGTGTATGGAGAAGAGGAGGGGTCCAAGAACTGATCCATGAGGAATCCCAGTGACAAGCTGATGTGCTTTGGATAGCTACCCTCCCCAAGCCACACTGAAAGATGTACCAGTGAGATAGGATTCAAACCAGTGAAGTGGAATTCCTGTGATGCCCAGTATTGCGAGGGCAGACAGGAGGATCTGATAATTGATAGTGTCAAAAGCAGCAGATAGGACCAGCACAATCTGCAGAGCTTCCGTGACTTACAGTAGGGCAGTCTGAGTTGAATGGCCACTCCTGAAACCTGACTGGTTAGCATCCAGTTTGTTGTTCTGTCAGAGAAACAATGATACCTGGTTGAAAACAACTCTTTTGAGGGTTTTTGCTATGAATGGAAGGAGAGAGACAGGTCTGTAGCTATCTGTATGTGAAGTGTTTAATGTAGGTTTTTTGAGCAGTGGGGTTACCCAAGCCTGCTTGAATGCAGTGGGGAAGGTGCCTGTGAGGAGAGATGTGTTGATAATGTGTGTGAGTGCTGTTAAAAGTGTAGGAGAGATTGCTTGGAGGAGGTGTGAGGGGATTGGGTCTAGATTTTTTAAATTGTAAAAAAAAAATTCTTAATGTACTACTGTTTTTACAGTATTTTTCATCAAATAAATACGGCCTTGGTGATCTTTTTTTTTAAAACCATTATAAAATCTTACTATGCCCCTAACTATGAATGGTAGTATATTATTTTACAAGTTTAACAACAGAACCATAAAGACACCTATCTAAAATAAACAAATCAAGGATCAAACCTAGCAAAATAATGCAAAAAGAAGCATTCTTAAAAGTACACTACCAACACTCCCAGCAAAGGCTTCTGGAGGCCCAGCTACAATTTTCCCTTTGCCCTGCAGCCAAACAAAACGAAACTCTTAAAATATAATGATTATCCCCTTCAAAGCAGGAGGGATGAACTTCGAAATTTCTAAAAGTGGCTATAATGGTTGCTACGCCCCTGCGTTCTCTACATCCCAAGCACATTTGATGACAGAGTATCTCACGTTACCAGAACACTGACACAATTCTGTTTCGAGACATGCGCAAACATGTATGAAAGTCATGAACACATGCTCACACTTACATGTTGCACACACAAATACTCTCATGCTTTGACATGCTCCAGATTTGTCAGCATTAAATTACATCACTAAGATGTGGTGGGTGACCTTTCAGCGGACTTTGCTGCTTGAGCTGCTGCTGCTTTCATCAAAGTTATATGAAGAGAGGCATGAAATTGGATATAGTGGGCACTGAGAATTACTATCAATGGCTTATTCACCCAGCACTACGCAATGTTGGGGTTTTCCCTTTGTTTTTTAACAATTAGCAAACAATGAGCCATCCAAGGTGGATTGTTCTTTAAGATTAATCCAAGACTCATGAGTCAAGTCAAACATTCTTTTACCATTTACTCACCCTCATGTTATTTCCAAAAAACTTTTTCCTCCTTCAGTGGAACACTAAAGAGATTGTTACCATGGCTATAAGCCATGATGTACTGGCTGTAAATTGGTACTTGGAAAAAGTTGTCAACGCGTTTGAAAAGTTCAACTAACGCTTTTATATTCAACTACACATCAAATAATGTGTTAAAGCACATCAGAACAAACCCATGCTGTTTTTACTCACTGCCTTTCAGAAAGACAGCATAACCACATTAGTCCTCTAAAGCAAAAGAATCAAAGGAAAAAGCAGTTATCTGAGGTTATCAGATTTAAAAACAGCAATAGTGCTGCTAAGCAAAAAACGCTACATGTGTGCACACGCATAAACAAACAGCAACATGGACACGTGAAGCAAATGCTACAAAAACAAGGGATGGGGAAGGAATGCTAGCACAGATAAGGAAAGTCTTTTAATGGTTTTTGTTGGGCGAATACATTTCTACAATTTTAATGGGCCATATAATATATGCTTCTTAATGCAGCTGTGTTTAAAGGCACCAAATTAAAATGTAAAAAATAATGACTTATTCTAGACATCCCTGTCATTGGTGGGCCAAGCAGATAGTTCCGCCCCCAAATAATGTGGAGACACAATGTATACAGGTAGGGAAATTACACTTTACTATTTAAGAAGCTTTATGTTTTAGACCCCTGGAATCCATTTATTGCTGCACAGCAAACACTTACATGTATAAGTGAGCAATTATTTTCTAAAACAAAGTGTAGGATATTCATAATGCCATCAGTTGTAGTTTGCTAACTTTAAATAAAAGCCATTGATATAAACAGTTCATCACTGTTGCTTACATATGAAATCAGCTTTAACCGGCTTGGTCTTTTTCTCATTCTTTTTATCCTGAGGCGTTTCTTTCTGAATTCTCAAATTTATAAACTAAACCACAAAACGTTTCTAAGCATTGCTGATATATGCAGTTCATTTAATAAATCAAGTGGGATGTCTCATGGACTGATTCACAATGATTTTTCAGATTATCCTGATGTTTTATATTGCAAAAATACTAGTATCCTACTAGTGGGATAAAACAAAAGAGGGTGTTTTTTTAAGAGATTATGTTGATTATATAAATACAGTGTCTTCTGACTCCAAAATGCATTGCATTGAAAAATCACTAACTTGAGCCCAGTATGTTCTGAACAAATAACGTAAAATTGTTTTTGCACACTAAACTGGAACAGAAAAAATATTTTGCCATAAAAATGATCAACATCACCTTCAACAGCAGAACAGGTATGGCTCAGAGCTATTGTGATATTAAATTGGTAAATTCCCCAGCCAATGGCATATTAATCTTATATATTAATCTTATCTTAACTCCACATATTCTTAAGGGTCCAACAAGATGTGTTGAAACATGCTTGTTCTTGCGTGTTTGTTCTGTTGTTCTGCTTAGTTATCTGATTCCACACCCCACACGTTCTCCTTGATAGACATACATAAGCTACAGACTTGAAATGTCTTCAGAGATATATTACAAACTTCTTGCGCTGACTTAACGAGCCATGATAAGGTTTGACTTGATCTGATTTTGAATGATGTAGATTTGATCTTGTTTCATGAGTACATATTGCCCTAAAAAAACGCATATTTGATTTAATTCCTTAAATGCTATGAGAGTAAAATAACGCTCAGAATACATGTCAGCCAACGTGTAATTCATAAGTCTCAGCTGTTGACTGCACATCAGCTGTGGACTGGTTCTGGTTTATGTTCCGGTTAGAGTAAAAAAAGTTGTCTAGAAACTCCTGAGGGGGAAAGAGAGAAAAAAGAATAAATAAGTTTATTGTCAATTGAGCTAGTTAAACAGCCAAGTATACTTCCCAGCATTCCAGCATATAAAGCAGGCAGCAGAGAAAGGAACATCGCAATTGTGGTGTCTAAAAAGGGTTGAGACATATCCGAGTCTTTGAAGTCGTTTCCTGCTCTCAGGCAGTTCCCGTTCTTTCAATTTGGGTTTCATTCCAACATGTCCATGTTCTTGCTCCTCCTTCCAAATATCTTATTTTTCCCTCCTCAGTTTACTGTAAAGTACTCCACAGTATCCCCGAACAACAGCAAAACCACCATCCATTGAACCAATTTGATAAATAGCAGATATTTAGGAATCGGCTTTTAAAAATTAGCCTTTTGTAAGCCACCGGCGGCAACCTCACATTGCAGTTACAGGAAATACAACAACATGAAACCACTTGAAGATGTCTGACCCAATTGCAGAATGTAGAGCGTAAACCGTTTGGTATATTCGCCTATATTCTATAAACATCTGAAATGTGCGTCTAGCCACATTCTCGTTAAGTTGTCATAGCAAAAGTGGGATGTTTATGAGGTAATTTTCTAACATGTTTACACGTTTAATAAAATGTTGATGGCTGATTTCAGTCTGAGAACAGCTGCAGAGCAAACGTTAACTTCTTAATCAGCAGAAAACTATTTTATGAAGACCGTTCATTGTCACAGGGTGTAACGGAGAGGAAGGACAGAACAGCACATGCTATTCCTATAGTAGTTATACAATTACAATCTCACTTGGTATTAAATTAACAAGGTGCATTTAATGAACAGATAAATATTCTTTCAATTATCCAACTAGTGACTTGTAGCTAATTAACTTATTGTCTTCATTTTTTTTTAATGCTGCTTGAGTTACAGTTATTAACACTGTTACCTGTGATTTCACGGCTGGGATTTACTTTAGCTAGAACTAGTAAGATTGTGAAATATTATTTTAATTTAAAATAACAATTGTTTTTATTTTAATACATTTTAGATTCTAATTTATTCCTGTGATGGCAAAGCTGGCGTCATATGATCCTTCAGAAATCATTCGAATATGCTGATTGGGAGATCAAGAAATATTTCTTATTATTGTCAATGTTTAAAGCAGTTGTGCTGCTTCCACTGGAAATTGTGATACATTTTTACAAAATTATTAAAGTTCAAAAGAACAGCATTTATTTTTTATATAACAATGTAAAAGTCTTCACTGTCACTTGGTCAATTTAACGCATCCTTGCTGAATAAAAGTATACATTTCTTGTGAAAATGAAATCAGTCAACAAGTGTACATAGAACAAACAATAAAAATAATACTATTACTACTAATAATAATAATAATAAATAGAAAAATATAAATCACTATCCAAATACAAGAACGCCTTCTGTGCATACTGTCCTCAAGTCAATATTTACATTCAAATTTATTCATTTAGCAGATGCTTTTAATTTACAAATTACATCACAAGCTATATCTCACAGGAAGCAAAAATATTTGCTGCTACATCAAACAGACTAATAAACTCAATTGCAAAAAGGATTGCTGTGGGCAACTGATATGTTTATGTCCAGTGATATGAAAACAATATATTGAATTCTATATATGTAAATTAATTCATTAGCATAACATGAATTTCAATCAAAATTTAATTGAATGACTGTCCTAATATAAACACACTAAAGCATCAGGTACCGCCCTTAAACGTTGCAAGAGGCATCAATGAAAGCTCGACGGCAGCTGCTAAGACTGATAAGAGCAGAGAGAAGAGGAGGGAAGCGGAGAGGCTGCAGCGGGTGAGCTCAGGCCAGGCAGGCGTACCAGGGCCCCAGCTGCCCAGGTGTCAGGGTTAGTGGGACTTGGAAGCAGAGAGATAATCAGCTTTATTATTGCTGCTAAAACCAATTTAGGAGCAGACTCAGGGGATCAGACGGGCCAGCTGTCCACACCACCCCCACTCACTTCTCATTACCACCCGGTTTCAGTTCATTCAAAACACAACCCAAAACAACAGGTATTAGAATTCAATTAATAACCTTCAGTTCATCCTTCTATTATAATTTTATAATAAATAAAAGAAGAATTATTGCACAATTGTTGTTGCAAAAATATTGTACCAGTTACATAATGAGAACACAAATGCTAGCCTTTTTGCGAGCTAAAAACAATAAACCAAAAAAAAAAAAAAAACACGAATTCATAGATTTAGCATTCCCTGTATGTAGATGAACCCAGAATGTCAAGATAATATGTGACCTTGGACCACAAAACCAGTCTTAAGTCACTGAGGTATATTTTTAGCAATAGCCAAAAAAAAAAAAAAAAAAAACATTGTATGGTAAAAATTGTAAATTTTTCTGTTATGACAAAAATCATTAGGATATTAAGTAAAAATTATTTTCCGAGAAGATATTTTGTAAATTGCCTACGGTGAATATATAAAAACATCATTTTTGATGAGTAATATGCATTGCTAAGAATGCATTTGGACAATTTCAAAGGTGATTTTCTTAGTATTTCGATTTTTATGCTTCCTCAGATTCCAGACTTTCAAATAGTTGTATCTCAGCCAAAATATTGTCCGATCCTATAATAAACCATACATCAATGGAAAGCTTATTTAGTTAACTTTCAGATGATGTATAAATCTCAATTTCGGGAAAAAATTGACACTTAAGACTGCTTTTGTGGTCCAGGGCCACATATACGTAATCAATAGTGAGTGTGATGACATCACAGCATTCCCTTGACTGGCGTCTGCCTTGTAATTACACAGTGGAAAGGAAATGGTGGGGGGGGGGGGGGGGCTGAATTTCCAAGAGTCTCGTGACGAGGTGGCCTAGACAGGCAACTTTAAAACTGTCTCACCTAAATCACTTTCCAGTCAGCGAGAGAGAGAGAGAGATAAGTCTACACCATCTCACTCTCAGCCACAACAGTCCGTCTGGGAATGAGAGCACAGTCTACTTGCAAGTGGAAGTGAGGTAATTAGCTTATATAGAAAAGTGTGCACAAATCAACTGCTGTCAAACACATACAGGTAGCAAGTGGTGTCATTATTTTAGTAAACTGGGATTAAGGGAAAATTAATTTTGCAATTTGGTTTTGCCTTTAAAGGGAAAGCAATAACTTTTACACTACTGGGCTAAAACTTTTATACAGGATCAGACAACAGTAGAGATAGAAGAGTCAATAATGCACATACAAATTAGATAATGCACATATAACCTGTCACAGCTCTCTAGATGCATATCGACATGTTGACACATTCACCCCATCACTAAAGGTGAGATAATGTAAATATATATATATATATATATATATATATATATATATATATATATATATATATATATATATATATATATATATATATATATATATATGGGGAAAATATTACTTTGATCACCTGCTGATTTTCTAAGTTTGACCACTTACAAAGAAATGAAGGGTCTGTTATTTTTATATTAGGTATATTATGTATAGAGACAGGAAAAAAAAACACATTATATAAAGGTTTGAAACTGATTTGCTTTTCAGTGAGTTAAATAAGTATTTGATCCCCAAGAAAAACATGAGAGTTACCCTTGTTGGCAATCACAGAGGTAAGATTTTTTTTTTTTTTTTTTTTTCGTAGCTGGTCACCAGGTTTACACACATTTCAGGAAGGGATTTTGATCCACTCCTCTTTATATGTATATATATATATATATATATATATATATATATATATATATATATATATATATATATATATATATATATATATATATATATAAGCAATACTTTCAGATTATTGTCATTGCATTGAACAAAACATTAAGCCAAATGGATTTTTTTTTTTCAAATAAAGATAACAGAAGCAAACTTCAAAATAAAAATAGCACAAGCAAATAAAAATGTTGAAATAAACGTATGTATGTAAATAACATTATGTAATAGTGTGTTTATACAGTATTTCTAACTTAAAAAAATATGGATATGTATAGATACGTTAACATACTTGTATGTGTGTGTTATATACACACACACAATACAAACAACAGACCAAGCCAGAACAGAAACCCAGGTATTTTTTCAAAATTCAGATTTAAAAAAGTATTTGGACATGTTCTGGTTGTCAAACCTAATGAATGTACTACACCTGTGGTTACTTAGCTAGGGCACTTGTGTGAACTTGAGGAAAACTGACTTCATATATTACCTAAAAATTAATTGCTAAAAAAAAAAAAAGAAAGAATAAAAAAATTCTCTCAAAAATGTGAAGTCACTTCTGAGAATATTTCCAATTTGTTTGCATGCCATTCGGATATTAGTATCTGATACCATTTGTTTCGAATGTAATTATTTTCTTTATTTTTATTTTTTTCTTCAGGCAAAATCTAAAGATTCTGGAATATATCTGATTTCTGATCAGAAAATTATACAAAATAAAAAATTAAAATTATATTCTTACAATTAGTCCTAAAAATTGGATTACAATAATTAGGAAACTGGCTGAGAGCAATATATGTTACAGGTTTCATGAGGGGAATGTCCTCGTGAGCTGACTCTTATATCTCAAGCCAAACAGTTTAATAAACAGGATTCAGGAATGGATGACGCAGCAGAACACACTAAGCATGTCGTGTGGCACCTTTCCCTCCACGATATGTGTTTGGGTGACCCGATGTAGCACATCCTGACTTTTGACACCCTAAGCTCTTGTATACCTTCATAGTGTGTCACCCTACATGCATATGTGTTTGTGTAAACATACACAGAGGGAAAACACAACTCCCCCAAGCCTGCTTGAGCCAAATCCAACTTAATCCGCTGTTTAACAGTTGTTTAAATAACGTCTATTAACATTAACTGGGCTGCTGAATGGGGGGCATTTACCTCTCGCAAAAACAGACAGCGGGGGCCTCGAGGGGCGCCTAGAGCAGCATTTCATTTGAACAAGAAAGCAGTCAGTCTCCATGTTTGTTTATGCTTTTTGATTCAGATCAGATGAGGAGAGTTGATCATACCTGTCTCCATTTATTTGTTCAGAAACGTGTTGTCTTATAAAATTCATGCCACAGTATAAATCTGTGTGCATATATATGTCTGTTGTCTCTAAGAGAGAAAGGAAAGTGAGCTGAATGTGTCCTTCTGTTCTAAATAGCTGCTTTCAGAGGTAATGTGGCAGCAGGTCTGACAGCAGTGGGTTAGAGGTGTGGCACATTAACTCGTAAGAGGGCAAACATGGCTAAAAAAGGCTTGCTTTCTAACAGGGCTTTAGGGGATAGAGTGATTTACTATGTCTCTGCTGCATTACAAACGCCTCTCGGCTTTAATGAGCTCTTGACAAGCAGCGTGTTAGCACAGCGTTTTCTTTTATTTTGGGAGCATGACTTTCTGATTGCCGAATATTAGGCGAGTATTCATTTCTCGTGCCTGAACGCAGCCCTTTCAATGCTGCACACGTTACGAAGAGCCTGTTTACAGCTCAGCCACGATTGCAGAAATACTTTAGTCCTGATGGCTCTGACAAACTGTAGAATTACACAGAAGTGTAGCATAGTAGACAAAACAGTCTCTAAACGTATGTTTTTAAAAGTTTCAGTAAACGTTTCCAACACCTCATCCATGTAGTGCAACATCCATGATGATGAATTTCATTCCCTAATAATAGCTGGATGCAAATGCATATATCTTATGAAACAGATCTGTTTCTCTGTGACTCTACCATAAATTTGATTCAAATAGCATATTGGGTCTGGCTGGATGTGTACCAAGAGCCGAGGACTTTTGGAGTCTGGGCCAAGAACAAATAGGGCAGATGGCATTTGGTACAATAACATGGATGTCATCCAGGTCTGCTCATAGGGTCAAATCCTTCGGTCTGGATCCTTCCATCACCATACAGACTCCAAAGATGGATACCACAAGGCCACAACACTTACTATACTCAGGTGAGGGTTATATCATTGTATCTAGATGTCATGCTGGAAGATCATTAAGAGATTCTCCATCCCTCACAGAAAACATATCAAATCAAAAAAATTTTAAGCAAGTTGATATTTACAGCTGCTAAAAGCTTAGCCAAAATAGCATGTGCCACATTGTTTGTCTCACACCACCTCGGCTGCCAGAGGTCATCACCGCATAATCACCACATTTCTCGACTTAACACCTACACAGCCTAAAGCAGGGTGTGAGTCCCGCGTAAGTGTGTCACCCACATGCCGAACCAAAACAAAGCATACTTAGATGTAGTCTACCTGAGGTAACCAGATATCTCCTTAAAGGAGAAGAGCTAGCCTCAAAGTATTTGCAAATAGGAAGCATATTTAAGCCAAACAGTAAATAAGGGAATCAGCATGTAACTTACTGATTACACTAAGAGATTGTTTTTAGGTTGAGAGGTAGAGACAATACAAATCAGATTTATGGACTGCAGTGCAAGCAAAGTAATAATGAAATGATTATGAAATGGGGTAGATGCGTTTACTGTTTGTTGGATAAGCACACATCCAGTGCACAGTTCTTTTTATAGAAGGGGGAGGAAAATTACTTCAAGACGAGCCAAGAACATGTTATGAAGAAACTCAAGAATGTTCTAGTCACTTAGGCCTCCAAGCCTTTTTGTCAATAAACACAAGAGATGTAGACACAATAATACGCTTTATTGACTCACTATTTGTATATGAAAGCAATACTTAAGTGATGCAATGTGCAAAAAATGATTTAAATCTTTCCGAGGTAAACACAAAGGATTAAAAGTATGAAACATGCAAGCGGTCACAGCTCACATGAAGTCTTTATGATAGTCAGCAACACAAAGAATTTGAAAAATAATTGACAATATGTTTTAAGAAACAGAAACGTACAAAGCTATCTGCGAATTGATATCCACCAATACTGAAAGCACAATCCACAGCAAAGGCCTTTTTTTTCTCACTATCAGCAATAGCGCTAATAGATAGCAGGTGATGAAGAGATACAACAATGTCAACAGTTCTCCAAAACGCCACTTGAAAATTAAAGTTTAATACTTGCATCAATAGTTTGAAATATCCAACACAAGCTATACAAAGGTTAATGACCAGCGCTGTGGAAAGTTATTTTGCAAATTAATGTTATATTTAAAAATAGTAGTAGTAGTAGCAGTAATATACTTTTATTTAATGCCATGTAAGCATCTGGGGCTATTTTCATGACAAAAACTCAATTACAAACAGGCAATTATCACATAAAGACAATAAAACCAAGCAAACAATTAAACACAGCAAGTGATATTATACAATATATGTTTTTTTAATTGATATGATAAAAATTCTAATATCTTACTAAATAAGACCTAAAGAGAACTAACTTCATAAAAGAGCTTTCTACTTGTATTAAAACCAGGAATGTTGTCAAATAATTTTTAATAGAAAGGGGGGTCATGTAAAACATGAACAGAGTTGGGTCTTCACCTTTAAGCAAAAATGCATGAGTCAGTCTTGTATGACCTGTACGACATTTGATCAAATCTGATTTTAGGTAAGATTACAAAGCTGTTTGAGGTGTATGTAATTTAGTATTTGAGCACTTATTCCACTCTTTTTGCCATTTATTGATTATATAGCGATTAATAATAGGTCTGATATCTGATGGAGGAATTTAACGTTAATTTACTTCATGATTAAAGTCTCCTTTGCAGCTGCATCAGCTCGCTCATTTCCGAACCCAGCAGAAGATAATCCTGATGAACTGATTCTGTTGATGATCCACTTTAGTAGACATTAAGTCAGTGTAAGATGATCAGTTTATAGAGAACCCATCGCTTGAAGGCATGATTTGGAATCCATAAAAATGATAGAATCCTTTTGTTGTCATTTAAAAATAGTAAATAATTATACAACTTAATTCATTTTATAGAAGTCAATGTTGTGGTACTTTTTCTGTTTTATTTTCTCATTGGCTGATGATCCAGTATGGTAGATCTTGGTACATCAACAGGAAATCAAAATCAACCTTATTTTTCTTTTTTTAAAAGAAATTAAAAATTATATAGGCTTATGTATATCAAACAAACAAACCAATGAGTTACAGTACATTGTTGAGAAACATTGCCAAATAACCCTTCTTCTCTGACAGTATTTAGGTGCTGAATTTGCCTTTTGTTAAGCAATGAAGGATCCTTCACCGCTTGGATCAGATTGAAGAAAGTGTCTCTCTGGCTTACAATGTTGCTCGTGGCTCAGACTACCAACAAGTCATGATCCTCTGCTATTTGAATAACTTACACTGCACGGTACAGTGCTCACAGGGCTATAGATCAATGAGCAACTTGATCTCTGGATGCTTTGTGGTGAACTCAACCTGCAATGCACACTCCCTGTTTGTTTTTTATTGAGGCCAGGTAGAGCATACATGGACATTTCAGAAATGCTCTCTGTTGTGGAATTCTTGAAAAGGTCAATTTTCACTAAGCTTTCAATTTTAAATTCAAATTTATGGTCAGTCCATTTGAAATTACAGTTTGGTTCATTTGTTCCGTGTGGTATCAGTAGTGATGCACTTTATATTGTTTAGCAGCTGATATTTAAGGTTTATCTGTATTCAGGTCACATTTGTTATCATTTAATGCTAATTTAAAGTTAATCTTAAATTGCAAATCTTAAACTAATATTCTTTCTTTGTAATGTTGTGATGCCTAATTTCAGTTGTAGCATTTTAAATTACATTGATTTTATTGATAACAGACAAACGTTAACAAACAGGTGCATAGTTAACACGCCCATTCACCACAAGGTCAAATTCCTCAATAGAAAACCCTAAACAATTACATACAATAAAACATAAAATAATAATAATAATAATTGACCAAATTGCCCAGCATGGTTCAATTTTAAACTCTGATTCAGATCGATAAATCAAAGCAATTGTGAACACAACATAAAACTATACTTTAGTGCGATTTAGAAATTGAAATGTCATGCTACTCACAATAATCATATTCATAAGTCTCTGATACAGTGTGAACACTGTCTGCAGGCTTTTTCCTATAATCTACTAGAGGGCAGAGCCAAGAATTCTGGGTAGGCTATTTCAGCATACCTGTCATAAACTTGGGCTGTAGACAGGTCAGTCCATCTGAGAATGTCCTGGGGCCTCGTGCTTGTCTTAAAGCCCACCAGCTGCAGTCATTCCTCTCATTGCTGGATGTCACTTAACACCTCACACCACTGCTGTCCACCTGGGCCCATAGCAATGGCTGGCAGAAGCCTTGAATTACCTTCTTACTTTCAAACATTGTGAAATATATAATGCCTTCACTTTCAAATGGCAGTGAGACATATTGTGTAGCTTGACCAAATACATTTTTTTATTTTTTTGGCTGCATGCTTGTATATCTGTATGGTTGAAAAGAAAAGTGATTAAAGTTGTTTTGGTGTCTAAGGTTGGTCAGTTTGCTGCCTTTATTATGAGCACTACCTTAATCACAGCAAATCTTATTAAAACGCTACCGGAGTCTAGACTGTCTCTATGAGCACAGCAGCCTAGGCAACACAAAACTAACATCACCAGGATGGGACACTTACTCCATCTGCCCCCATTTCAGAAGCACAGGCTTAATCCAAACACAACCCCACACTGAGGTCACAAAACATCAGCCAGACAATGACCTGTGATCCGCTAGAGGGAAAAGTAGACGCTAGAAACTGTAATCCAGGAGAGAGAGCTGATTTTTTTCCTATTTATACTTGTTTGTTCACTTAAGGGTTTTATGTTTTCCTGTGTTTTTTAAATTTATTTATTTATTTATTTTTTCCAAAGGCTTTGTGCGGTTGGGTGGTAAGTCAGATTTATTGGGAAGGAAATGTTCCAGACAGGCAAAAGGATTAAATAAAAACACAGTGAACACCATGTTTTCATATCAGAACACACAAGCAGATTACATTTATAGAACAATAAGTCAAATGGGCATAAAAGCAGTGCTATCCCTATTATTGCCATTTTTGCTTTGTTTAGTTTTTAGTCTCCAGGTTTTTACAGCAAGACTGAATTTCCCTTTTTGCTTAACTGTTGGGTGCCAAATTAAAATCTTTTAAAAAATTATTTTATTTTACAAAGCATAGTACCTAACAATCCAAACAACTGAATTACTATTTAAACCTACACATTATTTATTTTTAAGGTGCACCAAGAAAAATTATCTTTAAATAAACCTGTTGCAGTGATGCATTTTCACTGCTTAGAAAAGTAAGCTTTAACATTCTGATAAGAGACATTCTGATAAGTAACCATCAGCTCATTTTTTGTTTGCAGTTGCTCGTGGAGGACGGGGAATATACCTAGCATCAACTTTTTAGGAGGCCTTTCGACCAGAACATGGAGGCTGAAGATCAAGCTCATCCTTGAGGGCATCTTGACATAATCAAGGGTTAACCTTTTTTTTTCCAATTTAGTTTTATTTTATTAATTTTTTTGCTGTACCCTCTTTAACATTACCATTAACTATTATGTTTTCAGAAAAGCTGCATTATATACAGAATCTTTAGCCAATAGCTTTTTGGCTACTTGTCAAGATAAGCCAACAATCTCTCTTGTGCTAGTTTATCTTTCTTTCTTTCTTTTCGGAAAAATGTGATTTGATGAATAATGCACAGTAGGACCAGAGAAATACATTCAAGGAATAGTTCACCCCAAAAAAATGTTCTTATGCCATCCAAGATGTTTCTTCATCATAATAGATTTGGAGAAATTTAGTGAATGGGTGCCATTAGAATGAGAATTCAAACAACTGTTTGCGCTAGTAAACGGTGCTTGATCTGTTCAGGTTTTTTCTCCTGTTTCAGATGAGACAACTTGGATAGAGGACTCTCACTTTTGAAGTTAACAATGTCTTCATGAATTTATGACAAACCTGTAGCTTTTCGCTTCACAAGATGGACTGGAGTTGTGTAGATTATGAGAACATATCTAGAGAAATTTAGCATTACATCACTTGCTCACCAGTGGCTGCATTAAAATGTATCATATAAACATAACAATAATCCACAACTTCAAGTAATCTACACAACTCCAGTCCATCATGTGAAGCAAAAAGCTGCAGGTTTGTAAAAGCATTAAGAATGTGCAATATATTACTAATGTATTACAATCCATAGAAAACAATTCCCTAAATATTAACATACAGTAAATGCAAAAGGAGTGTAAGACGTGATATCTATTGGTGATGTGCCAATTCGGTTAAAGAAAAAACACTACAGGCTACTCTGAAGATAGTTGAAATGACATGTTGGGAAAAGGAATGTTGACTGATTAGGGAAAACAGGTATGAGATGAGAAAAGATCTTAAAAGAAAATCGAGTAGGTGGGATGTACACAGAGTTGCTGGACTGTGAGACAATGCAGCAAAACGGCATCCCTGAGAATCTCAGTGTGTAGGCAGATTGGCATGGAAATAGTCAGATAACATCGAAAGCAAACAGTCAGAACCAAGATGCAATCAGCTGGTTGTTTTCACATCATGCACCTTGACTCCAAAAGAAATGCAAAAGCTGAGTAAATAATCTTTTTTTAATCCAGTAAACATGCAATTCTTTTTTCATGTAATTGCTTCGTTGTCCATCAAATGCCCACAAAACCACAGAGGTAACATGAGAAGTTATTTGCTTGGTTATGGGCCAACCATCAACATTTGTTGAAGTGCTCATTAAAAAAAGAAGCTCTGAAATTTTATCAAGCCTACCTGCCAAAAGAACAATTGTCCTTACCCTTCGGCAAAAGGACATCAAAGAAGCCACAATGCATGTATGCAAAGGCAAGTAGTGAAGAGTTCATTCATTCCTCTAACAGTGAAGCAATGGAAGGGTTACAAAAGCACAACAGGGCAACCTAACAACCTCTGACCTCCTCTTCCTGCGGCGCTCCCAGGAGGAATCAAATAACTCAGATGAAGCTTACATGATCCCAAATGAGATTCACACACCATTGTATCTTAACCTTAGCTTGGGGGACTTGGTTAAGTGATCTCAATTTATAATATGCAAAACAAAGCTGTTGAACATTAAAGAATCTTCCACCAAAATTGTACACAAACACACTGATTATTGACAATACAGCTAGAAAAGTGTGGCTGTTCTCACTTAGTTCCTTAAATAACACAGTTACACTCTCTATCATTATCAGGCACATCCTTGCGTAATGCAGAAGCATGAACGTGATGTCAAGGGTTTGGAAAGCCTCACCCAAGCGTCTGGCCGGCAGGAGGGTTTCCTCTTTTTATGCGCGCAAGATGCATATCTCAAACCAAACTCATCTCAAAATGTGGCCTCACCCGAGGTCCCTTGGAACTCTCCCTGGTGTTTGGGAATGAAAGAGATAAGAGAGCATTCAAAACACTATGCCCAGAGAGTGACTCACGAAACTTCAGCATTTATCATCACATCAGACACATTCCTGTCAGGTCACCTTTTGACAGTACCACCAACACTGAGAAGTGAACCATGAGCATCACGATTCATTCAGCTTTAGACAACACAACACAGAAACAATGTTAAGTTACAGCTAGATGTTAGATGCCAAGAAAAGAGGTGACTGAAGACATGGAAAGAAATATCTGCAGTAAATATTCATTACATCAAGCATTTCAACTCAAGAATAAAGTTACTGTGAGGGTCACCCTCTGGAAAACCCTCTGGAATATTTTTTTTTCCTGACCTGGGACATGTGATATGTAGATACTATATATATGAGTTTTTTTAAAATCACAAAATAAAAACATTTTTATTAATATATAATTAGTAATTATATTAATATATAAAATAATATTTGTTTCAGAAATAAGATTTATATTAATCACAATCTACAGTATATATAGAGAGAGGTCATTTATTTGAGAAAAATGTTCCTTTAGTCTCCATTTTAAAAAATATATATAATAATGTAATAACACTGTTAAATATATTCTTTAGTAAAATATTTATTCATTCATTTATTTTAGTTTAGTTATTTCTGCCAACTACTACAGAATTGAAATATTGGCAATTACAAAAAAAATTATCAGCTTATCAGATTCTTTAGATTGTGTATGTGAATACATACATTTCAGACATGTTCTTATTTTTTCAAGGTTTATTTTCTTATTTTTTTTGGAAAGCCTAAAGTGTAAAAAAGCAGCACCCCTACATTCCGTCATTAATTAGTAAACTTAGTTAAAGAACTTGATCATAACCAGATTTCAGTGATAAAACAACGGGACATCTCCTTGAATAGATCGCACCAAAGGCTATTTCTGTGCTATCTTTTAGGACACACAGCTGTTCAGACCACCTGTTAACAACCACAGTATCATTGGAATGTCACAGGAAAAAAGCTGTTTGTGCTAAAAAGTAAGGGCTTGGTCTTTCTCTCATCCTTGTAAAATGGAGTAGGATACACCAGCACGAGGGACATGGCACAATTTAACACACAAAAAGTGTGGAGTTCAAGGAGAAATGGGGGTCAGGGGTGAACTCCTCCCACGACAGAGGTTCTCACAAACTAGAATGTGGGGGTAGAGGGGGTCCGGGGCATGTAATCAGAAGGGTGGAGGAGACCGTGCTATAAGTTACACACCTGTCAGGCTCGAACATGGAGAGGTGAAAGAAGGTCACCATGCAATTTGTTTGCTCACTGGATTTTCTAAAAATACTGTGGTAAAGTTGCTGGGTGATTCTTCTCGGTGTCAGCACTTAAACAAGGTCACACGATACATTAAATGTGTGTGAATCCATGTACACAAACACATACACCCATAAATATCTAAACGCCTTCTTGGAAATATATAAGATAACATGCGGTAAACTAATCACAGTCTTAGCATAATTTGCAAAGGCATACACTCAATGGCAATTCACACAAGATGTTATTTTGTTAGAGATCTTTGTGAAACAAGTGGCCCTTTTATGCTCTTTTACAAAGTCTTGATTTTGTTTTGGGGGTGTACTAGAACAGGCTCTCATACTAGGTTGTTTGAAAAGCATATTATTTTTCACATATTGTACATTATTATAAAGCGCCTGCGAGCTTCAGTCTAAATATTGCATCAAAATCAAATCAGTTTCAGGGTGATTTAAACCTGGATGATTGTAATCACTCTAAATTCATCTGCCTTGGGAAAGATAGCATATCTCCGAGATAGTGATAACAACACTCGTTGCCTTCTCTGGTGCAGCTCATTCAGGTCTCGTCCCATTCATCGAAATTTGTGACATCACAAATCCCAGAAAATATGCGTTGTAGTCCAAAGGAGTCATTCATTGTAGTTTTTGAAAAGTGATTTCTGTTAAATAAAATATCTCCTTTTGAATTGGACTTTGAGCTTTGTAACTTTGCAGATCTATTTTATGCTCAAACAGCAACATCACAGACTAATTAAAGTTGAAAAAGTGAAAAAGCATAATAGCAGTTTTTCCGCTTTTTGTGTGAAGTCATATGCAATTTTTACGGTGTTACCACTGCAACATAACATCTAAAATTACTGTAAAATTGATCTTAACAGCTTTTTTATATATAAATAAATAAATAAATAAATAGGCTTCACTTTGTTTGCTTTTAAAATACACCTCAAGACACCTGTGTTCTTTTCTGTGCAGCTGCTTTTGAATGCAAGAATGATTCAGGTGTGATTGCACTGCATTTGGTGTTTGAGACCTTTGCCATTAGAAATCAGATACAAATTCAGTGCATGCTTATGATGCATAAGAATTGTGAAATGTGGTTTTGAATTTGGTCTACATCACATTCCAATCTGATTTCTCCTCTCTCTGCCACCACTTCCATTAACAGAACAATTTAGTAATCTATATATAGCAGAACAGCACCTCATCTGAACCTAGTATACAGTACGCATGCAAAAAATATGACTTTGTATTGTGTTAAGCATACAAAAACAACCTTAGAAAATCAGAATCAGACAGAAAATGTAGGTACGTTTAAAAAAATTACTAAAGATAAAGAAATTGTTGAATAAATGTGTTATTAATATTTTCTTTTTTCTTTTTCACACAAAAGTATTCTCGTTGCCTCATAACATTATAGCTGAACCAATAATGCCATATGGACTATTTTATCAATGTCCTTGCTACCTTTCTGGGCCATAAAACGTTTCAGTTGTGCTGCTGTCTATGCAGGGTCAGAAAGCTCTCGGATTTCATCAAAAATATCTTAATTTGTGTTACGAAGATACAACAAAAGTCTTACCGGTTTGGAACGACATCAGTGCAATTAATTAATAACAGAATTTAAATTTTTGAGTGAACTAGCCCTTTAAATATGTGGCAAGCAGTACATGAACAATACTGCAATCAAAAGTTCACTCCTGCCCTCTAGTGGCCAGCTTTTCATTTTCGGCTTCCCAAACCATGGCACTCTCTTCATTCAGCATCTCAAACTAGTGATACAACATCTCTATCATTAAACTAAAAAGCAGGTCAAACCACACAGAACCACACATTACGGGAAAACCGGAGGCATTTTTCCAGGTCACCGTCCCACTTCAGAGGCCTTTAATTTTTTTTCTCTCTGGAAGCGTAAGTTTGTCATTAGCAGAGAGGATATTATAGTCGGGTCGGGTGCTCTGGCACAGGCACTGCTAGCACGACATGGAGGAAAGAGTCGTTTATGAGTCACAGATGAGTGTCGCCTGCCTGGTCCAAACATATTTAGCACACTAGATAGCATCTAGGGTCAGAGAACAGCCATGTATACAGCCCCACACTCATTTCGGCCCTCAGACCAGATAAGACATCAGTGGACTGTCAGAAAAACAAGGTATAGACATCAGATATTGTGCCTAAAATCAGCAAGATCTCACTTAATCTGTGAATATGTTTCAAATATATTTATTAATTTATTTATTTGTGACCTTGTCTAATCAAAATGTCATAACTGGATCTTACTGTGAAAGACTTCTCTCTGGTGACGTGAGTCATGCTTCTCCAATGATTTAGTCTTGCTTAAACTTTGCCCCTACAAGCTCATGTTCATTTGCCTCCCAAATATCAAAACTGAATCAACAATCAAGAACCAAGGCTTTCCATTTAATAAAATATAACAATGGTCCTCCGTAGAAGCAACATAAAATAAAAAAATGGCCAAATCTGGCCCATAACAACAAAAGACCACTCTGACTATACCATACATAGTACAACATGCAGTGAAATTATTGTTTGGCTTATTATTCTTACCTTAAGAATGACATAGAAATAAAAAGTAGTCAGAACAGATTTAATATGAATGAACAAACCAACAGAAATAGAATTTACAACTGTTAGAGAATGCTCTTTTCTGTCTCTAACTACTGTAGGTTGGAGATCACAATTAGTGTCAGCAAAATCTGCTTTGAAGGGACAATTCACTCCATTTACTCTCCCTCATGTCAATCCATACCTGTTTATATAATGAAGTCAAGACAAAGTGACTTTTATTTTCATTTTAGCCATATACAACTGTTACAGCACACAGAGAAAATAAAAATTAAAAATCAACGTTCTTCTGTATAAACAACATAAAAAATGCAGACTAACATAACTGACTTTCATTGTATGGGCAAAAATAAACCACTGAGACATTTGTCAAAATATCTTCTTTGAAGAAAATAAGTCATAAAGGTTTGTAATGAGAGCAGGGCAAGTAAATTATAAGAGAATTTTCATTTTGGGGTATAGCTATCCCTTTAAAAAGAACTATTGAACTATCTTTTGACATTCATAAAGATGGCGACATCTAATTTGCCTAAAATAGGGGAAGTCACAATCTAAACCATGGGCATGAGTCAGTGGAGGGCACAGTAACCCTCCGATTTTCCTGTTCTTTGAAGTGGCAACACTGGTCAAAACAAAATAACCCTTCCCACGACAAACCAGCCCAATCACCACCTCCTGAATGGCCCTTCCGTTAGTTTCATGGAATCTTTAGCATGAAAATGTTAGACTTGCTTTGTGATAACATCGCTAGGGCTGTAAAATGATGGGTATTCATTTGGGTTTCAAAGAAAGTCTAGACATGATGGGCCTCCATCTCAATAATCCACCAGCATGACCAACCTCAACATGCATTCAACCACTTATTCACATTAAAAAGATAACAATGCCAATTTCTAAAATAAATCTAAACTGACACAAACAAAAGAGCACTACTAAAACAAATTGTTTAAAATACTACTTAAAAGCCAAATTTGTAGTTCAAAAAAGTGAATGAAATGTTTTTATTATTATTATTATTAAATATTTACATGGCACTCTTTGAAAAGACAAGGGTAAAGTAAATAGTATCGTAATAGTGTTGTCTTAATAAGAGCTTTCAAATACAAAATACCTTAACAGATCGGAATTCAGTTAAAACATAGAATGAGAACACAAAACATAAATTATTTTCCATTATCCCAGTTTGTGACTCTAAATTTTCCATATATTTAAAACCACTAGATATATTGAAACCTTTGTGAAGCATAATAGCACACACAGACATAACTATTCATGTGGCACATATGGGGTTTCAATTTTTTAAATATAAAACTGGATCTTCTGAAAACAAATTAAAAAACAATGTTTTAAAATAAAATAATACAATTAAAATTGCAAAAAATAAAAATATGATAAAAATAGGCCATTTACATATTTGTTTTGTGGTATTTAAGACTTTTGTTTTGAATGTTAACCTTGAGGTCAATTAAACCTGGGCTAGCAGCATTCTTGTTCATATTTGACGCCTCCTAGCGACAAGGAGATGAATTGACGTAATCATCTTGTGAACATTTTCAGAGTAAAGTTGACAGACCTTCAATACTAACGTCACAATTAAATAAACAAAAAAAGAGAGGTCATAATCTTTTGTTTATGTATTCTATTCTATTTTTTTCCTTTATTATGCAATTGTGTATGTGTGTGTGTGTGTGTGTGTGAGTGTGTGTGTATGTATATATATATATATATATATATATATATATATATATATATATATATATATATATATATATATATATATATATATAAAATACCTCTAACACTAGCTTTCTCTATTCTTTTTCTATTCTGTTTTCTTTTTTATTTATTATGTACTGTGTTAAGCTAACTGAGACTTGTTATAGCTCTTATATATCATTGCTCTTTTTGTTGTTTTTGATTGCTTCCACTGTCCTCATTTGTAAGTCGGTTTGGATAAAAGCATCTGCTAAATGAATAAATGTAAATGTAAATATAAGAGCATCTGGACTGAATTTGAGCTAGACTGTGTACCACTAGATGGCGTAATCTCCATTTGGTTGTTTTTACAACAGACATCCACTGTAGATATATTGGAGCAGTCTGAGAAAAGGTGAATGTACTCTACAGATGTGAATCCACTGCACGCATCCAGATGGAGTATCTTATATCTTATATTTTATATTAGCATGCATTCAAAAGTTCAGAAATAAATGTACAACATGCAAAAACTATGTCTTTACCTTTTGCTGAAGATAATATTTGACGCATGCCTGAATGACGTGTCATGTTTAGAAAGCAAGATGCCTGGGGCTATGTGAGTCAGGAACAGACATTTTAAGAAGGTTAGAGATCCCCTTTAGGGATGAAACTTTTCAAAAGCCAGTCTGCATGAATTTCAGAAGGCCTTTGTTATGTCTTGATAAGTTTTATAAGGCATATCATGGAATCTTTATACATTCATATTTAAAAATATATACTAATACTAATGTGAAATTAACCCTTATACATCAAACATGTCTCTTGAATTGATATATATATATATATCAATTCAAGGGACCTGTTTGATGTAAAAGGGTTCATTTTACACTAATTAGGGAATCAACTTTTAAAATATATATATATTTTCAAAGCTGCACTTATGTCTGTCTACTCAGCTTTGCCTCCAACTAAATGTCTCATTTAATGTCTTTAAGAAGTATGTAATATACTTCCAGAAAAATATATATGCAAAAAAATTACTTGTGATAAGCCTACAATATTTGTTAAAATAATAGCTTGATTTAGCTGTTTATTATTATTATTATTATTCCTTTACTTTATGTACAATATTTTTTTAGCATTATATTCTCAGTGAGAAGTGAGATTGGCAGGAGGTTAAAAATTAGTTTAAACTATAATTAAGATTACATTAATACAGAATTGTTTGTAATCCATAGATGTTTTGGAATTATTTTTAAAATGTAGTGGCTGAATTATTTTTTAAGTAGTTGCGAGTAGGCTATTTTTCCAATCTATTTATTAATTTGAGTAATTTTATACATTTGTAAATATTTGGTAATCCTGGTGGGAAAAACACAATTGAGCCAATCCAACAAACAAACCTTCTCCACTTTCCACTAGGTGTCGTTGTATTGTGTATATCGTTTGGGAAAATACATTATTACTGAAAAAAATCTTAAAGCAGACTGGTGGGTTTTATAGTGGTTGGAAACCAGCTGACCTCCAGATAAACCACCCGAGGTCAGCATGGCTTAGTTGGGAGACCATCTTGAACCAGATGACCAACAAACTATCTAAGGCTGGTTTAAGGTTTTGTTGTTGTTGTTGTTGTTGTTTGTTTGTTTCATCAACCACAAACAAGAAAGCAATGTTGTTGTTTTTTTTTGTTTTGTTTTTTTGCACATTTAAGAATTTTAGCTAATTCATTAATTTATTTATTTGAGAGAAGCTATATCCCTATAATTTATCCAGGTAAATTAATTCCAATAATTTTCAATAAACACAGACACTAACAGTCTGAAATTTCCATTGTTGTTTTCTTCCATTAAAAATAAAAAAAAAATAATAATAATCAGTCATAATACAGTTAATTTCCCTTTTAGACCATTTTAATAAAAAAATATATTAATAATGATTGGGAAATTTTGAGTGGGAAAGTGAAATAGGAAAAATGTTGAGATAATATTTTAACAGTGTAAATTATGAGTTAATAACACATGAGGTAGGCTATATAAAGTTGCATGAAAAGAAAAGAAAAGAAAATAAAAGAAAAGAAAAGAAAAACGTTATTTCAACAAACCTTTAACTGCTCATTGAGACACTAGAAAACATTCAAATTATTCTTATGCAAAGGTTTGGCAAATCTCCAGTGAAACTTGAAAGCGAAGTCCTCTTAAGCTTCAACTACCTCTGGATTGATGTAACCCGGCCCATCTGGTGAAGAGAGTGGCCCAAAACTCAAAGAACTGGGGGGAGAAGTGGAGATAGAGGAGGGCAGATCGGATTGAAAACAAATCACGCCAACAGATCTCCCATCGCACATACAACTTACGATTCAACAAACTTGCTTGGGGTATTTTCAGCCGTGTTTAAAAATACTTTTAAATGTTCGAGTAGTATTTTGAAGTCGCGTATATGATGGATCGTCAAAGTTTGCGAGATGCAACTAGCGCTTCGTCGTCCGCGAATGATGTAGTTTTTCCTTGAACATTTGCTTTTGCAAAGCAAAATAATTCGCTAATGGAGTTTAGTGACAGAATCCAAGGCACTTTAGCATTTTTGTTGTAAGTACAGTTACATTGTTTTTCGGATGCACGCTGGACAACTGAGCAACTGACGAACTTTACAGCATCAAAACAGGTAACGTTAAATGTGTATTCCGTTATGATTTAGCTACTCTTAAATTAGCAAATACAGTGTGCATGCAGATTTAATGAGCTTACATTTCATTAACATTGTTTTAAATGTCGCTACATCGACATGCGGTATGTGTCATAATCTACAATATATACCCATACTGAGAAGATGATTAGGCAGTTTACTTCGCACTATATATTTATTGACTTGAGCAATCTCGAACTTTTGTCAAGTGCCCCAGATAGGGATGGGAATCGCAAGGAATTTAGTGATTCCGTTTCTGATTCAGATTCTTCTGACGGGTTCCGGTTCTTAAAGATTCGTTTAGTTTTCTACAATTCTATTTAACGCCGACACCTTCGCTGAATCTTAAGCATGTAACCTACTGTAGTTTGCCAACTACTTGAACCGGTTCTTTTGAAGTGAATCAAAATCATAGTCTGAACCTTAAATCTGGAGTCGGCTCTTTTAATGATTTAAAAACAAACAACGCTACAAGTGAGGTTTGATTCTCGAACAAATGAGACTATTCATCGATCAGTTACTGAATTAATCTGATTTACTTTCTGAACCAAACTTTTGTTTTGTTCGACTCAATTTTTTATTGTTGTAGGCTGCTGTTATGTTGTATTTAAGGCTAAGGAAACTTCAGTCTGACTAAGTAATTAGTAAGTGCTAATGTGTAGTTATAGACATTGCATTTATGTAATTATGGCTAAGATTTGGACTGCATAAGTAATAATTGCAATCATTTCTGCAGTGAAAAACAAAAAGTGTTGGTGACCCAAAAGTTATTAAAATGATTCACTTCTGGTTTAGAAAAATGTAACTATTTCTAAATTTAAAAAGAGTCTTGTCTTTGAATGCCATACTTTTTCTAGTTCTCAAAGAAGATTTATTTTTTTTTTTTCTGTTGACACACAAGCTCAAGTAACTAGCAACTATCTACAAAAAGTATTGCAAATAATTTAAGGTATTATCCAAATTTCACTTTGTGTGTTTAAAAGATTGGCAAAAAAAAAAAGTGCGGCAAGAGCATGCCTTGTTTTCCTGAAAAACAGAAAAGTGTGCATGTGTTAAATTTAATGTGATGCCCAGCTGAGAACATTTGCATAAGAATAAAAGGTCTTAGTGAATCTCCCATTGTGTAGAATGAGAAGCGGCAGCAGTCAGAGGCAGAGCGAGTGAAAGGATTCAAAAAGAAAGAAAAAAAATGATGGTGCATTCAGATTATTCAGTCTGGTTTGGGCTACGGTCATCAGCTTCTGAAGCATGGGTCGACCATGTCACTTTCATCTTCCTTTCCTTGCTGCTCTGCACATTTTCACACATTTCCCTCTTGTCCTGTTGCCTAAATCAGGCCTTGGAATTCCGCGGGAGATTTTAACAAACGCTCATAAAGGGGGTCCTTGAAAGGCACTGCACATGCACCAGCCAAGGACAAGACAAAGCGATGACATTCAAAGAAAAAGTTTTTGAAAATACCTCTACTGTTAGGATACAAAAACATAAAATATTTATTTATTTTTACATTTTCCCAATCATTGTCATATTCTTGAGAATACGAATCAAATCATTTATTATTCTTATTCTTATTTTCTTTTTACATCCTCAGCAAACTAAATTAATTGTCAAGTGAAATAAAAAAAGGCTTAACTCTTTGGAATCTCAAAGAGCTGAACTAGAACTAGACTTGACTTTATATCTCGGTCAACATTGTGTGTCAGGCAAAACTCTGGCCATATGCTATTTAATAGCTTAGTAAAGTCTCAAGTACACTTGTGTCTCAAAGTGAATTGATGAGACTTTAATGGCAGTTAAAAGTGCTGCGAAAGACAGCTGTGTTTCAGGTTTGTTTGTCGTGTTTCTAGTGTCGTTCTGAATTGAACATGAGGGCAGTGTGATGAGAAAACAGAGGTGTGAGAAGTGGTAGCTGCTTACATTCTTTTGCCCTCTCAAAGGATGTTCTTTGAAACCCATCTCCTTGGCTTTGGCCCGTAGGACACAGGACAATCCCTGCATTTTAGTAGCTGGTGTCGGACACCCCTCCAGACATCCGCCTCATTCTCTCACAAGTGTCTGGGGTTAATTAGGATCACATCACATCCGGTTTATGAGTCTGGATGGGGTCCTTGACAGTTTTTTTCTCTCATGCAACTATCGGCATTGTTAAGTCTTTAGCGATGTCATGAAAGAAACTCATGAAACCGCACACACTCTTATACACATATAAAAGACTTTACTAAGCCATTAAATAGCATATGGCAAATCAGAGAAAGGCCAGAGTTTGATTGATTGACCTCATTAGTCATCTGCAACTATTGCCAAGACGAAATAGCAAGTTTTATTTCGAGTGAGTAGTTGATCTTTTACATATGCTGGAGACTTAACATATGTGTTAGTTTTAATATTGCAGCAATGCATTTTATATTATTTCCAGATCCCAATGGATTTGGGAAAAGTTGTCATGCTCATGTGTGCGGGTAAAGAAAGTAGATGGGCAAGAACGCCATTCAACGTCTTCTGGGGCCTGTTAAGCTGTAAAATTTCTACTTTGTTCTCCTTCACATTTTTTTGGCTCTCATGCATGCACCCTTTCATTTCCTTTGGCTCACCTTTTAAAGAACAGCTGAAAAATGAACAGTTGAAATGTATACTGTTTACATTAAGTTATATTTGACTTGCCATAGCTGTGACTCTATACACAGTGAATGGGTAACGTTCCCAAACCACACGTCCACCTGTGATTCATGCAAAATTCCAGACACAGTATGCGGAGGACAGACCTAAATCTATTTTATTAGCTGACCATGAATAAACATCATACTTGACCAAAATTACAAGTCTGTATTTGAATTTTAGATGAGGTGTAGTTACAGCTGAGTATGTTGGAATACCCATAGAACGTGGAAACAAGCTGTGGTGCTGGGAATTATATGTAGATAACAGTCAGAATGAGTTCAGTGGTTCTCAAACTGCATAGGAGTTTCCCACGACTCAGTATAGTCCTTTATTTATGTATTTATTACAGTATTTCATTCTTTTACATATTTTATTTTTTTCCAATTTGGCTATTTTAATATTTTTCAGTGTTATTTCTACTGTATGATCTATATACCGATTTATTCAAGAGCAATCAAAGTCCATGCACCACATTTATATTCATGCACTAAGTAAAATTTTATGTTATACGTTACATGTGATCGGTGTAGTTTAATTCTCGAAAGGATGATTCTAATGATTCTGTTCTTGCGAGTGAAGCAGAAAAACATGCAACCAGTGAACTCCAATTCTCTGACGATTAACTTTAATAATGAATTAGTTCAATAAGTTGATTCTTTTTAGCGAATCCAAAACCATATAGCGCAACCTGTGTAAGCCAGTTTGCAAGTGAGAGACTGTTACTTAGTAGTTCTTATTGAATTAAAAATATATAGTGCAAACAATGTAGACTGATTCAGAAACAGACGACTCTAATGAGTCAGTTCTTGTTAGTGGATCTGTGTAAACTGATTCCCGAAACAAATGACTCTAATGAGCCAGTTCTTTTTAGTGAATCAAACACACACTAATAATTATTAAACTTACTAATAATCAGTGTAGTGACTGGTTGTTCATATGTTGGTGATATTTAAGAGAAAAATTTAGCATTTTTCTAGTAGTATTTTATGAAAATTAGTTTTTTATTTTTATTTGTTTATTGTCGTTGTTAAATATTCAGGCCAATTATTGGATTTTAATTATGCCGTCTCTAAAAAGTTGGTGACAACCTAATAAAATGGTGTTTTTCAATTTATTACTGAAATAATCTCACCATGTGTCAAAGGAATTACATTTCTTTCTTTTTTTCCCAAATACTCCTTAAAACTACTAAAAGAATCATTGATGAAGCTGTTAAGGAACTGGAATTGTTAAGATGAATAAAAAACCCAGATCAGGAATCGATAAATTCTTTACAAATCCCAGCACTGTTTTGAAATTATTATTATTTTTGGATCAAAGGTGGTACTTATCCTGAAAAGTTTGTGAACCACTGAGTCAGTAGACAGAATATAAACCTGTGTGTGTCAAGATAGGCATTATGTGTAGCTTACTATCAAGTCCACAGCCAGCGTTAAATCAAAGTACCGTGTGACACTGTGGCCTCAGAGGGTTAGCTGAAGGGCTGCTGACAGGCTATCCAGTTCTCCATTATGGGAACCTCTTCCCAGTGGCTGCCTGGATCATTATAACAGTTATTGTATCATCTTCACAGCCTCTGAGTCGCAGTTTACCCTCTCACTGTCACAGGCTGAAACAATAGCACACTATTCCAAGTGTTTGTTGTCAGAGCTAATCGGATGCAGAAACCGAGTCTGAATTGCACAGAGGCCACCGGCGGTTCGCCAGGGTAGTCTTCTGTTTCCGGAGTTATTGGAAACGGAGAAGTCGATGCAAGGGTGTTGTGATTTTTCAGACAGCCTACCAGCTCCTGACCAGACCTGCTAGGAATGGAGTGGGTAAAAAGATCAGTCTCATTGCATTCCATAGGATGAGCAGGGAGATCCAAAGTGGAGCGCTGAATCCCTGCCAGGCCACAGACTCTTTTCCAACACACTGGAAGACGAGCTGGATGTGTTGAGCAAGGAGAAGCCATGTGGTAATCTTTAGCAATCAGCCCGCTCCGTTCCCCCGACACACATGTCCACTCCCGCTCGTGGCCTCTCACTGAACGCCACGCTGGCCCTCGGCCAGGCTGCGCCGCTCGCTGTGGAATTCTCTTACTACGCTGTGCTGGATGTCATCATCTCGCAATTCCCGGTGCAGCTTAAATATACGACACCCAACACTGGGATCTTTAGAACAGTGTCTCAAAGATTAGAAACATTCATGAAAAGGGATGGGAAAAGGGAAAAATTCTGCTATTATTCTGTGTATAACAATGTTCAGTTTTGGTCTATTCTATTCTATACTATATATATCCTACTCGAAACAATAGAGTGCTGAAGCAGTGAATCCTAAAAGCTGGAAATGAGTTAGCATTAATAGGTTTTTTGAATGGGTTATTGGTTAATAAGGTCCGTGCTTACCATAAGCTCAAGATATTTTCACAGCGATGTAAAACACATCAGTAATGCCACAGTCATCATTTTTATTAATAATTTTTTGTGTCTTGAAAAAGGCCATAGCTAATAAGTGGCTAGATGGGACTACAGAGGTTATCTGGGATATTAAACACCATCATGCAGAACAGGGAAACTATTCTACTAGTTTGTACTTGTGCACTTTCATACTATTCCAACTCAAATTTTCCAACTTGTAGATTTTAAATAAAGATTAAAAGATTTGTCAGAAGCTTAGTGGCGGTAACATTGAAGTCATTCGACAGTGGTGTAATTTGTCCGTAGGATAGCTTTAGCTTTTTACTTCTGCCACTTTCATAATACATAAAAGTTGTGTTCATTTGTGAAGATTACATTGAGGATCAAAACATGGAAGTTTTATAAACATTTGTTGGTCACAGAGCTTTATTTTTCTTCAAAAGCCAATGGAAAAAGTCCTATTGGCTTTGTGTAAAGGGAACCAGAGGGATGCAAACTTAGGGACTGGCCTACACAATGTCGTCATTCTTCAAGCACTCCATTATATGGTTTCAGAAAACCTTTGTTTGGACCTCAAATGGATGCTTTTATCATCTTTTTGGGGGGTTTTGGAGCTTCACAGCTCCTGGTAACTAATAACTTTTGTTGTTATATGCAGAGTAGTTTATGGGGAAAAGGTTTGGAACAACATGAGGATGAGTGAATGATTACAGAATCTGTATTATGGCCTGATGTTTGAAATGTATATTTATAACAGTGCTGTCAATAAACTGAAGATCTTTTAAGTGGCCAGTAGGTAATCACAGTCAACTCACAGGTGGACGAAGTGTCAGGGTGTAAAGCAGCTGGTAAAATTAGGAATCGGCGCAAACACCCTCACACGTTACAGATACCAGAGAATCTCCACCCTCCTGACCCCTGCACAGCTGACAGAACACTGACTTGCAAAACAGAACAACAAAAAAAGCTGTAAAATAGACTCACATGTGCAGACACCATGAAGAAATCATCAGAGAGACCAAGATAACAGAGAAGCATCACACTTTTTAAGATGAAGATGTGATTTTATGTAGTAGAATGATGGACTGATATTTTCAAGACGGGACTGTGCATGCTCACAACAAACAACAGTGAAAGTATTATTTGAATAATTCTAGCACTAAATTCTAATCATACAAGCCTTGTTAACAGCTTTTAATTTAAATGCTTATAAATCTGTATGATCACTTAAACCATAAACAGTCTACAGATAGGCTAAAATTAAACAAGACATTTAATTTGATTAAATAATGCATAATGAACATTTCTGTATTTTATCATATAGCTTTTTCTGCAGTTCTATAAAAGCAAAACACACTTGAGGTCATGCACCACAGTGATTTTATACTATGATTTTATTTTTTTTATTTAGACTGAATATTAATGGAGTATCAAAAAAATATATATATATATATATATTAATAAATTAATAAAAAATATATAGATAGTTTAATAATAAATAGAAGAATATAAAGTTTGAATACAGAATTCAAGTTAGAAATTAACAAAGAAAATAGTTAATAACAAAAGGCAATACAAAAATAAATGTTGGAGTTAATTTAGGATTTTCTTTGTTTGATGAAGGCATGCATTTATTTAATTTTCTGCAGCATTACGCCTTCATAGTTATTGACTTGTTACCGACAGAAAAAAAAGAATTGTAACATTTGTTCAAAATGGCTGCTTAAAAACATGCATAATCGCAGAAACAGCCATGTGCTGGGTATGCGGTCGGCATTCATAATGTTTCCTTAGCCTAAATGATATTTACCCATAATGATACAGTACACCCTCAAGCTGCCGAGCCAAACTGTACAATCAAATATGTCCCATTCAGTAAGTTAGCTGCTAATTACACTGAAACTACATTACACCACAACTATAATTGCCTTCACAAGCGTGTAATTAACATTTGTGTCTGTTTCTTTCTGGGAGGACAGACGGGGGGATGACAGCTGGGCCTGAAGCAAGAGAGCGCTAACTACCCATTTGGTTTAGTGACCCGAGCAAATGGTGTGCAGAGAGAACAAATTCTTGCCTGAGATCTGTGATGTGACACGCAACAGCTGCACCACGCTCTGTTAAAGTATCCTCTCAGAAAGCCTCACCTTATTTATAAACACTTGTAGTATAAACACAGCTCTCAACGATTTAATTAGGAGCACAATCATATACAACTACATTCTCAGCACACTCGACAGAGCTCCGCTTTGACCCTCGCTGAGATGGTTTCTTAAACGTTAGACTTGCTTGTAAAGTCGACATCTGCTTCAGATTTTTGGGAGGACAAAGAGATCAAGCACAGGATATTGCATGTGTGCAGGAGTTTTGGGGTTTGGTGGGGGAGTGGGGTGTAAAGGTCATCCTCTGCTCTTTCAGACATTTTCCTTGCTGGTCAGAGGGGTATATCTGCCTGCCAGCTCATCATGTCTGTCAGTGCTAAAAGGAGGATGTTATAGATTTCAAAGATAAGTCTTTAATTTGGTTTAGAATGGCATGAAATATTGTTTATTAGAAGCATTTTGACTTTAAATGACCAAGATCTACTGTAGGTAAAAATTGACTTCGTTTTTTTTTGTTTGTTTTTTTCATAATTGTGGTTTTAACCCTTATGTTGCATTAGAGCAGTGTTTTAACTTTTTACTATAAAAAAGGGTTAATGTAATCAGAATAATTTAGCAACTTAAACAGTTCATACTGCACGTCATTAAGGTTTATTTCAGTCATAAAAGTCATTTTCAGGATTTTTTTGTTTTGGATAGACCAGCATTTATTTGAAATGGAAATCTTTTTAACATTATAAATGTCCTTTTTGGTCACTTTTGATCAATTGGATGCATCCTTTTTGAGTAAAAGTATTCCTTTCTTTAAAAAAAAAATACATTTATAGAAGACATAGGATAATGGAAAAGTAGTAGAGTGTATTATGTCACTTTCACACTGCCATTCCGGCAAATACACGGGTAAAGTGTTCCGGCAATTGTTCCCGGGTCGCTAGATTTTGCACTTTCACACTGCCAGTGATGACCCGGGATATGTGCGTGCTTTCAGACACAACCCGTAAAGATCCCGTAATGACACGTGACATCAGGGCGTGACGTGTAAAGTATGAGTCGAAAACGCTAGGCATGTTATACTTTCACTGAAGCAAGCAAACGATCTCAGCGTCAGCGCGGAAAGTGAGGAACAAACTGATCTCTGCTTCATTACAGTTTTCCGGTAAAAGAGTCGCGCGATAACGTGCGTCATCACTTCGACATGGCATTAGATCTGGCTTTTGTTCACACAGCGCTCATCCCGGGTTGAACCCGTCACTGTTACTAGGTCCCCGACCCGGGTTCAATACTGGAATCAATCCTGGGACGTGGTTGCTTTCACACAGAAGGTGACCCGGCAATGTTCCGGCAATATGCCGGGTCCGACGTGCAGTGTGAAAGGGGCTTTAAAGTCATTACTTAAAATTATGAATTTATGGCTCAGTGGGAGTAATTAGCAAAGTGATCCCATTATAATATAGAGAAATCAATTAGTAATTTATTATTGATAACCATTTTAAAATAATCTCCCTGACCCTGTTGACCTCATGACATTAGATGCACTTCATGTTTGTAATGTTATCCATGTTCCCTGGATAACAAGATGACACTTTCCACATGCAAACGGACACTCAGTGTAAAGAAACAGTATTATCTAATCACTCAGTATTGAACTAGAAATGAGTTATTTTGAATATAATTCACACTTCCATTTATGACTGCACAGATGTGATTTATATCCTCAGCTTGGTTTAATGCAAAAGATAAGATGCCAAAGAAGACTGGAGAGATCTTCAAATAGGAAGTTTGCATTCCATTGTGTTGCGCGAGGCAAGCCGTAACACAGTTGAAAAGGAATGAAGCTCCAAGCCAAACATGTTAATGTCACTGGCATACAGAAAGTGTTTATTTCTTAATTTAGCTGTTTATTTAGTTATTTATCCTTTGGTTTGTTTTGCCACTAAGATCTTATGATGCTATCGGAGTGTTGAACAAAAGCATGAGCTTCTAGAATTGCACTCATCACTTATTGATAGAAAATGTTCAGCTGTATAAGACAGAACATGGTTTTCCTTTAGCATCCATTTAATTGTTCAGAAGGGCTACAGGGTTTTCTCTCTCATTATCTCTGGGTTTTGTCGACCTGTCCTTTTTTTTCACCCTCCGAGTCCTGTGGGGTGGATGGTTTTTTTTCACACCTGTTGCTTCCTTTCAGACTGATTACAGGCACTGAAAGAAGCAGTCAGAGCTGCCTGTCATGCATTCAGGGGAAAATGAAGAAAAGTTCATGGAGCTCCCTGGAAGAAAAACACTTTTGACACTTCGGGTGTCCACATAATTGCTGGTGTTAAGCAGTCGGTGTAATTGCATTCCTCAAAATTGGAGGGAAAGTTGCATGAAGATAAAGTGGATTGTGTCCAGCTTTATTGCTCGACTTCACTCGCCTTTGTCAAACTATTGGGTGGAAGGAAATCAAATTTACAACAAGTATAAAGTGAATCACATGTCCTCTTTCTGCTGTTCCCTTGCAGCACACTTTTGTGGAATTGCTCAGGTCTAATCATTATCTTTGATGGACAATTTGTAAAGGTTGTCTACACGGTCAATCCATGAGTAGGAGTGTTCAAAGGGGGGATTTTGTGAACAAGCACGCCTGAACTTTCTGTCCCAGCAGTAGGTGGGGGAATGTGGTCGGGGGCGGCTATGGAGGATTAGCCCGCAAGACTGCGTGGTCTCAAACCCCTCTGTCACGCGGATCCTTTTCACACGCTACATTTGTCAAAGCAGCCACGCAGAAGAACAGAGTAGCTTTATCGTCGGTTTTCACCCTCGCCGCCACCTGTCCACTTGGTTACACACACCTGTACTGTCAGAGCTTTTTGTCAAAGGGTCAGAGTTAGGCTTAGACAGACTTGGACATGAAAAGAGTAATATGGGGAATTTATATGTCGACTATGCAAATGAGTTTATAGGTTTTTTTCATTTTTGCGATGATTAGCCATAGCTTAGAACCACCACAGCCCTGCCATTGAATATTGCAAATAAATAAATAGTAGATATTTATATATATATATATATATATATATATATATATATATATATATATATATATATATATATATGAAGCGAAATTGCATATATATCGCAAATATATCTTCAAAAATGTGTATATATATATATATATATATATATATATATATATATATATAATTTTTTTTTTTTATATTTGGCAATGATTCATTAAGGTAACAGTAAAAACATTTAGAATGTTACAGAAGATTTTATTTTCAAATAAATGTTTTTCTTCTACTAACTTCTACGTTTCTATTTATATTTATATTAACGTATCCTGGAAAAAAAATATTTATGGTCTGCACAAAAAAATGTTTTCAACATTGATAATAGTAAAAAATATTACATAAGAAAATAACATTTGTAAATATATTAAATTAAAACATGTTTACTTGTACAATTTGTAAAAATACAAATTTTTACTGTACTTTTGATACAATAAATGCAGCATTGATGAACATAAGAGACTTTTTTCAGAAACATAAAACTTCAGACTTTTTTGAATGATAGTGTTGGTTTTTCTTCGTTTATATTATATTGTATTCACACTCTAGATAGATAATAAGAAATGTTATGGTGCATGTTATTGAAATAATTGATGATCATCTTTGACAGGTATTTATGAGTCATTTTTACTGTGTGTCGATTCCAAGGCAGATGTAGCTGCAGTAATAGATGTTACCGGCAAATGAAGGTGACCAGTGCCAGTAAAAGCATATTTGTGTTCGTCTAATGTCATCAAAAGTGATTCATTTCATTTAACATTCTCTTTTAACAATCATGCTAATGATATGTAACTAGAAAAACCTTGAGTCCTGGAAGCTGTTTTCCATACGAGACATATAGAAATGTCCCAGTTGTTATAATTGGCCTGTAGATTTGATGACAGCACTGACTTCACAAGCAACATTAGGAGGATTCATTATTAACGTATAAATGAATCCTTTGACATCTACAATGTTTAGTTACATCTCCAAAGGAAAGTGTAAAGAGGTGTCAGTGAGACAGTACTGCAAATGTACCCTCTTGGCTAACAAGCACTGAAACAGATGCTGGCCAACTCCAACAGTCCACCTCTAATCGGCTTACCTTGGCAAAGGGATGTTTGACTGGCACAAGAAATGGCTGATGAATGTGGCCACAGGTTCTCTTACAGGATGCTGAACATAAGAAAATTATATTTTGGATTAGCAGGTAGAAACAACATTCAGAAGGTCAAAAGTAAAGCATCATTTAGTTTGCATGCATCATTTTCCTTTTACAGCACACTAATATGTACTCATTTTCTCTAAATAGTGCCTCTGGTATGAAAAAAGCAGGGTTTTTTTTTTTTTTTTTTAGAAAAGCAAAATATAAAGTATGTGACAGAGTTCTTTATTTCATAGATGTGAATTTATTTTCATGTTAAATTTTATCTCAAAATGTCCCGATTTTGATTTTTAATTTGAGGGGGAACAGGCTTCCAAATAGCTGGTTGATTATGGTAAAAAATGTATAATTCAAAGATCAGGATTATTTATCACGATTAATCACTGACTTTTGCATTTATTGAACTTAAAAAAAAATTGTAATTCAGCTAAAAAAAAGAAAGAAAATAAATGTAAAAAATAAATAACTATGAATTAGGGCTGCACGATATTGGGAAAAAATAAGATTGCGATATTTTGTTTTTTTTCTTGCGATATATATATTGCGATATGAAATCTACTCAATTTTTTTCTTACAAACAAAAATGGGGTGAGCACACTTACATTCTCATTTTAAATGATTTAAACATCGACAACATCGTGTCAATTGATTAATATGCACGAGGGAGAGAGAGCAAGACGGCGCTCATGTTGTTCGAAGACGGTGAGCGTGTGGCCGGGGCTCGCTCTCTCTCTCGCGCGCACGCTCTCTCTCTAAATTTTAAAACTGCTGTGCAATTAATCCGCGAATCACATATGTCAAGGGCCGTACAGTTAATGAATAACAGATCAACTACGACAGCCTGCATCGCACATCCTGCAATGTGACTATCGTGGATTCGTACATTGCGATATCGATGCTTAAACGACACATCGTGCAGCCCTACTATGAATTTGAATAATATACAAATATTTTAAATAAGATCAACAGTAATGTACTTCCACAAGCGACTACAAACTATTAAACAATTATAGAAGTATAATCTTTTATTATCTTGATGATTTTGTTTTCATAATCATTGCACTGTAGGTCTAAATCATAATTGAAAACAAAATTGGATTAATCACCCAGCTCTTCAGTCTATTCAACATTTTGTTGTATAACTAGGCTAGATTTTGTGTGTTACATTATACAAGTGTTGATGTGGAAATGATTGTTGCCCTATTTATTTAAGCTAATTCTGCTTATATCATGCTATGCAAAGCATATTAAACATACTTGTACAATTGCTGAAGAACAAACAACATGGGCAGCCACAGTCAGAGACTGAATGGCCTCAATTCGGACCTCTTTTCAATCCTAAACCTCTCACTGTTTGCTCTGAACCAAGGATAATCTTGTAGGTTACACAAAGTTAAACAAGCGGCGTGCTGCCAAGTCATCTGCCTTCAGCTCAGGCACTTGAGCACTCTGACAGAACTGCCATAGAGGAGGTTCTCCACACGCACTCTGCCTTTTCTCTTCTTGTAACATGGCATTTCTACAACGGCTCCTCTAAGCTCTCAAAATAAACAGACAAGTCATGAGACAGGAAAGAGGAAAGTGAAGGATTTTTCTTTAGAATTGTAGCTTATATAATGGATACATTTCAGTCACAGCCTCTGATCGCCATTTGGAAGATTTCATGCATTTTTAGGACTTTGGAGTCCAGTTGCAACCCCTCTTTTTGTTTTCTAACTGTTTCATGGTATCTGTTTCTGTGACTGACATTATTAAAGCTCACATAACGCTAAAAATCAGTTGTTGTTTTTTCTTTTTCAGGCTCATCATGGAGACTACGAGTCCAACCACCACAGAAAAGAAGGAATGCAAGGGGTCAGGCCTGGATGGCAGCAGTTTCTCAGACCTTCCCAAAAAGCCCTCACCGACCACAGCATCCCGAGGTACAGTGATCTCATGTGTAAAATTGGCCACTACATTAGTAAAAAAAAAAAAAAACAAGGCTATGCATCAGTGAATTATTTCCTTTCCTATCCTGGTTTATTGTGTAAAGGCCATTTATAGTTTGACTTACGAAGTGTTTGTGGCGCTTTAAAAAAAAATTGTTTGTTTGAGTTGTCCAACCAGGGGTGCATTTCCCAAACTATGGTCGCAAGTTCTATTGAATTCTGTTGGTAATTACAGAACTTGGAACCATAGTTGCTTTTGGGAAATGCACCCTAGGTTTAGATTGTTAGCACGGCTCATTTAGCACCTGGTGCTAGATGCTGAAACTACAGAAGTGGGCTGCAAACTCCATTGAACGTATTGAATGAGAACCTGTTTAGAACAGTGTTATTTTAATACTATTTATAAACTATTACAATATTATTTTTATTTTTTAATTTAGTTTTGTGCATTTATAATTGTAATTTTTTTGTATATTTCTTTATATATATAAGTGCTGCATGATCATGGCAAAAATCATTATTGTCGATTATTCCTTTGAAATTGTAATTGCGATTATTAATTATGATTATCACAATTTTCACTGAATGATGTTTATACCATTGTTTGATGCAACTGAAAGCTGTATTTTTATATGTAAATAAGCAAAAAACACTAACTGAAAAACATGTGGTGCTTGTTTTCTATAGTATTAAGCTTCAAATGTCAACTATACATTTGAATGGTTTCTTCTTTACATTATATATAAATCATAAAAAAGTAAAAATATGAATGGTATTATAATGTTATACTAAAACTAAAAATAAAATAATGGGGAAAACCCATGCACACAGAATAACATAAGTGGACTTTGAACGATTACATAATTGTGGCATCCATAATTGTAATTGCAATTAGAAATTTGATTAATTGTGTAGCCCTAATATATACATTATGATTTAATTTAATGGGACTTAATTTTGGGACTTCAATTATATTTACATTTTATTTAATTCCAGTTTTATTTCATTAACAAAAAACTAAACAAAAACAAACAAAAAAAGTAGTTTTAGATTTGGTTACCAATAACCATGCTGTTTTGGAAATTGTTGTTGTAAGTCTAGTTTAAATAATTTAATTAAAATGTTTTAAATGATTATTAAAATAATTTAGCCATTTTTTACAAAATAATAATTGTAAATGATTATTAACACCCTAGATTACATTGTAACCCTAGGTTGTCATCTGAGGTATGTATAGAAATGTATTGCTTATCGGACCGGTTTGCTCATGCATCACTTGTTGACTCTAAGAAGCAAAGGAAAGAGTGAAGAGAATGGTGAGAGGCTGTACATGTTTAAAAGATGTCAGTGAATGTGTGATGAAAACCCTTCTCTAACTAGGTTGAAAGACCTTGTTCTTACCTCCAGAGTATAAACGTTATAAATTTCTTAAAGCTTCAGGGAGAGCAGTGGACCGCGCTGTCCATCTGACAAACATGAAGATGGTGAAAGACCTTTGAAATGCTAATGACCTGCTCATATTATGGCATCTTACTGTTTAATGAGGGGTTTGGTGGCCTGCCATAAGAAAGCAATGATCATAAATTGTTTAAGACAAAATGAGAAATAGGGCATCGGTGTGCTTGGGCTTTGGAAGGTTATAGAGTTGGTTATATTAGAGTTGGTTATATTTTGTCTCAGTGTATGATGTTGTGGCATATTAGGAATTTCAAAAGAGTTCATTTGCATTGCATATTTAGAAAATCAAAAAGTATGATAACGTGAAATACTTAAGGAATAGTAATTTATTTTGTTGTGTTGTTTATTCATTTTTGGCTGTGTTTGAACACAAACCTAAGTGATAGTGAAGAACCACTGGAGACCAGAAGTTATGTATTACTAATCATGGCTGTCTGCGCTTGTTAGCATCATGGGTTTTGCCTGCTGGCTCTGTGCTGAGATGGTAATGCACTTTTTCATAGTGTTTTGGGTGACACCGATAAAGTTTGTTTGCCAGACAAAATTCATGTAAAGATAATGCTTAATTTGAGAGTCGTCTTCAATATTAAGATAATCTTTTTTCATAGTACATTCTGGTTATTGATGACAATGCAATTCTGTGTTGCATCATACCCATATAACATTAATAAATCAACAAATATGTGCATTTATTATGCATAATTTTTTTGTATGTATGCATTGTCCGATAATGCATATCAGTAGACTGTTGGATAATAATTACATCTGTATAGTATTTAGTGTATACGTAGTGTCCTTACGAATTAATATTGAGTCCTTCTTCAATGGAAATTGTGATACATCCTAGCTCTTCTTAACTTAGTGTTGGCCAGTTCTTGAACAAATTATTCTTATTAGTCTGCAATTTATTTGAACAAATGCAATATATGAAGACATTCTTAGTTCTTCTGTAAAAACAGTAGGACACCCACACACACTAAGTCTCGGCTCTGGAGATCTGCCGCTCTGCATGGTTTATTTCAAACTCAGCCTGTAATTGCTAATGAATTTGAAGACTTGGATTCGCTGGTTCAAGTGTGTTTGAGTAGAGTTAGAGGATCTGAATCCTGTTGGGCAATAGATCTCCAGGAGCAGGTCTCAACTTAAGGGCCTTTCGCACCGCTTTAGTTCCAGAACTAAATGTACAGTACTAAAGTTCTGGGACGATTTTTTTGTGAACTATTTCCCAGTACCATTTAAAGGGTTGCATTCGCATCTACAGTGTGTACATAGGTGTGACGTGACGTCATTTGTGAGTGGCGTTCAACAACGTTAATAAAGAACAACAACGTTAACAACAGGAGGATGGAAAACTCTGTGATTTTTGTAGTTTTTGTAGAGTCTCGCAGGTTTCACAATAAAAGACATTGAATACGTATACGTGTGAAAACACCAAAAAGTGGGTAGTTCCAAAATTAATTCTGGTACTATGAAAAGGCTCCCGCGGTGCGAAAGGCCCTTTAGTTAAAGCATTTCTGAGCCATTCTATCCCCCGGTTTCAGAGACAAGGCTTAATTCTAGTCCTAGACTAAAATGTAAATCTGAGCTGTTTCAACTGAAAGAAACTGACACTAATTGATCTTTAAAACATCTCAGTGCCTTTGTTTTGTCTTAAGATGGACACCAGTAATGCTTTTTTCCAAGGTATGTTTATAAAAATTACTTAAACGTCCTAATTGAGCTAGGGCTTAATCCTGGTTTAGGCTAAACCCTGTCTATGAAATTGGGCCAATACCTTTTGTTCCGTCTTTTCTATTTATTTACAGCTTTTACTCAGACTTTTATGGTGCAGAATTTCTTTTATTGAGGTCAGTTTAGTGGTTACAGGGGATCTGCAGGATTTATTAGCTGCTCGGTCCAACTTTTTTTCAGTACCCCGAAACAATGTGTGCTCGGTGTAGGTACATGATACCTACAGTTTCAGTGTTTCACAGGAAAATCTGCAAAGAAATTCCTCCAACCACCCCACATTCCTTCCCACCAGTTCAGGACAAATTTTTAAACCAGTGTTCTCGAATTTAATGTGTCCTGAAATGATCCTGACCAAAGTCAGTTTGCTTGGCTGTATTAATTTGATAAAATTGTGAAAACTTATTGGAATTTTAAATAACTGTTTCTATTTCAATATATTTCAAAATGTAATTTATTCCTGTGATGGCAAAGCTGAACTCCAATCTTCAGTGTCACATGAACCTTAAATTATTCTAATCTGCTGATTTTTGTGCGCAAGTCATCATTTTTATATTAGTGATCATTTTTTTCAAGTTGTTATCCCGCCTCCTGACCTGTGATATTACTAGCTCTTTGTTCAATAAAAGAAGGTGGACTTGATTTTCCAGCCCAGGTTTACCTTTTTTACATTAGTGGAAATGCACAGAGCTGTTCCAGATTGGTCTCCAGCACCATGTCAGAGAAGAAGAGGTATTTCTTTATCCGTCCTGAGTAGGTCTCCGTAGAGAGGGTGAAGAATGGGTAGGGAGGCTAGGTGGGAGGAGCAGAGAGCAGTACAGCGGGCAGCCCAGGGGAGAGAGGCAATGCACCAGGGGTCAAGCCACTGGCAGAGAAAAATGTGGCTTAAAAAGCTGCTCCATCCACAGCCCACTCTAAAGGGACAGCCACTAATCTTCCTGAGAAAGGGATTTATTCTCTTTTTTCCTCAGCCTTGCCTTTCTGTTTCTTTAAATGAGGCCCTTCCGCTGCAGTGGGTTTTCTGGTCCAGAGAAAGGGGATCTCTGACAGGGTAGCATGAGCAGGCCACATTTATTTTGGTGTTGTAGGTGTTTTTCTCAATATTTTGACTTTTTTTGTTTTTTGCACCCTCAGATTCCAGATATTAAAATACAGTAAGTATATCGGAAAATTGACCCTTATGACTGGTTTTGTGCTCCAGGGTCACATATATTTAAAACCACTGGTGTCAAGACCACTGGGCGATGTGATAAGGCCACCATGTAGTAAACTATACGGTAGCACAAACTCAAAAAATATAGTGCATGAAACAAATAGTTACTTTTGTATTGGTTTTGAAACTACCCCAGTCAATACTGACCCCACCATTGCCTGACACCCGAGAAGTCACACAGGCAGTTTACAGGAAGGCCTATTGACTGAGTCAAATTTTTTCTTCCTGTCAGATGTATGACCGCCCACTATCAGGAACAGACTGCAGTCTTTGCAGAAGATTGATACCATTTTAGAGTGGGAAATACTATCATTTCGGCTTCCCAAATGTTGTAAAAGCACCTAGCCTTGATCCTACCTTGGCAAGAAAAACAAAAAGATCATTTTATTGCTGTCGGTGGATAGTTTGCTTCATTGTTCTTTCCATTTTGTTTCCTTCCAGTCATGCTGCTCCTTCTGTCCGTGTGGAAACAAGCTTTTTCACAAGCGGTTAAGTGGATTTGTGCAAAGTTTCCTTCATGTGGCTTTTATAAACAGTTAAGTAAATGGCTTTCCAAGATCCCCCTGCTCTCATCATCTTAAATTTCACATGGGGGACCGACCAGCCCCAAAAAGGGGATTTAAAGATTAGATATGGCAAGTGAAACAGGGGGATGTCTTGATTTTGTTTCATCGGAAGGTCCACAGGCATTTGACTGAAAACTTGAGATTCTGATCAAGAAGTTGAAGAAGTAGCTCCATTCCCTTCCACGCTCATTAAAGACAGTAAAAGTCAGAGAAGTTGTGCCCTACATATGGAACGAGACTGGAAAGAGGAAGTCCATTGCACTTTTCCTTTTCTTTAGTTCAGTCACATGGGCTTTAATCTTTTTACTTTTCGACAGTTTGATGTTAAAAATGTCTGGTGTATTTCCAACATTAGTGTGCTTGAAAATAAAGAATAATATATGTATACTGTTACCATCTGAGTTCTGAGGAATATTTAAAGTGCTCTGAAAGTACTACTTCTTTTAAAATGCACTCTTATGCATTGCAAGCTTTGCGTGAGAGAAGATTCACAAGTACAAGGGCAACGACAAACTCATTTTGACCCATGTTGTATCTGCCAGACATGACACGTTGACTAAGATACAGACGCCACACAAAGATACAATGCATAACTGACTAAGAAATGAAAGAATGTGCCTCTGATATTACTTTAATGCTGGAAGGCTCTACCCTTGCTTCAAAGCCCCTTGTTAAAAGTCAAAAAGAGGGAGCTTTAGGCAACGTCTGCACACATAAATCTCTCCATACTGGAGACATCAACACACACGGGGTCCAAAGACAACATGTTACATTCCAGGCCGTTTACAAGCAGTGGGAGAGGAGTAAGGAGCAATATATGGATGCTTCAGGGGATTAGCCCACTCCCTTCTCATTCTCTATTCGTCTCTGCCTTTTTTTTTTTTTTTAACAGCGTGCCATTCCCATCATACACCGTTTAGTCCTAACTTCAAACTCTGAGATAATTACACTGCACCAGCGTAACTTCATTGGAAACTTCCGGATTTATATATTATTACTTTTGTTAAGAAGCAATGTCTCAGCTTTCAAAGAATGTCAATTTTCTCGGGAGATTCAAACAATAAATGCCATTTTGATGCTCTTTGATGTGGCATGACAGATTGCATATAAACGCCTCCATTCAAACAGTGCGATCATCTCTTCCTCTTTACTACTAGTTTTTATGCAAAATAAACATGAATGAACATCTCATGCCCCATGTAATCACTCAATCAGTGTTTCAACTGCGGAAAGACGCCAATAAAACAGCTCGTAAACAAAATGTCACTTAGCATTTCATTTACCTCAGTCAATTCGCAAGAGAAAAGAAGAAATGAAATTAATTAAATTGTGGGCATTATAATGACATCAAAACCGAGGTACGTACCGAGCCACCATGTTTGTGTACAGTTACACCCCTACTAATATATATATATATATATATATATATATATATATACTGTACACTCAGGGTGTCTGGCTTGGAATCAGGAAGCATGCGGTGAAATGTAGTGTCCGGTAAACAGACACATCTGGACTGTCATTAATGAAAACAGGGTGTGAACCTCTACCCACACACAATCCTGAGCCAGACCCGCAGTCCAGTGAAGCATGACAGGAAGAGAACGTCTGAAGTCTTCCAGACATCAATGGAGGAAAAAACGAAGACAATTTTCACTTTATAACTCTCCATCATTTACAGTACAAAAATAATGTGCAAGGTGTTTTTTTTGTTGTTGTTGTTGTTGTTGCTTAATGATACAAAAAAAAGCTTTTATAAGGCTGTGTAATGCTGCATTCTTTTTATTTAGGTTTAGGTATGATAGGTAGGTAGGTTTGATATTAGACAGTTATATTTTTTTCTTACACTAATGTTATAACTTGTAATTGCTTCAAGATGGCTTCTTTCAACAGGAACTTAGAGGGGCGGAGCCTTTATCAAGCAAATCAAGTAGCATTCAACTAGACATTCCGAATGTCCAATGCTGTAGGAACATTTCATTATGTTGTTAAATATAATATCTAGAAATACATGTATTACTACAGTTAAATGCACAGCTGCAGAGCCTCTGTAATATACTGCCTTTCAGCAAAAAAAATCCCACAGATTGGCAGTTGGTGTGTCAGCGGGGGGTGGTGGGTGGGTTTACAGTAGTAGTCATAACTGGACATGCTCCAAGGACAGGGCCTAAACACACTATAGTAAACTGTGCGACCAGCAAAATAATCAGCGGGGGTTGACTGTGTAAATGCAGTCGGTCAAGTGATAACAAACAGAGCAATCCTCCGACCACTGGTGGACAGACAGTCGCACTGAAGCATGATGCAGCTCTTTTCACCATTCACTGAAGTTCTGAATGTCACTGGACAGTAGCTCAGTCATATACTTTCTTCACAGCATTGCAAATATTTTGGCAAACTGATTGAAGCCAGTGCGGTATCAACATAATTTCATGTGCCTTTTATAAGGATGGCAGTTACCATACTGATGGAGCTGGACTACTATGAGTCCCAGTACAAGTTGTTGTAGTCCAAGAACACAGAGGCACTGAGATCCCATCGCTCTCATTGTGTTTCTTTGGATGGACAAGTAACCAACACTCTCATATGCTAAATTCCAGTTGTTCAGAAATTGTACTGAAATGTAAACCAACTGAAATGTAAATCTTTATTCTCTTATAGTCTTGCCTTCTCCCTACTGCAACTGAATCATTGAGTCAGTTATTTGAACTTGTGAGCCAAATCGGTTTGAGTCTCTGAAAAGATATGACTCACAAGAAAGATTCGTTCACAAACCAGACAGCTACTTCTCTCTGAATGAGTCAAGTAGAGCTAGAATGTTTTTGTGAATAACAAAGTTAAACAGAAAGACATATAACATTGCCTTATTTACCACTTTTTGATATTTCTTATATGCTTTTGCAATATAGTTGTTTTTTTGTTTTTTAAATAATTAATTGTACTTGCATGGAAAAGAGTGACCAGTTCAGTCATGACAACATCTCTTTTTATGTTCTACAGAAGAAAGTCATATGAGAGTGAATAAATGATGACAGAACCATTCCTTTTAGACTAAAACTCAGAAGAAACCAAAGTTCATTCAAAGAGAAGATTGTCTGAAAAGGGGGAAAATCAGAAATGTCTGCTGTGCACTTTTCTCCATTTTTAAAAAGAAATTTGGAGCCTTATGTGGGGCTAGCTGGTTCTTTGAATTTCCATCTTGCAGAACTGTTTGATTCGTGCCCATAAACCTGCTGGTCAAAATGTCAGGGAAGATAGTGTTAAGAAAATAATACTTGTATGGCTATTTGCTCAGATTTGCTGAAGCATTGGCCTCTGAAGGAAGCCACAGGATGTACAGTATCATATGTACTGCTCACTCCTCTCCTTCTGTGTGGCCTGTGGGCAGCAGGGAAAAGCTGCCAGAGACCAAAATCTTTTGGAATTTTGAAAGCTTGTACATGGGAAATGGAATCAAAATGTTTCCTTACTCATTTGCTTCTCATAAAAAGCCAACTCACTATTCTGGCAGCAGCGTAACAGTCTCAATCATTCTTAAAACAATTTTCCCAAAATAAGTCTGGCTTATCTTAAGAGAAAAATGGGGAAAAAAGACAAAGGAAAAAAAAATATATATAAAATTGTAGCTTTCAGCAAAATTAACACGATTTCCAAATGAAATCCTTGCCATCGAAATACTTATTCGGCTGGAACGACCGCCTACGCACCCAAATTGTTGAGAAAGCAGGTTTTTTGGTCATGCAAAGTCCAAGTTCAAGGTCCGTCTGATTCTTGAGGTATGAATCAGTGTGAATTGAAAGTCCGTTGTGGCTTAGATAATTTCCCACAATGTAAACTATGCATTCTTGGTCTGTGCATCAAAGAGAAAAAAGGTCATCCCAAGGCACCAGCAGATACGGACTTGTTCCTGGCCCCAGTGTTCCCTCTAACCCTCCTCCTCCTGGAGCCGAGTGGTTTAACATGGATCCAGTAGGATAGTATCTTATCTGTGACTCAGACAGCATGAGACTGATGAAATAAACAAGACATGCACTTGACATGTTGTGGCATGGAGCCATGTAGGTATCAACACAGGTATGAAAGATCCAAACAGGAAGCAGAGTAAAATCTCAAACAGTTCAGCATGTGTTTAATTGGAATGTTCAGATCATGTACAGTGAATAATGGAATTTAGAGGTTTGTAGAAGAGAAATATCTTTATGGAGAAAACAAACTTGACAGTATTTAATTACAGTGGTCACTGTGATTTGTATATATATATTTTTCTCATAGAAGTCACGCCACATAAAGAAATACACTACTGTTCAACAGTCTGCGATCGATAGGATTTTTTGTTTTTAAGAAATTTATATTTTTATTGATTCATAGATCAAAATTGACAGTAAAGACAAAATAAATCACAAAAAAAAAAAATATATATATATATATATATATATAATATATATATATATATATATATATATATATATTCCTTCTATAAATAGTAATTTGAACTTTAAAAATGTAAAAAAGTTTTATTATTATTATTATTATTATTATTATTATTATTATTATTATTATTATTATTATTATTTATACGAAGAAGAAATGTTTCATGAGTACAAAATCAGCATAATGATTTCCGAAGGATCATGTGACACTGAAGACTGGAGAAATGGCTGCGGAAAATTCAGCTCTGCATCAGAGGAATAAATAATATTTTCAAATATATTCAAATAGAAAAGTTATTTTAAATAGTAATATAATTATTACAGTTTTTACTGATCAAATAAACAGAATTGGTTAGCATAAGACCTCTTGTTTCTGTAACGTTCAGTTGATTTGTTGTGTGTATTCATTAGCTGTACACTGGGGTTTGGGACATAGCCAATAAGCAGACAGCTCCAGGTAACGTTTTCTTCTGTCAAGCGAGTTTCATCCTACTGGCAGCGACACAGAGGCGTCTGGAGCCAGATGGAGCTGTGCCGGCACTGTCAAGAGCGGGAGGCAAAAAAGGAACATAGTTTCTCCCACACTACTTCACAGCATAAACATCATTGCCTTGACAATACCATTGTTTGCACAGCCACAGAACAGCTAAATGGATTGAGAGTACTGTTGACTGAGACCTTGTCACTGACAGACTGTATTGTAGTGTTGGGCCAGTGTGTAAATATGCTCTCTCTTATCTAATTTAAGCAGTCAGTGAATACGGCAGACATACAAACCAGGCCTCCATTGTGTCATCACACAGATATCATCCAGAAGTGTTTTGATTTGCCTTCTACTCTGCTGATAGATTTCTGTGGAATATTATTTAGCAAAGCAAAGCAAGTTCCATGGACTTCATGTGAACTTCACACCCTAAAGGAATGCATATGTATTTATTTATTTGTTTGTTTGTTTATGTATTGCTTGCTAGCTATCAGTTTATTCTGGATATTTAATATTGATTAAAATGTAAATTAATTTTAAACTATTAATTCACCTTTATTATTTTTATGTCTAACAACCTTAATATTTGTCTGACCCATTCAAAGCAGTATGCTAACTGACTGTTATCAGAGACCATTTTTGGTACCTTGTGGAAAAATAACCATAATAAGGCGTATCTGAAATATGTTTTTGTAGGTGGGTTCCCGCTGACTGTTGAAATGGAGCCTGAATATGGAAAAAGATGCGTTTTCAAACTAAAACGTATTAGTGTGGACATTGCCTGATACCCATTGAACGATCTGCTTGTGGATGTGAATACTTGGTTGACACTTTCGCATCATTACACACTATATTTTCCTAATTAATGCTGCACGGTTGCTTTGACTCAATCAGTATTTTTAAAATCGCTATAAAGGTGACTTGATTTGACATCTGTAATACATTTGTATCTTCATCAAGGAGGCAGCCTGGCCCTGGGAGTTTACTTTGCAAGAGGGGAGAACAGCTTTTTAATCAAATTTCTCGGTAAAGCATGGTTCTGTTTTACGCCACCGTTTCTATCGCGACAGAAGTTAGAAAACCAGATGTTTATTTTGTGTGTGTGGATGTGCTACTCTAATTGCCGTCTCTGTTTACATTTGTAAACATGTGATTGCATTTAATTTGTTCTGTGGGACAAGAAAAAAAGATGTTTTGAGGAATGGTTTTTGTTCAAACCATGAAAATCAATGGGGTTTAAAACAATTGTACCCCCCCCCCCCCCCCCCCAAAAAAAAAAAGTAATATAGGTTGGGAATGACATTGTGGGGAAATTTAAATTTTTGTATGAACAACACCATTAAAATACATGACTAGAGTTGGCACACCCTCCTTAGCAAATTCTAAATGGAAAACAGGAACCTTTTGAGGCGCTTTGATTCCAGTCTAAATATCTTTGCATGAGAAAACTTCTGGTTGTCATTTAGATTTTTGGCCTACTGACAAAAGCTGATGCAGAACAAAAAGTTAAAGGCATCCTGAGCAACGAATGCAAAATTTGGGTTCCATGTTTTTTTTTTTTTTTAAAGGGGCTCAGATGCTGCCCTGCAGGATAAATCCACAAATGAGTCATTTTATTCTGGTAAATCACCTGGTGTTGCATTCAGATACTATAGAATAGGTAGGCCGAACCATTTAATTGTGTTGTACTGGCTGAGAGGACAGCGAACTTTCATATCCCTTATTCTGTCATCCTTCAATAGTGTAATTTTACCTGTCACTAATTATCAAATTAAGGTGTCTAAAGTGACACCCCTCTCTATTATGTGTTAATGACCTGCCTCTTAGCTCAGACAGAGTGTATTGTATTGCTCTTCCTGGCTGTCAGGCTATGACTAGTGGCTTTTAGTCTCCACTTGTTTTAAGTATTCACAAAACATATCTTGAAGCTTGTCGTCTTCTCTTTCTTTGCCTTGAGCTAATTGCTGACAATTATTAATCTAATTTTATTCCATCATCGTTTCTATGACCACAGGTAATGAGAACTGACTTATTCAGACAGGTCGGGGCTCTTGATGCAGACTTTAACAGTTAAAAGAATCTTTAGATCCAAAGGTGTTCTGATAGTTGTGCTTGTCAGTTTGATCTGGAAGTGTAAGGTTTGACCATGTACAATGAAAAGACATCCATATACAATTCAAAACACTTTCACAGGCTTATTGTGTACAGGTGAATCTCATGCAGACCAGCAACAAATCATTCCAAAATTGACCACAAAATAAGATTATTTTTACATTCACTTTATGCATGAATCCAATATATATATATGTTGTGTTGTGATTTTCATTACTATTTAACAATTCATTCTCATGACCGTAATGCATACTTTCAATTAAAATTTTGTTCAGTTTTAGTACTTTGGTACTTAAGTAGTTGTTTCAATTAGTTGCAACTTAAAGGCAACATTTCCAATATTTATTTTTTTATTAGTTTTTTTGTCTAGAAGTTTTTCATCTAATATGTACGTTTTATTGTATTACTGGTTTATTTTGTTTAACAAGTATATATAAACATTTTGTTGTTTTAAATGAGACATCATTGGGTTTTGTTTTTGGTATTCATGTGAATTTTTTAGTATTGTGGTAATGAGAATTGGTTAGATGATGTGATTAGTTGTCATGAAGTGATCATTATCCCGCTTAGATGGCTACATAACAAGTAAGAAAATATTTTATTATGTGAGAAGAAGAAGATTGTGTTGGAAGGGGCAACAGTCTTGGTTTTTACAGTGTTTTTTATTGTCAGAATAAAGTATTTCAGAGAGCCGTGTAATAGTTTTGTGGGGTTGAAACATCACCTGGACAAGTGACGACTGTAACCACTACAACAGGAGAAACACAAGTTGTCTTAATGCTACGCTCTAATGCTATAAATTACAGCTTCGGTAGAGTTTTGGCATCCCCCCGCCCCCATCCTCCCGTCCCCTATTTAGCACTGCAGGCTCTATCTTCAAACAATTGGCTGTTTGCCCGCTTTGTCTCTGTCCTAGTTAGCACCGCACCATTGAGCTGTGAGGTCAGTCACTGGCACTTTTCAGTAAAGTGTTGGAGGGCTGTCTCAGACCCCTCTGAAGTGTTTACCTAGACCCCTTTCTTGTGCTTTAGCCCTCCCTGCGGCCTGCACTAAGATAAATATTACTCTGTGAAGAGAGCTCTCTGAGAGTCAGACAGAGGCAAGCTTCTGCTCGTCTGACAATATTTACAAGATCTCTAAGAGGAGTTAAACGAGTGTGTGAACAAAACGTAGTAGACTCACAGTTGACTTTTGTCCCGACGTTAAACACAAGGATGTTTTGAACTTTTAGCTTTGATACAAGACACCACAAAAAAAGTCCCAGGGGTGTGCACAAAAAATGAGGTCGAAATTTAGTGAATCGCCAGTACAGATGGCATTTTAAGGCATTATAGGCACTCTCCAGAT